>NC_057825.1:29388536-30013536 GCF_910594005.1 Cervus elaphus | reverse complement strand
TGGCTGCCAAACCTGAGAGGAAGGTGGAACCCTAAACATCCCTCATTCATTCATTCAACAAACCAGGGATTGTAGCATTAGGTTTTGGTAACAGAGCACTGAAGAAGGTAGACACAGTTCCTGCCCTCGTGGAACTTACATTCGACCTAGTAGGATGGACAATGAGTGGGTAGTTTATGAGTTTGGTGATTAAAATAATACTGTGCTTCTCACTGTCTGTGGCAAAGGACTTGTTTGTTCTTCCCATCTATGAGTCACCTATCTAGCATTTTTTATTTCTCATCTGTCACAGATAGATATGTCCTATTCACATGACTGAGTACAGTTTGAGCCATTGTGATTTACCACCAAGTCTGATAATACCCAGACTAGTTTGTATGCTGTTTGAAAAAGCTGAGTCCACAGGTTACTGGATGGAAGTTATGGAATGCCAAATTGCTATCCAAGCTTTGACATATTTGCTTTTCTTAAAAAAATTATTTATTTGGTTATGTTGAGTCTTAGTTGCGGCATGTGGGATCTAGTTCCCTGATGCAGGATCAAACCCACGCCACCTGCACTGGGAGCTCAGAGTCTTAACCACTGGACCACCAGGGAAGTCCTGACATGTTTGCTTTTATTGTCTCTGTTCATCTCACTGCCGTTTACTGACAAATAGTTCACCATCTAGCTCTGGACCACAGACCACACTTTGAGTAACACAACTATAGAGAAGTAGTATAAGAGGGTATCATGTTGTCAGTTGCTCTTCTTCATATATTTCTCAAAAAAAAAAAAAATAGAAGATAGGAAGGAATCTTTTCACAAAATGACTGTCTTATGTTCTATCTTCTAATTTTTAATTTTTTAAATTTGTTTTTAATTGGAGTATAATTGCTTTCCACTGTTGTGTTAGTTTCTGCTGTACTATGAAGTAAATCAGCTATATGTATACATGTGTCCCCTCCATCTTGAGCTTCCCTCTCACACCTTTCCACCCCCATCTGACCCATCTGTGTCATCACAGAGCCTGAGCTGAGCTCCCTGTGCTAAAACAGCCACTTCCCACTAGCCGTCTACTTTATACTTGGTGGTATGTGTGTATATATATATATCAACGCTGCTCTCTCAATTCCTCCTACCCTCTCATCTTCTTATTTTTTAATTCCAGGTTGATACGGGAGAGCTAAGGAATGAACACTGGGAGACATCACCTTATCTCTTTGCGTCTAGCTGCTTCCACAGGACACGCAGGCTCTTTTCACATTGTTCCAGGATCATCCAGTTCAGGACCCTAAATGCAGACAGAGTTAACCTGCAGTATTCCAAGTTCTTAGGTACCTAATACTGATATCCTGATTCTTTAAGGCTGAGTATCCGCCCAGGAGGGTACAAGGAAGAAAGTGACTCAAAATAGCTTTACATCATTCCACCTATGAAATTCTCAGTGATATCATCTGAATTTTACAGGTAAAGAAATGGGCATACTAAGTAAAGGACTCTCTTGGGTAAACAGATAAGAAAAGAAATATAACTTTGAATATTTTTTCCCAGGATTTGAAAAACTGGAAAACAAAACTAGTTTCAAGTTTGGAGGAGGGTCACTTTTCACGACCTAGAATTTCTTAACAATTCCAGTTATAAATATTTTTCTTATAAATAATTTCTCCTTAAAATTAAATATGGGTTTCCCAGGTAGCTCAGGTGGTAAAGAATCTACTGCAGTGCAGGAGACTGGGGTTTAATCCCTGGATTGAAGGGAATGGGAAGGGCAACCTACTCCAGTATTCTTGCCTGGAGGATTCCATGGACAGAGGATCCAGAAGTGCAGTGGATTATGCAGCAGACAGGTGGAATATTGCCCTTACAACCATACTTGCTTTGTGCAAAATGAGAAAGAGTCTGTCGTGTCACACAGATTCTGTCTCCCAGCCTGAAGTAAGAGGACTGGCCTTGGGAGTATTCAGGGGGTGAGGCCTCCAGGCAATATCACAAAGCCCCTCTGTTTCTCATGTCTAATCTGGCCATAGGACAGAATTTTGCAAGAGAGCAGGGAAATCAGCTCATCACTGATAACTTGCTAGCTGTGGAGTATATTCAGTGAGGAACTGAGACTGGCAAATGAAGTCCTGCTGCTTGTGTCCAGATCTATTTACCAAAAAAAAAAAAAAAAAGTCCTTCCCACCAAAAAAAAAAAAAAAAATTCTGAAGAGCAAACAACAACATCCAAAGCAAACAAGAAATTTAAAGGCCACTCCTCAGCATCATTTCTCCTGCTTTTCCTTCAAAAATACCAGTGTTTATTTAATAGACCCACGGCCCCAGGATGGAAACAAACAGATCAATCACCAGCATGTTCCGTGGTGCCCATCATCCTGACATCCGTTGATGGTATTTATCTGAGTCTGAAAGTCATCACACGGGCACAGGTGCAGCTGATGTGGCATGACACTGGTGCTCCATAAAGGGCTGAGAGTGACAGCGTGAAGGTAGAAGGAATTACGCCTGAGCGCTCCAGGCAGCCAGCCCACCTCCCAGGCCTCCTGGTACCCACTGCCTCACCCAAATTACCTTCTGGTTACGACCATCGTGTCTCATCATTCCCTTCAATAGCAGTTGGTACCCTGCTTGCTGCCAGCTCTGCCTGCCACCAAGGCTGAGAAGAGCATTTCATGGCAATGTCTTTCTCTGCTGGGATGAGCTTTTTTTTATGACTCCCTAGCATGGATCTGTGCTTATTTCTCAGAGAGCTACAGGTTTCCACTGGTAAAGAGTCTACCCATATTCAAAAGACAAAGACGAAGTCTCGAGATTTTTTTTTTTTTCATTTATTTTTATTAGTTGGAGGCTAATTACTTTACAATATTGTAGTGGTTTTTGTCATACATTGACATGAATCACAACTTTCAATTCAGCCAGGAGCTTAAGGTCACTGAAGGCAGTGTGAGTCCTCAGCATTTTAAATACTGGTTTATGAGTGAAGGAGGATAACTACCTTCCAACAGGGAGCCAAATCAAAGCGAGTAATTTATGTAGCTTAAATAAACGAAATGCCACAAAGAGCTTGAGCTTGTCCATGTTGCTGGTGAGCTGGTTGTTTGAGCTGAAAGTCATCCCCTGGGAATTTGGGCAGAGTCACTGTGGAGAAATCCATGAACATTTTGGTGATGGGCACAGAGTTGCCATCTGCCCATGGTCTCAGAATTGAAGCTCTCACAGGAGCCTCTGTCTACAAATTGTGTCTTTTGGGAGCCACTTGTGTGCTCTTGGGATATGAAGGTTTATAAAGAAAATTTAATAAATGTTCACCACCCTCTGAGAATGCTGCCTCCGAGCTCATGGCTGAAATCTGTCAAGTATACCATGATGGTTCAGTGGTAAAGAATCTGCCTGCCAATGCAAGAGGGTTTGGGAAGATCCCCTGGAGAAGAAAATGGCAACCCACTCCAGTACTCTTGCCTGGAGAATCCCATGGACAAAGGAGCCTGGCAGGCTATAGTCCATGGGGTTGCAAAGAGTTGGACATGACTTAGCAACTAAACAACAACAACATGAGGTGCACAGAGCATGCATAGACTGGGAGCCATGACACCTTGATGCCAAGTGTAAACACAGAGGACTTGGTGAACTACTAGGGTAAGAATAAAGCTTCTTAGGTCTGTCTAGAAAGGAGATCATGGGTGATCTAAGCCAAACAATAGTAGTATTACTGACCCTTCCAAGTTCTCAACAAGGATCCTTCTGCCTGGTGCTATTCAGGCCGGTAGAATGAAATGGAATTTGGTTCAGAAGCAAAAGTATTACCCTTTTGACTGAAGACGAGTGGTGCGAGCCCAGGTTCAAGTACCAGCTCTCTCCAAGGGCAGAGCTGCTTTACAGGGTTCTGTCTGGAGAGGGGCAGAGTTCCTGGGGCTGGTGCAGCTCTGGTGAGTTGGAGGCAAGGTGACCGGGCAGTGCAGGGTATCCCAGCACAGCTGGCCCACAGCAGAATTGTGGAGTAAACAAAAGGGTTTCTGCACGTGGTCAGGTGCTGAGCCTAAGTGTCGGGAGCTGCCATTTGGCCCCTGGAAACTCTGATCCCAAGACTGCAGGATACAAGTCCTCTGCACATGGCATGCTGTGAGCCAGTAAAACTAGTCTAGCACAATGGAAGAAGAAAAAAAAAAAGGTTTGACTTTATTTTATTACCCAGATTCTATTGTGGTTTTCTGGGAATTGTTCGTGGGCTTTGCTGGTGATGGTGGGGATGGTAACACTGAAATGGCTCCCTGTCTTGGCACGAGTCATCTAACCAAGGAAGGACACACGCCCCTGCCAAATCACAGAACCCCCAAATTATTGCAGCTCAGGCTGTCTGGATCAGTATATTGTTTTCCTCCTCTAAAATGCGCACTGATTTGTCATCTCTAAGGGCTCACTAGCTAACTCACTAGGTTTTGTGGTCACAGGGACTTATAACATTGTACAAGGTGGGCTGTGTGCACATGGGCAGTTGGGGTGGGGTATGCATGGGGTTTGGTGTCCTGTAGGGCCCTGAGGGGGGAACTGGAAACTTCATTTCTGCTGCTGTGGTGAACGGTGCTGTGTACATGTCATAAAGCTTGTCCAGTGCACACCTTTGGGGAAGACTTCTCTCAGGGATCAAAACTCTGATCACTTCTAAAGTGGCATATCCATTTATTCAGTGATTCTTGCATTATTTAATTCAGTAATTCAACAGATATTTATATGTGTGAACAGTCTGCCAACCCTTCTTTCTAGGATATGTATGGAGCCCTCCCTTTAAGTTCTTTTGGATGATTTACCTATCCTGTTTGTTCACTCATTTACTGATTCAATAACATTCCTGCCCTATGGAGCCTGCATTCTTATACAGGACCCTGTAAGAGAGAAGAACTATTGATTCTTGGCCCAGGGTCACAGGTGTGGAGCTGGGGTGATTTGTGGCTGCTTAGGACACAACCTAAGCTGTAAAATCTTCCCAGAGGCAGGTGGAGGTTTGCCCCCCAGGGTCTTCCAGAAGGGTGGCTGTCAGTGTTTGCTCTGGAGGAGGTATGTTAGGAGGAAGGGCAGTCATTCATGACATTTTAAATCTCGTCTATAGATGTTTTGTAGGTCGCAGCCAAATACGTGTGAAAGCACTGAGCAGAAGGAACAGTCACTGTGTCTTTGGGTTAGTTTTGCCCTTACTAAGTACCCTCCCCTTGTTATTGTTTACCCCACGTGGTCAACCCTGGCTAACTTCCCTTGTGTTTCCCTGTTACTCATTCCTCAAGCTTCACCTCACGTGCCCCTCTTCCAGAATACTCCTTGATTATAGCAGACTATATATGGCCTCTCTGAGCATCTCCGTCCATTAGTATCTGTCTGCACATTTCATGGCGGCCTGGAGGGCTTTGTAGTTTATAGAAGGCATATTGTTTCTGCCTAGACTCCCCCTTGGAGAGCATCAAGTGCGCTCCCTCCCTTCCTATTCTTCATCAGTGAACACATTGTTTCAAGGGGGCTGATGACTTCTTGATACTTAAATGCCTGGCCAGACATCTGTGGTTGGATCACACCCTGAGTTTCCCTTTAGGGCTTGCTATACAGGTAAGAACTTAACCCCAGCAGCAGTGAGGCCCATCTTCAGCTGTTTCCACTCTGTATGTTTAGTTCCTAGAGGTGCCCTGAGGACTGTCACTCCCTACCCTGGAGATTTTCCTGCTGGAACTTTGCATGTGTCAGTTTGCCTGCAGACACTACTGTGGTGTCACAATTGTGACTTGATGAGAGCAATTTTCCTAACTGAAACAATTCTGGTGATTAGCTCCAGCTCCCTTCTGCCAGCCAGTACAGCTGGGATGGGCTGTGGTATCTACACACATGCAGACACACACACACACACACACACACACACACACACACGCACACAGCCCGAGGGTCTGGTTTCCTTGGCGCTCTAGGACCCACTGGAGCTCCCTCTGTAAGCCCTCCCTCCCTTCCTGAGTTAACAGCAGTGTCCCAGATACATGCATAACAGGTTTCCAATTTATTTCTTTTCAACAGCCCTTGGCAAACATTTCTTCCCCCTTTCTCTTTTTATTGCTTTCCTTTACTTTATCTGCTAAATCCCTGCTTGTGGGTCTCCAGCTGCCTTTATAGCACCTGCCCATGTTAATATCTCCTCATTGTTGCAGTTGCTGCCCTTGGGGTCTTAATGAGGAGCAGGTGGATATTATCAGGTCACTTTCAGGGAAGAGGCCGGGAAGGGAACCTATTACCAGTCAAGGCATTATAGAGGTTATCTCATTTAAAACCATCCTTGTGCAGTAAATATTATTTCCCTGCCTTTATAATGAGAAAATTTATCCCCAGGAAAGCCCCCAAATATCATTCTTTTGAAATTCCCTATAAGAGTCAATCTCTCTTCTGCTTAAGTTCTTTCAATGGAGTCCTAGGATCTATTACAGAATAAAGATCCCATTCCTTAGCCCCGTATTCAGTATCCCTCGTGGCCTGGCCCTAATCTACATTTTCAGTCCCATTGCTCACCACTTTAAAAATATTCAGTTATAATCAAATTGAAGTGTTACTCAGATGTACCCAACACTTTCCTACCTCTATACCTTTACTCCCATGATTCTCCTCTTTACAGTGCTGTCCTCAAACTGTTTACCCCACATCTATATAGTCTGCTTAATTTTTAAGAACTATCTCAAAAATCACAGACTCCCCACAAACTCACCTGACCTCCTCAGATGGAAGTAATCACTCCCCAGTCCACCACCCATGGCACCTAACCTGGGCACCCCCTGCCAAATCCTTTCACCATTGCCTTGTCTAAAGCTGTGGTCTCTTGTAATTTTAATTTATCATCTCACAATACGTCCAAGGCAGTGCCTTTCTCAGAGTTTATGCTTTTAAAAAAAGAAAACAAGTTTTTAAAATAATGATTTGGGAAAAGTCACTCTATCTTCTTCAAACTACCATCTCCACCTGTGGTTAATGAAAGTGAAAGTGAAATAGCTCAGTCGTGTCTGTCTGACTCTTTGTGACCCCCATGGACTGTAGCCTATCAGTCTCCTCCTCCATGGGATTTTCCGGACAAGGGTACTGGACTGGGTTACCATTTCCTTCTCCAGGGGATCTTCTCAACCCAGAGATTGAAACCAGGTCTCCTGCATTGTAGGCAGACACGTTACCGTCTGAGCCTAAAAACTAGTACTAATTAAGAGAATAATGACTAAACTTTTGAGACACAAAAATTGGTGCTAAATGGCAAGCTTTCTGAAGATTTTGCTTAATGAGGCTAGTTCTTTTTATACTTCCCAAATGGTTTAATCTTTGGTGACTATCTTTATATTTGGTTAAATAAACTTGAAAAATAAAAGTGTTAGTCTCTCAGTTGTGTCTGACTCTTTGAGATCCCAAGGACTGTAGCCTGCCAGGCTCCTCTGTCCATGGGATTCTCCAGGCAAGAATATCGGAGTGAGTTGCCATTCCATTCTCCAAAAGATCTTCCAGACCCAGGGATGAAACCCAGATCTCCCACATTACAGGTAGATTCTTTACCAGATGAGCCACTAGGGAAGCCTGTAAATAAACTGGTTCTCCTTAATGTAAATTTAAAGCTTCAAGATAGTTTCAAAATTTTTGCATCAGAATAGGACACATACAAATAAGGGTCAAAGTAGGCTAATTCCTTTATCCGTAGGCAATTGGTGGTTATGCAAAAATGTACACATGAAATATGAAATATGCTTACCAAAACTCAAGTGTTAACTTACCTCTTTTGACCTGAATTAAACTATTCATTTAGTCAATAAACATTTTTATGTACAGATATAGATCTTCCCTAATTTTCAGACATATACATTCATTATCGACTCAAAAACCCCATGTGGGTGACCCATAATCCCCTGGGTCTCAAGATACCTAAAACTGAAATTATAATCCCATTACCCCTGTGCATCCATGTCAAGTAACACCTGTCCGTCTGCTCAGTATGGACCAAATAGCAGTGCTCACACCATCTCCTTCATAAGTCTTGATAATTATCCTCTACTTTACTTTTTCCTCTACTTCTTTGTGGGGCTTCTCTGGTGGCTCAGACGGTAAAGAATCTGCATGCCATGCAGGAGACCAGGGTTCTAATCCCAGAGTCAGGAAGATTCCCAGGAGAAGGATATGGCAGCCCACTCCAGTATTCTAGCCTGGGAAATTCCATGAACACAGGAGCCTGGTGGGCCACAGTCCATGCAGTTGCGAAGAGTTGGACATGACTGAGTAACACTTTCACTTTACTGTTTTCCTCTATCCTGCTCAACCAATCAATTATTCAGTACTATTGATTATACTGCAGAAATATATGTAATATATTGCTCCTTTTCTTTACCTCTAGTGTATGAGTGCAGTTTTTTGGATAAAACAAAAAAGTGGCCAATGTTGTTAACAATAAACTCAATGGATTAAGTGTCTACAAATTCTGACTACATAGAAGTTCTTTGTAGATGTTTTATCGTTTAACACTAACAAGAACCCTTCTAAGGATGGCATTTAAAGCAAAATTTTTCTTCAATCAGGTAACTGGGTCTTAGAAACTGGAACTTCATGAAATTTCACAATTAGTAAGTGGAAAAATGGTATTTAGATGGGTCTGAAAGTGAAAGTCGCTCAGTCATGTTCCATTCTTTTCCACCCCATGAACTGTGACCCCCCCCGCCGCCCCAGTTTCCTCTGTTCATGGGATTTTCCAGGACAGAATTCTAGAGTAGGTAGTCATCCCATTCTCCAAGGGATTTTCCCAACCCAGGGGTCAAACCCAGGCAGATTCTTTACCAGCTGACCCAGCAGGGAAGCCCAAGAATACTGGAGTGGGTAGCCTATTCCTTCTCCAGCAGATCTTCCTGACACAGAAATCTGGGCTCTCCTGCATGGCAAGCAGATTCTTTACCAGCTGAGCTACCAGGGAAGCCCCTTAAATGGGTCTCTGTGACTCCAAAGTCTAATTTATTTTGCTAAACCACATTGCCTCTCAGTGAAGAAAGTGATAGCTTTGATTACAAACATTCATCAGTTTCTCTTGCAGATCTGTTGAGCATGCGTTTGTGCTGGACTCTGTGTATGATACAGGGAAGGATCCATTCCTAGAGGAACTCCCCAGGATCATCAGGATTAGACCAGGCTCTGCTGCTATAACAAATACCTGGAACATCTCAGTCACTTCAAAAGCACATTTTATTGCGCACATGCCCCACTCACCTGCTGATGGTCAGCAGGGAGCTCTGCTCTGAGTCATCCCCTTTCTCATCCTGGGACCCAGGGTGATAGAGCAGCTACTTTCCGGAAATTTGGTGGCTACCTGGGCAGTGGGTTAATAGAGTTTGGTGAAGAAAGGGCTTTCTCTTAAAACTTCTGACCACAAGTATTGTCACCTGGGTAGAAATATGTACTTCACTGGGTCACAAACAGGAAAGTGGGAAGGTATAGGGACAGGGTGTAGTAGTTGGGGGCATGTTGGGTAGTAGAGTAGTTTATCACATAATATGTGAAGTTTATCGTACACATACCACTGGGAAAGGACATTTTAGTCTCAGCTTCCTTCATTAGAAATGTCCCAAGGAAAGCTTGCTAATATGACTAATCATTGTTTGAGGCACTAATTGTGCTCTTTGGCACTTCCTGCTGCCCCAAGGTAGACAGACCTGGATAGTGCTTGCCCTTAGGAAAGAGTTCATGCCCCTCTGTATATGGACTTCTCAGGTAGTTCAGTGGTGAGGGAGTCTGCCTGCTAATGCAGGAGACACAGGAGATTCCAGTTCAATCCCTGAGTTGGGAAAATCCTCTGGAGGAGGAGATGGCAACCCCTCTAGTATTCTTGTCTAGAGAATTCCATGGACAGAGGAGCATGGCAGGCTACAGTCCATAGGGCTTCAAAGAGTCAGAATCGACTAAGCACGCACACCTTGGTAAATATTCCGCAGTGTTTGATAGAACCAGCACTCCAAGAGGTCTCCTTTTGCTCCTAACTATCCCTTTTTCTCCTTGCTCTGGTCTGCCTTTTTTTATGTGGCCACTAAGATGGTGGTGAAAGGCCAATTTTAGACTTCATGCACAGTGAGAGGGAGGAATTAGGAGGCCCTATTTAGACCCTGAGCCAAATCTACTTCTCTCACCCAATTTTTAGGAGGGTTCAGCATTGGTACAGCCTTGGAACTAATAGCAGAATAGTAATGTGTATCCCATTTGGCTACTGTTCCTTGAGACTAGATTCATCAGAATCTCATCAGGGAGAAACATTGATTAGTAGGATTCAATTTTTTCTTTTTTGGATTCTTGCCTTAATATCATCAAATTTCCATCAATATTCAAAAAACATGCCGATGGAAGCGCGCACACACATTTTATGGGTCACAGAGGAAAACAAAATGATCAATATATTCTGCAGGTAGGTAAATCAGGAAAAGATGAGTTCTCTAGGTCCTGAGCATGGGAGGAAGCAGTAGGGCAGAAGAAACAGCAAATGCAGTCTGGAAGGAGAATAGCCTCCTAGGCAAATAACATATGAATACAACGTGAATACAGTGGATCCAGAGCAAAGGCTGTAGGTGGGATTTGACACAAACTATGGCTGATAAGGCCAGATTTTTAAAGACTGCTAGACAAAGAGAAACTTAAACCTATATTATCCATTTCAGAATTTCTTTTACTAGACACCTAATCATTATTCAGGGAAGAATGAATATACGTGTGTGTGTGTGTGTGTGTGTGTAGTCGCTCAGTCATGTCCGACTCTTTGCGACCCTGTGAACTGTAGCCCACCAGGCTCCTCTGTCCATGGGATTCTCCAGGCAAGAATACTGGAATGGGTTGCCATTTCCTTCTCCAGGGGATCTTCCCGACCCAGGGATCAAACCTGGGTCTCCCACAACACAGGCAGATGCTTTACCCTCTGAGCCACCAGGGAAGCCATATGTAGTTATATATAATATGTATAATTATTTGCTATATGTATGCATTAGATTATTATATCTCTACATGAATTCAATATAATAAATTGCTATTGTTATATCAGTAGTAATGATGGGAAAACTGAGGTGTAGAGATGCTAAGAGTTTGATGTACTATGTGTTAAAGAAGACTTTGGCTGCAAGTGAAAACATACTTGTTGAGAGATAATAGGAAATATGTATGTATATGTGTGTGTGTGTATATATATATATATATATATATATATATATATATATATATCTGCCCCAGAGTTTTAGCTGTAGACTCACTCCCAGCTTATCCAGAGAGAGTGGATGGACTGCAAATGGAGTTATAATTGATCATGCCTATGTGAGTAAGCCTATCAGTTCAGTTCAGTTGCTCAGTCATGTCTGACTCTTTGCGACTTCATGGACCTCAGTAGTCCAGGCTTCCCTGTCCATCAACTGCTGGAGCTTGCTCAAACTCATGTCCATCAAGTTGGTGATGCCATCCAACCATCTCATCCTCTGTCGTCCCCTTCTCCTCCTGCCTTCAATCTTTCTCAGCATCAGGGTCTTTTCTAATGAGCCAGTTTTTTGCATCAGGTGGCCAAAGTATTGGAGCTTCAGCTTTAGCATCAGTCTGTCCAAGGAACATTCAGGACTGATTTCCTTTAGGATGGAATGGTTTGATCTCCTTTCAGTCTAAGGGACTCTCAACAGTCTTCAACACCACAGTTCAAAAGCATCAATTCTTTGGTGCTCAGCTTTCTTTATACTCCAAATCTCACATCCATACATGACTACTGGAAAAACCATAGCTTTGACTAGATGGACTTCGTTGGCAAAGTAATGTCTCTGCTTTTTAATATGCTCTCTAGTGTTTGTCATAGCTTTTCTTTCAAGGAGCAAGAGTCTTTTTTAAATTTCATGGCTACAGTGATTTTGGAGCCCAAGAAAATAAAGTCTCTCACTGTTTTCATTGTTTCCCCATCTATTTGCCATTAGTTGATGGGACTGGATGCCATGATCTTAGTTTTTTGAATGCTGAGTTTTAAACCAGCTTTTTCACTCTCCTCTTACAGTTTCATCAAGAGGCTCTTTAGTTCCTCTTTGCTTTCTGCCACATAGTAGGGGTTTTGGAGAGCTCCTAAGTTGAAGTGTTTCTCTAAGTTCTTGGAGCTGTTCTAGCAAATTAATCGAACTGAAGGATGAGGTGGTTGTAACCTTCTATCTGTAGCCAGTTGGTCAGAAGCACAGGTGATAACCAGGGATTGAAGCTGGTGTCTAAAGTGGCAGTGCTGGGGTAGTGGGAGCAGCCTTGTGGGGCTGAGTCCTTAGACTGTGGGATCTGAAACTATCTTTGGGTGAATAGTGTCAAAATTGAGTTGATACACTTGTATAAAAATGTTTTCAATGATAAGAAAGGAATGTTTACTATTTCTTGCAAAAAGATTTTGGTGGTAATTCCTTTGAGGGCTAATTTTGCAGGTCAGTAATATTATTTGGTTTTAGAAAAGGCAGAGGAACCAGAGATCAAATTGCCAATATCTGCTGGATCATCAAAAAAGCTAGAGAATTCCAGAAAAACATCTATTTCTGCTTTATTGACTATGCCAAAGCCTTCGACTGTGTGGATCACAGTAAACTGTGGAAAATTCTGAAAGAGATGGGAATACTGGACCACCTGACCTGCCTCTTGAGAAACCTGTATGCAGGTCAGGAAGCAACAGTTAGAACTGGACATGGAACAACAGACTGGTTCCAAATTGGGAAAGGAGTACATCAAGGCTGTATATTGTCACCCTGCTTATTTAACTTATATGCAGAGTACATCATGAGAAATGCTGGGCTGGAAGAAGCACAAGCTGGAATCAAGATTGCCAGGAGAAATATCAATAACCTCAGATATGCAGATGATACCACCCTTATGGCAGAAAGTGAAGAAGAACTAAAGAGCCTCTTGATGAAAGTGAAAGAAGAGAGTGAAAAAGCTGGCTTAAAGCTCAACATTCAGAAAACTAAGATCTTTGTATTCCTGTGTCTGTATTCTGTTTTCCTGATTCCTCTCTAAACACTGAAACATGTACAAATTCCACATGTTTGTTTTTGAGAGAAAATTTAAAAAAAAAGGTTGAATCCCCAACCTCAATTGGCATAAAACTCTGAATTTAGGTTAATATTGGGAAGACTTAGGGTTCACTTATCATAGGAGCTTAAAACTTAAGCCCTGAAAATTATCAGAAATCTTGAGGAAGACATTGGAATTTCCATAGCATATGAGACAGAGTTTTAGGATTATTTAGTTTTCAGAAGACAGGAAGGCCTCCAATGTGGGTCACAAGCAAAATGTTGCATTAAGTATTCCTAAATGTCAGTCTTTGCCCATATTTCTGATAATCCCCTATGTATATTCCCAGAAGAGCAATTACTGGTCAGAGGTTATGGACATATAGAAAGTCCTTGAAATGCACTGCCAAGCGCATGACAGGGCTCACTTCCTTGTACCTTTGCCAGCACTGGAGAGTACTAAGATGTTTCAAAAACCTTGTGTCTGAAGGTTTTTAAGTGCCTGTGCACTGACCCTGAGAAAGTATCCATGTCTTGTTCCGGAAATTTCTCCCTCCCTTCAGCCTCAGCTATCATCCATAATTTGAGTGTATTTGATTGTGTCTCCTATCCAGATGAAGCAGAAAGATGTGCTGGGAGGAGAAAGTGAAAGAGCCGGAGATGAATGAGGAATCTAGGATGTTTAGTATTTAAGAAATGGCAAGTGGCACAGTCTTGAAGGAAATAAGTCCCTTTCATGAGAAATTGAATTTCTGAGAAGGCTGTTTAAGGCTGAAATATCTGAGCCCCGAACTTGAGGTTAGGTGCTGTCTCTGGGGGATATTACAATTTCCTCTTTATCCCTCAACCCCACCACCTTCACTGCCTGTAAGCGCACACACCACAGATCTGTGCTACTTTCTGAGGCTGCAAAGCTATTGCTTTGTCCTGAAAATGCAGATTGCATCATAAGATTTCATCAAAACTCATCTCTTCTGATTAACTTTGAAGGAAGGACCCAGGGTAGGAAGAACTTGGGCGAAGCACCCATTTTGCACCGATCAGCACTCCGGCTTTTCAGAAGGAATCAGCTTTTTGCCTTTGGCCACCTGGATTAGAGGCAGATCCCCTCACAGGAAACAGAATCCAGTCCAGCACTATACTTAGGCTCCAGGAGAAAAACCCAATGAATAGTAAACTAAGAAAATAGGACTAATCAGATGGTGCTTTGTTTCTTTTCCATATCTGCCATATGAGTGCTTTGTGCATCTAGGGGGCAGAGCGGGGCATGAGAAATGCTGCTGGGCACCAGATAACTTGAGGTCCTCCCACAGGGAATTTCTTTGTTAGGATGCACGTGTCTGACTCTTTGAGACCCCACAGACTGTAGCCCACCAGGTTCCTCTGTCCATGGGATTCTCCAAGCAAGAATACTGGTGTGGGTTGCCATTTCCTCCTCCAGGGGAATCTTCCTGACCCAGGATCAAACCTGCAACTTTTGTGTCTCCTGTACTGGCAGGCAGATTCTTTACCTCTCAGCCACCTGGGAAGCCCAGGCAGTCTCAAATGTCTTCCTGAGGAAATACCAAGCACCAAAATACAGTTTGCCTAAATTCACTTCCTTTAAATGTATGTGCTCATGAGGTTTGTGAGTTATCAAACTTAGGCTATGTCTCTTCAAATATAATGTCGATACCATCATGTCATAATTTTCACTGCCATTTCAAGTTCCGTTCAGTTTAGTTCAGTTGCTCAGTCGTGTCTGACTCTTTGTGACCCATGGACTGCAGCACGCCAGGCCTCCCTGTTCATCACCATCTCCCAGAGCTTGCTCAAACTCATGTCCATCGAGTCGGTGCTGCCATCCAACCATCTCATCCTCTGTTGTCCCTTTCTCCTCCTGCCTTCAATCTTTCCCAGCATCAGAGTCTTTTCCAATGAGTCAGTTCTTCACATCAGGTGGCCAAAGTATTGGCATTTCAGCTTCAGCATCAGTCTTTCCAGTGAACACCCAGGACTTATCTCCTTTAGGATGGACTGGTTGGATTTCCTTGCAGTCCAAGGGACTCTCAAGAGTCTTCTCCAGCACCACAGTTCAAAAGCATCAATTCTTCGGTGCTCAGTCTTCTTTATGGTCCAACTCTCACATCCATACATGACTACTGGAAAAGCCATCACTTTGATTAGACGGAACCTTGCTGGCAACATAATGTCTCTGCTTTTTAATATGTTGCCTAGGTTTGTCATAGCTTTTCTTCCAAGGAGATTTCCAATTTCTGTTAGAATCATAGAAATCCGGAGTTGGTTTACTCACAATCATCAGTTCTATTCTCAGTTCACTCTTATGAAGTTGCCTGAGGGCAGGAACTTACCTTGGTAATCCTAGTGTGCTTACCAGGCACTCAACATATATTTACCAGATGAATAAGTGAATGCATGCAGAAATGAATATGTAATATCATCATTATTCATGCAAGGTGCCTCTTTGTTTTATTTAATTTTAGTTATTTCCCTTTTGAACTGCAATCCTCATTTCCTTTCTTGCCTAGGTACTCTCACCAGTGTATATAAAGGATGTCCTTTCAATTCAGAGGGCGATTAAATCTTTCTCTCTTTACAGTCTCATGTTATTCTATGCAAAACTGGTTGATGATTTCTAATTGCTGCGGGATGTTTCGTGTTAGGCTTATAGCACATTTTGTGTTTCTATTCTGTAAGTGTGGGCAACTAGGTTGGGTCCAGCTTCGTGCTGTCACAATAATGTGGATGTAGAAATCCTCACAAATATCTCCTTATGGACCCAGGAGAGGGGCTTGGGATGGTTGGAAATCATGGTCTATGGGTATGTTTAATTTCATTAAGTTTTACCAGATTCTTCCCAGAGAGGCCCCTGCAGTTATGACTACTTCTATTTCCAACATTAGTTTTGCCTACTTTCTAATTTTGCTTGTCAGATGATGACAATAATGATTACTAAGTCTGAGCATCTATTATTAGTCTTTAGGATCCCCTCTGAGTTACCTATTCTTATCCTTTATCTATATTGTATTGGGTTTCTCATCCTTTCTAGATGATTTACAGGAATGCTTCATATATCAGGTAGTAATTCCTTATTAATATTTTCCAGGCTGTTCTTATTATTGCCTTCACACTGAGTGGCATTTGAGGCACAGGAATCTTTTTCAGTTTCATTTTTTTCTCTCATGATTTATATATTTTGAATTTTGTCTAATAAAGTCTTTCTCACTATAAGGTAAAATACCTGTCCATATTTCCTCTATTAATAGTATTACCTTTCACAATCTGTTTCTTTTTAATATATCTGAATTTTGTATATGACAGACACAAGATCACAAATCAGGGGTAGAAGGAATAGACCATTAATCAAGTTTTGAGACAAATTTAACTCATTTTTATATTTTAAGAAAATAAACTCTAAACAGATTGAAGACCTAACTGTCTTCCTTTTGGTATATAGTCTGTCCTCTGTATTTCATTTGTCTTTTTTTTTTTTTTAATAGCCCATGTTGACTTCAGGAGCCTCACTTTTCCCTGTGAGATTCTCTTTTATACCCTCTGGACAACCAGCTGTCTTGGCTAATTAGTTCCATCAGAATGGAGAAGCAAAACTTAGATCCTGGATTTTTCCTCTTGGTGATGTGGAAATGCTGGTGCTGATATTAATGCTCAAGCATTTTTTATACCTTTTCCAGAGATTTCCCCAATACTCCCTTCCAGTGTATCCCCCTCTATGATAATGGGAATAGGGTGGTTGGGGAGATGTAAATAGAAGCATTCCTGCCCTTAGTTAAAGCAAGCCAGCAAATAATATGTTGGGGCCATACTGGAACTCAGAGTGGTATACCAGCTTCCTCCCAATTGAACCCTGGTCTGCCCACTTTAGGCCACAGCCCAAACTTAACCATCACTGTTCTCTCTCCCCAGAAATTTCACACACATTTTGCTTAGCTTTTGAGCACCTCTCTTAAATGTGCAAGCTTCCTGTTTTTTTTCTTCTGGCATCTTCATAATTGGTTGGGGAGGGTGCCAATTCCCTGTACTTGTTGGCCATGATATAGAGGACTGGAAGCATGTCAGAAATTTGTCACAGAGGGCATCTGGTATTGGAGATTTGTGCATGTCAAACATAATTGTGGAATGCTTTATGAACTTTTACTATATTAAATTGTTTTATTCATATTGCATTTGTCATCTTTTAAAAAAACTCTCCCAGTATTCAGTCTTATTTGTTGGACATGTGATTATCACAACAGGTTTGTTGAAAATCATAATGTGAAATTGAAAAGTAATTTCTGTGAAAGTCTACGTGTTCATAATTAATCATTAATTTGATCTTCCAACGTCTTTGCAAGAGCAGAGGGTATCTGTATTATTTTACAAATGAAGAAACCAGGGTAAGTTTGCCAGTCAGATAGTCAAAACCACAGTAGGTATTGATGATACTTCCTGAGACACAGCTGTGGAGATCTTTGTTAAAAGCCTTGTGCTTCAGTGACTGTATACCACAGGGTCTTCTAATTGGGTCCTAAGGCCATCCTGGCTCTATTTCTCAAGCTGATGGAAGCTATACTCAACATTCAGCTTTCAGGAGAAAGGAAGAACCCATTGCCCATATCACCCCCACTTAAGGTGTGTGCAGGAAGAGTCTAGATATGGAAACCCTTAGGCATGGCTTCCAGCCCTGGTCACATGTCCACCTGAATGCATGACTTTGGGCATGATGCCTGGGCCACAGGTTTCCTAATATGAATGAGGAGGTTGACTTGATACGTTTCCCTTTTCACTCAGCTCTAAAGAGTTTGGAGTTTGTGATTGGAGTTGGGGGTTCAAGCAGATTCCACATTCCATCCTAAAGAACTGAATTTACTTCCCTTCCAGACCAGAAGGTCTCAACATCAGTGGTTTGGAAGGGCCTTTAGAGACAATGTAGACAGATGCCGAGGCTGGGATTCCTTTTGCAATTGTATGAGCCTAGCCATGCATTAGTAGACATCTTTTCCAGCATATTCCTAGACCTTCCATGGAAGAGAAAGACAAAGCCTGTTTGCTCCAAGTGTTCACTGTTGTCAGACTCAGTCTGCCCAACTTCTCTTTTTTATTTATTGGGTGATAGTTGCTTTACAATGTTGTGTTAGTTTCTGCTGTACAACGAAGTGAATCAGCTATATGTGTGTGTGTGTGTATATATATATATATATCCCCTCTCTCGCGGTCTCCCCCCCCACCCCCCACCATCCCATCCCTCTAGGTCATCACAGAGGACCAAGCTGAGCTCCCTATACTACACTGTGGCTTCCCACTAGCTAGCTATTTTACACGTAGTTGTGTGTATATGTCAATCCTAATCTCCCAATTCATTCCACCCCCCGTTCCCCTCATTGTGTCCACACGTCCATTCTCTGTGTCTGCATTTCCATCGCTGACCTGCAAATAGGTTTATCTGTATCATTTTTTTAGGTCCTATACATGTGCTTTAATATACGAAAATCTTTTTATCTTTCTGACTGATTTCACTCTGTGTGTCAAACTCTAGATCTATCCACAGAACCCTTTTGCACTGTTAATAGGAACGTAAATTTATACCATCACTAAGAGAACAGTATAGAGGTTTCTTAAAAGTCTATAAATAGAGCTACCATATGACCCAGCAATCCCACTACTTGGTGTATACTGTGAGAAAACCATAATTCAAAAAGACACACGCACCCTAATGTTCACTGCAACACTATTTACAATAGCCAGGACATGGAAGCAGCCTAGATGTCCATGGACAGATGAATGAGTAAAGAAGTTGTGCTACAAGTATACAATGGAATACTTGGTTGTTGTTCAGTCGCTAAGTAATGTCTGACTCTTTGTGACCCCATGGACAGCAGCATCTCTGTCTTTCACTATCTCCTGGAGTTTGCTCAATTCATGTCCATTGAGTTGGTGATGCTATCCAACCATCTCATCCTCTGCTTCCCCTTTCTCCTTTTGCCTTCAATCTTTCCATAAAAAGGAATGAATTTGGGTCATTTGCCTCAATTTCTTTGCCTCTCTTCTTTCCTGCCTTCAATGCTTGTAGGCACCCAGTGGTTTTCAGAGATGCTTTTACAAATGTTCAGCCCAGTATGGAACCAGGCCCACAGAAGGTGCTCCCAGACTATTAGTTTGTGAGGTGCTCATCGATCCCATTTTTGCCATCATCATCTATTATTATCAACTCTATCAACACCTGGGCCACTTTTCATATTTGAAATCGAGGCAGATGTCAAACCTTTTAAAGTCCCCCAGTTGGGAATGAGTTTGGAGGAGAGCGGATAACATTCAGCACTGGATAGAAGGATGAGAAGCAGTGGCTGAACTGAGCAGAAAGCCTGCCCCAGGCAGAGAGCTTCTGATGTCGGTGGGTTAGCAGGAAATAAGTGGAGATTGCAGTATCCCAGCTTTTGGGGTTATCCCGAGCCCCTTGCTGTGTCCCCACTAACTGTTCTCTGTCTGGAGGCTGCAGAGGGGGTAAAGGAGATCTTTAAAGCAGACAGCCACTCCATAGGAGTATCCATTTTGGCAAACTGTGGATTTGTCCTGAGAACTCAGGCAGCAGAGATTGCAGCCTCCTCCCTGGTCTCATGCTTGAAGACTTTTTCTCCCAGTAATGAGAGTGCAGAGTGAGCAGGCCTTCCCCGACAGTGCTGGCAGCAGGACAACTTGTGCCCAGGATGGATTTTTCTTCATTGATTCTAATCTTCTTCCTGACTGTCTGTCTTGGCTGCTTTGACATATTGAACACTGAATAGTCCCTGAGTAATTCTTGAACATCTGGGGATCGTTTTTATTTTTACAAGACAGTAGAAGCCAATGGAGTGATTTATACATGTACTAGAAGAAAATGAAGAAAAAAAAATAACAAAGTGGCTTCATTCAGGGAATAAACACAGATGTGGTGACGATTAAAAACAACACCAAACAAAAGGTTCAGGCTCAATCTTCAATAATTTCATAATTTTGTAAGGATGCACGGCATCATGTAGAGACGTGCAGTAATGGATAAAGGGCTTTCAGAGCTACAACTTCAGTCATGATTGATGAGAAAATGCTACTGGAGGGAGAAAAGGAAAATGAATATTTATTAATAGAATAGAGTGTTAGGGGCTTAAAATCTAAGGAGATCCATCATTTCATATTCAAGGCTGGATGCATTCAAAACAGAAGGTTCAATACAACGACCCCATAGCTGAGCCAGAGACCAGAAAAAGTCACAGGTACTGCCATCATTCAGAACATGGGGGACTTTCTAGAGATATTATTCCCATTTTAGCTGCCTCTAACGTCACCCGAACTGGGCAACATTACATGACTTACCACTTCAAGAACGCTATGACAACAACTGCCTTCACATTTTAGGATACCCAGAGCTGTGATCTGGTCATTTGCCTAGAAATTAATATATCATGTCTGCATACTTTCTCTGTATATGGTAGTTATGGGCTCTGTGCTGACAGCTTGGGAATTATTATTAAGATTTTTTTCCTCCCATGACTTCATCACTTCTCTGCACCTTATAAGTAAAAGTCGCTCAGTCGTGTCTGACTCTTTGCAACCCCACTGACTATAGCCTGCCAGGCTCCTCTGTCCATGGAATTCTCCAGGCCAGAATAATGGAATGGGTAGCTGTTCCCTTCTCCAGGGTATCTTCCCAACCCAGGGGTCAAATCCAGTCTCCCTCATTTGCAGGTAGATTCAGTGTTTAGCTGACCAATCAGTTCAGTTCAGTCACTCAGTCGTGTCCGACTCTTTGCGACCCCATGAACTGCAGCACGCCAGGCCTCCCTGTCCATCACCAACTCCCGGAGTTTACTCAAACTCATGTCCATTGAGTAGGTGATGCAGCACCTCTTTAAATCTTCTTGCATATTTTCTCCCTATAGATTCTCCTTTCCTGTGCTTGCTTGCTCTATTTAGGTCAGTTAACACCCAGAAAAGACTGTTTCCTTTTGATGAAATGTTACTCGCCTGACCTTAACATCTTAAAAAAATTAAAATGGGAAATCTAAAGAAGGCATTGAGGATCTCTTTTGTGATGGTGTGATTTCTTCATGTAAGCAGCTTGTTCGGACAATTAACAACAGTGATACTGGGACTTGTTGTTTGACAGGGAAGGAGAAATTGATGGCATTTAACTGCCTAGTTTAACTTAAGGTATTGAAGTTGTACTGTAGCTTCAGAGTGTAGACTTCAGCTTATGGGGTAGCCCCAAGCACATCACCCCTACCTACACAACCATGTGCATGCAATGTCCTCAGCTACCCAGGCTTCCTTGGGGTCTATATTACTTTATTACAGATTATGGCAGTGGTGGCTTATTGGTCTTATAAATCCACCTACACTAAGCTTTTGAAATCACTGTCCTGATAGATAGTCTGAGTCTAGATTGTCACACTTATGTTATTTCTGGATATGACTATTTCTAGGTGGCAAATCTTGGAGTGCAGGAGCAGGCTATTACTGGTTTATTGTATATGTTATGCCAGAAGAAGAGTTGCTATTCTGTTAAACAATGTGTTTCAATTTATTTTAAATCATTGATTCTACCAAATCCTCAGCAATAGATGCAGATGAATTATCTCTGTTGGCCATCTTTGGGAGAAGGCCAAGAGAACATGGATTAGATTGTTTGTTCTTTTACGTCATGTACATTTCTCGCCTCCCAACATAGACTGGGAAGTTTGGTCCCTAAGAAAGGACTGGATCTAAAGCAGGTACCCAGAAAATATTTAATAGGTTAACTAATTAACTTTTTATTTGGACACAAAACAGTGCTGAAGTTTTATTCTGTCTGGAAAGGAAGATGCAGATCCACTGATAATTATGCAGCCATGGCCAGAAAGTATGTGTTCAGGAGAGGCTGCACAGCTCGAAGGATATAGTTAAGAAAGCCTCTGAATTGAACAAAAAGATGGATGATCTCTGCAGAGAGTTGTCTGGAATGGCTACAAATAGGGTGCTGGGCAAATGAGAAAGAACGATGAGAGAGGAAGCTAGAGACAGATAGTTAAGGGTGACACCCAGAATATCTGGATATTTTCTGGCTAGAATTTCAGTTGTGCCTTATAAGCAATGAAGCATTAAGAACTTAAGAGGCCAAATGAAACAGATAATGCCTGATCACATTTGGATTTTAGAAAAATTCCTTGAACAATCATCAATGAAACGGAAAGTGGCAATAGTAGAAGAAGGAGAAAAATGATAGAAGAATATTTCCATAAGCTAAGGCAATGGCCGTGGTGTTAGGGACTTAATTCTGTCTCCTAAAAATTCTTAACCTAAAGGTCTATCTCCTAGCACTTCGGAATCTGACTGAATTTAGAAATACAACCTCTAAATAGGTGATTAAGTTAAAATGAGGCTGTTAGGACGGGATTCAATCCAATCTGACTTGTGTCTATAGAAGAAGAGATCAGGACACAAGATAAACACCAGGGATGTTCGTGCACAGAGAAAAGGACATGTGAGGACACAGAGAGAAGGTAGCCATCTGTGAACAAAGAAAGAGGCCCCAGGAGAAACCACACTTGCTGACACCTTGATCTTGGGCTTCCAGCCTTCAGAGTTATGAGAGAATAAATTTCTGCTGGTTAAGCCATCCAATCTGTGGACTATGGCAACTGTATTAGAGTTTCCCAAGAAACAGAACCAACAGGTATGTCTATCTGCCTGTTTATCTATCAATTTATTATAAGGAATTGGCTCAGATAATTATGGAAACTAAGAAGTCCTTATAGTTGTCAAGCTGGAGACCCGGGAGGGCCCGTGGTATAGTCCCACTCTGTGTCCGGAAGCCAGAAGACCAGGTATAAGTTCCAGTCCTAAAACTGGCATGCTTGAGACCCAAGAAGAACCAGTGTTTTTGTTGAAAATCAAAGGCAGAAAAAGACTGATGTCCCAGTTCAAGCAGTCAGGTATGAGTTTCTTCTTACTTGATAAAGGGCCAGCCTTTCTGTTCTATTTGGGCCTTCCACTGATTGGGTGAGGGTAGCCTACCTTAAGGAGCGCAATTCATTTCACTCAGTCTACTGATTCAGGTTAGTCTCATTCAAAAACACTCTTACAGATACCCCCAGAATAATGTTTGGCCAAAATATGTGGGCATCTCATGGCATAGTCACGTTGACATGTAGAATCAGTCATCACAGCAATCCTGGCAAACTGTTACACATAGCAATAGCCAATGGAATGCATGAGAGCAGATGGATTCGTGAAGTATTTTAAGTGGAATTATAAGGACTTGGTGACTGATCAGATGTGAGGAGTAAAAAAGAATGATGCATCAATAATATCTTCATTATTCCTATATCAGATGATGGAGTGGGTGACATGCAGGGGGAACATAATGCATATGCATACACATACACACCCCCCAGCTTCTATTACATGTATGTAAAAGTTAAGGGATAAATTGAACTGTAATCTTCTACCCAGAGTTCACAATTCTTTGCAGCTGTTAAGAACAAAGCTGTTAAACTGGATCTATGCAAACTAATAATAAAGGTAAAAATGATGCACTGAACTCAGGACCCAGTTAACTCATTTTGCATAGGTGTTATTTATTTTTTTTGTCATTTAAGCATTTTTAATCATTTTTTTAAAATTTGGGATGAACATGTGCCCATTGTAACAAGTGGTACAATCCAACAACATTTAAAAAAAAAATGTTATGCATCCCCCTTTACATTTTCCTCCATTCTCATTCTCTTCCTACAGAAAACAAATAGATCCTATTTTTTTGTCTTGTATTTTTCTCCCCCAGCCCACACGGGATGAGAAACCCCGCATTAGAGAGGAATAGGAGTATATAAGGGTGAGCTCTGACTTATGCACAGGGGAGAGTTCCAGCCAGGCAGGTTAACCATATGTAAAAATGACTGTCAAAGCCAAGTTCTGAGGGAAGAGAGACAGTAAATCTATAGGAAATATGAACTTAAAGGCACAAAGATTTGGGGCCATTCTGACTGAGAAAAAGCGGACACACTCAGTGGTCTTGATGTCCTTGGCATGTGGTATCTGTGAAAGTGAAAGTCACTTAGTCGTGTCCGGCTCTTTGCGACCCCATGCACTATATAGTCCATGGAATTCTCTAGGCCAGAATACTGGAGTGGTTAGCCTTTCCCTTCTCCAGGGGATCTTCCTGACCCAGAAATTGAAGCGGGCTCTCCTGCATTGCAGGCAGATTCTTTACCAGCTGAGCTATCAGGGAAGCCCTACTGTCTGACTCATCAGTTTAAAAGTTACATGTGGTGGTCAGGTCTGCGGTTTAATCAGGTGGAGACCTAATAGGTCGGTTTTGGAAATCATGAGATATAAAAGAGGTTTGCAGCAAAACTCCGTTGTGATGCCATTGTCAGGGGAGTGAAAATGTTGACTGGAGTCCCCTCATGATTGGACGAAGGGGCCAGAATGGGGGCGGGGGGACAGAGGAAGACTACCACACATGCTGGGGCCCCAGACCTTTGTGAGCAGCCCTGCTGCCTCCTGCGGCTCCTGCCAGCTGAGGGGCTGAGCTGCAGAAGGTCTGCCCTGAATGGTGCTTTGTTTGTTTTCCATTGTTTGTTTTCCTCCCCACAGCTTCCCTGCCGCACCCCCACAGTCCATTGGCTGGTGTAGGTGGGGGATGGATGAGTCTCAACAAACAGAAAACATGGGGGAGATAAAACACATCCTGTCATAAGAGGCTTTGCCTTTCCTTGTTATTTGAAAAGCTGCAACGTCACGTTCAGGCCAGTTACTCTTCAGGTGGTCTCTTGGGCGAGATGAATTGGTTGGCAAAAAGGTGGACATCTGTTTGTTGAGAGACGGATGGCTTAGTTTTGAGAAGCCATTGGCATTCTGCTGTGCAAGGGACTTTTCCCTCTTTAGTCTTTAATCTGTTAGTAAAATTGCAAGTGAAAACTCACAAAGAATTGCATTGTAGCCATTTTTTGGTAAAACTTATATATGATCCTGGGAGATTGGTTCTAGATAAGCTGCTAACAGCCTTTTGTGAAATAAATTTGTCCTTGATTAAAGGCCTATGTGAGGAGGGGGTGGGAGCAGGGAGAGAAAGTAGAGGAGTGGTGGGCAGGTATGAATGCAGGGTAAGTCATTTTCTGTGCATGCATGTGTGTGTGTGTGTGCGCCCTAACTTGCTTCAGTTGTGTCTGATTCTTTGTGACCCTATGGACTGTAGTGGAGCAGGTTACCATGCTCTCCTCCAGGGGGTCTTCCCAACCCAGGGATTGAACCCAGGTCTCCTGCATTGCAGATGGATTTTTTACCATCTGAGCCACCAGGGAAGCCCAAAAATACTGGAGTGGATAGACTATCTCTTCTCCAGGGAATCTTCCCGACCCAGGAATCAAACCAGGGTTTCCTGCATTGTAGGCAGATTATTGACCAGCAGAACTACCTGTTGCACATCAGTAGATAACTAACATATCATCTAAGATTTTGGATAAGCATAACTGCAGCCGGGGACTAAGCCAATGACAGCAAAGAGATTTCTGTTGACACTAGAAATATTCACATTCAAACTATTGTCCTCATTTCCCATCCCATCCTCACCTGCCCAGGGTTGCGTATGGCCCCTGACAGTTTGTTATGTCACATCTTAGTTTACTGAGGTTAAAGAGATAAAGTAATGGTTAAAGGTATTGATTTCAAAGACTCCTTTGGTTATACATTAATTTTAAACCTGGTTTTTTTTGGTAAGAAATTAGGCCTAATTATTACAGTGAATGGGCTCCCTTGTGGCTCAGATGGTAAAGAATCTGGCTGCAGTTCAAGAGACCTGGGTTTGATCCCTGGGTCAGGAAGATCCCCTGGAGAAAGGAATGGCTACCTACTTCAGTATTCTTGCTTAGAAAATCCCATAATCAGAGGAGCCTGGCAGGCTACAGTCCATGGGGTTGTAAAGAGTTGGACACGACTGAACGACTTTCACTTCATACTTCATTACTGTGAATGGTACCCAAAGCTGATAAAGAATCAGCTAAGCCACACTTACTATCCCATTTAGGAACATCAGGTTAAATAAGCCACTAATATGAATGAGCCCTGCAATGAAAGAAATAAATACAAGAGAAAGCATAACAACTCCTTTTTAAAGAACCTCTTCTTTTTGTTCCCACATCCAAATGTAATAAATACTTCTTGGCAGTTTTCCTGCTTAGGGCTTAGAATGGTTAGCTATCCTGAGGCCATGGGAATAGTCATACTGTTAATTTATTACTCTTTAAACTCAGATGGCAGTCCCAGGCCTTGGAGCTCTAGAAAAATTTGTATGGACATCTGGACAGAAAATGACTCTTCTGCTACCACAAAGCTAGCTGATCCTGGTGCCTGCTTTTCCTTTCTTTCTTTTTTTTTTTATTCTGAGTGTCAATGATGCTCTTTCTCTGTCTTGGAGGTGAGGAGACTGACATCCTACTTAGTCTAGAAAACAGTTTAGAATTGTGCTGTCCATTAAAAATATCCAAGCCACAAACCCTCACACCATCAGTTCAGTTCAATTCAGCAACTCAGTCGTGTCCAACTCTTTGGGACCCCATGGACTGCATCACGCCAGGCCTCCCTGTCCACCACCAGCTCCCAAAGCTTGCTCAAACTCATGTCCATCGAGTCGGTGGTGCCATCCAACCATCTCATCCTCTGTCGTCCCCTTCTCCTCCCACCTTCAACCTTTGCCAGGATCAGGGCCTTTTCAAATGAGTCATTTCTTTGCATCAGGTGGCCAAAGTATTGGAGTCTCAGCTTCAGCATCAGTCCTTCCAATGAATATTCAGGACTGATTTCCTTACCCCATATGTAATTTTAAATATTCTAGTAACCACATTGAAAAGTAAGAAGAAACTGCTGAATTTATTATAAATAATATATTTTATGCAGCCTAATATATCTACTGTCTTATCACTTCAATATGCAATCAATATAAAATTCATTAATGAAATAGTTTCCACTTTTTTTCATATTAATCTTTTAAGATTCAGTATGGGTTTTATTCCTTGGCAACCCACCCCAGTATTCTTGCCTGGAGAATCCCATGGACAGAGGAGCCTGGTGGGCTACAGTCCATGGGTCTCAAAGAGTCGGACACAACTGAACTGACTTAGCATGCACACAGGCATGGGTTTTATTGCACTTACATCTTAGTTCACTCCACCCACGTTTCAAGTGCTTGACGCCTGCTGTATTGGACAAGGCTGGTCTAGAATGTACGTGGAGCAGCTCCTGCCTCTCAGGCTGCTCAGGAACAACCTTCATGCCACTTTGCAGCCTCCGAGTGAACTGCCCCATCCTTTTGGTCCTGGGGTCTTCCTGTTCTGTGCCCTCCTCCGCCGTCAGCTCTTTTCAATCCTCCAGCTTTCTCATGCTATATAATCCGGTTACACTTGGGGATAACAGCAGGTTCTCAGGATGCTCCTCTAAAGCTCTCTTTTGAAACAGGAAACATAATAGGATATACATTATGGCAACATTCAAACTGTTCATCAATTATCCATTACATCTGCCATCTCCCTTCTGCCAATCGAGGTAACTATGTTATTACCAAAAAAAAAAAAATCTTATTTTAATTATAATCCAATCAGAAGATGCATCCATTATGTAGAGTGCTTTGGCATGTTCTAAGAATTTAATTTTTTCACAAATAGTGGAGCAAATGTTGCAGAGAGGAAGGGGTTGGCTCCTTTCTTCACGTATTCAGTCACTCAAAAAAGACATACAGAGCACTGGATATGCGGCGGAATTGTGTGTGATGGGGGACACAAAGTTGCACGGACCCTGGCTCCTGTTCTCGGGAAACTCACAACCCAAAAGGGGAGGTGAGCCTGGAGAAGGGCTCAGCATGGCCGCGTGCCTCCACGAGGGCTCTAACTGGGGTGACGGGGAGACCTCTTGGAGGAGGCGAAGTTGGGCTAAGTATGGAAGGCGTGGGTCGGGTTTTGATGTGTCACCATGGATGAGAAGGGAGAGGCGCGGAGATTATTTCGGAGACTGGTGTGATTCAGTGACACAGAGAGGTAAAAACCATATATTGAAAATATGTGCAAAGATGTATCTTTTTGACAGGCTGTCATGGGGAGGGGCTGCGAGGACCCTGCGAGCCGTGAGAACCCACAACTAGGTCAAGCTAGATGGTGGTAGGATTTTTGTGCTGGACTAGGAGACTATATCTCATTTTCTCGGCTGGGTGGAGCCAAGGAAGATTCTAAGCAGAGCTGTAAGAGGATCATAGCTGTGCTTTTGGAGGACGGACCTGAAATGTGTGTGCATTTCTGCACAGAAGTCTGGGGGGAGGAAGCAGGGAGGGCTGCAAACACTTTGTCTCTCGTGGGAAAAAACAATATTAAAGTAATGGGTTTATGCATTTTTTGACCTTTAAAAAATGGTATTTTCAGCAAACTTCCTCCTCCCCACCTCGCCCTTGTTAAATATTTCATCTCAACTGGAAAATACCCACAACAATAATTTTTTTTTATGGTTTTAGCCTTTCAGTAATAAACCAAAACAAACAGTAGGGAGCTTAAAAGGCCTTTCAGCTGAGAAAGATGAAAGCAGATGCCTCTGGTTTAGATTATTGTTAGAAAGCACAAGAGTCCGATGCTTCTGGAAATCCTGTGAGGAAGAGCGAGCAGGAGGAAGAGCAGGTGCCATGAGCACCCCCTCCCTGACCTGACATGCTGGTAGTAATTCTCTTCCCTGGTAGCTGAGATGGTAAAGAGTCTGCCTGCAATGCAGGAGACCTGGGTTCAATCCCTGGGTCAGGAAGATCCCCTGGAGAAGGAAATGGCAACCCACTCCAGTATTCTTGCCTGGGAAATCCCACGGACAGAGGAACCTGGTGGGCTACATCCCATGGGGTCACAAAGAGTAGGGCAGGACTGAGCAACTAACACACACACACACAGGGTGTGTACATGCATCTAAGAATCTCATTATCTGAAGTGGGATCCCTCTTCCCCTCCCTGTAGCTGGAACCCTCTTGGGTACTCATTTTTTTCCTACAAAACCACCGAGGAAACAGTAATGCCTGTATGGCTTAATGATCTGAGTGCAGCAACAAAGATACCTTCAGGCTGGAAGGCATGGTTTCTAAATGCAGCTTTTTGCTTAGACCACTGACTTCAGTGCATTTGTTCCTGTAACTTTGAATTGTCCAGAGCTGCAGTATTTTAGCAACAAGCAAATATGCACTCCTGTTCTACTTATGGGTTTCCCTGGTGGCTCAGACAGTAAAGGATCTGCCTGCAATGTAGGAGACCCAGGTTCGATCCCTGGGTCAGGAAGATCCCCTGGAGAAGGGAATGGCAACCCACTCCAACATTCTTGCCTGGAGAATTCCATGGACAGAGGGGCCTGACAGTCTACAGTCTGGAATCACAAGAAATCAGACATGACTGAGCATCTAACACTTTCAAACCATTCCTTTCCACAAGATTTTGTTAAATCCATTCTTTCCACCTAGAAAAGTCTGCCAATTCATTTGTTCAGACATTTGTTCAGCCAACAGTTAATGAAAACCTACTGGGTGCTAGAGCCCGGGGATTCAGAGACAAATAAAATGTTGTCTTTCAAAAGTGCATGGACAAGTACACAGGTGTTAAAATATCTGGTGGCAAGTGCCATGATTGGCATGGTCTTCAAGGCTATGTGGATACCCAACCTATGAGGTCAGGAAGTCTTAGAAGAGAGGATAGCTTCTTCTCAATTAATGACTTAGGAGCTGTCCTCCTTCCAAGTCCATCCACATTCAGCACTTCTTTCTCTGAGCGTTGCCAGTTGTCCCTCATGTGTGGTTTTTTGTTTATTAAAAAAAAATTTTTTTTTTAATGAAGATTTTTTTTTTGATGTGCACCATTTTTTAAATCTTTATTGAATTTGTTACAATATGATTTCTATTTTACATTCCTTGCAGTTTGGCTGCAAGACACATGAGATCTTAACTCCCCGACCAGGGGTTGAACCCACATGCCCTGAACTGGAAACTGAAGTCTTAACCACTGGACCACCAGGGAAGTCCCATATTTGTTTTAGATTTCACAAATGAGATCACATGGCATTTGTCTTTCTTTGTAGACTTATTTCACTTAGCATAATGTCCTCAAGGTCCACACGTGTTGCTGCAAATAATATGATTTCCTTCTTTTTCATGACTGCATTGTATTCTTCTGTGTGTGTGTGTGTGTGTTTCTTCTAGTATTTTTTGTTGTTGTTATGCTTATTTCTTTTTTATGTTATGTTTACTTTTTTAGACTCTTGCCTGTCTCTTCGATGGAACAATTAAACAATGGGCTTATGGATATTTTGACTCTTTTAAAAAGAATAATTTCAACAAACTTCCTTATCCCCCAACTCTTTGTTAAATATATATATCAACTAGATAGCATATGGTATCACTCTGAGGGAGGGATGTCCATCAAGACTGTTAGGTTAAGTGAGCTCATTCCTTCATTTGTTTGCTCAATAACCACATTTTAAGTACCTGTATGTTTTACACTTCTTAAAACGTGAACAACAACAACAACAAAACACAGTTCTTTCTTCATGGAGCTTAGTGATAGTATAAGCCAATAGTTAAAAATATAAAGAAACAAAAATATAAAACAAAATCTGGTAAGAAGCACTATGAACCAAAATGATAAAAAATACAGCTTTGGGGAAGGTGGGCCCATGGTTTTTCTTTTCTTGTCCTGTGCTTGTTTTCATAAGTGTGTTTGTTGGCTGCCTCCAGGGTCTGCGGGGGAGACATGGTGCTGGTGGGTTAGTATATGGGCTTATAGGAATGGCTCTGAATCACAGCAGGGGCTGTGTTGGGGATGGGTGATGGGCACAAGCTTGAATCTGCTCTTAGAGAGGCTTGCTGAGTAGATATCAACTCTCAAGGGTGCCCTGATGCAGGCACCTAGGCATCCAGGGCCCTGTGAGGGTCCCCCCAGGCACACACCTCACTGGCTCAGAGCCCTGCTCCCTTTCCTACAGGGGTGTCCTCCTGGGTGTGCTGGGACCTCCTTGAGCTTCTCCTGTGCTTTCCTGGTAAAGGCAACACCCCATGAGCAGTGTTCGGGGTCATTAAGTTTCCGGTCAAAACAGTGAGCAAGTCAGCTTTAATTTCTGACAAAGAGGTATAAACTAAAAGTGCAAGTTATGTGCTTTGAAAGAAGGTAAATTTGGGTGCTAGAGAAAGGAAGACTGGATGCAGGATGATAAAGCAAACCCCTGCTATCCCGATGATGACCAGAGCCTGGTTTCAAACGGATTTCTCTCTGTTTTCCTGAGTGACTACAGAGAGGGCCAGGCAGGGTATCTTGAGCAGTGAGGCGTGTTTGCCATTTGCTTGGTATAGTTGGTATGATAGATAACTTATCATACTAAAGTTATTTAAGAACTTTTGTGTCTGGTGGTAGACTTTTTTTTTTTTCAATTTTATTGAGCTATAATTGATAATTAACATTGTATTAGTTAAAGTGCATAGCATTATGACTTGATATGTGTGTGTGTGTGTTAGTCAGACATGCTCAGTCATGTCTGACTCTTTGCAATCCCGTAGACCACCAGGTTCCTCTGTTCATGGAATTCTCCAGGCAAGAATACTGGAGCGGATAGCCGGATAGCCATTCTCTTCTCCAGGGGATCTTTCCAACCCAGAGGTTGAACCTGGTTGCAGACAGATTCTTTACTGGCCAAGTCACCAAGGAAGCCCTATATATTCATGTAGCAATAAATAAACACCACAGTAAATCTAGTTAACATCCATCATATCAGCTAATTCACTTTTGTGTGTGTGTTGAGAACTTTTAAGGTCTACTATTTTAGCAACATTCAAATATACAAAACATTATTGCTAACTACAGTTACCATGCTGTAATTCCATCCCCAGAACTTATTTATCTTATAATTGGAAGTTTGTACCTTTTGACCTCCTTATCCTTTTGAAGTCTGTTTAAAGGGAGGCTTAAAATGGCCCTTGTTCTTTTTTTATATAGCTCAAGAGCTTTAGCAGTAAGCTGTGAAGCTTGAGGATATTCCAGAATTGGGTGAGATGTCCCACAGTTGGAGGCTGCAAAGAGCAAGACACTGTGTGCAGTGACAGGCTCGGCCTCTCTGGGTCACTCTCAGGACCCCAGCCAGACTCCCCCTGGACCAGGCCCAGATGGAACAGCCTGACCAGCTGGCACAGCGGTCGCCTTTCTTGTGTGTTAGATGTGAGATGTGTTCAGTGAACCATCTGACAGCCAACCCACATGCTCTAATTGGTGCCTGCTGGGTGCCCTGCCCGTGCAAGATCACCATGGGGACAGATAGCCCAGAGCAGCCAGGGGGACGCCACGCCTGATGCAGGCCCTGCACCCTGGAGGGTTTGCGGGTGACCGTGCACCTGCAGCTGGCCTTGGCCAGTGGTTCTCACTGTTGGGCGTGAAATAAGAATTTCTACAGGTTCTTGTTAGACTGGGTTCCGGGATCCCAGCCTGGGAGATTTTGGTTTATGGGGTCCAAGTTGGGATCTAGAAATGTGAACTTTTGACAAGCACACCTGGACATTCTGCTAGTATATAGATGAAACCAGCTTGAGAAACCCTGTCTTTATGCAGCTAAGCCTTATATATTTTTTCTTTTAATCTACTAAAACTTTACTTTTTGAAGCCACTTGATACTTGATTGATACATAAAAGATTGTACACATTTAATGTATGGGGGTTTCCCAGGTGGTGCTAGTAGTAAAGAACCCGCCTGCCAGTGCAGGAGACATAACAGACATGGGTTTGATCCCTGGGTCAGGAAGATCCCCTGGAGGAGGGCATGGCAACCCACTGCAGTATTCTTGCCTGGAGAATCCTGTGGACAGAGGAGCCTGGTGGGCTACAGTCCATGGGGTCACAGAGAGCTGGACATGACTGAAGCAACTTGCCACGCATGCATACATCTGTGATGCCATCACCACCATCAAGGCCAGAACCATATCTATCACCTCCCAAAGTTTCCTTCAACCCCCTTTTTTATTGATTATTATTATTTCGTGGTGAGAACACTTAAGATCTACCCTCCTAGCAGATTTTAAGCACACAATACAGCATTGTTAACTATAGGCATTGTGCTGTATAGCAGATCTCTGAAATTATTTATCCTACATAACTGATACTTTGTATCATCTAACCATCATCTCCCATTTCCTACTCCTCACAGCCTCTGGCAGCCACCATTTTATTCTCTGGCTCTATGATTTCCACATATAATTGAGATCATGCAGTATTTTCCTTTCTGTGTCTGGCGATTTCACTCAGCATAATGCCCTCCAGATCGATCCGTGTTGTCACAAATTTTCTCCTTCTTTTTAGACAGCCCAATCTTTGATGGGAGAAAATGCTACATGGTCCCAGGAGCAGGACTGCTTGAGTCAGCTTTTTACAGAGCCTAGCCTTTCTCTAGCCCTGATGTACCCACTCTGGCCCGAATTCCCTAGGCCTACAAACCATGGTGAGGTAGTTCATAGTTAGTGTTGTCAAAGGTGCCCTCTCCCTGATACAGAAAAGTAAAGCCACCCAAAGGAAACAAAAGTAGGAGCCTACTGAAATACTATCATCATTATTGCTATTGCCAATATTTAACATTGCAGTTGTTTACTGGGAGCCACAATAGGTCATACGGACATCTCAGGTGGCTCAGTGGGTAAAGAATCTGCCTGCAATGCAGGAGATGCAGGAGACATGGGTTCAATCCCTGGCTTGGGAAGATCCCCTGAAGGAGGGCACAGCAACTCACTCCAGTATTCTTGCCTGGAGAATCCCGTAGACAGAGGAGCCTGGTGGGCTACAGTCCATAACGTTGCCAAGAGTTGGACACGACTGAAGCAACCGAGCACACACATAGGTCACATACTCTTCTAAATTCCCTGCATATTATTGTGTTTAAGTCTATGGAATATTCTTTGAGGTCGGTACTATTATTACCCCCATTTATTTTACCAATGAGGATCCTTAGAGAGAAAGAGATTACATAACTCGCCTGGGATTGCACAATTTGTAAAGGAACAATTCATGACTACGGAACGCCAGTGTGGAGGCCTCCTACCTCATGAAAATGACATGGGACTGGAAAAAGAGAAGGGTTTCTGCTTCTAGGCTTTAATTTTCTTACCCATAAAATAAGGGGTTTGAATGATGTGATCTCTCAGCAGGGCTGACTTTGTTTGTCCAACCTGTGCAGTCAAACAGGGCCCTGGGATCAGAAGTGTCTGAGGTTTGGTTTCATGCTCTGCTGTTGCCACCTTGAAATTGCTAATAATTTTTGAACAAGGAGCCTCATGTTTTCATTTTTCGCCCTGCAAAATAAAGCTGATCTTGTCTCCCAAGGGCTCTTCTTGTTGTGACACTGCATTTTTTTCTCAGCTCCTTTATAGATCCTTGACAATTCTCTGTGTGTTCTTGGCCTTGGAACTGCCTTCTGCAGGGGTGATGGAGCAATGGACTGAACTGAGCTTCATAGAGAGGAGAGTTTCTGGCTGGTGATGAGGGTCCATGGTGTGTCTGCAGGGGCTGGTGGTGAATGGCTGGTGAAGCAGAACTCACAGAGAGCTTTCAGTGGCTCAGGGTGGTGTCACATGCAAACTGCAACTGGCTCTTGGCAACTGCCTTGTCCCCAGCCTGTCTCAGGTGTTGTAGGTGTGGTCACTAAGCGGCCCATCTACAGCAATCCCTCCATGCAGGAAACAAATGAGGACTCGAAGTTGGAGTTAATGAATTCAGTTCTCCCAGAGAGGCAATTTGGGCCTGGACTGACTGCCTCAACCGCTTCTTTGGCCCTGGTCCCCAGCCTCACTTACCTACCAGTAGCCCTGCTCCCAGCCCTTGAGAGTCCCAGGAGTGGATCCTCATGTGTGCCGCCTGGAAGAAGCTTTCTAAAACATTGGTTTCTTTGAGGCAATGTCTAGTGCCACGATACACACAGTGCACAGGCTTCATCACACTTGCTGCTGGAACGGTTTGGCTCAGGAACAAGGGAAGGAGATGTTTACGGAGTGCTTATCATGTGACCTCCTTCCTCTCTTTCCCAGCTCTTCCTCTGAGTAAAGTTCTAGTCCCATTTACCTTCTAAGGAAAAAAAAAAAAAATTAAAGGGTGCTTATTGGGGTTAATGACTTAGATTACTATCAGTGCCGAAACAAAAAAATTTAGACACAGGCAATCCATCCAAAGTGTAGGATAAAAGGTTTGTTCTTCAAACCTTGATGCTTAAAGACAGAACAAAGATAAACCATGAGGGAAGTGTCTGCGTGTGCCTGTGTGTGAAAGTGTGTGTCTATTTGTGTGTGTGTGTAGATTAGGATGGTGAAGAAAGGTGTGACATGTTCTCTTGTCCTAAGTGAAGCATTTCCCCCCTCCTTGCTTCCTCTCCCCTTCCTGTGTCTAGATCTTTTATAAATTATGTTTTGAAGTCCTTCCCTCATCTAAGCTTACCGATCACTTCCTCCGAGAAACCCACCTGCATCCAACCTCAGTCTGGGTCAACTATCTACTATTATCCCCCAGAGCATGAGTAACTAGTAGCTTTTTAGTACCTGCACACCCCTTTGCACTGCAGTTGTTCACTTACTTATTGTAGCCTCAGGGGCTGTGATCTCCAAGACGGCGGGGCTGTCTTGCTCACCCAGTGAAGATTAATAAATGTTTGCTAAAAGCGTGCAAGGAGCTCATGGCAGCTACTGGGTCCAGGAGTCTCCAGTGTGAAGACAGATGAGTTGAGTGGAGTACAGCGGAGGCAACCCCACCTGAAGGGCCCAGCCAGGAAAGATGTTTAGAAGTCTGTATTTCACGCTCACTGGGTCCCCCGTGCAGAGGACTTCACTTACATTACCCTATTTAATCCTTACCACAATAAAGTGGGTTCTGATTAAAATTTTACGTAGAAGGTAGCTGAATCTTGAACTGAACCTTGAAAACTGGTCAGGCATAGAAGATAGAGAAGGGCTTTCCATCCACAGAGGGCAAATTGAACTCTGTTCCAGGCGTGTGACCATAGCTCAGGTGAGTGTGTCTATGCTGGAGGTCATCATGGTGGAGTGAAATGGGAAGACATGCAATTTACCTGAGCCCTCTGCTCCTGGAGGCAGTAACTGTTAAGAGATCTTCCCACCCTTCTGTGTTCCAATAAGATCTAACTACAAAATCCACTACCTTGATCTCTCACGTGCCAAGATAGGGCCGTCTCATTTCTTCTTCATGACTTCTGTCAGCCTTACCCATGACTCCCTGGTTTACTTGTGTCTATTATCAGATTTGAGGCCCCTTCCTATTCTTTGATATGTTTCTTATTCATTCTTCCTATTGTAACGCCTGAATAAAATCACCTCCTTCATTGTCTGGCACATATCGTCCTGCACAGGGGTTACATCTGGCAAGAAAGGGAGGGGCTAGATTGTGGGGGCCTAGGCAGCCATGGGCAGGTGTTTGGACTTGATCCTGTATGCATGGGAAGCCAGTGATGGGGTGAAAGAATTTTTTACAGAGGAATGGAGAAATCTGATGCTTATTATAGAAAGCTCCTTCTGTTTTCTGTATGTGAGAAGGATTGAAGGGAGAATTAACTAAGACAAAGAAATTTCATATTCTGATAGGAAAGGATAGTGCTCTGAGCTAGGGTGGGATGGGCTATGGGTGATGTATCAAGGGTGGTATCCTCTAGGACATACATTGTACCTGGATGGGAGGCCATGGGAAGAGTCTAGGCAGAGTCCTATTCGTGTCCAGGTGGTGCTAGTTCACTGACATTATCAGCCATCATAGGAGAGGAGGTCCTTAATCTGTACCATGGAAAATGAGCAGGATGGACAGCCATAGGTAGGCGACAGCATATAAAAGGTACAAGAAGGTTATGATAGTACCATCAGACACAAGAACTCAGAAGCAGATGCCTACAAGGCTCTACAAATGTTTTTATGATGGGAATTAGGGGGAAGAGGCTTAAGGCCTACATAGCTTCCCTCCCTCTAACTGGGCCATCTGTGGTTTCATGTTTGGCCAAATGCTAGTTCTGTTCCTATTAGAGAAGAGATCCCCTAGCACCATGGTCTCAGCCTGGATCACTTTAGGGAAGGCTACAGGGAAGGTGGAAGATACAGGCATCAAGGAACCCAGAGGGATGGCTGTTGTAGTTTTCATTCATCTACTCTTAGTGACAATGAGGCCTAATGGGAGACCTGGTTCTGGGTTCCCTCAGCCTCTCACTTGCAAATCAACACTAAGAAATGCTGGCTTTTAATGGCAATCAAAGGGTGAGTTGCTTCTACGTAGGTGCCAAGCTTGAAGGCGGTGGACGTTCAGGTGCTAATTCCTCAGAGAGGGAGGCACCTTTGTAATCTGTCTTTATAAGCCTGTGCTCAGGCTGGAGCTGTGAATTGTAGATAGCCTGGTGAAACATTCTTCCCAGTTGTTCTTAAGATATTGGTTGGTTTTTTTTTTTAAAGTGTTTTTCACACATTAATACCATTTTCAGGCTTTAAAAAAAAATCTGGTCTTTGATTGCCTGAAAGCTTAATGTAGATGTAAGCACTTTCCTGGATTCTCAGTGAGAAATGTTACATTAACGTAATTACAGCAATGATGATTCATATGGCTCTGGTATCACAAATCTGGGCCTACAGAAAACTCTTCACATAGAGCTCCAACTTCATCTCTTTCCTCTGAGTTTGACATCTCCATTCTGCATGGTGGCTGCTGGGGGAGGCTGTGAGCCTCAGCTACCCTTGGGGACTCCCCTCACACCAAGGCCTTCAGGACAGTTCATATGCTGGGTGCTTCCCGGTTACTTCTGGAACCAGTCTTCTGCTCTGATATCCAGGCCCAGAAAACCAGCTGTTCACTGCCTCTCACCACCTGGCCTCTCCATAGAAATCACAAAATCCTGAGGTCTCAGTACCTGAGTATGGAATTAGACATCTTTCCTATCCTCACAGTACTCTCTCTCCAGACTGTAATGATTCAGATGTCAAAGGGGAAGCATTTTGAGACAGATTTCTAGAGGAAGTGATGTTAAACATAAAGGGTAGAGATATTAGTCAGGCAAACTGCAGAATGTGATTGGGCCTGCAAGTAGGTCAGGAATTTGGTAAAGGGCTCCTTCCTGGGTCTTGGGTGGATGGTCAAGCTACATGGCTAATCATTCAAGATGTCCTCCTACTGGAAGAATCCACACAGAACCAACAGAGAGCCGACACTGGGGTGTTGAATGTGCTCTCACAATTCATCTTCCTCTTCCCTTCTCTGTATTTTAACTATTGATTGGAAGCCTATTATAAAAACTTCAAGGTCTTGACTTTCTGTCAGCAAACTTCCTAGTTTTAAAATATTCTGTCCTAAGCAACCAGAGAGTGGTAACTTTCCCAAAGTAATACCCAGTTCAGTGAATAAATTCTATAAGTCTACAGATCTGAAGAGGGCCAGCCAGGGATGTTGTATGAATTTGTGAGATACAGAGAGGAAGGGGGAGATTGTGGGTGGGGAAACAGTAAGATGGTTGGCAAAGGTCTGGTTTTTATTTAGCCATTCCTCTTTCTTTAAGGGCTTTGGTTTCGGACTTAGGGTGTGTTAGTCCATGGAAGTGAAGCCAGAAGCAGCTACTCTAGGATTTATTTGCCTCTGAGGACAGTAGCTCCTGCTATTTTAGGAAAGGTAGCATGTGCTTGGTGGGGATGGTGACTGGGGAGATTTCATGAGGTAGGAGAGATTTGTGTGAGTCAAAGGATTGCTTTTTCAATGTGGATAAAATATATTAATGAGGAACTATGACCAGTTTTCTGTCTTTTACATGTTCCCCAAATGATTGTGTTCTGTAGAATAGTGACATTCGCCTGCCATTTAATCCATGCTCCCCTGTGTTTCCTTGCATGATGGCAAAAAAGGTTTTTCCCATGTGCTTGTTATGAACCTACAATGTCTGAAACCCTAGTGCCAAGTAGCCAGGAGACTGTGGTGCAGAAGGAGGTGTGTATGCACATTATATACATCTGCGTACTCGTGTCTGTGTGTGTGAATGGGTTGCTTGGACCTGTGCGCATCAGGGTATAATTATGAGCTCCTTTCCTGTCTGAATTCCTTTGCAGGGTGTTTTGCAAGTGAAGGCCCATTTCTTTATAAAAATAGAATTGCTTTTCTAAGACAGAAATGCTGAATAAGCAGAAGGACAGCTCTGAGTTTTAGAAGGAGCTTTCCAGAAATTGGTGCAAGGAACTTGCTAGTGGTACTGGGAGATAGAAGGGGAGATGCACCGATCATGCTGTGTTTTGCATTTCAATCTCTGTGGATCCTCTCTCCCTGCCTATGCATATTTAAAATTCCTTTCAATATATAAATAGGATAATTCTCTCTCCTCATCCCCACCAGAGTTCATTTAACAGGCACAAAAAGAATTGCACATCCAGGCCTGTCTTTTCCTGCTTCCTGTTATTACTATTTATTGGTTTTTCTCATCTTCTTGTTTTCCCCTCTCCCGTGTTGCTCCCCTTAGATTAAACTGTGTTTCAGGATTGACCAGAGGGAGAAATGCCATTTCTTCAAAACAAAGCTGAGCCCAAGAGAGGTGATCTCCAAGCTGGTTTTGCTCTTTGGCACCAACCCAAACCTTCCAGAGCTCCACTCTGAATAGAAAGCCCTGGGCCTTAGACAATCTGGATTTTGACAACCCCCTCTTAAGGCCATCCTGTTGCATTATTGATAACAATTACCCATTTACCCCATGAATGAAGTCCTGACACTCTCCAGTGTCCCAAAGGCATAGGTGAAAATATTCTTGATGGGATGGATGCTGGGTGAGAATATGAGCTGGGATCTGGGGATCGGTGCCTATGAGAGTAGCCAGTCAGTCTTCTTTCTAGAGAAAAGCTCTCAGAAGCACTTGTTGAGTCTAATGATCTTGCTTCATGTTGCTAATGTGAATAACTCAATCATTTTGGAAGAAGTTAGATCTTGTATTTCAAACGCTGTCCAGATTTCAAAATGGCAGTTAGTGATGCCTATAGGACAGGAATGTCTTAGAATGACGTTCTGCATCATTATGCACACAGTGCAAGGGTCACCGAACTGGGATCAGAAGACTTGAGTTCTAGGCCTGCCTCTGTTAGTGTCAAGTTTACAATTCACTTCCAAACACAGATCTCACTTGGTTCTCACTTTATTGATACCCAATGATTTCTCTGATTACAACAAAATGACCAATTTTGGTAAACTCTTCGTTCATATTTGATGGCCAAAATATCTGTGTAGTGGGGCACAGAATAAGGCACTGACTTGTCACCTGTTATGTAAGCAAGTATGAAGGGCAGGAGGAATTATCCATTAAAATGTGATGAGCTTGATTCTGGGACACACTAGGATCTCATTCCATAAGTAGAGCTCTCACTGAACAGTGGACAGAATCCAGAAGCATGTTGTTGTTTAGTCATTAAGTCACGTCAGACTCTGTGACCCCATGGACTGTAGCCCACCAGGCTCCTCTGTTCATAGGATTTCCCAGGTTAGAATACTGGGACGGGTTGCTATTTCATTCTCCAGGGGATCTTCCTGATCCAGGGATCAAGCCCACGTCTTCTGCATCACCTGCATTGGTAAGCAGATTTTTTACCACTGAGCCATCACCACCAGGGAAGCCCCAGAAGCATGTGACCAAGGGAAAATATCACTGCTGTATTACTGAGCACAGAACCAAGGGGAAGTTTATAGCCATGTCTCTCAATTACAAATAAGGAGAGCTACCGATGTAACCTGGATATTTCTGAGGGATTCATTTGGGGTGCAACCCACCCCTAAATGTGGTCTGCCTTCTAAGGGAGCTATTGATTCAGAAGGCTGCTACCAGATCAGGGGGCAGAAGGGCAGATTTCTGATCTGGACAGAGCAGGGGACACAGGTGCAGTGCATGAAACTTGCAGGCGATGTCTCTACCTGGCAAACATTGCTTGTTTGCCTTCCTCTCCATATACTTTGCTGTCAACAAATCTACTTAGGAAACTGATCTCTGCAATCCAGGCTGTCCTCGGAGGCCCAGGTGATGTGTACACTGTGTCAGGTCCCCGGTCTCAAGAGCAAAGCAAGGACTTTCCTTACAGGCTAAGTCAAGGGATCCTCAGATTTCACCACTCTGTGAAATACTGAGAGACAGGTGGGCATAGCAATGAGTTTCAGCTCCTCACACAGAGCATGTGCCGGAGAGGAATCCCTGCTCTGTATTTCCTCCTGCCATGGCTTTCATCTGGGATCTGCGATCAATAATTTTCATATCTAGCTCACTTGGAGCTCACCCAACCATAGGTAAGGATAAGCACATGCTAGGCTGTTCCACTGGGCTTTCTGAAACACTAATCTATTATAATGGGATCCTGGACACTGACTCTGAAAGTCTTCACTTTTTCATTTCTTACAAATAAAGGAAAATATACAACCAATACTGGATACAGCTCAAGGGCTGTAGTGAGCTCATTGACATGGATTACCTTATGTAATTGTCCCCAGGTAAAAGTCATTGTCCTTACAGAATATCTTTGGCACCAAGGGGAGTATAATGGGTCTGCACTTTCCCTGTGAATTTATCAACAGGGACATCACCAGAGTCCTATGCTGATATCATATTACTGATGAGCCTGACCCTCTTGAAGAAAGACATTCCTGATAGGGAGCATAAATGCTCAGGGCCTGATCCTGTGGAACCTGCTGTCTCTGTGGTTATATAGGCAGCAGCGATTCAAGACCATTTTGATAACTGTGAAAGGACTCTTGATTTATTTAAAATTTTTAAAATTTTTTATCAGCTAGCAACAAAAAGAAGTTTTATTTTTATGTTCCACCAGGTATCACATGATTTAGCTATCATGCAAAAGAGCATTTGGTAGAATCTCTTTTTTGACTCTATACTTCTTTAGCTGTCTCTCACACGTTCTCCTTTATCTGATGAAATCTACGTATGCAAATGGCTGACTCACTTTGTTGCACAGCCAAAACTAACACAACAGTGTAAAGAAGCAACTATACTCCAATAAAAATTAACAAACCAAGCCCTTAACTAAATGACTCTTGACTTTAAAGATCCTCAAACCGAATGAGGTGCACGCCCATGAGTTGTTGGAGTACAAAGTTATTACATAGTATTAAAAAGCAGAGACATCACTTTGCCAACAAAGGTCCCTAAAGTCAAAGCTATGGTTTTTCCAGTAATCATGTACGCATGTGAGAGTTGAACCGTAAAGAAGACCGAGTGCCGAAGAATTGATGCCTTCGAACTGTGGTGCTGGAGAAGACTCATGAGAATCCCTTGGTCTACAAGGAGATCAAATCAGTCAATCCTAAAGGAAATCAACCCTGAAAATTCAATGGAAGGACTGATGCTGAAGCTGAAGCTCCAACACTTTGGCCACCTAATGTGAAGAGTCGACTCATTGGGAAAGACTGATGTTGGGAAAGACTGAATGCAAAAGAAGAGGGTGGCAGAGGATGAGATGGTTAGATAGCATCACCAGCTCAATGGACATGAATTTGAGCAAGCTCTGGGAGATAATGAAAGACAGGGAAGCCTGGTGTGTTGCCGCACATGGGGTTGCAAAGAGTTGGACACAATTAGCGACTGAACAGCAATGAACAACAGCAGATCCCTGATATCATCTGAATTCTCCAAACTTGCAAATGCCATGATGGTAGAAAATTTCCCAATAGAATGCATGTGCTAAATGAGCCAAAGAAGCACCGCAGAGTATTCTTGGAATGCAGCTCTGAACATGCAGCTTGGCTCTCTTATTTTCATCAACTTCAGCACCTCAGCCATTCCACATCTGAGCCTCAGCAAAATTATAAACGACCCAAGGCCAGGTGCCTTCAGGGTGTCTTTAGAGTCTCCACTGTTTTGTAAATGATATCAGCAAATGGCACACATCTGTCATATTTGACTAGCAAAGCAGACTTGAGGATTTTGGTTCCTGGTCTTTTGAACATTCACACTTTCTATTTTTATTTTTGTTGTTTGATTGTCTTAGGTACTGTCACTAGAAAACAGCCTGCACCCTAGAGCTAAATTGCATGGGATTCAGTGCTAGCCCTGCTACTTCCTAGCTTTGCAATCTTAGGCAAGTTGCTTAACTTTTCTGTGCCTCAGTTTCTATACTTGTAAAGTGTTGACAACAGTAGGATTGTTTTAAGGATGAAATGAACTCATGCACTAACAGCTCTTAGAACTGTGCCTGACAGTAGAAGCACTTTACAAGTGTTAGCTCCTCTTATTGTAAGTCACCATGGCTGCTAGAGTTGACATCTGGAAGGTGTGCTGAATAGCATGTCCTGCATGAAAATATGATAATGGCTCTTGTGTTTGCAACTAGTATCTATTAATTAAGAAACCATCATTTGTACTCTGTAATTATATTTATTAAACCCTAACTCCTATCATAACAATAATTAGTTCTTGCTAATTAAATTTATCAAATTCCCCTTGGATTCATATCTTAGGTAAATATTTAGTAGCCCTACACTAATTATTTTAATCAACATGGAGTGTATTTCAAATGACTACAAATAGTTATAACTAATTAAATTGAGTACAAAATAATATCTTATGTAATAAATTTGCAGGTGCTAAAAAGAGTGGGAATGAACCACAGGATAATGTTTCAGGACCTAACCACCTGACTTGGTGACTGCAGCATTTCCAAAGCTTAGCCAACTTGCTAGGGGAAGTAGCCTGAGAAAGTTTATTGTTCTTCTTCTGATTTGTCTTCTACTGCAATGTTTTATGCATGCAGCAAACTCTGTGTGTAATTTGAGAACATGCCTCATGATTTGGAATTGGATGCATCAATACTAGTGATTAACACAGAAGCGGGAAGCCAGCAACAGCAGCAGTAGGGCAAATTCCTGCTTCAAAGAGTCTGAAGGAAGAAAGGCAAACTCTCTGATGTTCCTTCTTCTGCAGGCTTTGTTTCCTCATCCTGAAACTGCACTGTCAATTGTTTCTCCCGCTGGGAAGTCCTCCCCACCCTACCCAGCTTCTCCCAGCTCCTTCCTACCAAAGACCCTGAACCTTTGAATTACAGTCACCTGATTGGTATCCTGTTGCTAGGAAACTATAAAATGAATGTGTTGTATTTTATAATAAAGAGGCCTGTGACCCATCCTTGGTGAGACATGCACAATCAGGTGTGGCCCCATGTGGAACTGACCAGCACTGACCACTCCCCTCTCCTCTCCTCTGCTCCCTTCCAGAGTCTTGGTGAGATAACTGGCTCGAGTTAAAGGTGTCCACCCCGTGGTCCCCCGTAGGATTGTCTGTGGCCTGAATGAGGGGTCTGTCCATGGCTAGGCTTGGAAGGATGGTCGTCTGTGTCTGGAACAGGGGGTTCAATCGATGCCCAGGATTGGGGGGATGTTCAATTCACAACGGAGTTTCAATACTCATTCTGGGGTGGGAATTAGAGTGTAGACTATTGTGAAGTGCTATTAGGGAGAGGCAAGAAGGAAATGACCACTGAAGCCCTGGCAGCTGGATTATATTGTAATACAAATAGTTCATCTCCAGAATAATGAGTTCAAATATTACACAGTCTATGTAGAAAACTAAATCTTTTCAAAATCATCTTCAGCCCTTCCTTGTAAACGACAAGTGAATGATCATAGACAAGCAGCCAACAGTGGATGCCCAGGGCATTGTGTCCAGCATCACCCCAGGCTATCCTGACCTTCCCTTTTCATCAGGTGGCTGGTGGGAGGTGGGGGCTGCCTCTTTGCAGCTTACATACTTCATTCTATTTTTGTGGAGGAAGTGTCTCAAGTGGGCATGGGAGGGGTCATTGGAGACATATCAGACAGTGGATCTGCACTTATGCTCTCAGAGAAGTTCAAACACACAAAAGAGTTATAGAAGATGCACGAACTTTATCTCCCCTTCTCATTAAGCTGTCATCCACATTCAGTGTGGATCTATTTCCTGGTTCTGCATATCACTTTCCCTCCGTCTAGCTCCCTTTTGAGTATTTGTGATCACATGCAGCCACCTTTATGATAGATGAATCATTCCTATGGCAACCACAGTCATCATGAATCCTCTGAGTGAGCAGGCAGGAGAAAACAGCTTTCAAGAGAACAGAGATTCTAGGCGGACCTGGGGAGCAGAGAAACCTGAGAGCATTGAATGGATGGAGGTAGGATCATATCATGGGAACCAAAAAGGATGAAATGACTGAGGCCCAGAAAAGGGACTGGCTTTGCTCAACATCACACAGAGCTAGAACTCAGCCCTCTTTTATTCCTGTACCATGATGTACAAGTAAATGAATGAGCACAGACTTGCCATGTGTCAACTGAAGGCAAACAGGCCATATAATAGAACCTTTATGTGTTCTTCATTTGAACCCATTGGTCTGAATGTGAAGTTTTGTTCATAGAGTCTGATGCTTCAGGACTGAAACTGCATCTGGGTCTAAGACATGTTGTCTCTGAAAATATCATTCTTTTCTATCCCATTTCTTTTTTTTTTTTTTTTTAAGAAAAAACTTCTTGTTTTTTATTGGAGTATAACTATTAACTGTCCCATTTCTTTTCCAGGGAATATGCTCACTTGTAATAGTGGTAGTTTGGGGGGTCTCTGGCCAATGGAGGCAGCTCTGTATATAGCAATGATAAAGAATGTTGGCTTTGCCCCCTAAGTGAGGGTACTGTGGGACCTAGCGTTGTCCTTGCTGTGGTTGGCAGAGCATGCACGTACAGCTTATTTAATAGCACCTTATAGACAGGGCTTAGAGCAGATCTGCCTAAATGGAGCTGAGACCAGGTCATAGAAACACACGGCTTTGTTCCCTGGTGGCCACCACAAGGGCCTCACTCATCTGGTGCCTACCTGTCAGTTCTGAAGTTACCATCAGTATCTCAGCTCCATGCGTGAAGATGTTCCCCATCCCTTCCTCACCCAAAGATGTCCAGGGAATCCTTCCTTTAAAGGAGGAAATGCCTTATTTTTTGCTTTGAGCAATTTTTATCCCAGACTGTGACCGAAGAATAGGAAGAAAGCTTACATCTTCTAAAAGAATCCACTACAAAAGAAGGTGATGTGCACAGAAGGGAGGTATTGCAGCTGTTTCATTTTTGTGCCTTGCATAGGAGTCTCCTGAGATGGTGCCCTGAAGCATACCCATTGTTCTTTTCCTTTAATGGATCAACCAACAGAGAGCTAAAGCCCTTGGCTGACTGGGCAGAGAACCACAGTGTCTGAGCACATTAATACTTATTCTGAGAATAGCTGAGTTCAAATTGTCCTTATTCAATCCACTGCCATATAGCTGCTCTTAAGCCCTATCTATAAGGCACTAATGGCACCCAGTTCTGCTACATAATTTAAATCTAACAGATTTTTTTTTTAAATTTCTGAATTTGCAGCAGAATTTAGCATAACTGATCCCACACACCTTCACCTTCTTCTCATGGCTCTCATATCAATAAACTTTCCAGATTTTTCCTCTCTGTTGGCTATATCTTACTTTCTTTTGTTGGGTTTTCTCAATGCTTAATTCTAAACCATTTTCCCTCAGTTCAGTCACTCAGTTATGTCCAATTCTTTGCGACCTCATGGACTGCAGCACAACCAGGCTTTCCTGTCCATCACTAACTCCCGGAGCCTACTCAAACTCATGTCCATTGAGTCGGTGATGCCATACAACCATCTCATTCTCTGTTGTCCCCTTCTCCTCCTGCCTTCAATCCTTCCCAGCATCAGGGTCTTTTCCAATGAGCCAATTCTTCGTATCAGGTGGCCAAAGGATTGAAGTTTCAGCTTCAGCATCAGTCCTTCCAATGAATATTCAGGACTGATTTCCTTTAGGATGGACTGGTTGGATCTCCCTGCAGTCCAAGGGACTCTCAAGAGTCTTCTCCAACACCAAAGTTCAAAAGCATCATTTCTTTGGTGCTCAGTTTTCTTTATAGTCCAACTCTCACATCCACAAATGACTACTGGAAAAACCATATCTTTGACTAGATGGACATTTTTTGGTAAAATAATGTCTCTTCTTTTTAATATGCTGTCTAGGTTTTTCATAGCTTTTCTTCCAAGAAGCAAGAGTCTTTTAATTTCATGGCTGCAGTCACTTAATTTCATGGCTGATGACTGCAGCCATTTCCCCCTGTATTTATTGATTTTAAAGAATTTAGTGATCATCTCTGTCTATATTGTCCAGTATGGTAAATAATCACTATCCAGGTGTGGCTACTGAGCATTTGGAATGTGGGTATCTGAATTAAGATGCAATAAAAGTGTAAAACACACAACAGATTTCAGAGACTTATTACAAATAACAAAAGAATATTTTTATCTCATTAATAATTTTTATATTGATCCTTGCTAAAATGGTAATATTTGAATACATTGTATTAAGCAAAATGTACTATTTAAGAAGTTTCATTTTATATTTCTGTCCAGCGGTGTGCAATGAACATACCCAAACTTGTACAGTGAACATACCCAAACTTATCTCCAGCTCAGATTTCTTTAAACTCCAGACCATGTAACTAGTTTCCAACTTAACATTTCCCAAGGTTATCTGACAAGTGCTTCAAAAGCAACAGGAAAGGTAAGATTTATGTTTCCTCCTAAATACAGTCCTGTTTTAGTGACACTTCCCTTTTCTTTTCTCCATATGGTTTCCTTCTTCCAGCATTATAGACATGTAGAATGTCCAGGTAGGAAGACCATGTATTACACATGACCACCAATCCTATGGTTAAGTCTTCTCTGCATTATAAAATTTCTTTGTGGGCATCTGTAGTAAGGGGAAGCTCATTTCCTTATAAGGCAGCATATTTCATTGTAGACAGCTCTGTTAGAAAGTTTCCCAATATATCACACTACAATTGGATTTCTCAGAATTTCTAATCATGTTTTATTTCTGTCTCCTGAAGCCATACAAAACAAGTTTAATTCCCTTTCTACTTGTGAGAATTGTTTCATGTCTTGACTGCATTGACTTTTCTCAAGTTAAACATTTCTTGTTCAGGGGCTGTGGTTTCAAGTCTTCTCAATCATTCTTGCCACTTACATTTGAATACAGTATAGTTTTTCTACTTATTAATAATGTAGTTGTCAAACGGTCCACTGATTTCAATAGGCTAGCTGAAGACTTTTGGAAAGGGGTTATTTCTTTCAGTTCAGTTCAGTTTAGTTCAGTCGTTCAGTCATGTCCAACTCTTTGCAACCCCATGGACTGCAGCATGCCAGGCTCCCCTGTCCATCACCAACTCCTGGAACCTACTCAAACTCACTTCCATTGAGTCAGTGATGCCATCCAACCATCTCATCCTCTGTCATCCCCATCTCCTCCTGCCTATAATCTTTTCCAGCATCAGGGTCTTTTCCAATAAGTCAGTACTTTGCATCAGGTGGGTAAAGTATTGGAGTTTCTGCTTCAGGATCAGTCCTTCCAATGAATATTCAGGACTGATTGCCTTTAGGATTGACTGGTTTGATCACCTTGCAGTCCAAGGGACTCTCAAGAGTCTTCTCCAACACCAAAGTTCAAAAGCATCAATTCTTTGGTGCTCAACTTCTTTCGTAGTCCAACTCTCACTTGCGTATGTGACTACTGGAAAAACTATAGCTTTGACTAGACGGCTCTTTGTAGGCAAAGTAATGTCTCTGCTTTTTAATATGCTGTTTAGGTTTGTCATAGTTTTTCTTCCGAGGAGCAAGTGTCTTTTAATTTCATGGCTGCAGTCACCATTGCAGTGATTTTGGAGCCCCCGAAAATAAAGTCTGTCACTGTTTCCATTGTTTCCCCATCTATTTGCCATGAAGTGATGGCTCCAATTTCCATGATCTTAGTTTTTTGAGTGTTGAGTTTTAAGCCAACTTTTTCACTCTCCTATTTCACTTTCATCAAGAGGATCTTTAGTTCTTCTTTGCTTTCTGCCATAAGGGTGGTATCATCTGCATAGCTGAGGTTATTGATATTTCTCCAGGCAATCTTGATTCCAGCTTGTGCTTCAACCAGCTCAGCATTTCACATGATGTTCTCTGCATATAAGTTAAATAGGCAAGCTGACAAAATACAGCCTTGATGTATTTTGTATAAATAGTGATATAAATACATTATGTATGTATAAATAAGCAAGGTGACAAAATACTCCTTTCCCAATTTGGAACCAGTCTGTTATTCCATGTCCAGTTCTTTCTTTGGTCACATTAAATTCTGCACCTCTGCTAATACCACTTGGGAATATGTCCATTTGTTGAGGAGTCCCACCAAACACAAATACTGGTTTGTACAGGTCTCACTTTCATGTATATCCATTTATACCTTGGATATGCAATTAAGCCATGCCTCTTTCATCTTCTGTTTTACTGGTTTGTAATATTATATATTTGAAATTTGTGGTTATACTTATAGTTTAGCCCTTGTATAAGTAAGCTAATCTGGATGGTATTAATTCCTTTTATTTGTTTTGTGTATTAAATCAATGTCATCCAAAATTTGAGCCCTAAACCTGTATTTTCACATAATTATCAGCAGAAGTATATAAAGTACAGGATGAATGTTAGAGCTATGTTTTATATTATAAATCTCTTCTATCCATGTTAGTTGCTCAGTCATGCCTGACTCTTTGGGACCCATGAACTATAGCCCACCATTCTCCTCTGTCCATGGAGTTTTCCAAGCAAGAATTTTGGAGTGGGTAGCCATTCTCTTCTCTAGGAGGTCTTCCTGACTGAGGAATTGAACCCAAGTCTCCTGCACTGCAGGTAGGTTCTTTACTGTCTGAGTCACCAGGAAGTCGAAGTTATGTCAGAACATAATTCAACTCTCCAGATTACTGGTCATTTAACCAACCACAGGTTTAGGTGACAGGGCTTGGAAAATTCTTCATTATCACTTCAGATATTTCCTCTATCCTGTTCTGTCTCTTTCTGGGACTTCAACTGCATTTCCACTGAATATTTGATATGTCCCACTCCTCTTATGTTTTCTGTTCATTTTTTTTCTTCCCTTTTTCATCTTTTTGTGTCTCAACTGGGATTTCTATTGGCACTGACATATTGTCAAGTAGCTAATTTATTGCTATGCTGTTTTCACCCTACTGCTGAGCCTATCAGAGAAATTCTTCATCTCTGATGTAGTTTCTATTGGCAGAATTTCTATCTGACTTTTATAGTTTTCATCTCTCTGTTGATATTCTATATTGTTTATGCTTATCATCACCTTTTTTCCATTAGGCTCGAGATCAGCAAGTTTTTAATTTTTTTTTTAGTCAAAGGGCAGAAAGTAAATATTTTAAGCTTTGTAGGGTCTACAATCTCTCTCAAAACTATTCAGCTCTGCCATTTTAGTGTAAAGTTATACCTCAGTAATTGTAAATGAATGCGGTTGTGTTCATTAAAATTTTTTTTACAAAGGTAAGAAGAAGCTGAACTTTTCCTGAAGGCCAGGGCTTGCTGACCCGCTACTCTAGATCATTTGCAGTATTAATTATAGCTATTTTAATATACTTATCTGATAGTTCTGGTCATCCCTAAGTCTGCTTATATTGACTGCTTTATCAATTGACACTGAGTTCTTTACCTTGCTTTTTAGTTTGCCTCATCATTTTTTTTCAATTTATTTTTTTATTGAAGAACAATTGCTTTACAGAATTTTGCTGTTTTCTGTCAAACCTCAACATGAATCAGCCATAGGTACATCCCCTCCCTTCTGAACCTCCCTCCCATCTCCCTTCCCATCCCACCCCTCTAGGTTGATACAGAGCCCTTGTTTGAGTTTCCTGAGCCAGACAGCAAATTCCCGTTGGCTATCTATTTTACATATGGTAATGTAATTTCCATGTTACTCTTTCCATACCTCTCACCCTCTCCTCCCCTCTCCCCATGTCCATAAGTCTATTCTCTATGCCTGTTTCTCCACTGCTGCCCTGTACATAAATTTTTCAGTACCATTTTTCTAGATTCCGTATATGTGCATTAGAATACAATATTTATCTTTCTCTTAGGTTCTAGGTTCATCCACCTCATCAGAACTCACTCAAATGTGTTCCTTTTATGGCTGAGTAATATTCCACTGTGTATATGTACCACAACTTCTTTATCCATTCATCTGTCGATGGACATCTATGTTGCTTCCATGTTCTAGCTATTATAAATAGTGCTGCAATGAACAATGGGATACATGTGTCTTATTCAATTTTGGTTTCCTCAGGGTATATGTCTAGAAGTGGGATTGCTGGGTCATTGCTTCATCATTTTTGATTAAATATCAGAGATGGTATGTGGAAGAACAGAAATAACTAAAGTAAATATTATTTACTAAAGGAAATGGCACATCTTCTGTTAGGCTGTTAGTGCATAGGACTGAATCAGTCTGGTAATATTTCAACTGAAGTTTTGTTTTTGGCAGTTATTCTTACTACAGTGACCTCTGGTATAATGGAGGATTTTAAATCATCTGGTGATATGTTGTTTTCTTGTGTGTTTTGGGTAGAAAATAGTGTTGAAAGATTTTTTTTCTCAGTGTTCCTGTTCAGCCTTCAGCTTTCAGTGGTCTTAATATGAGCACATTACGTGGGGGTATCTCTCTCCTTATCTTGCCCAGGTGGTAGAATACTTGTTGATTGAAGTTAGATTTGTGATATTGACTGGGTTCTCTTATGTCAAAGTACTTGCATTAACTCATATTTTTGTACTTTTTTTTCTTATTTAAGGAAATACCATAATGATCCAAATAAAGTTTTACACATTTTTTTAAATTTGTAGCTGCATCATTGTCCTGAATTATCAGACTAATAACTTTGAGAAAGCAAAAATAGTGATTTTAGACATGATTATTTTTCTAGAAGAGGAGTACTGGCTCATAATAATGTTTCCTCTGTAGATTTAATTGAATCATATATAATCAATTCAATAATAGTTTATGGAATCTTGAGTTGATGTCAAGACAAGCCGTCTCTAGATTCCAGATCAGTCTTACTCCTCTTTAACCTGAGGTAATATTTGCTTTCTATGATTTTTCTGTGTCTCCTTCATGTTCTCATTATGTTAACAAATATGTAACATAACCACATGTTTGAAGTCCCTTTTTCTTAACGTCTTTTAACCTAATTTGGCCTAAGCCTCCTTCTTTTAATGTGTTTTTTTCTTTATAGCCTCCAAATAATTATAATTTACAATGTTACTACATTGTTTGATGTATTAGTTCAAGAAAAGTTTTTTTTTGTAATTAATGTGTCAAGTTTTAGGTTTAAACCTTGAGAAACAAGCTTGGATAAAATTTAGCCTTTACTTCCCAGGCCAGGTGCTAAGGCAGACATGTAACAGGTATTTAGCCAGGTGCATGTGATGAAAACAATAATAGGAGAATAGGTGATAAGCTATGACTAGGGTTGGCTGATAAGCTACAAAAAGGGCTGGGGAAGGAAATTCAGGAAGGTTTCAGAGAGTTTCTGGTATTCTTAAAGTCTTAAATGGTAAAGACTTGAACTTGATGCATGATACAGAAAAGAATATTTCAGACAATGTAAACCATGTACAAAGTAGCCTCATTCGTACATTTTCATAAATTCCCACAATGGTGAAACATGGTGGCAGGTAGTGGCAATAGATGAGGCTGGACAGGAAACTGAGGTCAGACTGTGAAGGTCATACTGGCTCACTGCAGAATTTGGACTTTGTCCTGTAGATGATTAAGATTAATGAAAGGATTTTAGATAGAGGAAACACATGATCCAATTTACAGTTTTAAAAGTGCACTTTCACTTGAGTGAGTATAATGAGACAGTGCAGCTTTATTGTTTAGACCCTGCAGGCATGATATATAGGGCTCATGAGCTACACAAGGGTCCTCAGATTGTGAGAGACATGGGAGAGGAGACACCTTAGCTTCATAGTTGGAAAACTGTCAAGTCAAAATAAAAATTACTTTAATTAAATGCCTATAAACCATGGAATTATGTTAACTGCAGCCAAATAAACTTTAAAATGGCTTCAAACAAATGGGAGAAATGTTGTGACACATAAGCAAAACTTGTAGAACACAACAATAAGGTGACTTTAGGCTCCCCCTCTCCCTTCAAATCTGTTCTGTGGGTGAGTTCTTTCTCTTTTTCTTTAGATAAAAAAGTATCAATTTGAGGAAAATCCTATGACTTCTCTAGTCACTCTTTAGGAACTAAAATTCTTATGGTTGGTCTAATCCCCCTAACAATCTTTGTTCAATAACTAGAATGCCCAGTTCTATTACTAATACTGTATTTTCATGTATGGTGTTAGAGAATGTTCTAATTATATTCTGTTACATGTAGCTTCCCATTTTCCCAGCACCACTTTAATGAAGAGATTGTCTTTTCTCTACTGTATACTCTTGCCTCCTTTGTCATAGAATAATTGAGCAAAGTGTGTGAGTGTATTTCTGGGCTCTCCATTCTGTTCCACTGATTTGTGTGTCTGTTTTTGTGCCAGTACCTTACTGTCTTGATTATTGTAGCACTGTGATGTAGTCTGAAGTTAGGGCACCTGATTCCTTCATCTCTGTTCTTTCTTGAGTGTTTTTGCTATTCAGGGTATTCTTGCCTGGGAAATCACATGGACAGAGGAGCCTGGTGGGCTACAGTTCATGGGGTTGCAAAGAGTTGGATATGACTTAGTGACTGAACAACAACAACAATTTATATAATACAGTACATCAACTATACTTCACTTTAAAAAGTTTACCACCATAAAAAAGGTCAACACTTAAAGTTAATAGTTCTTTTCTCCCTTGCTTTGGGACTTCTCTGGGCTGTTGGCTTGTATTGGAGAAGGAAATGGCAACCCACTCCAGTACTCTTGCCTGGAAAATTACATGGACAGAGGAGCCTGGTATGTTACAGTCCATGGGGTCAAAAAGAGTCAGACACAACTGAACAACTTGTCATCATTGGGACTTTTCTGGGCTGTTGGCTTGTATACAAAGAGAGGTTTTATATATTTTACAATTATTATTTTTAATTCACTTTTTCCACTCACTAACTGCCTCTAGATCTTGCAGAGTTGAAACAGGGTGGGGATTAGTGAAAGGATGGGTAGGGTTGAGGAGAGACTGGTTAGAAATGGAAATGAAAAAATTGTTCACAAGTTATGTATTAACAGAAGGCAAGTAAACGGACACCTTGGTCACCTGAATATCACAGTGGGAGAGAAGGAGGCACTTAGAATGACTTCTTGTGCATCTTGCTCTGGTGGTGTCTCTGACTGGACTCTGTGTTTATTCATTCAAGAGGCATTAACCACCTACTTGATATTTAGATCCATATGAATGAGACTGTTCCAAGTCTTGAACAGCTCAAGTCCTTTGGGAAGAGTGGTAAATACACAGCTAAAATGTTCTGTGATGAGAACTGTAACAATGTGATGCTTTGGAAATTATGGGAACACAATGGTGCATTTCATGCAGCTTGAGTAAAATGGGGAGTGCTGGCTCTGGAGATGTAGACCAATTGGTCTTAGTTTGGGAAATACTGATTGTAATTCCTGTGAGGAAGTTGGAAATGGTGTTGGTTATATATATATTGAGGGCTAAGAAAAGGTTTGATCTCACAGAGGAGTTTAGGAGCTATCGGCATGGAGGTATAAGCAGAAGTGGATGAGATATATCATCTAGCGAGAATATCAACTCTCTGACTCATACACATGAGGGAAAAATTGGAAGTATAGAGAACTAGGGAATATGTGGTGGTGGTGGTGGTGGTTTAGTCTCTAAGCCATGTCCAACTCTTGCAACTCCATGGGCTGCAGCCCACCAGGCTCCTCTGTCAATGGAATTCTCCAGGCAAGAATATTGGAGTGGGTTGCCATTTCCTTCTCCAGGGGATCTTCCCAACCCAGGGATTGAACCTGGGTCTCCTGCATTGCAGGCAGGTGCTTTACCAACTGAGCTACCAGGGAATACCTAAGGGATAAAGAAGAGATAGAGAAGGATGCTGAGGAGAATGTCAGAGGTGTACAAGGAGAACCCAGAGAGGGAGGAGCCCTGGAGGCCAATGGAGAAGAACTTTTCAGGGATTAGAAAATTACTGTAAATGCTGCAAAGAGCTCAAGCATTGGTTTCTAGGTCCAAGATCCCTGGATGTACCCTAGTTTCTACTTTGTGAAGAGTTGAACATGACTGAAGCAACTTAGCATGCACACACTACTTACAACCTATGACTTTGGGCAAGTTATCTAACCATTTAGCAGGAAAACTGTGGGTCTTGGTGCTCCTTATGGTTGCTCTGTAGGGCACTGGGTGATGTTTTCATCTCTTTAGAAGCCATATCTATCTTTCGTGTTGGAAGGCTACCAATCCTGTGTTCAGAGACACTTCTTCCTAACCTTCTGTGTCTTTATTCTCAATCTATGCATCCATGTTATCTGAATCATTTGTTAATAACTTCTGACTTCCTTTTTGTTGGAGTCTCTGCTTTCTCAGATCCTCTCTCTGGATCACCCTCTCCTGCAACTCAAGGCTCCTGGAATGTGGAGCTGTGTACAGATGTTTCCATCCTGCGAGCACTCCACTGTTTCTCAGGCAGTGTCTCTGAGCAGATGTTCTGCTCTGTGCCTCCCATTTCCTCTGCTGTTGTATTTTCTATACAAACACCAGATTGCATGGCTACAGCCTTCTTTCTGGAGAAAATCCAAGTCATGATGGTGATGGGATAGGCTGTGCTTTCAGGCTGTCAGAGATGGTCTATGGTGCAAAGCTTTGCAGCAAGAGTGTGAAGCCAAAAGGCTTAGGGGATGCAGTTATGTGCTGTGACTTTATCTACTCATGACCTGTTGTCTCTGGTGTGTCTTCCACTGAGCTGCTGTTCTGCCAGAATGTCTCTTCTCTTTACCTCTTTAGGCTTGCCCTGTGTCCCCATAAGCCTCTCTTCGTCTTTTTAAATTGTGCCCCCTCAATTGAGCCTTCCCAACACATGGGATTCTTTGTCTCCTGACAGCATGTGCAGTTCAGAGGCAGAGTCAGAGAGCACTTTACAATAACAGACTTGAAAAGTCTTGCTGAAAATGGGGAGGAGGCAGGGTTACCTGCTGGACAGGTTGGCAGGGGGGCAAACTGTCCCCATGAGGGTCAATGTTGACATGTTTCAGTGGTCTCCAGCCCCTCTCACCATTTTCTCTTGGTTTGTGGACTTGTCTTTGATCGCTTACTGAGAATTTGTAACAAAGGGCCCAGGGATGTGGAAGAAAATTTCCTGACTTTATTATTTATTTATTTTACTGCACAATTCCATTTTTATGAAGTATAAAAACAAGACAATCTAACCTTTATTGTTAGAAATAAAGATAATGATTGAGGGGCTGGGGTGATAAATAGTGACTGAAAGGCACACCCCAGACAGCTAGAATGCAAGTCAGGTTCTCTTTCTTGACCTGGGTGCTGATTGCATAAATGCTTTTAGTTTGTGAAAACTCACTGAGCTGTACCCTGACAGCAGGTGTATATTGTGACTCAAGAAAAACTTGGAAAAATCTATAGCTGGGTATTTTTTAAAAATTGAAATGTAGTTAATTCACATTGTTATGTTAGTTTCAGATGTATAGCAATGTGATTCAATTGTATATGTATTTATATATATAAACATATATATATTCTTTTTCAGATTCTTTTCCATTATAGTTATTGCAAGATACTGAATACAGCTCCCTGTGCTACACAGTAGGTCCTGGTTGTTTATCTTTTTTTGTATACAAAAGAGGCAGGATGCTCTTTAACCTTACCTCTCGATCTGCTTTTGGGAATTCATGATTTGGAAAAGAATTTTCATTTCCATCTTTGTTCCATTCATGACAAGTAAACATCTTTAGTCCTTCATGTGATAGAAGAGGTTGCATTCATCTGTCACTGGCCACCTCTCCTTGCTGGAAATAGCCATCTGGTTGAAGCTGCCTGTGTTCCTTTCAGAGATGCCTATAGACAGTGTATCCTCATGTGCATTAATTTGAATGTTAAGTAGAGCTCTGGAGAGTGAGATAGAGTCTGGGGAGCTGAAGTAAAGGAGGGACTAGAGTGACTCACTTACCAACCAGCCTTACCAACTTACCAACCAAGTTTTATCCATAACTAGCTGAGCCAACTAAGTGATTAAAGGCAGGAGTGGAACTCAGACCTGGCAGGTCTCAATGCTGCCAGTATGGAGTGCATCTTATCATCCACGCCTCCCTGATTCCACATAGCAGATCATCTGAAAATTTTTATGTGACATTCTCTCTTTTAAAGGACCCAGCAATACATTTATTTATAAAGTGAAGAGTATGCCACAGGGAAGAAAGTTTGACGTTCAGATGCAGACACACCTGAATCACACCATGGCTTTATCACTTCATTTTTTCATTTATTCAGCCATTCATTCATTCAACATGTTTATCTAAAGCATTCCCTGTCCCAGGCATAATGCCAAGTATGAGGCAGGCAACACTGGTAAATTTTCTATGGCAATCTGGATAATTTAGTAACTTCTCTCAGCCTCAATTTCTCATCTATAAAATATGAATGATGCTACTCTCTGTGCAAGTTGTCATGAAGGTTGAAATAAGGACACAGTTTCTGGCATGTATCAATTTTTTTTTAATCTAGAATTATAATTTTGTGAAAAATATCCTATTTTGCATGTTCCTTGAGTTTTTTTTTTAAGTGAAGTCTACATATTTACAATGACTTACAATAATGTTGGGCTTCCCTTGTGGTTCAGTTGGTAAATAATCCTCCCGCAATGCAGGAGACCTGGGTTTGATCCCTGGGTTGGGAAGATCCCCTGGAGAAGGGAAATGCTACCCACTCCAGTATTCTGGCCTGGAGAATTCCATGGAACAGTCCATGGGGTCATAGAGAGTTGGACACAACTGAGCGGCTTTCACTTTCACTTTTCACAGTAATGTTATTCTTATCAAGGTTCCCCAGGTAAACCATTCTCTCCCACTAACAGGTTAAACTACATACTGAAACTCATTGTGATGAAGACTTCAGAAATCAACTCAAATTGTAAATGTTTTAGCTATACTACAGGACTTGGTTTTTTTCTCTATAGAAGAGTTCCAAAGAGCACAGGACTGGGAGTACACAGGCCTGAATTAGTTTTAGCTTAGAATATAACCTGGGATATTTTTGTTTGCCTCTCTCTGGACTCTACCATTTGCATTTATGAAATAGTTGTAATTGTAAAAATTTCCTTGCTTATTTGTAGAATTTATGTAGTACATGATATGAGAGGGCTTTAATACTTTAATTGTATGTATGTTTTCTTGCTTTCTTGTTTTTAAGGGGAAAAAAAGAGAATAACTAGGGATATTTTGCTGAGTTCTATATCTTCTTACAGATTATCCTATTTTCTTATCTTTTGTAAATTTGCACACTTAGATTTCTGTTTTGAATGATAAGGAATAATGATGGTTGATCCTAATGTGGAGAAGGTGGATTTGTCAGACTTTAAATTTGCTAACTAGATATATTTGAGAATAATTGTCCATATTAAGTGTTTTATAAAAGTGTTTTTTTATTTGAGTTTCTTAAACTGGTAGGGGCAAACAGCAGTGCATTTAAAGCATGATTTGATGTTTCAGAAATATAGCTATTGCACAATTTGAAATATACCTACATAATAATATTAGAACACAAGTTAACAGTTGGGTTTTTGTTCCAATACCCAGGTCTATGTGCACAGTGATGGGTTTGAGTTGTTCTTATACCTGCACAAAACACTGTAAAAGTTGTTGCTATATATTTAGTTTGGGACTTTGATTTTGGAGTTGGTTTCAAATAAATTCTGGAAAAAAGAAAAAAAAAACCAAAACAAAAAACCTTTATAGCTTGTAGGCCTAGGAAAAAAATAAGTGGAACAAAGTCTAAAATATAAACAGTCAATCCATAAGTCTCTACTCAATGCCTGTTGTGGGTACTTGCCACTTTGCTAGGAGATGTGCGGTCAGAGGGACATTTGAGTTTAAACTTGAAAGTGGTATAGATGTTTACCAAGTGAAAAAGGAGTCTAAAGGAAAACAAGGCACAGAGAACTATGTGACCAATTTAGAAGGATCATAGACCCTGGGGAGCTGGATTGAGTGTGGGGGAGCTCTGATGGGGGAGGCTGGAGAAATAATCAGGAGACAGGCTAGGGAGGGAATCCCCCACCATGTTTTAAAGTTGCTGCAAATGCAGCCAAGAGAATGAGTGTTTGATTAAGCAGATCTTATAAAACACACCAGCTCATTCTCTCCCAGACATTCTATGAATTTTCTCACTGAGCCAAGGCAAGTGCTGTTCTGTTATTATGCAGAGGGGATTAAGGTTTCTTTCCTTAAGACTGAGCTCCTTAACCCAGCATGCTGGTGTGCTAAGGTTTATAAAGACACACTCCTGCGTGGGTGAGTCATGTCTAATGTGTTCCACCCATTAATTTGCTGTAATGATAAACCCTATGGATTATGTTTTTTCCTGAAGTGGTTGCTGTCTTCTTAGTGTGTTCGGCATTTATGGAGTTATTATCAAATTATCGCAGAATCATATGAACTGAAGTTGAAAAAGAACTTGATCTCTAAGAATACAGTATAGATAGTCAGCTTTGAGGTGGGAACCCCAAAAGAGAGGTGGGTGTAGGGGTCAAGGAATGGGTTAGGAGAGAGGGTTCTAAAAGGGAACTTGATGATAAGGACAGGGAATGATAGGAAATCCAAAAGCTGTAAGACCAGAACTCTGAATTTGATTTTGGAAGCATTGGAAATAGAGTAAATTATAAATGCTCATTCTTGCTGCAGTGCAGAGACTTCTTTGATGGGGGTCATCTGGAGAGTGAGAGTCAGACACCGGGCAAAGACAGGCGTTAAACTACGGGGCTCAAAGGTCTTCAGCTTGCCTAAGACTGCAGAAATACCAAAGAAACCTGTTCCGAGGAAAGTCAGAGGTTGTCGGCTTTAGCATTTGGAGGCAGGCTGAAAGCAGGGAGCAGAGAAAAGTGGAATCTGGGAAGACTCCTGGGCTAGTTGACCGGCAGGACTCAGCAGGGAATGGCACTGCTCAAGGATTTCTTGTTGTTAATCATTTTTCTCATTTTCCCTCGTTGTTAACCCTGGGACCACACTAATCAGCTCCTCGTTTCCCTGCCCGTGGCTTACATGGTTCCTTGGTTATTACATCTGAGTTTAATCATTGTCCAAACTGAGCTCCATGTCTTCCTTGCAATTTCACTCCTGATTCAGTTAGTGTTTTGCCAGGAAATGTAGCTGTGTAGAGAAATGGAGAGAATCTATTCAGAGAGAGGAGTGTCAAAAAGGGGCAGCACAGTCCAGAACAGGGAGCTGGGGCTCTGAAAGAAAGCCTGGAAGATTTTTTCCCCCCTGGTCCCCAGAGAGTGATGAAAAAATTCAGAAAAATAGAGAGAAACCAGAGCCACCATGATTTACTGCATTTCCTCTTATTCTCATTGCATGAAGATGAAGTGGAGATGTTCACTGGGAAGTAGGAAAGTGATCACATCAAAAGCATAAAAGTGCAGTCAACTTGACATTGAAGTAGGAATTGTCTGGAAGTCATGTTTGGCCTCCGCTCCCATCTCTCTCTGCTCAGCCTCCTTCGCTCCAGGAGTCCCTCATGTTTCAGAAACAGAGTGTTAGAGGAGGCAGAAGTAAGTCAATCATGGGTTCTTCAATTACTAGGAACTGTCAGTGCTGGCCAACATCAATTGATGCTGTAAGACATCAGAGATATTATTTATCTCTCTACTCTCTAAGGTCTAATTTGTAGATGGCAAAGATTAAAATCAGCTCCTTAGAGACCAGCTCTCAAAATCTTAAGGGAATTTATGAATAAATATGTGTATGTATACATATTTTTCCACAAAAAATGCTGTCAGATATCGGATACCCTGAGGAATATCCCACTCTAGAGAATGGGGTATTTTCCAACCATAGACCAACATCCCATTATTTTTTCCATCTTTAAAACAAGTAAACATGTAAACCTTGACCCCCACTTTCCACATCAACAGCCTTTTACAGCAAATCTCAAAAGAATTGTCTGTGATATACACTGCCCCCAATTTTTCTCCTCCTGTTCTCCTTTGAGCCCACATTCATCAATCCAGTGAAAATGATCTTGACAAGCTCAAGAAGAACCCCTGTTTAATAAATCCAACAGTTACATCCTAGTTGTCAGCCTGCTGAACTTAAAACAACATCTACAGTTATTTACCTCTTCCTTCTTGGATTCTGGATAATTCCTTTCTTAAACTGGCTTCCACGTAAAACACATCCTCCCAGTTTTCCTCCAGTCTCATAAGCTGCTCTTTTTCAGTCTTTGTTATTGGTTCTTATCTCTCTGCCTCCTCCTCCTTCTTTTTTTTTTTTTTAATATTTATTTATTGGCTGTATCAGATTTAGCTGTGGCATGCAGGATCTTCACTGTAGCATGCGGGCTCCAGAGCAAGTGACTCAGTAGTTGTGGCACATGGTCTTGGTTGTGTTGAGACATGTGGAATCTTAGTTCTCTGACCAGGGATCGAACCTGCGTCCTTGCATTGGAAGGTGAATTCTTAACCACTGAACCACCAGGGAAGTCCCTCTCCCTGCCTTCTTAACGTTAGAATGTTGCAGGGTTTGGCAGTCTTTCGCTTAATTTCTTCATGATCTTATTCAACTCCATTTTTTCACATACCAAGTACAAAATGTGACTTCCAAATTTATACTCCAAGCACAGACCTTCTCCCTGAGTTCCACACTTGTATATGTAAATATCCATCTGACTACTCAGTATTTCCACTTGGATGTCTAATAGAAATCTCAGTATGTTCAAGACTAAGCTTGTGATCTTTTCTTCCTCTCCGTTAGTGCTGGGACTGTTTTTCCTATGGCTTAGGCCATCAGAGCTTGCTGTCATCCTTGACTCATTCATGTTTCATAGTCTTCATCTATCCATTAGCAAACCCTATGAACTCTACTTCTGAAATAGAGGCAGGAGTGGTTTACTTCTCACCCATGTCACTGCTGCCATTCTAGTCAAGCCATTAGCTTGAATCTGGATAATTGTAGTGCAGTTTATTCTTTGAACAGCAGAGAATAGCTAGGTCTATGTGCAACAGATAAAAGAGATCAGAGTCCAAAAGTTAATTTAGTTTTTGAGTTAGGGGTCTGAGGATGAGGTAAAAAGTTCAGGATGCTCTCAGTAGGTGTGTTGTAGACACAGAGGATAGTACTAGTTATTTTGATCCCTCTGCCCATCTGCACATCCAGGTTCATTCTCCACTCTCTGTGTCCTGCTCTGCACTCCAGAAGCCTGACTTCTATGCTTTGCATCTTGTAGGCTCTCTTGCTCATTGTTCTGTTTGGGTTCAAGCAATGGGAAACATGGGCAGGATCTCAAAGTGAAGAGAGGAAAGGCAGAGTCTTTTCTGCACTCTCCGTCCCCACTACACATCTGGTGGTGACTTTGCTCCATCCACGGGCACATGTCAAATTGTCTTTACTGCCTGGTTTCAGCTCTCCCTGGATTGAAGAAACACTGTTTCTTCTCCTTGCTCCCTCAATATCATGAGTGTGAACAGCTTTCTTCTGTTCCCCACCCCTGGGTATCTCAGCATTCATTATAATCGTTAGGTTTCAATATTCTTTTTTCTTCAAAACTTTAGGTATCTTATATTTTAGACATAGCATAAAAAAATATTAGAGATCAGCAGATTCTTGTCCCTTGATGAGTAACACATACTTTCCTGCATATTTGCTATTTTTTTTTTTTTTTTACTGACAATTTAATGTAATTTCCAGCAGGTTGCTAGATGTGGTTCCTTCATCTATTTTTACCATGTTAGTTCCTAAAACTGCCCAAACCGCTTTAAATAATCCCTATTTTAAAAAGCCCAATTTAGATAAACCTATAATAGCTCAGTTGGTAAAGAGTCTGCCTGCAATGCAGGAGACTCTGGTCCTATTCCTGGGTCAGAAAGATTCACTGGAGAAGGGATAGGCTACCCACTCCATATTCTCGGGCTGCCCTTGTGGCTCAGCTGGTAAACAATCTGCCTGCAACATGGAAGACCTGGGTTTGATTCCTGGATTGAAAATATCCCCTGGAGAAGGGAAAGGCTATCCACTCTGTATTCTGGCCTGGAGAATTCCATGGACTACATACAGATCTCAGAGTCAGATGCAACTAAGTGACTTTTACTTTTCACTTTTCTTCATAAAAAGATAGGTTTTTCAGGTAAATCTTTTTGTGAGTGTCCTTTATTTCCTTCAGGGACCCATTCTCACATAAATATAATTATTCTTTTGTTATTAAAATAAATATTAAATTAATTGCACATTATGAAAATAAATTTATGGAACACATTATTCACAGAAATTTAGGAACTACAAAGTTTTGAAGGAAAAAAAATGTTTATCCTTAATCACAGTGCTACTAAATAATTGCTGGAACATTTTGGTGAGTTGTAAAAAAAATTTTTAAAGATATTTTTATTGGATTATAGTTGATTTACAGTGTTGTGTTAGCTTCTGGTGTACAGTAAAGTGAATCAGTTATGCATATACATATATCCACTCTTTTATTTGAATAATTTTAGTCTCCTTGTGATATTTTAAAATGTTAATATTTCTTATACAAAAAGAAAGAAATTTGGAATGGACAACAAAATCAGTTCTTTTTTTTTTTTTTAATTTTTTATTAGTTGGAGGCTAATTACTTCACAACATTTCAGTGGGTTTTGTCATACATTGATAGGAAATTTTGTGTGTGTTTTCTTGAAAATCTTTCTTTCTTTGGAGTTTAATATGGTGATTTTACATGTGGTGATTTTACACTATGTAAAATCTTTACACTATGTGGTGATTTTAAAGCATAGTGAATACAGATCAGTTATAATCCATAGAACAAAGGGGAAATGAGGAGAACCTTGGTATAATATTGACTGCTGGTTAGTTTTTATTGCTCTGTCATAATATTAAAAAAAATTACTTTAGCTATTAAACTGGAGTTTAAATTATAAAAATCAGTTATTTAATTATCTTGATATTAAAACTGCTTCTCTGATTTTGTAGTTGGAAGATTTTGCAGATGGAAGAGAAAGACTTGTAATTATCTTGGTAGTAGATGAAAAACATAAGTACCATAACCATTGTTTGTGGTCTTTGTCACCATTAGAAAGGGTATGTCTCCAGGAAATTACCTGGTTCTTGGAAAAGAAAGAAATCTGCTGAGGAGTAGCTCCATGAAGCAAAGCAGGTTCAGCTTTGTACATGGGATACAAAATCTAAATTTAGACACATAAATAAACTGATTCTGAAATGGAGGTCCAACTAAGCAACAAAAAGTGGCCATTTTGAAAAATATTATAACCTTCTTAGTTTTGGAGCTTCCCTGGTGGCTTAGTTGGTAAAGAACCTGACTGCAAGAGACTCTGGTTTGATCCTTGAGTCAGGAAGATCCCCTGGAGGAGGATATGGCAACCCACTCCAGTATTCTTGCCTGGGAAATCCCATGGCCAGAGGAGCCTGGTGGGCTACAGTCCATGGGGGTCACAAAGAGTCGGACATGACTGAGCACACATGTACGGACTCAATTGAGATTTATTCATTTGGATTTTTCCTTGAGTCACTTGGTATGTCTTTAAATAATTGTTTCCAAGGGATTAGGCCCATCAGTGCTGTATATTTGAATCTCTCAAATATTTGCCTCACTCTTTATTGCTTTAAGACATGAAAGACAACTTAGCATGTAATCATTAGGTTTCAATATTTTTTCCTGAATACTTGAGGTATTTTATATTTTTGACATAAAAAAGATGTTAGAGATCAACAGATTTCTCTTCCTTTGTAACATACATTTTCCTACATATTTGCTCAAAAATTTAGTAATTTTTTTTTTTTTTTTACTGACAGTTTAAGATAATTACCAGCAGGTTACTAGATGTGGCTCTTTCCTTTCATTGATTTTTACCAAGAATTTAGTCTGAGCTCTGTTAATCAATACACATCATCAGTTTCAACTCAAGACTTAAAAAAAAATCACCTTAATTATGACTTTATTATAATACATTCATTTTTAAGTTAGAATGCATATATTTTGTTATAGTGAGTCTGTATTTCTATCCATTCCTTCATTATTTTCCATCTATGTTCTATTTTTCTCCACATTGTCAGGGAAATTCTCAGGTTCTAAATGTCTGATTTGATTTTTCACAAAATCAATCCTGCTCTTTACTGCCTTCTGGATGGATTTCAATTCTACTTTTCTATTTTGAATTTATTTTATTTCCTTTCTTCACCTTCATTTATAATTTATCTTTTAATTTTGGTCTATGTTTTTCATATTTTTAGTTCCTATTTCTTATAATATTTTTAAGAAAATAGTTATTTTGTCTAACTTTGATTTTTAGAATAGGTTTATTTAGTATTCCCCTTTTTCCTCTTTCATATTGAATTCTGTACTCCTCATTGAATATTGATTTTTAGTATCTTCTCCCTTGTTTTCTTGATCACTTTTAATAACGACTTTTCTTTTTTCTTTAAAAAATACATTTAGTGTTTTCAAAGAACCAATTTTAATGTTGTTAAAACTTTCTGTATTCATCTTCCATTTTGACTAATTCTATTTCTATTATTTCCTTTCTAAGTTATTTGAGCTTATTGTAATATGTTATCTTCTTTCTTGAGATGAATATTTAGACTATTTATTTTCAGCCTTTCCTCTTATCTAATGTAAGGATATACACTTCCCTCTAAACACTGTGCTAGCTTTTCCTTTTATGTTTAACAAGTAGTTTCTTTCTTTCAATTTTTGACTTCTCATGTCTACTTTTCATTATAATTCTTTTAATGCATGCTACCCCAAGTGTATTTTACAGGTATCATGCTGATATCAAATCCTCATTTCAGCAAATTATCATCAAATCTGTATGTGTCAATTTATTCAATGATTATTTATTGAGGTTTATTGTGTCCAAGGTACTCTTTCGGAGGTGAGGATTTCATTAATGTATAAACCAGAGAAACTCTTAATATATTCAATTATATTAGCTTATATTCTAAACTTGGGAGAGAAGTAGTCACTGTGATTTGTAAAAGAAAAGGTGAGAAGTATATATAAATTAAGAAGCAGGATAAGGAGATTGGTTTCTGCTGTGTATGTATACTTGGGAGGTGTGTGGGAGGTGTGTGTATGTGTTAAATGTGTTGTGGTGGGGAGTTTTAAATAGAGTGATCAGAGAAAGCATCCCAAGAAGGTGAGATTAGGAGAAAAGGGATTCTTCTCTGGGGGAGAAGTTCTTGTCAAAGGGAACATCCAGTACAAAAGTTCTGAGGCAATATGGTACTTGACTTATCTTCAAGAGGCTGAGGTGACTATGAAAGAGTGACTGACGGCTGGGCAGGCAGAAGAGTAGATGAGAAAGGATAGGAGTGAGGATAGTTAATGTCACTTAGATAACAGCCTGGGAACCAAAGCTCTTGATGCATATGTATCTGATCTTCATGGAAGAATTGTTTATCCAAAGAAGATTTTATTCTTCAGAAATGGTTTACAGAAATGACTTTATTTTGACGTCTAGGAATAATTAAATGACTCCAAAAGCATAGGATATTTTAGGTCCTTGACCCTGGTGGCTCAGTGGTAAAGAATCTGCCTACCAATGCAGGAGACACAGGTTCAATCCCTGGGTCAGGAAGATCTCCTGGAGAAGGAAATGGCAACTTGCTCCAGTATTCTTGCCTGGGAAAGCCCATAGACAGATGAACTTGAGGGCTATAGTTCATGGGGTTGCAGAGTGGGACATGACTGACTTAGCAAGTAAACAATGACAACAAACACTTTTGCAACTATGGTTTAATCTGAAGAAACTCAGATTTTGCTCTCTTTTCACCTGATCTTTATACAGGAGTCATCCATTCATTTAGTCAACTAGTAGTTATTTTCTTCAAAATTATTTATATAAATGTTCTTGTGCTGACCTTTAGATTTAGACAAATCGACATGTAGCCATCCCATCTGGTCATTTCAGCTTTGAAATTTGAAGAACTTCAGTAGTCATCACCATAACAACAGATCATTATCCAAATTCTGCTTGAATGGTCCCAATTCTTTATTTATAGCTGAATCCATTACTGGATTACTTTAATTTTTGCCAGTTTTATCTTATAATCCATCAGCTATTTGAAAAAAATTCCATGTTCCCCTTGAGTCATAGCTTCTAGCCCTTGTAATCTCACTCTTCATATACTGTTCCTGACATATTTCTTGTGCCTACTGTTTTAGACTTTTTGCCATTAGGTCACCCTCTTTTAGATAAGGACAGGGAATTCTTACATTTCTATGTAAGAAAAATTCCTGGCCTTGAATTTGAATTTTCAGTTCCCTTCTCATAACTAAAATTCTAACAGTAGTTATAGAAATGTGATGAAAACAAATCAATTAGATGCCAGTGCTGATGGCCATGTTATGTATTTTGGCACATTATGGAAAGAGTTTCTTTCCCTCACAGTAAAGTTCTATAATAGATCTTCCTTCAGCCCTAGTGAAATTGATTAATTACTCCAACTTAATTGATCGTATGCAGTTTCTCAACCCATTCAACATCCTGGAAACCAAACTCAGTCATGAGTCAACATTTTTGCATTTGGTTCAATCTGTGTTTATTCCTGGTGACAAAACAAGTGCCTAGTGTGTTGCAAAGCAAAGAGGCTAGGTATTCCGCCTCTATTAACATCCTGTTTGTGACATGAATGAAGTTAAGATGAACCTGATGAGGCATCACTTTTCCTGTTCTATTTTTGCCCTGGTGATGAATATTATTTTCCCTGAGTATCATGTGAATTTGTTCTGTTTTGGAAAGACCATTGATTTATTGAAAAGTTAAGTTGGCAGAAGCTCTCAACCTATAGACAAAGCATCTGTCCACTCATCCACACCTCTCCCCAACAAAATTTTATTTTTTGTTCTAATACTACAAGGAGGTATTTCTTCCCTGGAATATCTTTTTAAATCTTTTGAAAGCCCATCTTTCATTCAAGGTTCAGGTAAAAATTATTTCAATGTGAAATTTGAAATAATTCAAATTACTAGCCCTTACCCAGTGTAGTATATTCTTTCTTTAGGTGCCAAGATCTGTCCCTAGAACCTCACCTGTATCATGTGAGCATGTAGCATGTGTAGCATGTACTTTGCTGATGTCACAGTTATGTGCATTTATATATAATCAGGTTTCCATTCCCAGTTCCAACTCCATTCTGAAGCTTTGAGCAGACATCTCTTTTCCTTTTTTTTTTTTTTTTCTTGACCATTGGAAATCTTAACACTCTTTCTCTGGTAGAATATATCATCTTGTATGTCACAACAAGAGGTCCTGCTTCTGACTACAGAGGCCAAAAGATATGGAATATAGTCCTTTCCTGCTCCTAACATTGGGACATAGACACATGATGTAAATTCCTGATTGCATGATCCTACCTATATCTTTAATTTGGATCATTAATATTTGTCACTAGAGGCAGTTGAGATTGGTTCCAGCCATAGTGATGATGAAGTGAAGTGAAGTGAAGTCGCTCAGTCGTGTCCAACTCTTTGCGACCCCATGGACTGTAGCCCACCAGGCTCCTCCGTCCATGGGATTCTCCAGGCAAGAATACTGGAGTGGGTTGCCATTTCCTTCTCCAGAGGATCTTCCCCACCCAGGGATCGAACCCAGGTCTCCTGCATTGGAGGCAGACGCTTTAACCTCTGAGCCACCAGGGAAGCCCATAGTGATGATAGGAGCCATCAAATGGTGGGACCATTGCTCTGGTTCGGTAGTGGCCTCTGAAGTCCATTGGTGACATCAGTAGTGTCCCGTCTAGATTATCCCTGTACTGTGCTCTTGCCTCTGGTTCTGGTTCCTGCCCATTTCCTAAGGCTGTCTCTTCATCTACATGTTCAGATTGCCTAGTATCCTAATAAGCCATCACTTCTGTTATCGTTAACCAAGAGCCCTGACTGGTAGATGAAGAATGTTTGTTTTATTCTGATTTGATTACCTGGTGCCTAATAAATGTTTATTGAATGATGGAGATCATACTGGATATGATGTCTGTGGGAGCCAGCGGGGAATCAGTGGCCAAATTATTTCATCGACTAAACTGTCATGTTGCATTTTAGAGTGTGAACTGCTGGACCACACTTTGGAATAGTCTTTCTACTTCTACCCTCCTTTCATCTCTCCATATAGAGTTGGCTCAGATGGTAAAGAATCTGCCTCCAATTCAGGGGACACAAGAGATGTGGGTTCAATCTCTGGGTCAGAAAGATCCCCAGGAGAAGGGAATGGCAACCAACTCCAGTATTCTTGCCTGGAGAATCCCATGAACAGAGGAACCTGACTGGCTACAGTCCATGCGGTCGCACAAAGTTAGACATGAGTGAGCTACTAACACATAGATAAGCAAATATAGGCTCTCAAGGTAGATACTCAGCTGACTGTGGATTAGTTGGTTGCCTTTTTAATGTTTTTGGGGTTGCTGTGTTCAGTTGTGCTAAAAATCTCAAGCCTGAGAAAATTCCCGGATATGGAGTCATTAAAGGGTTCGCAGCAAAGGAGGAAACTGACTGAGCAGACTGCTCAGTCCTCCTGCTGCATAGCCTGTAGTTTGGAATTGCAAGTACCAGGGACCCAGGCACAGAGGAGAGAGAGCCACCTGTGCCTGTGGTTTATCCTTATTATAATTCTGCTGGGTCCTGATCTTGCCAAGGAATTTTGCAGAGATGAGAGCATTTCAAATTCTGTAACAGAACTGCAGGGGCCAGAAGCCCTTTTTTTCCCATCAGCCCCTCAGTGCACAGATAACTCCTTGAATCTGGAAGGTAGTTTGAAGTTTCCTGGTGCTTCCACTGCTCTGTCACCTCTGGCCTGGGGTCCCCGGGTGTTGGCAAAACCGTGTGTGTCTGTGTGTGGGGCTGCAACTGAGAGTGTCAGTCCCTCTGGGGACACTCACCCTGTGACAACAGTGACAAATTTCCTAATGGGCCTGTGATGCAACGGCTGCAGCCCTACCTGGAGGCTTGGCTTCTTCCCGGTGCCACTGGCCTTGCCCATGTCCTCGGGGGAGCCTGCTCCTGGTTTGTGCTACTACTCTGACTCCAGAAATCTGTGTGTTTCCACCATGGGGAGTGAGATAAGTGTGTTTATCAACCACAGGCTTGGAATGAGAGTCTTCTTCTCATGGGAACGCATCAATCACTTCTCGGGGATGACCTTTTGGGGTAGCGTCTCTTGTCAATGATGTTTTGCTTTCCCTGATTGCACAACAAAATAAGAACTTCATAATTAAGCATGTGGTAAACAGTGAGGCAATGGCCCTTGGATCCCCTGTCCTCTCCTAACTGCATTTTGCTGCAAGGGGTGGGAGCAGTGGCTTGGGAGAAGATGAGATAGATTGGGAATTCTTTCCAACTTCCTGGTTACATTTCTCCAAAAGGACACAAGATGACTTTGGTATGATCTTTGACCTCCCCATTCTAAGTTCCTTCCCAGGAACCCACCATACTTCATTCAGTTTAGACCAAATCCTTTAAGTGGAAAAGCCAACTGAAGCCTCTTGTGTTTATACACCCCAGGGTGCAGCGGTGCCTAAGTACACATCTTGCATTCCAAAATTGGAACAAAGAAGCATTTGTTCTCTTTTCTGAGTGGCTATGAAACATTTTCAAGAGCATTTTGCGGCAGAATTATGTTGATTTGACTCAGGACAAAAATCAATGGGTTGTTTTTCTGAAAAAGATGAGAGGCCGTCACTTCTTTACACACCCCCTCCATCTCCTTTGGAAATAGCCTGTGAGAACATCAGCCCTTGTACTTATTATCTGTACTTCTAGGGATGTTCCTATTAAATAAATTGTTTTGAGGTCAACATGAAACACCAACTGGAATGTAACCAAAAAAAAAAAAAAAATTAAATAGAACAGCCCTCTTTGTGATCATTAAGACAATGTTGAAAAGGGAGAAATCTATACTATTGACCCGCCTTTGATATTTTCTGCTTTAGTTTAGGGTCGTCACCACAAATCTCAGTTACTAAACTCATTACATGTTGCCCAGGCTCCCCATGCTGTGTGATTAATAATCAAGACGTCACAAACAGTGTGCTCCTCTCTGGCGCCTGAGAAATACAGCCGCTGAGGCCAGCTAGTCTCATTGGCAGCCTGGGACAATGATTTCTTCTGCGTGAGCCCCTTCTGACCAGTTCTTGGATCCTGACTGTCTGATGACTTATGCTGTGATGAATGACAAATAAACACTACTGACAGTATTATGAATCTTCGTTCCTATTGGCTTCAGCTAGGTGTCATCAAGAAGCCTTCTCACGACCAAGGGGAATGCCGAGGGGTTGCCAAGACCTTAAGCCACTCTGTGTGGTTCATCTGTCAGCACTCACATCCTCACCACAAACATTTTAACCTGGAGGCCAAGACATCTAACTCACAGCAATAACAACAATGAGAAAAAATTGCAGTAACTGCTACTTACTGAGTATAACAGTGTAATTATAATTAAATAATCCCCCGATAGTATGTATGACAGCTTCCTCCTTGAGAGTTGCGTTATATAATTTTATTATGACATTCTCAGTCTTGTTTTGGTATCTTTTGAGGGAGTTGGATATCATCAATGGAAAAGCCTGGTTTTAGCCAGGAAAACTAGAATTTGGAAGGCACAGAGCCACCACAGAGGACCTACTGCCTGGTAATCCAGTTTTGATGGTCTTATTTCTGGTCTGGTCTTAGAGAAGTTTCCAGCCTTTGCAGATAAGTATATTATGCAGCCAAGTTTGAAAACCATTGCCGTCAATGGAACGCTGGCTGCCCTCAGTTCTGAGTCAGATTATAGGTGAGCCTTTTGACTCCTTATTTGTGTTTTTCTTAACTCTGAGGTAATGTTCAGAATGTGGAGAAGGTGTGGGCAGCTTGTGAAGTTGTGGGAAGAAAGGTTGAGAAATGCAGTGTAGGAGTGGGGAGGCATATGTGGGGAGAACAGGGAGAGGAGGAGAAACCTGATCCTAGTGCTTCTCCTTAACTGGGGTTGCCTCTCCTGAGTGCCATTCTCATTTATACCCAGCGGCACCAATACCAGCTCTGAAGTCAGGCATCATAACATTTCTAGGCTGAGAAGGACTCCGAGACAACAGTTGGTGCGGTTCCTCTTTTCATCTGATGAATATCTACTCTTTCCAGTGCCCTGTAATGATTCTTCTCTTCAAGGTTACAGAGATTTTTACCTGTAGCAATCTCAACTGTTCTCTTCTGTGCTACTATTTCTTTTGTCTTTCCTTTCCCCTCCTCCCTTCACTTCCTTCTTCCTTCTTCTTCATTCATTGAACATATAATTACTAAGCACCTCTGTATGCTTGGTTGTAACTTGTCGTTTCCTTTTGATTAAGTGTCTAATGTGCTTTTCTAAACATTTTTGGTTTACTCACATCTCTTTTAAGATTTTGTGTTCAAAGTGTAATCTAGAGCTTTCAAGAAGTTCTGAATAAGAGAAGGGTGAGAGGAGTATGACTTCTGAACCTGGGAGGTTTGTATTTAGCTTGTGGGCATCTTGGAACCCTTGTTTGTTTTTCCTTGCCCCGCAATGATCCTCTGTAGAGTTACTCCACCTTGACTGATCAAAAGATCAGTTTGAATTTTATTCCTGTCTTTGGAAGTATTAGCAGATCTGCCCAACTTAGTATCATCTGCAAATTTGATGAGCACATTGTCGATTCCTTCATCTCAACCATCAGTGAAGATATTGAACAGACAATAAAGATATTGAGTCCTGTCATACTCTGGCACAAAGTCATGGGTGTTTACAGTAACATTTATGACCCAAGCAATCCTGTTGATTGAACACATACTTTCTTCTCAGAGTCAGGCCTCCAGCACATGGGAATTTTACTTACACTGAGAACGTCAAATGTCACTAAAACTGGTGTAAAGCAACCTAATTTCCCCCCTTTGAACATGTCACGTGCTCCCCATCACTCTCACTGTAGCCTATGATCCTTCATTCTTATCCTCCTCAATTAATTGGGCCTTTTTCTTCATTGGCAATTTGTGCTGTGGACCATGTTGGTATTAAAACTTCTGCATCTTATCTTTGATATCTTATGATTTCTAGCCATGACTGTTTCCACCATAACTTTTCCTCCTCCTCAATTCGTAGTGCTCTTCATGTCATAAAATGTAGCCCCTGCAGTTCATCTGGAAAGCAGCATAAGATACTATTTTGATGTCCATCTATGTACCAGAACGTCTTTGTCAGTGATCATGAGAGGAGTCAGTTTTAATTATTTTAGATGCTTGGATATAATTCCTTAAACCTGTGGTGAGATAGGAGATTGAACAAACTTACCCTTGAGTCTCACTATAACAGTTCCCTGATTGGGGTATAGAAGAAGTGCTCGGAATATTTCCGAGGCAATGATTCTTCATTCTGAAATGTCAGGTAGTCAGCAACCGTGGCAAGGCCTCTTCTCAGCGCTTCCTCTTTGTTTGGCCTCAGATTATCCCTTGACTTAGAAATAAAATGCCAGTACAGTTAATAATGTAACTGGCGGAAAGACATGGAGTCATTTGTCTCCATAGAGTGAGACAAAAGCCCGTATCAACCCAAACAAACAGACGACAGTCTTTCCCTGCAAAAAAACTTTTGCTCATTCCTGTCTATCCAGAAAACTTTCAGTTTTTGCTTTAATTTAAACCATCCAATTGAAACACCAATCATAGCTGGAAATAAAGACAAATGATGTGCATTCCTCAGACTTTGAAATGGGCACCCTGCCTGTTCTCTGGTCGCCTTAACTACACACACTCCATCCCCTGTGGTTGGCTATGGATCTCTTCACTCTTCTCTGTATGTGAAATGTGTATTTCAGCCTCCAAGACTTTTGACCTTTGATGTCAAAACCTGGAAAACAATCTCCCCATCCACACATTTTTAATTATCTCAATTCTGTTTCTGATCCCACCCTCCTCATCATTCCCTCCTCTGTTCATTGACTTTCTGGGAAATACTTTCACCCTCCATAGCTCTCTTCTTATTCTCCTTTGCCAGGTACTTGGACACTTAGTTATGATCTGGCTGTAATATTTATTTTGTTTGTTCACTCACTCATCTGTTCACTCTCTCATCAAAAGATCATTATTGAACACTTACTATGCGTCATAGATTGGAATAGGGTCCATGTCACAAAGTGAAGCAAAAACAAATGTTCACTTGCCCTCATAGAACTTATGGTCCAGTGAAGAACACTGACATAAGTGATTGAAAGAGGTATAAAATCGAAAACTATTTTAAATGCTTTTCCAAGGATGAATGGTGACTATTTCAAGTACTTAGAGGATTTTTTTGCTGACAAAGTAATTTTTGGGTTGAAATTGAAAGGATGATCAAGAATTATTTAGGAAGGGGTAGAGGAGAGGTAGAATATTCTTACCATGGGGAGCAGCAAACACATGAAGTTTCATGATGGAAACCAGAAGATCAATGTGATTTGGAAAGTAGGGTGTGGGCAGCTGTGAGACAAGGCTGCAAAGATGGCAGGGCTCAAGCAGGTCATGTTTGTTGACTGAGTGAGCAATTTTGATCTTTAGTCTATGAGCAACAGGAAACCATTGAAGGCTTTGTAGCAGGCAAGCCCTTGGCCTTAGTTTTATTTTGCAAATGTCACTCAGGGGCTATCTGAGAAAAGATCAGATAAGAGCAGGAGTTTTGAGAAGAGTTTAGGAAGGTCATTTAGAAAGCTATTTTTATTTTCATTATTAAATTAAAAAAATAATTTATTTATTTTAATTGGAGGCTAATAACTTTACAATATTGTGGTGGGTTTTGCCATATATTGACATGAATCAGCCATGAGTGTACATGTGTCCCCCATCCCGAACCCCTCTCCCACCTCCTTCCCCATCCATCCTTCTGGGTTGTCCCAGTGCACTGGCTTTGAGTGCCCTGTTCCATGCACTGAACTTGGACTGGTGATCTAGTTCACATATGGTACTATAAATGTTTCAATTCTGTTCTGTCAAATCATCCCACCCTCGCCTTCTCCCACAGAGTCCAAAAGTTTGTTCTTTTTATCTGTGTCTCTTTTGCTGTCTTGCATATAGGGTCATTGTTACCTTCTTTCTAAGTTCCATATATATGTGTTAATATACTGTACTGGTGTTTTTCTTTCTGACTTACTTCTCTCTATAATAGGCTTCAGTTTCATCCACCTCACTAGAACTGATTCAAATGTGTTCTTTTCAATAGCTGAGTAATATTTCATTGTGTGTATGTACCACAACTTTCTTATCCATTCAACTGCCGATGGACATCTAGGTTGCTTCCATGTCCTAGGTATTGTAAACAGTGATGTGATGAACGTTGGGGTACACATATCTCTTTCAACTCTGGTTTCCTCAGTGTGTATGCCCAGCAGTGGGATTGCTGGGTCGTATGGCACTTCTATTTTCAGTCTTTAAAGGAATCTCCACACTGTTCTCCATAGTGGCTGTACGAGTTTGCATTTACACCAACAATGTAAAAGGGTTCCCTTTTCTCCACACCCTCTCCAGCATTTATTGTTTGTAGACTTTTTGATAGCAGCCATTCTGACCAGTGTGAGATGGTACCTCATTGTAGTTTTGATTTGCATTTCTGTGATAATGAGTGATTTTGAGCATTTTTTCATGTGTTTGTTAGCCATCTGTATGTCTTCTTTGGAGAAATGTCTGTTTAGTTCTTTGGCCCATTTTTTTGACTGGGGCATTTATTTTTCTGGTATTGAGCATGAGCTGTTTGTATATTTTTGAAATTAATTTTGAAATTAATTCTTCATCAGTTGCTTCTTTTGCTATTATTTTCTCCCACTCTAAATGCTGTGTTTTCACCTTGCTTATACTTTCCTTCATTGTGAAAAGGCTTTTAAGTTTAATTAGGTCCCATTTGTTTATTTTTGCTTTTATTTCCATTATTCTGGGAGGTGGGCCATAGAAGATCTTGCTGTGATTTATGTCAGAGAGTGTTTTGTCTATGTTTTCCTCTAGGAGTTTTATAGTTTCTGCTCTTACATTTACATCTTTAATCCATTTTGAGTTTATTTTTGTGTATGGTGTTAGAAAGTATTCTAGTTTCATTCTTTTACAGGTGGTTGGCCAGTTTTCCCACTACCACTTGTTAAAGAGATTGTCTTTTCTCCATTGTATGCTTTTGCCTCCTTTGTCAAAGATAAGGTGCCCCTAAGTGCGTTGATTTATCTCTGGGCTTTCTATCTTGTTCCATTGATCTATATTTCTGTCTTTGTGCCAGTACCATACTCTCTTGATGACTGTAGCTTTGTAGTATAGTCTGAAGTCAGGCAGCTTGATTCCTCCAGTTCCATTCTTCTTTCTCAAGATTGCTTTGGCTAGTTGAGATTTTTGTATTTCCATACAAATTGTGAAATTATTTATTCTAGTTCAGTGAAAAATACTGTTGGTAGCTTGATAGGGATTGCATTGAATCTATAGATTGCTTTGGGTAGTATACTTACTTTCACTATATTGATTCTTCCTATTAATGAACACAGTATTTTTCTCCATTTATTTGTGTGATCTTTGATTTCTTTTATCAGTGTTTATAGTTTCCCATATATAGTTTTTTTGTTTCTTTAGGTAGATTTATTCCTAAGTATTTTATTCTTTTCATCACAATGGTGAATGGGATTGCTTCCTTAATTTCTCTTTCTGTTTTCTCATTGTTAGTGTATAGGAATGCAAGGGATTTCTGTGTATTAGTTTTATATCCTGCAACTTTAGTTGATTAGCTCTAGTAATTTTTTGGTGGTGTCTTTAGGGTTTTCTATGCAGAGGATCATGTCATCTGCAAACAGTGAGAGTTTTACTTCTTCTTTTCCAATTTGGATTCCTTTTATTTCTTTTTCTTCTCTGATTGCTATGGCTAAAATTTCCAAAACTATGTTGAATAGTAGTGGTGAGAATGGGCACCCTTGTCTTTTTCCTGACTTTAGAGGAAATGCTTTCAAATTTTCACCAGTGAGGATGTTTGCTGTGGGTTTATCATATATGGCTTTTATTATGTTGAGGTGTGTTTCTTCTATGCCTGCTTTCTCGAAAGTTTTTATCATAAATAGGTGTTGAATTTTGTCAAAGGCTTTCTCTGCAAAACAAGACAAAGATACCACACAAAAAAAGAAAACTACAGGCCAATATCAGTGATGAACATAGGTGCAAAAATCCTCCACAAAATTCTAGCAAATAAAATCCAACAACATTTAAAAAAGATCATACATCATGACCAAGTGTGTTTTATCCCAGGGATACAAGGATTCTTCAATATTTGCAAATCAATCAATGTGATACACCACATTAACAAGCTGAAGGATAAAAACCATTTAGAAAGTTATTGCGGTAGTCCAGGGAAGAAATGTTGACAGCTCCACACAGGGTGATAGTAGTGGTGATGGAGGGGTTGGAATGATGTGGGAGGTGAGATAAGTAAGACTGTTGTAGCATGGCTATGGAGGTTAAGGAGAGTAAGGTGAGGATGGCTCCAAGGTGTTTGGCATGCACACAAGAAGGAAATGGCAACCCACTCTAGTATTCTTGCCTGGAGAATCCCATGGACAGAGGAGCCTGGTGGGCTTCTGTCCATAGGGTTGCACAGAGTCAGACATGACTGAAGCAACTTAGCATGCATGCATGCATTGGAGAAGGAAATGGCAACCCATTCCAGTATTCTTGCCTGGAGAATCCCAGGGACAGAGGAGCCTGGTGGGCTGCCATCTATGGTGTCACACAGAGCTGGACACGACTGAAGTGACAGCAGCAGCAGCAAGCTGGAAGGAGATGTTATTCACCAAAGAAACTGAAAGAGAACCATATTGGAGAGGAAGGGTAATGGATTTGGTCTTGATACTGTTGCAAGTGAAAGTGAAAGTAGCTCAGTCCTTTCTGACTCTTTGTGACCCCCAGGGACTATACAGTCCATGGAATTCTCCAGGCCAGAATGCTGGAGTGGGTAGCTTTTCCCTTCTCCAGGGGATCTTCCCAATTCAGGCATTGAACCTAGGTCTCCTGCATTGCAGGCGGATTCTTTACCAGCTGAGATTTTTCAGTCATGCAAGTGGAGTTCAACATATGGGTTAGGACTTTCAAGGAGCAATCTGAACCAGAGTCATCTATTTTGGAAGCTTAGAAGTACAGAAGGTAACTGAATCCAGATGTGGGTAACAATGCCTAGGAAGGAGGGTGAAATGTTTATAGGTCTAACAAGAACTTGAGGTTTCTATTCTCCTTCTGTGTCCTTCATTTTACTGAGCACAAGCCTTTCATTCATTAAGTTTAATTAGTATTTTCAAGATACTATGCTTGTCTATAGCTACTTCTACAAAGTTTATTATTTATTTTATAATACTTTAGTTAATATTTACAAGACACTATGCACTAATCACCAGTCTTTGTTTAATTTTTATAGCTTTCCTGTAATGAAGATATGATTATATCCATTTTAGAGATAAAGAAACTGAAACGCAGAGGGATTAAGCAAATATTCAGTTCAGACAGCTAGGAAGTGCCAAAGCTGGATTAGAAACAATTCTTTAAAAAAAAAATTCATCCTGAGCTCCTGCCTATAAAAGCCAACCAAAGGAGATCGCAGTAAATACTTGTTTGTTGATTGATGCCAGATAAATTAAATGTCTGAGAATTAGTAAATGTTACTGATTTTCCATTGTTCTAATTTCTAGCTGTGAAATAAGCCTCATTCTTGGGTCCATCTGGGCTTCCCTGGTAGCTCAGCTGATAAATAATCCACCAGCAGTGCAGGAGACTGGGTTCAATACCTGAGTTGGGAAGATCCCCTGGAGAAGGGAATGGCTACCCACTCCAGCATTCTGGCCTGGAGAATTCCATGGACTGTATAGGGGTCCAAAGAGTGGAACAGGACTGAGTGACTTTCACTTCCACTTGGGTCCACCCAATACAAGCACCTGTCTCTGGATTAGCAAAATGTACAGAGTGTGTCAGAAGTGCTCTGGCCAACATAACCAAAGGACAAGGGACCCTGGGATCTAAAACTGTTTAGAGGAACAGGCAAACAACTAATCCCCTCTCCAGCCTTCAGGATACACTCCTAAACATGTGATGCCAAGTGTATTTGTGGTAATAAAATTCATATAAAAAGAATATTTCTTAGAATTTTTATGTTCATAGGGAGGTCATGGAGTTAGGGTAACTACATTAGTTAGCTCAGAGGCCATAACACAGTACCATGGACTGGGCAGCTTGAACCCCTGAATCATGTATGTCTTCCAATTCTCAAAGCTGGAAATCTAAGATCAGTGTGTAAGCAAGGTTTGATTCTGATGAAGGCTCTTTCCTTGGTTTGCAGACACCCTGCTGTGTCCTCACTTAGCAAAGAGAAAGATAGCATGCGCCCACGAGGGCACAAGCACTTCCTGGTGTCTCTCTGTATAAGGAACACTAATCCCATTGTGAGAGCCCTACCCTCGTGACGTCTTCTAACCCTAATTACCTCCTAAGTCCCCATCTCCAAATATCATCACATTGGGAGTTCAGCTTCAACATAAGGATTTGGAGGGGACACAATTTAGCCCCTATCAGTGATGAACAGTTCCCAAGACTGAAAAGTTTCCCAGAACACGGGCTTTCAGTGATAACATTGGGAAGGTCCTGGCAAAGCAAGATGGTTGTTCACCTCACATGGAAGGGAAGTCACTTTTTTCCCATTATTCAGGAAAAGTCTCATGGAAGAAGTAGAATTTCAATGATTTTTTTAAGAGATAAAAAATAATTGAGAACAACATTGAATTGGGAAAATGATGTGATACAAGTTGCCAGGCAGATTACCAGGGACATTAATCCCTTCAAGTCTATTAATGAGAAACTATTAGGATATAACCCCAAAGTGGTTATGTGTACTTTTCCCAAGGCCTTCCACAGACAATGACTGAACTATTATATCAGGCTGTTTGGATATTTCAGGGGGAATTTCTAAACTGATGACCAGAGAACTGGTTTTACTGAAGTTGAAGAAGTGGAATATATTTTACTTACTCTTTATCTACCTTTTCTCCAGACCAGTACTATTAAAAAAGAGTAAACATTTTCTGCAAAAATGCTATAAACCTATAAGACAAAATATTATATAACTAATTAGCTATCTGACTTTTAAGAAATGAGATATTTATTTGCACATGAATGAATATGTGTGTGTGCTCAGTAGTGTCTGACTTTTTGTGACCCCATGGACTATAGCCCACCAGGCCCCTCTGTCCATGGGATCTTCCAGACAAGAATACTGGAGTGAGTTCCCGTTTTCTTTTCCAAGGAATTGCCTCAGTACTACACTACCTGTTCTCTTTAATGCTTCCAGGATAGACTATATTTCCTAATGGAGAGACTTGTAATTATCCGAGCAGTATGATTTATTTCCCTAAAGTTAATTTTTTAAAAGTTCAAACAAGTATATAAAAGAGATGCTTTTCGTTTATAAATCACCAATGTCTTTTTAAAAAATGATGACCAAGTGCAAACACAACTGTTATGGTGTTATAAAGATCCTTGTTTTTATCTTTGTTTTAACATACTTATAGATTGTTAACTCCAGAAGGAAACTCATAAGTCCTTTGTGTAACACCCTCATTTTTATAACAGAAAACTAGTACCTTCCTCCACACTACATATCTGGTTGGTGATAAGGCCAGTACTAACTGTGAGTTCACCTGGGTTGTGTTCTAGGACCCTTCTCCTCTCACATGCCATTGTATTGATGGGCAGCCTTTGAATGCCCTTCATCCACTCAAGGGAAGACAATAGGTTTAGTTGTTGAAGATGGAGGTGGATTATTCACTGAAACTAGGAACGGAGTTGAAGAAAAGGATCTCTATTCTGTGATTGCAGGGAACGCAAAATCTAGAAGAGCAAGTGGAGGGCAAGGGAGTGTGGGGAGCCCATGGTCAGTAAACCAGTTCGAATAGGGTTGAGCTGAGGGACCGCAGCCAAAAATCTGAGGGACCAGGGAACAGTAATCAGATTAATAGATAATATACAAGACAGAAATAACCTGGGAAATTGCTTGGCAAGCCACTATTGTCTGAAGCCAGCATTTGTGTGTGTGTGCTGGCTGCTCGGCAGAGGAAGAATGGGCCAGCTCATTTAAAGGGCCAGTCTGGCACAGACAAGAATAAAAGGACAACATGCATGAGCACAGGAAGGAGTGTTGATTTTATACCACTTCCAGAAAAAAGAGGCAATTTAATGAAGTAGAAAGGGAACAGAGGCTTTGGAATCAAATAGACCTGGGTGAAACCTCCACCACCTTACTTATTAGATGCACGGCTTGGAGCAGATAATTGTACCTCTCTGAGCCTCCCTCTCTCCTTTATAAATGGGTTTATGATGTCCACCCAGGTGAGTTTATGGAGTTGAAGTTTCCAGCACAGAGCCCAACACATAATAGGATTTCATTTTAGCAAATGAGCTTTTCTTCCTACCTGCTTTCTCACTTCATCGTTCTTGCCCACTCTTGGAAGTGGAACTGCACATTTCTATCTTGGAAATGTACATTTCTGAAAGAACAAGTGAATAAGGAAGCAGATCTCTTGTATTAAGGGAACTCCCTTGACCTTGAGTGAAAGAGCCATCAGTGGGTGAAGAAATGTCAGAGCCACTTGATTATATTTAGCAGAGCTGGACCTGAATGTGTGTGTGTGTGATTGTGCTTGCTATGTTCCATGAATGAGGTCTTATACAGCCTGCCCTGGGGGAGCAGTAGCATGACCACAGGGTCATTAGAGGACATGGGTGGTGATCTGTGACCAGATTATTTCCTTCCTACTTCCTACCTCTTCTCTACTGAAAAAGCCAATACAGAGTTTCAAGATTGCACAAATACTTCTAAAGGCCCTTCACTCCAATCCAGGGAGTTGTTAGGATTGCCCTTCTGTCTCTGGCTGTTTCTCTCTGCCACAAACTTTCCAAATTTTCCCACGACTTGCTCATTCTAATTCAGTCATCCAACTAGAATTATTGAACCCATTATAAACCCAGTGATGTAGCATATAAGGTACTTGCAATAAAAATACAAACAAAACTAATATTGTTCTTACTTTCAAAGAGCTCATTATCCAAGAGGGATGTCAGACATTTTATAACTTATTGTGATAGCACTTGGGGCTTCCCTGGTGGATCAGCTGGTAAAGAACCCGCCTGCCAATGCAGGAAACACAAGAGATACGGGTTCAATCCCTGGGTCAGGAAGATTCCCTTGGAGCAGGAAATGACACCCCACTCCAGTATTCTTGCCTGGAAAATTCCAGGGACAGAGGAGCCTAGTGGACTACAGTCTATGGGGTCTCAAAGAGCACGGACATGACTGAGCACACACACACATGCACACACACACACACACACACACACACACACACACACACATGATAGCACTTACATTAGTTTCTAGGGTTGCTGGAACAAAACAAATGGAGTGGTGTAAGCAACAGAAATGTGACTCACAATTCTGCAGGCTGTAAGGGTGAGGTCCAGGTGTTGTCAAGGACCACACTCCTCTGATGGTCTTAGGGAAGGATCTGTTCCACGGCTCTCGCCTAACTTCTGGTGGCTGCTGCAGTCTTTGCTGTCCCTTGACTTCTGCTGCATCACCCTATCTCTGCCTTCATCCTCACACAAGATTCTCCCTGTGTGTGCGTACCTCTAAATTTCCCCCATTTTATAAGGATATCAGTCATATTCGATCAGGGGCCCACTTACTCCAGTATGACCTCATTTTAATATCTGCACAACCCTTTTTCCAAATGGCACATTCTGAAGTACTGGGACTTCAACATATCAATTTAAGGGGACACACTTTGGCCTGTAACCGTGCTAAATGAAAATTAAGGTTGGAGAAGTCCAAGGTGCTGTGGGAAGGTTCTCTTTTCTCTCTCCTTTCCTAAATCCTACACGTTCCATAGGGTCCTTCTCCCCAGACTCCTTCCATACTCTTCCACTCCACCGCGACCTTCCCGCTTCAGCCTTCGAGACTTCCTTGGGCCCGTTTTCTCTTTCTTCTACTCGATTCTAAATTATGAAAGAGCTGAGACTGTGTCTTCTCCTTCCCTTTTAAGTGCCTCCACAGCAATTAATCACCAAAGCCAGCATGCTTTTTGGAATTGGTGACTTGGTGCCTTTCCAGCATGGAGCGGAGTGGTGCCAAACACCAGCCTTCCCTGCCCGCACTTCTGTCCTCTCACTAGTCTATCTCCTGTACCCCCAGGTTTCTCGTGGTCATAAAGCCAACAGGAAGTATCTCAGGAAGCAGAGCTCCTCCAGAACCTTGTCCTGCAGCAGGGACTCTGAGGAGAGCCTTGGAAAGAGGCACCAGCAAATGTCTCCGCATCTGGACCACCTCCTGTGAAAAAGGCTGCAACACAGTAGCAGGTAGCAAGTCTCAACATCCTTCATTAATGAAAAAAAGACTACCTCATCAGAGATCCTAATGATATCCTTAAAAATCATAGAGGGTACATACAGAATCATACTTTGAGCAGGAATAGCAGATCCAGGATTTTATTCACAGAGCTATTTGTGTTTTGACACATAATGCAGAATCAAAAGAAAGAAAAAAGAACTCATGTGCATCTGTAAAAAAATCCAAGAAAAATATAAGTACTTAATATAATGTTATATATTGTATAGAATATTGAGCCTGAATACAAACTTATGCTTCTGTGACCTTTCTGAATAAATGATTGGGTTTTGTGGACCTGAGGTTAGAGATCCTGGATGCTCCTAAGGCAGCAAAGCAGATGGTGCATTAATAATGGGGGTATTAGGAGGATCGGCTTCCCAATTCCAGTGTATTCATTAATACACTTTAGACAGTTTAATTGCTTCCTGAAACACTAATTGAAAGAGGTTCATTTGCAAACGCCTAGGTTCTAATAATATAAATCTGGCACAGTGCCACAAAAGCCCCTTAAATACCATTATAAGATGAATTGTGGCATTTAAATAAAGGCAGCTACATTTTTTAAGTAGAATTGGTACAATGAAATATATAAATTTTTTTCCCAGAGGGAGAAAAGAAAACAGTAGGTGCTGAGTCCTTCCAATATTGGGGTTTATGAAATACTCACCAACGTTATGCAGCTGAGCTTTGCGATGGTGAACATCTGGTATACTCTGTGACTTCAACAGCACAAAGCCGAATGCTCTAGTTTACATAAACTCATTTCCTAGAGGGACAGCAACGGAATCTGTTATTTCAAGAGAATATGTAACTAAATGTTGTTACACCTTTGAAGGAAGGATTTTTCCCTTAGAATCATTCTGTCTACTGACCTTCCTTAAATTGTATTTCATGCCTTTATAGGCATATTGATTCTACACATACTTCCCCAGTATTTACCAACTAGAACTCAGCAGTTAGGCCAAGAATACATAAGGAGTTTTGCTTCTACATGAAAAAAAAAAATAAATAAATAAATACAAATCGATCAGCACCTAGATTTTCGTAATTCTCAGTTTCTTTTGGTGGAGTAAGTTTCTCCAATTAATGGACATGAGCATCAGCTTATTTGCTGATGAAACTATGGCTAAGTAACCTGTTGTTAGAGTACAGTGACCAGTAATTCCACATCTTCCACCAATGAGTGGGACCTTTGATGGTTTCCTTTATGTGAGGCAGGATCAAGATGCTATACATAAATTTTCACAATTAATTTCCAAGAGATGAGCTCGGTTTGGTGCCCAGGATTGTTCTGAGAATAGGAGTTGAGGTCTACGTAGAGGAAAGACCAGTGAGACTCAAGTACAAATGCAAAGGCATGGCTTGCTATCTGAAGGGCCAGGGAATTAGGGATGAACCTGCTCCATTGCAAGCAGGCACGTGGTTTAAATATAAGGGAGTAGGGCCTCCTGGAGCCTTTGTGATAAGGCAGGGGAGCTATTTGGTATTGGGAGCTACTGGAATTTTCAGGGGAAAAGTTTCCCTTGAGAAAATAAGAAACAACTTGTTGCTTTCAAATTATTTCTGTCCTGTTGATTGCTGTCCAGGTGTGAATCTTTGCTCAAATTTCTACTTTGAGTCCCACCTGTGGTAAAGACCAGTTGGCTTCTGATAGCATCTCTATATTAAAACATACATGATTCCTGCAACACACATCAGTCCATGTGCCTTTAATGTCAGTTATAATTTTAAAATTACTTTGGGAAAAAGTAAAAATAAAAATTTTATTGAAAATATTATAAATATAAAAAATAAAATTATCTTAATTCTCTATTATTTCTTTACCCCCCAATCCTAGTACCCTTGAAGACGGAGATTCTGACTCTATTCGGATATTGTATATAGTACCTATCCTTGATTTAAGGATTTTCATTAACATTTAGATCAAATCAAGTAAGGTATTGGGTTGAATCAAGATTCAGAAGTTATATCCATCAAAAAGAAAGCAGAAAATAAAGTGTCTAGTATTGGGGATAACTCTTAAAACATTCTAACAAAAGCATGTAAAGTTAGTTGCCTTACAATTATATTCATTGATGTAGGCATGACTAGTTAACCACCCCATTCATTCTCAAATGAAAGCTATTCTTCCCTGCATCTCTCTCTCTTATACATGTATACACACACAACATAGATCCCTAAAATCTACAGTAAGTAATTTCATCTTAACTTGTTTGTATTTTCCTTTGTACAAGTCTTGAAAGTTTGTCTTACAAATCTAGTATCACAATTAGATTAGTGTGGACCTGAAACAGACTAAGACAAGATGAATTTCAAGGACTTAGACTAAATTATCTGTGTATGCCAAGTAGGTGTATCTTTCATATTCCTTAAAGCAAGTTCAAGTAAATTTCTGCTAGGTGACCCTTTTCATGAGTTGTTTCCACTTAAATATATTGAAATTTCTCTTCTAAATTATCTAAAATTTCACACTGAGCACTTAAGCTCATTTCAAGTAGGGGCATTTGTTAGATTTAGTCTGCCTAAATCTCTCAAACTCTTCCTTTTTGGAGAGTATTTCTCTTTTGTGAATCTTGATAGAAGACTGGAATTTAAAGGCAGCTAGAGCCTCCATTTCCCCCTTCCCTCTGCTGAAAATGTGCAGTCTTAAGTCCTAGGCTTTGCCAGTTGGCTGGGACTTCCCTGGTGGCTCAGATGGTTAAAGAATCTGCCTGCAATGCCGGAGACCCAGGTTCGATCCCTGGGTCAGGAAGATCCCCTGGGGAAGGGAATGGCTAACTACGCTAGTATTCTTACCTGGAGAATTCCATGGATAGAGACTGGTGGGCTACAGACCATGGGGTCACAGAGTCAGACAAGACTAACAATTTTACCAGTTGGCTGCTCCTGCCCCAAAGACACAGAGATACAACGACTGTTTACAATTCATTTTTGTGGTGGTGACATCCAGTGTCAGCAAGAGAAGGGTACTGGAGTCAGTCAGTGAGATACTAACCATACTTTTCCTATGGCTTGAATTTTGCCCTATCTACTCTCTTAATTTAGCTCAGAAAAATTTTTAAAGGCTATTTTAAAAAATGATCTCCTGACCATTTTGGTCAATTTATATAATTTAGGTCAGTTCTTCCACATATGTGGTTTTTATCCATTTACATGATAAGCATTCTTAAATATTTAATATAGTTTTAAATGAATGCATTTTTATTAAATTTCACTTGGTGGAATTGCATTTATGCATTGTATTTATTTGAACATAATCTCAAATTATACAGTCTCTTTTCCATTCTCACAGCAAATGTCCTAAATCTGTGAGTTTACTAGAGTTAAACTTTCTAAAAGAGTAAGTTTTTGTTCCGTCATATATTATGGTGTATTGAATTATCACTTGACATTATTATCTAATCTGGGTTATGTTTAAAAGTCAAAGTCATTAAATATTTTAAGCTTCCTTTGAGATTTGTCTTTTCTTATTAGGGTTGGGGCATGGAGAAAAGGTATATCTGAGAGAAATTGGTAATGAAGGTACCACATCTCATGTGTAAAAAGGGTCAAGTTCCTGTGCAAGACAGGGAAATTCTAGCTTCTGTGAAGATGAACTAAAGAGAACTTGATTCCAAGTCTGAGAGTTTCAATGATATTTAGAGGTCAATTCTTTCCTCCTTTTACCTAAATGTATAGATAAAGTCTTAAGGAAAAAAAAGAAAAGCCCAAGAAAGGTGTGAAGTGGGAGGAGGGGCTTGGTAGCAACTGATAGGTCCTGACAGTGGTGTCATAGACAAATCTTCAAAGCCAAATTAGTTTTAAATTTTGTTAAGGTGTAATAGACATCCTGAGGGTTTCCCAGGTGGCACAGTGCAAAGAATCCGCCTGCCAGTGCAGGAGATGCCAGAGACTCGGGTTCGATCCTTGGGTCAGGAAGATCCTCTGGAGTAGGAAATGGCAACCTGCTTCAGTATTCTTGTCTGGAAAATCCCATAAACAGAGGTGCCTGGCAGGCTGTAGACCATGGGGTCACAAAGAGTCGGGCGCGACTGAACAACTGAGCACACACACAATAGACATCCTGCTTCTTTTTGGTGACCTGTCTTATGCTAACAGAAAAAAGAAAGGTCAGAACTGGGCTTTGATTGATCAAAATCAATCAGGGTGTAAGAAAATGCACCAAATTTGCCTGCTGGGTGCATTGTCTTCGATGACAAGTCAAACCAGCCCTCCTAAACGGTTCAACTCTGAGGCAGGCTGCCCTCTCAATACTGTGGACAGATATAGTTCCAGGGACATGTGTTTGTGTATCTACTCTGTGAAGAAAGACAGAGAATTCTTTCTTCTCTCTTTTTCCTTCTTCCCTCCCTTCTTGACTACTGGGTTTGGCTATACTGCATTCATTTTTTGATCGTAAAACAGTCCTGAAGACAATTTGGATGACAATGGGCAAATCTGACTTCCTACATGACTTTAAGTAATTGATGTGACAGCTTTAGACAGACATATTGATTAATAATTCTATCGTAGGCACTAAATATCCTTACCAAGCTAGTTTCCATTTTATTAGCGTGTAAATATGTAATCTGCATAAAATTAAAGTTGTTATGTGCTTGAAACATTGTCTGTTAAAGAGATGCTTATTCTAAAGAACAGACATGGCTGTTTTTTTTTCTTCTATTCAGCTCTAATTTTTCTTTTCTCCTCTTCAAAAACTATATTCCCTTGTCATTATTCCTTCTGAACTAATCTATTCTCCATCGTAGGCAACTCTTTATGGAGCTGGAAATGATTTTGAGTATGAACATTCAGTGTTCATGTCACCACCTCTCCTGAAAACAGAACTGTTAAATTATGAATTTGTGGTCTTGTTTCACACCATACTAGCCCAGGCTAACGTACTCCCATAAGAAATGTCACTTTTCATCTAAACGCACTCAACAGTAAATGTTTTCTCCCAGGAGCACACCCTGTTTGTTGAAAAGAGATACAGAAATTTCAGTTTACACGTTGTACTTTGGGATCACAGCTGGTTTAAAAATTAGTGCATTTGAAATAACTAATGGCTGACTGGAGGCATTCTTCTGTTAAGTGTGGTCCAAAATATTCTTGACAATTAGAATATTAGAAATTTTCCCTAAAATTCTTAGATGTCAGTGTGTTTGTAAGACAGCCTACAATGAATGAGACTTTAGGGAGGGTTAAAAGTTTTTCATATAGACCCAAACTTGCAAGCTCCAGACAAGTCTGCTCTAATATATTGTGAAGATTAGATGATTTAAAACATATGAAGTATCTGCAAATGTACCTCAAACATAGTAAGTGCTTAATAAAATTGTCTATTATTATTATTCCTTCTCTTAGTTCAATGACTCATCTTGCTTTAGGGTATTCAGAAACTGGCAATATTAAAACTGACAATACTGGAAAATGTAATTTCATGAACTGGGTGGTTATCAGGCTATGGGAAAGGATTGCTTTTATATTTGCCAGTACATTAAAGAAACAGTGACCTTACAAATTTCAGAAAGGTGTCTCTTAAGCCTTTCATTCATACATATTGATTCTTAGACGATGAACATAACTCTAGGCTTGAAAAGAACCCAGGGAAAGTGAAAGTGGCTCAGTTGTGTCTGCCTCTTTGTAGCCCCATGGATTATACAGTCCATGAATTCTCTAGGCTAGAATACAGGAGTGGGTAGTCTTTCCCGTCTCCAGGGGATCTTCCCAACCCAGGGATTGAACCTATGTCTCCCACATTGCAGGTGGATTCTTTACCAGCTGAGCCACAAGGGAAGCCTGAAAAGAACCCAGAGGGAACCCTATTTAGGAAACAAAGGTCCAGGTTTGCAAAATAGCTCATACTGTACTCAGAAGTGTCCAAGACTTGACCTGTGGGCCACCCTTTCTCCAGCTGGTTTAACTTTTCCTAGTGACTTAACTACCTTGCAGCTGATGATTGCAAAAGAGCAGTATATACTCACAGAGTGATTTTTAGCAAAGGAATAAAATACTGAAAATATAGGATGGGACTGTGAGACAAGAACAGCTAAGCAGCACCTCACTTTTCCCAGGAATCCTCTTTCTGTCCCAGCCCTCTGATTTCTAAAACCTCCTACCTTAACAGGTGGAAAACTCAAATTCTTTCACTCCTGTTATTTTTACTTCTCTAGTAAAACTATGATTCTTTGAGAATAGGCACCATGTCTTAGATTCACACAGGACCCAGGGGTAAGCACAATGCCAGGCATAGGCAGACAACTGTCAAGACTGACGCTATGAAGAAAATATTAGTACTGTTGGAAAGAAACCAGAGATAAAGGACACAGGAGATAGACAATCTGGGTTCTTGTCCTTACATCAACATTTTTTAGCTTGGACAAGTTTGTTTAATGTTTAACCTGCTTCAGTAAGGTCACAGCTATGGAGTTTTGAAAGTAGAAGGTGCTTGTGACATTCCTGTAAAAGAATGAATGAATAAAAAAATACATTAAGACTTTTAGAACTTTTCTTAGATTTCTTTTTAAAGTTTCCCATTTGAATAAGAAGTAAAACCCATACAACCACACAGATGCCTGGATTCATTTTCCCTGGTGCCTTTTCCTTAGAGTATAAAACCATGATGTTAGTGGACTAAAGTGCTGGTGATTGGGGTTCAAGCTTTAGCTGGTCTATGTTTGTTGTTTTGTTGTTGTTGTTTAGTTACTAAGTCATGTCTGACTCTTTTGACCCTACGGACTGTAGCCTGCTGGGCTTCTCTGTCCATGGGACTTCCTAGGGAAGAATACTGGAGTGGGTTGCCACTTGCTTTTCCAGGGAAGCTTCTCAACCCAGGTGTTTCCTACATTTACAGGCAGATTCTCTACCACTGACCTGCCAGGGAAGACCATGGTCTGTCTCTGCCTGACTTTAAACAATTTCATGAAGAATGATCCAGAGTGTGACATAAGGAAAAGCAGCTTAAGTCATGCTGGCCTCACTGGGACAGAGCTGGAATATGTGTGTAAATAGCCACGATAGGACTGTCTCACATTTATTCATTAATTCATGCCTACATGGACCAGGTGCTGCTCTAGGGACCAGGATGCAGCAGTAAACAGACCTGACATGGTGCCTGTTCCTAGAGTTTGTGTTCCAGGAGGAGAACAATATTAAATAAACAAATGACTATACAGTACATCAAATAATGAAAAGACCTACACAAAACAACAGACCAGGGTAAGGGCAGAGGATTTGGGGGTTAGGGAAACAGTCACTCCTTAGCGAGAAGACCTTTCTGGTAAATTAACAATTGTATTAACAACATGAAGAAAGTGGGAACAAGCCTCTTGGACTTTTAGGAGTCAGTAGTTGGAGCAGGTGAATTAAAAAATTAGTTAAATATTCAAATGAAGACATTGAGAATAAGGTTTGACCCTAAAAAAAAAGTTGAATTTTCAGTTCAGCAGCTAACCATTAGTAATCTGGAGTTCAGGACTGGATTAGGATATTTCAGAATGGCTAGCCTAAGGGAAGCATTTAGAGTCTTGAGACTAAATGAGTCCCAAAGAACAGTGGAGATGGAAGAGGAGAGGTTCAAAGACTGAGCCATCAGGAACCTCAAGTGTAGAAGCTTGTGGCTGGTGAGATGAGAGAGAAGAGAGAACAGTGGCTCAGAATCCAAGAAAAAAATTAATATCTAAAGACTAACCAATACCAATTAATACCTAACTTAATTAATACAAAATAAGTTAAAAGCAAGGTTGAAAGTTAATATCAAATAGACTAATATCTAATATCCCTTATCACTACAGCTAAAAGGCTTTGGAATTTTCTATATATTATTAAGCAATGATTTCCAGCATTAGAAAATAACATCAGTGTCTTGGAGGCATTTGTGCTGGCTAAAATGAAACCAGATATTTGTATCTGGAAATGACACAAGAATGGCTGAAAAGTCTGAGCATTTAGTTTCATTTCCAAAGGGACTTCCCTTGTGGCTCAGCTGGTAAAGAATCTACCTGCAATGTGGCAGACCTGGGTTCGATCCCTGGGTTAGGAAGATCCCCTCGAGAAGGAACGGCTACCCACTCCAGTATTCTGGCCTGGAGAACTCTTGGGGTCACAAAGAGTCAGACATGACTGAGCAACTTCCACTCACTCCAGGGAGGTATGCCTGATCCTTGACAAAGTTTTGTTTGATTGACTGAATTCCCAAACATGCTTCAATTTCAGCAGAGTTAGAAAGAGTTGTCTCATACCCACCATGTGGGGCTGGTGTCCCAGATGGACTGTGAATTCTGATAACATTAGGTACCTCCAATGGGGGTTGTTTCTGCAGGCAATTCATAGGAGAGGATTCCCATCAGCTCAGGAAAACTTAAGAGTGACTAAAGAAAACAAATTCTGATTGTCACTGAGTTATCTGTTTTGGGAAGAAATTCAGTGATTAATTTGACCATTGGAGGACTTACTCTGTGTCACAAAAATATCACTAGCCAAACAGTCAGGTTGGGCAAAAAGCAAAAGGGGAAAATACAGAAGCATTGAGAAAAACAGGATACAAAATTATGTTAAATATAAGACATCAAGCAAGAAAAAAAAGTTTAAAAAGTCCGTATATAAAAATGTCAGTAAAGGAAACAGTGAACTAGGTAATGTTATAATCTCTTCTCTGCAATTTCCATATTTTCCCGTTTTTTTTTGTGACATGAGTAGAGTTGCTTTGATAACAGGAAAGTAAGCTAATGAAAACAGAAGAAACTGGAATTTTTATAAATTTATTTTTGGTTTGGCATTCAATATGGGCAAAGGATAGTGTTTATCCTTAGTTATCCTTCCATGAAGTTTATACCCTATTTATGAAATTCAACTTCATCTATGCTAATGGCTGTGAAAATCAGGCAGCCACCCTACCTGCTCTCACTGTGGATTGCCTGGGGTGCTGCCTTCTCAAGCTGCTGTTTTATTAATGATCTTGAAACTGAAATAATAAGGAATGAAGAAGTGTTAAAAAGACTTAGTGATATGCTACTAACATTTGCCAAGAAAATGAAATAAGCTAAGATGAGAAAACACTGGGGAGGCAATGAGAAGCCAACTGTTCCATTTCTCTGAGCTTCTGACCTCTGCAGTCAGGATTTCTAAAGACACGCTCTCTGTGGGTCAGGCTTGGGCTGTCTACCCTCTGCCGGTGTGCCGACATCAGTCCTCCGAGAGGTACAATTTGTCCTTGATAAAGCTGAGTTGGATTGATTTTATTTCCAAACATGTTTCAGTTGCAGCACAGTTATAATTTGGGAGGGGAAAAAGAAGGCTTTAGGCTTCATAACACTCTCACTTTATTAATTTTTTTTTAATAAAGGAGAAGGATTATTCAAGATATGATTATCTAGTGGCCCAGTTTGCATAAGTTAAATTACATATCATTAATATGTTAAGTTTTATCAAATTAAAAATGCTATTAAATGGTTCTAGAATCTTTTTTTTCTTTTCCTTCCAGGCTACATGGTTTCACCACTTGTTTTATTTAAACTGGAGAAGACAGTGTGTATTCAGAGGCCATAATAGACACCAGAAACAAATTAAAAGCAAAAAATTGGAATTGTTTTGGAGGGAGCCTACAGTTGCTTGCTTATGTCCACAGTCATTGTAGGGGGAACTTGGCACAGAGATGCCAGGTCCTTGGGATCGTGAAGACATACTTGGTAAAACAGACTGTGAAGGAAGAACTTTAAAGTATTAAAAGAGTTCACTCAATTTTTAAAGCAATTGATGCCTTTTACAAGTAAAGAACCAAACTGGATAGCCAAGGTCTGAAGATTCCTTTTACTGGGTGTGTGTGCACAAAGTCGCTTCAGTCATGTCAGACTCTCTGTGACCCTATGGGCTATAGCCCGCCAGGCTCCTCTGTCCATGGGATTCTCCAGGCAAGAATACTGGAGTGGGTTGCCATGCCGTTCTCCAGGAGATCTTCCCCACCCAGGGATCAAACTTGTGTCTCTTATATTTCTTGTTTTGGCAGATGGGTTCTTTACCACCAGGGCCACCTGGGAAGCCCCAAAGTTCAGCCCACTGCCTTGGCCAGGAGTACAGGGTGGTTGATAGCAAATGTTTGATGCATGAGTCCTGTTACTACTGTTTTTTAGTCCCTAAATCATGTCCAACTCTTTTGCCATCCCAGGGACTGTAGCCTGTCAGGCTCCTTTGCCCATGGGATTTCCCAGATAAGAATACTGGAGTGGGTTGCCATTTCCTTCTAAGTTTTGACAAAGCTGAAGAAGCCAGAGAGATGACTAGGGGAAAATATGCAGTGGCAGAAGGAACAGGTGATGGGCATTAACATCTATGGAGTGTTTGCCAATGTATGGCCTTACCTTTCATGAGCCATCTTATTCACTGCTTACAAATTGTCTCTAAGTTGGGGGGTTGATTCTCATCTTCAAAGATGAAGAAATGGAAGCTTGGAGAGATGGATCATTTGCCTCAGATGATGTTGCACAATAAGCTTTTGAACTGTGGTGTTGGAGAAGACTCTTGAAAGTCCCTTGGACTGCAAGGAGATCCAACCAGTCCATCCTAAAGGATATCAGTCCTGAATATTCATTGGAAGGACTAATGCTGAAGCTGAAACTCCAATACTTTGGCCACCTGATTCGAAGAACTGACTCATTTGAAAAGACCCTGATGCTGGGGAAGAGTGAAGGCAGGAGGAGAAGGGGACGATAGAGGGTGAGATGGTTGGATGGCATCACTGACTCGATGGACATGAGTTTGAGGAAGCTCTGGGAGTTGGTGATGGACAGGGAGGCCTGGTGTGCTGCAGTCCATGGGGTCGCAAGGAGTCGGACAGGACTGAGCAACTGAACTGAACTGAATAAGCTTTTGAATTTTGAATCCAGAATCCCATTTTCTTAAACATATCCAGACTTTGTAAGACTCTGTGTCCTTACGTAGCTTTGGATCTTTTTAGAAGAATTGTATTTATTTCTGGCTGCGCATGGTCTTTGTTGCTACAGAGCGTTTTCACTAGTTGCTGCAAGCAGGGGCTACTCTCTGGTTGTGGGTTGTAGGCTTCTCATTGTGGTGGCTTTGCCTGTTGCACACCATAGGCTCTGAGGCAGATGGGCTTCAATAGTTGTGGCATGTAGGCTCGGTAGTTACAATTCCCAGGCTCTAGAGCACAGCCTCCGTAGCTGTGGTGCATGGACTCAGTTGCTATGCAACATGTGGGATCTTCCTGCACCAGGGATTGAACCTGTGTCTCCTGCATTGACAGGTGGATTCCCTACCACTGAGCCAGCAGGAAAGTCCCTGAATTCTTTATTCATACTTTAGAAACTTTTTTAAAGTAGTACTTCCTTTTTTTTTTTTTTTATTTTTTTAAATTTTTTTATTAGTTGGAGGCTAATTACTTCACAACATTTCAGTGGGTTTTGTCATACATTGATATGAATCAGCCATAGATTTACACTTATTCCCCATCCCGATCCCCCCTCCCACCTCCCTCTCCACCCGACTCCTCTGGGTCTTCCCAGTGCACCAGGCCCGAGCACTTGTCTCATGCATCCCACCTGGGCTGGTGATCTGTTTCACCATAGATAGTATACATGCTGTTCTTTTGAAACATCCCACCCTCACATTCTCCCACAGAGTTCAAAAGTCTGTTCTGTATTTCTGTGTCTCTTTTTCTGTTTTGCATATAGGGTTATCATTACCATTTCTAAAAACTTTTTTCTGTTGTCTCACCTTGAGTATCTGCAAACAATCAACACCTCTAAAATGAAATTCCCCCAAAATAGCAGGGCCTTCTAGTACAATGAATACCGTAAAAAGCACACCTGGTATTCTTGAAAAAAAAAAATGCTTTTTTGATGGATTTAAATTGGACTTCAATCATTGGTCTTTAGTATTTGACCATATTATATTTAACCTAAGAATCACCTCGAAGTTGTGAGAAGTACCTATGTGAAAACTTATGTCAGATAGCGCGTGCTGATATGGTTCACTGAAGGAGATTTGACAAAATGGCTAAATTCTCAAAAGTAACGCAGCAATTTTCTAAAAGTGTGTGTTCCCAGTACACACCTAGAAATGATGAGATTCATTAACATAAGTGCCTGTGCCCGGCCATCATGCCTTTTCCCAGTGCCTGGCAATATCATTGGATAACTTCTAACTCAGGATTGTTCAGATTCTTTATCACCTCCCTCTACTCAAAGGTCCAATTGATTGAACAGTGATGGGTTACACGATTTTTCTCGGAAAGTATGTCTCTAGGCTTCCATACGCCAGTAACCGACGGAAGAGACCCCTAAGAGGCCTAAGAGTTACACTCCCAGCTTCTCTCTTTTTCCTGAGAGTTACGCTTTCAGCTTCTCTTGATGGAACAAAATGATTTTAGCGTCTCCTTTGTTGCTTATCAACCCTCTCCATCTGCTGCTGTCCTTCAGTTTCCTAACTTAGAATCCTCTTCTCTGCTTTTCCCACCAGAGGTCCTGCTTCCTTCTCTCACAGTCATTAGTTAGGCTTTTCATTATTCATAATAAACTATCAAGGATATGCCAACACTAAAGCAGAACCTGTTTTGCATTGATTCATTAAACAAATGTTTATTGAACCCACACTAGGCACTGGTACAGGCAATGGGAATAAATCAGTGATGGAAAAGGCTTTTGTGAAGCTCATGTTCCTGGGGTGGGTTCAGATAACAAACATAAATAATTAGAAGGTCAGACTGTGGTAAGTGCTCTAGGAAAGAATAATATAGGGACAGAGGGATGGAGGTTCTGGGAGGAGGTGACATTTTATTTTGAATGATCTAGAGTGAGCTCACTTATGACACTTGAGCAGGAACTTGAAGGAGGTGAGAGGGATCTGGGGGAAGAGTGTCCCTGGCAGAAGGAACAGCAAGTACAAACGGCCTGAGAACAGGTAGGAGGTTAGCGTGGCTGCAGGGGATGAACAAGGGAGAGCAAGTTTGGAGGTGAGGCCAGGTAGGAAGCTAGATCATGTAGGATCTTGTGGACCATTATGAGGGCTTGAGCTTTTACAGCAAATGAGGTATGAAGCCCCTGGATGGGTTAAGACAAAGGGTGACATAATCTGAATTTCATTTTAAAAGAATCACTGTAGCTACTGAGATAAGAATAGACCAAATAAGGGTAAGGCTGGAAGCTGGGAGACTATTACAATAACCTAGGAGCCAGATGATCACAGCTTATATCAGACAGAAATAATGGAGGTGGAAAAGTCAGTTGAATTTGGATGTATGTTATGATGATTCTCTTAGGAAAGCCAAAATTAGTTATTGCAAATGTTTTAAACTTCTCCAGCTCCTCAAAATCTTACACACAGCAAGATAGTCTCATGACTTCCAAATGTCCTCTTCTCTTCTCAGGCCCAAAGCTACATTGTACTATAAAGAAAAAGGAAGTGAACTTGGCGATAGACAGTCCTAAGCTGAATCCTGGTTCAAGATAGAAGTGACTGAACTTCCCTTAGCCTCAGTGTCTTTATTGATAAAATGGAAATAAGAGTAGCATCCATCTCCTAGGTTTGTGGTGAAGATTAAATACATTTATGAAAAGCACTTAGTGCAGTGACTGCTATATAAGCAAAATTCACTAGCTGTTATTATTAAAAATATTCCTATTGTTGTGTGTGCACTCCTCTGAGTCCTCAGTGAAGGCTTAGCATCTTCTAACTCTTCTTCCCTGAAGCCTGCTTTTTCAGCTTCTGAAACAGTCTATTTCTGCCACACTCACAGCTCAAGTTCTTTTCTTACAGCATCAATGGATTCCAGTTTCCCTGTTCTTCCTCCTGGCAGGTAACTTCCAAGTGGTTTTCTCTCTCTCTCTCTCTCTCTCATATTTGTGAGTAGCTTTTGTTTTAATTGAAGGTGCCTAGGTCAGTTTAGAAGCCTCTTCATGCTTACTTCCTAGATTGCGAACCCAGGCCAATAAAGCCCAACTCTGAGGAATATTTGTTAGATCTTACTATCTATTTGCAGTTTTCCTAGTATCTCTTTCCCATCCTTTGTTCTTTCCCACCTCCCATCTTCTCTGCTTCTGTCTTTTCCTTTTAGCCAATAATCTATCCAGAAAGGCTGCCAGAGCCTTGCCAGCTCCTGGCCTGCCAGGCTCTGCTGGCTAAGTTACTCTTATAGTATCTATTTCTTCCCCTCTATCCAGTTCTGGGTGCAATTCCCTTTCCCAGTCCTAGCCCTCTGTTTGGGAGAAGGAGAACATCCACTAATTCTTTGCCTTTAAGTGTTTTCTTGGACCAGTTAGAAGGTATACTAAATCCTGGGTATGTCCTGATAAGTCTAGCTTCTTTACTTTCTAACAGAAGCAGATGAAAGTGCTTCACCCAGCCTGGGTCTGCTGGCTTTGTTCCACATTTCTGCTCTGTGGGAACCTAAATCACTCTGATGGATTTGCAGTTCCATAAAGCTGAGTGGGATCCTTTTAACCCTGTGCTTATGAAGTATGCTGTGAGCCTTCCCATATGTTGGGATTCATTCACAATAATAACAATGCACTATTTGTTTTTTTCCATTTCACATTTTCATGATCTCCTGATGATGGCTCTTGTAGTCCAGATATGTTCCCAAGAGGACTCAAGAGCACTAATGCATACTTAATTTTTATTAAAAAAAAATGGTGAAAGAGAGTACTCAGAAAAACATGAGGGCATTAAGAATGATCATGCAGTATAAAACTTTACTTCTGGGATATGACATTGATATTCTGAATTCCCTTTTAAGATTTTTAAAATTTAAAATTTTTTTTCTCCCTTAGTTTAATTTCTTTCTAATCAAATAAAAACATTTAAATAGAATTCTATTATTTATAAAAATAGTTATTTAGATTCTATTTTCATTTAAAAATTTTTATTGGAGTATAGTTGCCACATTCTATTGTTCACACATCTATAGCTCAGAAAGCTTCATTGGAGGGAGATAAAAATAAATTGATTTTCTCCCTTCAAGAAGTTTCCTCTTTGGTAGGATAAAGACAGAGGTGAAACAATGACCATTATTCTATAGTTGGCTAGCACTCTTTAATAGGTAATAAATCTAGGTCAGTGTGAGAGGGGCTGCGGAAGCTTCTGACACCTGTCTCTCTTTGTTGGCTGAGCAAACAGCTTAATCCTCAGTTTTTCCACCTGTCTTCCTGGGAGTGCCAATAAGTCTCCACCCATTTCCCCAACTCTGGCCAACTGTGCTGGGCTGGGTTTATGAACTGATTGCATATGTTACCCAGGAAATTATTGGGATGTCAAATGGCAGTGTCATCTTCCTGGCAACCTATTCTTGGGCAGATTGTGATCCAGTGACCTACAGACATATCATTCGAAATGCCAGCACCACTCCTGGTTCATCCCCTACCTTGGTTCTACAGGCAGGAGCCCCATCTGGCGAGGGAGAAGTGAAAATGGATCCAGAATTCTGATTCTGCTTCCTACTCTTTTTCTAGAGCTGCTGCCCCCAGGTTGTCTGTCAGTCCCAGTATCTAGCAAGGTTAAGCTGGATACACATCCATTCATTGCCTCTTTGTCCTTCTGTGTCAGCTCTTTATTCTCCATGCAAGAGATTTCCCTGCAAGTTCAGCAACTCTACAAGATTGCAGAAAGGGATGCCAATTGTCTTAAAATATTTTGAACTATTATTTTTCATGTTTTTAACTACAAAATAAATACTTAACATATGTTAAAATATTTTGCTCAGAGTAGCTCCTCATTTTCTTTCCCCCTTTGGGTATCAAATACTTTTCCATCCTTTTCTCTTTTCTTGAGATAATTGTGTGTCTTTGTTCTTGTACTGCCCCAGGTTTTTCCATGTCCCTTTGATGTAGACTTAGTTTGATATTACAGATGAATATTGTGTTTATTTAATTACATAAAAACATAATTTTCTTCAGAAGTCAACAGGCACGTCTGAGTTCCTCAAAGCCTGTGTTACATCTAGAATGAAAGTCTAGCTTGTTAAATTCCTTGATATGTAATCCTCCACTAATTCACTCTATAAGTTATTATTGTACATACAGTAAGGCATGATGCTAAGTAATATGAAGTTAGTGACATAAGTAGTTATTGGACTATATAACAAGAAATAGTACAGAAGTAATAATAAAGTTGAGTATGTCAAATGCCAAAAGGGTGATACTTAAAATATATTATGGAGGAGGGTAATTAATATTTCATTATTTTTTAAGGTAAAGGGAAATGTTTTCATTTATCTTTTTTATGCTTGCCTATTAAACTCATTTTTAGAAAATCATTTTTAACATAAAGACTGCATCAACATTTGAGCAGAGAAATTATTTTAAAACCATTCCAATATAAATGTAGGCTTAACTGGTGACCAGTGGTCATTGCCACTATGTTATCTTGTCAGTTTAATAAGTAAAGAATTATTTTTCTCCTTTGTGCTGTTAAACATCTTGGACATGGATCCTGTCCTGCAACAGAAAAAGACAGCACCTTGATCGTTAAAGAACTCCTGGTCACGCAGGGATGGCAAAAAAAAAGCACACAGGCACACAGATAATAGTTCAGTTCAGACCATGAATGGTTTTATGTTGGACAAACCACTTATGATGTCTTCTTTTTCTCATCTGTAAGTAGGGAAAGTAGCATCTTCTTCAGACTTCTACTCTTCTTTTGAGATCATGTTGTCACTGTGACCAGCCTGTATTATGAATTAGTTTTGAACTGTGTGTTGGAAAAGACTCTTGAGAGTCCCTTGGACTGCAAGGAAATCCAACCAGTCCATCCTAAAGCAGATCAGTCCTGGGTGTTCATTGGAAAGACTGATGTTGAAGCTGAAACTGCAATGCTTTGGCCACCTCATGCGTAGAGCTGACTCATTTGAAAAGACTCTGATGCTGGGAAAGATTGAGGGCAGGAGGAGAAGGGGACAACAGAGGATGAGATGGTTGGATGGCCACACCGACTCAGTGGAGATGAGTTTCGGTAAACCCCAGGAGTTGGTGATGGACAGGGAGGCTTGGTGTGCTGCTGTTCGTGGGGTCGAAAAGAGTCAGACAGGACTGAGTGACTGAACTGAACTGAATATTTGATGGCCACCTTATTAAGCCATGGGGTTCATGATGGCCTATAAATTGTAAAAGTTCTGTGAAAAATTTCATGAACAGATATAGATAAAAACACACCTTGAGATGCCTCCATTACTTTGGGGGAAAACACTTTTAATGTTTAGGATATTCTTAGTAGGAAATTGATAATTTAAAGATTCACACACTTGCCAATTGTGGGGTCAGATTAGTAGCACTTCATGTATTGAATTCTGATGGCACTCATCTGAATTTATAGAGAATTATTTTCTTTCTCTTTCACCTCTTCTCAAATAGTATCGAGAAGGCTTGATTGTTTGGTACTAGTTTCCTCTGCACAGAGCACTGTTTTTCTAATTATTTATTGGTAAAACTTATATTTCCCTTTTCATCTTGTTGCCTTCTCTCTGATCCATTTCCTTTCCTTTCCTTCTCAGTCAAACTGAAGTACTTATTTCTGGCTCATATCAGACTTTTTGTATATCTCTACTCAGTTCAGTTCAGTCCATCATCAACTCCCAGAGTTTCCTCAAACTCATGTCCATCAAGTCAGTGATGCTATCCAACCATCTCATCCTGTGTTGTCCCCTTCTCCTCCTGCTTTCAATCTGGTCCAATATCAGGGTCTTTTCTAGTGAGTCAGCTCTTCGCATCAGATAGCCAAAGCATTCAAGTTTCAGCTTCAGCATCTGTGCTTCCAATGAATATTCAGGACTGATTTCCTCTAGGATGGACTGGTTGGATTTCCTTGTAGTTCAAGGGACTCTCAAGAGTCTTCTCCAACACCACAGTTCAAAAGCATCAACTCTTCAGCACTCAGCTTTCTTTATAGTCCAGCTCTCTCATCCACACATGACTACTGGAAAAACCATAGCTTTGATAGATGGACCTTTGTTGGCAGAGTAATGTCTCTGCTTTTTAATATACTGTCTAGGCTAGTCATAGCTTTCCTTCAATTTCGTGGCTGCAATCACCATCTGCAGTGATTTTGGAGTCCCCCAAAATAGTCTGTTGCTGTTTCCATTGTTTCCCCATCTATTTGCCATGAAGTGATGGGACCAGATGCCATGGTCTTAGTTTTCTGAATGTTGAGTTTTTAAGCCAACTTTTCACTCTCCTCTTTCACTTTCATCAAGATGCTCTTTAGTTCTTCTTTGCTTTCTGCCCTAAGGGTGGTGTCATCTGCATATCTGAGGTTACTGATTATTTTTGCTGGCAATCTTAATTCCAGCTTGTGCTTCATCCAGCCCAGGTTTCACATGATGTACTCTACCTCACACGCTAGTAAAGTAATGCTCAAAATTCTCCAATCCAGGCTTCAGCAATACTTGAATCGTGAACTTAAGATGTCCAAGCTGGTTTTTAAAAGGCAGAGGAACCAGAGATCAAATTGCCAACATCCACTGGACCATCGAAAAAGCTAGAGAGTTCCAGAAGAACATTTATTTCTGCTTTATTGACTATACCAAAGCCTTTGACTGTGTGGATCACAATAAACTGTGGAAAATTCTGAAAGAGATGGGAATACCAGACCACCTGACCTGCCTCTTGAGAAACCTGTATGCAGGTCAGGAAGCAACAGTTAGAACTGGACATGGAACAACAGACTGGTTCCAAACAGGAAACAGAGTACGTCAAGGCTGTATATTGTCACCCTGCTTATTTAACTTATATGCAGAGTACATCATGAAAAATGCTGGGCTTGATGAAGCACAAGCTGGAATCAAGATTGCCAGGAGAAATATCAATAACCTCAGATATTCAGATGACACCACCCTTATGGCAGAAAGTGAAGAAGAACTAAAGAGCCTCTTAATGAAAGTGAAAGAGGAGAGTGAAAAAGCTTGATTAAAGCTCAGCATTCAGAAAATGAAGACCATGGCATCTGGTCCCATCACTTCATGGCAAATAGATGGGGAAACAGTGGAAACAGTGACTGACTTAATTTTTTAGAATCCAAAATCATTGCAGATGGTGATTGCAGTCATGAAATTATAAGACACTTACTCCTTGGAAGGAAAGCTATGGCCAGCCTAGACAGCATATTAAAAAGCAAAGACATTACTTTGCTAAAAAGGTTGGTCTAGTAAAAACTATGGTTTTTCCAGTAGTCATATATGGATGTGAGAGTTGGACTATAAAAAAAGCTGAGTGCAGAAGAATTGATGCTTTTGAACTGTGGTGTTGGAGAAGACTCTTGAAAGTCCCTTGGACTGCAAGGAGATCCAACCAGTCCATCCTAAAGGAGATCAGTCCTGGGTGTTCATTGGAAGGACTGATGTTGAAGCTGAAACTCCAATCCTTTGGCTACCTGATGTGAAGAGCTGACTTATTTGAAAAGACCCTGATGCTGGGAAAGATAGAGGGCAGGAGGAGAACGGGATGACAGAGGATGAGATGGTTGGATGGCATCACTGACTCAATGGACATGAATTTGGGTAGACTCCGGGAGTTGGTGGCGGACAGGGAGGCCTGGCATGCTGCTGTTCATGGGGTTGCAAAGAGTCGGACACGACTGAGCAACTGAACTGAACTGAACTGAATTCTGCATATAAGTTAAGTAAGCAGGGTGACAATATACAGGCTTGACATACTCCTTTCTTGATTTGGAACCAGTCTCTACTTGGTTTGGAGCATTCTCGACTATGGCACTATAATAACCTACTGTTATTATTTATTTGTTTTTATGTATTTCCAATATGCACTAAACATATATGTCTTCACTGCCTGAAACAATGACTGGTTAACAAAAGCCATCCAATAAAATCTGAAAGAAGAGAAGGAGAGAAAGAGAGGTAAAAGGACTAAGAAACAGAGAAAAAGAGAAAAAGCAGAAAAATCATCTTTTGGTCAAGTCATGTTGAGTAATTTTTCCTAGCTTTCTTTTTTCTTTGGATTTAAAACAATACAAAAGTAAAAAAAAAAGATTATTATAAAATAACAGAATTATACAGACGTAAAATTTAGAAAAGTGGTATTATGTTCTGGTCTTTCTACTTCAAAATACATGTGAGGTGTCATGCAATAGATCTATTTATTTTTCCAAAGCAGCAAAGCATTCTGTAGTGTGGGTGGAGCATAAATTAAATTTTCACTTTTCTGTCAATTGATATTAAAATGGTTTCCAATATTTTCCTTTTCAAAGACTAGCTCAAAAATATCTTTGCACACATGAGTCAATATTTATGTAGAACTAATTCTTAGAAGAAGAATTGATGGATCCAAGCAAATGCGCTTTAACCTCTTCATAGATCCTGCCAGAATGCCTTCCACAATCATAGACATTTCCCTTACCCTTGGCAACATGGGACATTTTCTTTTTTTTTTTTTCTTTCATTTATCTTTATTAGTTGGAGGCTAATTACTTTACAATATTGTAGTGGTTTTTGTCATACATTGACATGAATCTACATGGATTTACATGTATTCCCCATCCTGATCCCCCCCTCCCACCTCCCTCTCTACCCGATCCATGGGACATCTTCAATCTCAACTTTTCTTCTGGGTCAATTTTATGGATCAAAAACTTTTTTATTTTTATTTATAAGGTAACCAGTGAGCTAGAATATAATTATATACATATCATCATATCTTGCAATTTCTTCGTGCTTATTATTTATTCATAGTTGTTTCATGCTATATTAAAGATTTTTAACCCTGCACCTATTGTAGATGCAGTAAATAATTTCTCCCAATCACTTAGTAGGAATTTGGATAAAATTCTTATAAAGATCCACCGGGTAATGTAATCTAAGTTCTTTATAGTTGCTGACCCATGTGTCCCTTGCACAGTACTTCCGTGTCAACAAGAATTAGCCAGGGCCTTCCAGTCCCCAACTGTGCTATGTAACAAAGATTTCACACCACCTCAGTACCCCAAAGGGTATCAAATCCTGTATGTAAAACAAGGAGTTCCTTATGATGCTGAATATTTGATGATGATGTGTTCTGGGTTGGGCTGATAGGATATGCATGTGCTGCTCTCCTCCTGGTGAACTCCATGGTGTTCTGAAAAGCAGGGTAGTGATTCTGACATGCCCTTCATGGTTTAACAACTTCTTTCAGGAGAGAAGCTGCACTCCTGCAAATTGTGCTTGCATCTGATCTGGCATGATCAGAGCCCTCATTATTCTACTACAAGTAGATTCTCTTAAGGGTAATGTACAAGGCTGAAATTTTTCACCTAGTATTTGTTTCAGACTACTAAGTCAGAGAATATCTGTTGTATTTGCTGGTTCATTTTCCTTTTACTCTTGTTTGGGCGTCAGATGCAAAAATTTAGACAGTTTATTTCACCTTTTAGGGAATCTATTAACTCACAATGAGCCTTGGAAAATTACCTCCACCTGCTTCCATCCCTTGGCGTTACCAAACAGAGTTTTACTATATAAGTAGAATAAGTATGATTTTATAGCTCCCTTTGCTAAGGAATTACCTAGGACTCCTTACAACTAGAAGGGAAAAAAGGATTTGTATAAAAAGCAATCCAAATTTTTTGTAAATTTCAGAAAAATCATCTATTTAAGACACACAAATGTATTAATCATGCATGGATATTATTCACAGCACAAAGTTCCAGCTCATCTGTCTGGATTTTAAGAATAGCATTGGGCACTACCATATGAATACCTACCTACTTCCTCTCCATTAAAAAAAATAAGGTACAATTTATATATAATAAAACGTCAGCAAATTTGGAAAACTCAGCAGTGGCCACAGGACTGGAAAAGGTCAGTTTTCTTTACAATTCCACAGAAAGGTGAAGCCAAAGAATGCTCAAACTACCATACAATTGCACTCATCTCACACACTAGCAAAGTTATGCTCAAAATTCTCCAAGCCAGGCTCCAATAGTACGTGAACCATGAATTTCCAGATGTTCAAGCTGGTTTTGGAAAAGGCAGAGGAACGAGAGACCAAACTGACAACATCAGTTTGATCGTTGAAAAAGCAAGAGAGTTCCAGAAAAACATCTATTTCTGCTTTATTGACTATGCCAAAGCCTTTGACTGTGTGGATCACAACAAAGAGTGGAAGATTCTTAAAGAACTGGGAATACCAGACCACCTGACCTGCCTCTTGAGAAACCTGTATGCAGGTCAGGAAGCAACAGTTAGAACTGGACATGGAACAACAGACTGGTTCCAAATTGGGAAAGGAGTACGTCAAGGCTGTATATTGTCACCCTGCTTATTTAACTTATATGCAGAGTACATCATGAGAAACGCTGGGCTGGATGAAACACAAACTGGAATCAAGATTGCCAGGAGAAATATCAATAACCTCAGATATGCAGATAACACCACCCTTATGGAAGAAAGCAAAGAAGAATTAAAGAGCTTCTTGATGAAAGTGAAAGAAGAGAGTGAAAAAGTTTGCTTAAAACTTAACATTCAGAAAACTAAGATCATGGCATCTGGTCCCATCATTTCATGGAAAATAGATGGAGAAACAGTGGAAATAATGACAGACTTTTATTTTTTTGTGGGCTTCCCTTGTAGCTCAGTTGGTAAAGAATCTGCCTGCAGTGCAGGAGACCCGGGTTCGATCCCTGGGTTGGAAAGATCTCCTGGAGAAGGAAATGGCAACCCACTCCAGTTTCCTTGCCTGGAAAATTTCATGGACAGTGGAGCCAGGTGGGTTGCAGTCCATGGAGTTGTCAAGAGTCGGGCACGACTAAGTGACTAACATACTTATTTGTTTTGGGCTCCAAAATCACGGCAGATGGTGACTGCAGCCATGAAATTAAAAGATGCTTGCTCCTTGGAAGAAAAGCTATCACCAACCTAGACAACATATTAAAGATCAGAGACATTACTTTGCCAACAAAGGTCCATCTAGTCAAAGCTATGGTTTTTCCAGTAGTCATGTATGGATGTGAGAGTTGGCCTGTAAAGAAAGCTGAGTGATGAAGAATTGATGCTTTTGAACTGTGGTGTTGGAGAAGACTCTTGAGAGTCCCTTGGACTGCAAGGAGATCCAACCAGTCCATCCTGGAGGAAATCAGTCCTGATTATTCATTGGAAGGACTGATGCTGAAGCTGAAACTCTAATACTTTGGCCATCTGATTCAAAGAAATGACTCACTAGAAAAGACCCTGATGCTGGGCCAGAATGAAGGCAGGAGGAGAAGGGAATGATAGAGGATGAGATGGTTGGATGCCATCACTGACTCAATGGACATGAGTTTGAGGAAACTCTGGGAGTTGGTGATGGACAGGGAGGCCTGACGTGCTGCAGTCCATGGTATCACAAAGAGTGGGACACGACTAAGCGACTGAACTGAACTGAACAATTTTTGTATAATAAAACTTACTATATTAAAACATACAATTTGATTAACTTTATAGTAAGTTTTATAATATTTAACCATGTAACTAGTCACAATCAGTATATATACATGCATACATGTGCTCAGTTGCTCAGTCATGTCTGTCTCTTTAGGACCCCACAGACTGTAGCCTGTCAGGCTTCTCTGTCCATGGGATTTCCCAGTCAAGAATACTGAAGTGGGTTGCCATTTCCTCCTCGAGGGGATCTTCCCAACCCAGGGACTGAACCCATTTCTCCTGTGTCTCCTGTATGTCAGGCAGATTCTTTATCACTGAGCCACTGGGGATGCCCATATATATATATATATGTATATCTCACCTTTGTGACCTGGTATCAGCCTTGTGACCCTGTCTAGTCAAAACCACCCACAGGAACCCAGGCAAGCATGTTTCCTGTTTCTATATTTTTAGCTTTTCTAGAATGTCATTAATATTGACAGTAAGTGATTATTAGTATCTGATGCTTTTTACTTAGCATGTTATTTTGTGGTTGATTCATCCCAGTTGTCACATGTATTAATAATTTGTTCCTTTTAATTACATATGCATTCAATTATAAGCATGTGACACAATTTCTTATTTCACCAGTAGATGTACATGTATATGTTGTTTCCAATTTTTGGTTATTCAGAAACAACCTGCTATAAACAGTCCAGTGAAAATCTTTTTGTGGGCATATATACTTGTTTAAGTACCTACTGTTAAATGCCCTGAGTCATATGGTTAAAGTATGCTTAAATAGTTAAGAATTGCTGAACTACTTTCCAATGTGATTGTTTTGTTTGCATCCCCATCAGCAATATGTGAGAGTATAGTTTCCCCAGATATTTCCTAGCGCCTACTATTGTCAGTCTTTATAATTTTATCTACATTAATATATCTGTAATAGTATCTCACTGTGGTTTTGAATTTATGCCTTCCTGGTGACTAATGACATTATATATCTATATAAGTGCTTACTTAACACTCATATATCTTTGGTAAAGTTTCTGTTCAAATATTTTGCTTACTGAAAAATCAAATTATATGGATTTTTATTATTAAGTTGAAAGAATCTTTGATATATTCTGTATACAATACTATATGAGGCCTATGTTTTGAAATATTTTCTTCTAATCTTTGATTTATCTTTTTATTTTCTTAAAAATGTCTTTTGAACAGCAAAAGTTTTTCATTTTGATAACATCCAAATTATCATTCATGTGTGTGTGTGTTTCCTTTGGTTTGCTAAGGAAACTTTGCCTAGCAAGGTTACGAAGATTTTCTCTTATGTGTTCTCTAAAATGTTATACTTTTAGCTCTTATAGTTCTATAATCCACATTCAGCCTAGTGTTTGTATATTATGTGAAATAAGAGTCAAGGTTCATTTTTTTGCATATCTAATTGTTTCAGAATTATTTCCCACATATAATTAACTTAGTACCTTTGTTAAAGATTTATCAGCCATATATGTATCATTCCATTTCTGGACTCTATTCTCTTCCAGAGATTATATACATATAATCATACCAGTACGACATTCTCTTGATTATATTAGCTATATGGAAAATTTTTAAATCAAGTTAGGTCCTCCAAACTCGTTTTTTCAAAATTGTTTTGGCCATTCTAGGTTCTTTGCATTTCCATGGAAGTGTTAGAATCCACATGTCAACTTCCACACACACAAAAGTAAAACAGTCAAGCAAAAGCCAAAAAGCTCTAGAGCAGTTTAGGGAGAATTGACATCTTAAAGATATTGAGTCATCTGATCCATGAACATGGTATATCTCTCAATTTTTGGAAGCTTTTAATTTCTCTCAGTAACATTTTGTAGTTTTCAATGTATAGTTTTGCACTTTTTTCCTTAAATTAAAAAAATCATGTTGAATTTTGCAGATATGATTAGATTAAAAAGCTTGAGATAGAAGTGTATCCTCCATGGGCCTGGTGTTCTCACAGGGCATTTATAAGTATGAGAGACAAAGAAGATGCGACAAGAAAAGCAGAGGTAAAGTGATGAAGGGTCACACGCCAAGATATATTGCAACTACTATTAAGCTCTGTTTTGATTTTTCTTTAACAACTATATATTTTAGTTCTAAAAGTTACATTTAGAAATTTATTTGAAGATTTAAACTTTATATGTTTGATCTTTTCACCTGCTTTTTGACCTTATAATACTGGATTATTGAATAATATTCAAAATCCATACTTGATAACACAAATACCTTGATCACTTATGGATCCACTTTATTACCTGTTTCATTTTCTATTGGCTGACCCTACTTCTTGTTATGCATGGAAAGTTTTGCTTGAGCACAAAGCATTGTGTATTAAAAAATTATAGGGTTTCTCATTGATATTATCTTCTTCCAGTGATGATTCCCTTATTGTCTGTCAGACAACTGTCATAGAACAGATCATCTCTAATCAGGAACTGAGCTTATTAAGGGCTGAGTTATCATTGTTGTCAAGTTCAGATTAGAATGTACCATCCAAGTTGCAATGTAGGACCATTTGATAGGATCCCTCCCCCTAAAGAAATTCTAATTTTTAATCTCTGTACATTGTGATGTGAACATTTTGCTCTGTTACTCAGATTTTTTTCTGCTCGGTTTCTTAACCTCTTAATCTGTGCACTTTAAGGATTTGGCAAATATTTGAAGAGTCTAAGCTCTTGACTATCAATCAGGATGATTTTTCTCCTCAGCAGATATTGGACCATATCTGAAAAAATTTTAAGTTCACAACTCTAGGGATGGGGTAGGGGGTGGGTTCCTACTGACATCTTGTGGGTAGAGGCTAGGGATGCTGCTAAACATTCTGTAATGCACAGGACAGCCTCCCGCCATAAAGAATTATCTCACCCAACACATCAATAGTGTGTTGAGAAACCCTGATCTAAAGCACTGAGTGTCCAGTTTACTTCCCTTTCTCTCATCTCTCATAGATCATATTTCCTCCAGACTTGATTGCCTTGGCAGCTGCAAACTTTCCTTTTTTTTTTTTTAATCCTCAGCCTCAGGAGGTATTAAATAGCTTTGCTAGTTTTCTGTCTTATAGTAGTTACTCTCTGCCAAGCATCTCAGCTTCACCTCCTGTGCCAAGAATAGGCAAATCCCCAGGGGTAAACAAGGCTTCCAGAACATTGTGACCAGTTCTATGTGCCTCCTTTTCTGTAGGATCAGGTTCCTCAAGTCCAAGCAGCCCCCTTTTACCTCCAAAGCCTTAAACAAAGTTTTGAAATTTGTATCTAGCTATTTCTAATTGTTCTTGATCAGAATGTGGGCCTTTCATAGCTTGAGGCCTTAGTCCTCCAAACTGATGAGAAAGCAAGATGTGATAGACGGAAGTTCAGTTCAGAGGAGTAACCATGGAGAAAAGTGTTCCATGTTAGATTAGAGACAGAAGACAGGCTCATATCTCCTTCACAGCCACTGAAGGGAGGATACAAATATTCTGCAGAAAATCTGCTTGACCCATGGTTTTAGAGGACGCTATGAGTTACAGGTAAGAGGGGAAAAAAGAAAGAACTTCGTGACAAGAAAACCAGCTCAATCTGTAATACTCTCAGGAATCACTGGGGCAAAGCCCAGGCATATCACTCAAAACCTAGATCTGGGGCCTGGAAAGAAACAAAGTCTGACTTTCTACATTGAGAAAACTGAGTACAGGGAAGAGGGTCCCTGTCCTTCCAACAAGACTGCAAATACCACTCTCAAGGACATGAAGAATCATGTGTTAAGAAAGAAGGCTAACGTGACTATTTGTCCCAATGTCAATTCACTCTTGTGAAGTGATTTAATATTATTTTAAATAATTAATACAAATATGTTTAGGATTTCAAATGGTAAGTAACTTGATAATACCCATTACATTGAAGAGATTATGAAAAAGTAAACTGAAAAAAAATAAAGTCCAATTGAAATCTTGGAACTTATGAAAGTTGAACTTAAAGAGTATAATGGATTAGAGGACGTGTGGAATGGACCCAAAGAAACAAGAGCCATTAGAAGATTGTATTGCAGAATTAACCCAGAATTAAGCAGTGACAAGGAACAGTGAGAACTGGAAAATCATGACGTGAATGGTAGATGGATAAGCCCCACCATACATCCAGCACAAATTCTGGAAGAAAAGATAGGTGGGATGGTAGAGAAGCAATGAGATTTTTCAGATTTCAAAGAATTCTGATTCCTCATTCAGAAAATATGCAACAAATGCCATATTGGAAGAACAAAAACAAATTCACACTGTGACATGCAAGAGTGAAACTGAAAACCATTAAAGAGAAGGTGAAAAATCTTAAAAGCTAGCAGAGGGAAAATATAGATTACCTACACATAAATTGTAATTTGACTGGAACAGATATCACCCAGAAGAATTTCCAGGAGACAATCGAATCATATATTTAAAATCCTGAGGGAAACTCACTGTTAACCTAGATTTTTACACTCTGCTAAATCTCCATTCCTGAGTAAGGGTAAAGTACAGACATTTTTCAGTTACATAAAAACTGTTAAACCATTTACAGAATAATATCAAAAGATTTATTACAGCATGCTCTTCAGGTAGAGGAGATGTGAATTCAGAGCATGGGAAGGGGAAACAAGTGAACACAGAAAAAATAAAATTATGTCTGTAAGTAAAAATAATTTTTTCTATTTATAAAGGTAAATTTAAAAATACAGACAGCACTAATATAATGGAAGTGCTATAAATTTTTAAGGCGTGCTAAGATTTTTGATAAGTTTTACAAGGCAGGAAAAAACATTGAATAACTTTAGCTTTAGTAGAAAAATGTGTTGTTAAATTTGGGTAAAGTGTTTGAAGATTGATAATATAATTTATGGCTTCATATCAGTAGAGAAAAATGGATTATATAAATCTTTATTAGTCCAATAGAAATCAGGAAAAATAAAACAGAGAAATAACGACTCAATTTAAAAGTTTCCTATGATAAATATGTAATTTATTTTTAAAAATTAAAAAAGAAAAATTCACATAACTATGAGAATTTTGTAACTTTTATACCAAAACAAGGAAAGGCTAGTACGAAAAAAAAAAAAAAAAAAGACTAATTTCACTTTTCATTATAGATCCAAAAATCTGAAATAAATGCCAAGAAATAGACTTCAGTTGTATCCTAATTAATAAGAAACTATGACAAAATAGATTTTATGTCAATAACATAAGGCCACCTCACTCTTAGAAATTCTATTAATGTCAAAAACCCCAGAAATTTGACAATATCAAATGTTGGCAAGCAAACATAGAATTTCATTGAAAAAAGGTTTGTTCTAGGACTGAAATAATTACTACAAATAATTTTTTTAATGAAAAAACTCAGCACCTAGTCAGAAGTAACCAAGCATCAGAGAAAGAAAACATCATGAGAATTTTCCATAGGCATGCAAAATTATTTTAACATTTGAAAACCAGTTAGTATAATTCATTATATTTATATAAACTAAAGACAATTAATCCTGAGTCAAAAGTGGCATATTATAAACTTTACACATGATTTTTACAATAACCTAGGGGGTTAGGAATGGAATTTACAGTTAAAATGAAAAATAATAGAATCTATTGTTAGGTCATTAGGTTTCAAATAATCTACAGGAAACATATTGCTTGATGGTGCTGTGATGGAAGTTCCCTGAGACAGGAACATTGTACCGTGTGTCACCAGCATTATCATTTGGATAACTACGGCGTTTTTATACACTCTCCCTAAGAAACATTTTAAACATTTGTCAGACAGCGAGAGTGTCAGCTCAAATCCCTTGTGGGTTTCCATTGCAGAGCGGACTATTCTCACAGTCTGGCTCCGTTACCTCTTCTGTTACGTCCTACCCCTAGTCATGCTGTTTGAATCTCACTGGACTCCCTGGTTGGAGAAGGAAATGGCAACCCACTCCAGTACTCTTGCCTGGAAAATCCCATGGAAGGAGGAGCCTGGTGGGCTGCCGTCTATGGGGCTGCACATAGTCGGACACGACTGAAGCGACTTAGCATCAGCAGCAGCAGCAGGACTCCCTGGTATTTCTTAAGCCAGATATACTCCTGCCTCAGGGCCTTTATTCTTGCTGTTTCCTCAGCCTGGAAAGCTCTTTTCAAGATATCTAACTGCCTTCACTCACCATCTTTAAGTTTTTTCCTTTGCCATCTTTTTAAAAGGGTTAACCTGACTCTTGTACTTAATACTGTAGCCCTTACCTCTAGCTCTCCTTTACCTAAATCTGCTTTCTCTTTTCCTCTGGAACTTACCACTATATCACATATTATATAGCTTTTGTTAAATATCGTATGTATTGTTTGTTTTCCTCTGCTGTAGCAGAAGTTTCACCAGGACTGGGGTCATGTCTGTTTTGTATCCCAGGAATAGTACATCACATTTAGAAAGCATTCAAGAAACATTTGTTAAATGAAATGATGAAATTATGTGCAAAAACTAGATACATTTAGAAGTGTGTTTTAGGAAAAAATTGTTTGATGACCTTGGGTCTTTTGAATGAATTACCTGCATTCTAAAAGGGCTTCCCAGGTGGTGCTAGTGGTAAAGAACCCACCTGCCAATGCAGGAGACATAAGAAGTGTGGGTTCGATCCCAGGGTGGGGAAGATTCCCTGGAGGGGGCATGGCAATCCATTCCAGTTTTCTTGCCTGGAGAATCCCATGGACTGAGAAGCCTGGTCGGCTACAGGCCATAGTGTTGCAGAGTTGGATGCGATTAAAGTGACTGAGCACAACACATTCTAAAAAGAGTAGTTTTTTTTTTTAAATTTATACATTAGGAGTTTCTATTTTACTCATTTGAAATACTCGCTTTCCCAGAAAGACTTCAAGATATTTGTAAGAAATTCTGTATCTGATATTACTTGTGCACGCTCTAAAGTGGTGAAAGGCTGCTTTCTCACTGCTGTTTTCAACTGGAAGGTCAATCAGTCAATATTTGATTGATTTTAAACACAAAGCACACAGTTCATGGAGCAAAGACCATTAAATTACTCACTCTACTAAACAGATACTCCCAACATACATGCATACATACACACATATAAATCTATGTAACAAACATATGCATGATATGCATTCACGGACATGGTAGGAATTTTATGTTGCTGAAGGTATATGGATCCTAACATTATAAGTTACATTACTGCATTCAATATTGAAGGAAGAGTCACTGAGCCTCCTGAGTTTTATTTTTCTCATTTGTGCTAAAGACCGTAAACTGGGTAAGCTTTAATGATTTGATTTACTCAGTTGTTTTCCTTATTTGCTTCCTTGCTTCTGTTAGTTTTGGTGGACTTTGGAGATATATACATACTGGAGTGCAGAACCACCCATCCTTTGGTTCAGATCCCAGATCTATGATTTACTAGTTACAACCTATTGTGCAGAAGAGAAAAGGGCTTCTTAAGTATAAAGTCCCTCGAGCAATGTCTGGTGCATCATGAATGCCAGATACATTTTTCTTCTTTTTGTTTTGTGAGGGAGTAAAGATGGGTACTGGGAAAAATAAATGAGAGAGATTATAAATTAATTCTCCTACATGCATCTTTTTCTCAGACAAGCCCAACTACTGCGTTTGCAACACATCCTGCTGTTTTAGGCATCTGTGTCTTCACACACATGTTGTCCTTCCGACCTGGAACGTTTCCTTGTTTGGGGATAAGTCCTCCCTCCTTCTAGACTCACCCCAAGGCCTGTTTCCTCTGAGCATCCTGCCTCTCCCACCTCCCGGTCCTTATCCTTGGCCTACTCCACTTCATGTGAAAGAGAAGTGACAACAAATACAACAAAACTGAATATCAAAATTTAATAAATACCTATTAGATCTTCTCTCTGTATTCAGCTTTATGCTAATAGCTTTATTGGTATCATCAAGTTTTATCCTTCTCCATTTTGCTGTGGGATGTTAGGTGTTATTTCCAATATTTGCAAGTGAGAACACTGAAGTTCAGAGACAAACATTGACTTCTCCAAATTCTAATCAATACTAAGTGATAGAGTTGGAGTTATACCATTTGATTTCTTCAAGATATGGCCGTTTTGTGTTGAATGGATAGTTAATTAAGTTGTCTGTTTCTTCAACTATATTAGAGGCCTATTTTGGAAGACATGTTATTTAGGTTTCATATTCACAGTGTATAGAACACTTTTTGATAAGAGGTAGGCAGCATGTAACTGTGGATTGATTGAAAAAACAGATTAATGAATAGTGCATGAAGTGGGTGGCAAGAGATTACAACATAGGTAGTTTGGAACCAAACCGGGGAGGGCTTTTTACAGTATCCCATGACTTCATTCTGAAGATTTTTAGATGCTAATACTACATTTGATAATGAAGAATTACATATCAAGTTACACATTTTCAAAAGCTATCCAAAAACAGGCAAATTTGGAGGAAACCAGAACTGGAGACCCAGTGAGCTCCAAGGAGTTTTTTTTGCAGTAAGTGAGAAACAGATCACTGGCCAAGACAACAGGAATGTCAACAATTTACCTTATTCAGTGACTTAAAACATGAGTCAGGAGTCTGGGCAAGGCTTTAGCTGGGCCCCTTGCTCTGCAACTCATAAGCTGAAATCAAGGTATTGGCCAGGCTGTGTTCTCATCCAAAGCTCAGAGCTCTTGTCCAATGTGGCTATTGACAGGATTCAGATCAGAATTCAGACTGAGGTCCCCGTTGCCTTACTGGTTGTCTCCTGGGGATAGTTTTCCATTTAAGAGGCTGCCTGCAGTCCTCACCTCATGGCCTTCTCACGGGCTCTCTCATAACATGGCAGCTCACTATATAACAGAATCATATATAACATATATGATATCATATGATAAATCATATATAACATATATAACATCACTATGGGGGACTAGCCCATCACCTTGGCTATATTCTATCATCTAGAAGCCATCTCAAGTTCTGCGTGCACTCAAGGGGAGGGAACTGCATTGGATGTCCCTCCCTGTGGCTCACCGTCTGTACATTTGCTGGAGGATTTGCTTTAAGGTCAGACATTGAGGTGAGAAGGCAATGGCACCCCACTCCAGTACTCTTGCCTGGAAAATCCTATGGATGGAGGAGCCTGGTGGGCTACAGTCCATGAGGTTGCTAAGAGTCGGACACGACTGAGCGACTTCACTTTCACTTTTCACTTAGGAAATGGCAACCCACTCCAATGTTCTTGCCTGGAGAATCCCAGGGACGGGGGAGCCTGGTTGGCTGCCGTCTATGGGGTCGCACAGAGTCGGACATGACTGAAGTGACTTAGTAGCAGCAGCAGCAGACATTGAGGGCAAGGCTTGGTTAGCTAGCCCCATACCAGCAACAAGGCAGCAAGATAGACTAGTGAAGTCTGGAGAATCCAGAACCAGACCTCCTGGACTCTGTATCACCTGGGCAGGTAACCTAGGCTCTCTTTGTTTTACTTTCCTCAATTGTGAGTGAGGAAAATAAAGCATTGCTATTAAATGAGGTAGTTCTTGTGAAGAGCCTAGAACTTAGTAAGTGCTCATTATATGTTCACCAATATTACTACTATACATTGATCAAAATGAGCAGATCCACCATGAAACAGACAGCAATACAAATCTAAGTATATGGCAAAACTGAATAATGACTCATTAGTTCTCTGTAGCTAAGATACAAATAGATTAAATGGGATGTATCTTCACTTATAATCATCAAGAAGTTTTAAAATAATCCAGGAAGTCTAATACATAAATGTCACAGAAGATTTATCTCTAGGGTATAAGTAGTCCTCTTACTAGTTTAATATATGTCCTTCCAGAGAGGGGCTCATTCTCAAGGACTAATCAAAACTTTAGAGTATACTAATTTTCAAATAAATAAATGTCTTCAACTGAGGCAATGTAGGCCCATATGTCAGAAACCGTCTGTGTGTGTGTGTGTGCCTGTGTTTATGTGTGTGGGTGTGTGTGGATGTGTGTGGATGTGTGTGTGTGTGTTGGGACTGGTTCTTGGAGTGCCTATATAACAGGGTAGATCTATATCAGATCTTTCAAACTCTGAGTACAGAACCTGTGAGAGGATATTCTGTTAACTGAATAGAGTATTAATATTTCAGAATGTAGTGTCTGTTTTTCTGGAGAAAATGTCAATTCTGAGTGACTTCTGATTTTGGAAGCTCAGTTTGACTCCTTGCACTTGTATGATTCTAAATATTGACTCCCTTACCAGAGAATGCTTCTTCTATTATAGTCGCTTGTTTTTGTGAAACTAGAAATTCTATTTCTAAAATGTTGTTGTTTAGTCACTAAGTCATGTCTGACTCTTTGTGACCCCAAGGACTGCAACACACCAGGCTTCCCCGTCCCTCTCTATCTCCTGGAGTTTACTCAAACTCATGTCCATTGAGTCAGTGATGCCATTCAACCATCTCAACCTCTGTCACCCCCTTCGCCTCCTGCCCTCAATCCTTCCCATCATCGAGGTCTTCTCCAATGAGTTGGCTCTTCACATCAAGTGGCCAGAGTACTAAAATGAAGAATCTCATAAAATTAGTTATAGACTCAAGACTTTATCTTGATTTTAATTTTTTTTCAGTTTTAATAGAATAAAATAGGGTGTGGGTTTGAAAAATGAAAATAAATCAAAGAAGCAAAACTCCAGATGAGATCAAAACAAAACCCAGTTCTCTTCAAACTCAGAAAAGTGATGTTTTCTTGATTTATCTTCTAGGTGGTGTCAGAGGGCTTCTTGATTATTCAAGCAACATGCTCTTACAAAACCAGGCTCTTTCTGACTGTTTTTGAGGCATGGGATTTAGAGTGCAAAGACAGGTGGTGACCTTATCCCTTGGGTGTCTGCACATTTTAGTACAATAGGACTTATGAGTTCTGAGTAAAGCTCCCCACTTACTCAGGGTTTTGCTATTCGGTGGGAAGACAGAAATGCTGAGGAGAGGAGTTATGTTTCAGTGACAAAGTGAGTTAAGTAGCATGTTAGGGACCATTCCCATAAAGAAGACCTTGTAAGCAAATGCCAGCTCCTTAAATCTCCTTGCACTTTCATGCATGAGACGATGTCAGTGATAAATGACATGGAAACTCAACCACGGTGAAGTACTTCAGACAGTCTCTCTAGAATTAAGCTGGTCACGTATAGATCTAGGAGTCAACCTTTTCAATCTGCAGGGAGCAACCAAGGTCATGACCTACAACCATGGCAGGAGAGAAGGCTTAACTTGAATAAAAGGAAAAGTGCTATGAGATAGGCAGGCTCTTCCTTTGTTAAACAGAGAGGCTGGGGCAGGAAATTAAATCCCAGGTTACTGTGGACATAGATGTTTGATATATTTCAAAAGGCCCAAACTGGACTTCTCAGAATTATTCTCTCTCTCTCTCTCTCTCTCTCACACACACACACACACACACACACACACACACCCCATCTTGCATACAGTACTGGCAGGAAGAAGCATGTAGCATGCACTGTTGGCCCCATCACACAGAGCATCTATTGTACTCTCAGTGAAGCTATGAAGACATCAAGCAGACAGCCTCCCTCTCAGGGCTGTCTGGCCCAGGGCTGTGCACAAATCAGGTGTCCCGCTCACCCTCTTGTGGTCCTTTGCTCCTGAGGACCAGAAGTACACAGACAGCAAGGGTGAGAGCAATGATGTCTTGGCTGTTGAACAGAAGTGTGTAAATTTATGATTTCCCAAATGTTTTTTCCCAGTCCTACTTTCTGATGCTGAAGTTTAAGCCTTTAATTTTGTAGAGAGATCAGGGCTAAAGATCTGAATCAACCTGGGAGAGAACACCAGGACCAACCTCCCTAGCTCAGAGACAGGAGGCTGACAGAGGAATAGGAGAGACACTGGAGAAAAGGGAAAGGGCTTAAAAGAACAGAGGGTGGCTGTAGATGCAGGTGCAGCAGAAAGAAAGGAAGTGAGAACTGGGCATCCTCTTTGGCTTTGCTGGGGTCAGCTTAGAAGTGGTTTTGGTAAAAAAAAAAGTTCTCAGTAAATAAGGAAATAATTTCTGCCCTAAATGTCTCCCCACTTCTGATAGCATCTTTTTTTAAAAAATTATTTATTTCATTTCACTGGATCTTAGTTGTTGCTCACGGGATCTTCAATATTCTGTGGCATGTGGGATCTAGTTCCCTGACCAAGGATTGAACCTGAGCCCCCTGCATTGGGAGAGCAGGGTCTTAGCCACTGGACTACCAGAGAAGTCCCCTGATGGCATCTTTGTTTCAGACTGTTGTTATTCAGTCGCTAAGTCATGTCTGACTCTTTGTGATCCCATGAACTGCAGCACTCCAGATTTCCCTGTCCTTCACTACTTCCTGGAGCTTGCTCAAGCTCATGTCCATCAAGTCAGCAATGTCATCCAACCATCTCATCCTCTGTCGCCCCCTTCTCTTCCTGCCTTCAATCTTTTCCACCATCAGGGGCTTTTCCAATGAGTTGGCTCTTCACATCAGGTGGCCAAAGTATTTGAGCTTCAGCTTCAGCATCAGTCCTTCCAATGAATATTCAGGACTGATTTCCTTAGGATTGACTGGTTTGATCTCCTTGCAGTCCAAGGGACACTCAAGAGTTTTCTCCAACACCACAGTTCCAAAACATCAATTCTTCAGTGCTCAGCTTTCTTTATAGTCCAACTCTCACATCCATACGTGACTACTGGAAAAACCATAGCTTTGACTATACAGACCTTTGTAGTCAAAGCAATGTCTCTGCTTTTTCATATGTTGTCTAAGTTTGTCACAGCTTCAATTGCACAAGCTGGTATTTGCTATCATCAGGGTATAGAGAGTGCCTGGTACAGTGAGAAGAACCCTGGGCTAGCTGTGGAGAGTCTGGTTCAAGTCAGGGACCCATCATTTTACCTTCCTGTCCCAGTGAACAAGAGATTCCTAAATATTCTGTGTGGGGGTGTGCTTAGTCATGTCCAACTCTTTGTGACCCTATGGACTGTAGCCTGCCAGGCTCCTCTCTCCATGGAATGGGTTGCCATTTCCTACTTCAGGGGATCTCCCAAACCCAGGAATTGAATTCACATCTCTTGTGTCTTCTGCATTTGTCTTGAAAAGTTGTATTGTGAGGATACATATAGCACATACCTGCCTTATGAAAGCATTAGATAAATGTAATATATAGATATGTGATGTGGGCAACAGAGCAACCTATTCTGAATACTACATGTGCTGATTTTGTTAGTCTTCCTTGTGTCTATGGGGCAGGGAAATAATGGTGAGGAAAAATACACGTGCTTAGTCATTGCCTTTTCTTCCATGGAACTCCCCCGGGACAGCGTCCAGCGTGTATTTGGACATTTAATTCTGTTGTTTGACAGTCAAAATAATAGGACTTTTTTTGAAATCTATGGAATATCACCCAGAATCCTACCATCACACAGAGCAGAAATATTTAGCTCATTTTACATTAACTTCTGCTTTTCACTTCCATATATATTTATATTTTAAGCAGATGTCATTATAAGGTGCACATGACATTGTATTTTATCAGATAACATTATATGGTAAAATTCCAAGCATTCTCCTGTGCCTTTTCCTAGTCTTCGTAATTACTATTTTCATGGTTGTGTGATGCTGTATCGAGTTAATAGATCACACTTTGGCCACCTGGTGTGAAGAGCCGACTCATTGGAAAAGACTTTGATGATGGGAAAGATCAAGGGCAGGAGGACAAGGGGATGGCAGAGGATGAGATGACTGGATGGCATCACTGACTCTATGGACAAGAGCTTGAGCAAACTCCAGGAGATAGTAAAGGACAGGGAAGCCTGTCGTGCTGCAGTCCATGGGATGATAAAGAGTCAGACACGACACAGCAAGTGAATAACAACAATGACAACTTAACTCTCCCTTGCTAGTTGCTTGTATACCTACCATTGTTTTGGCAATTAAGCTGGTGGAAAAAAAAAATTGCTTTGAATCCATTTTTTTTTTTTTAGATGTTACTCTGGATTCTAACACCTTGGGAGCCTGCAATGAATGCTATGGATTTTGGTTCCCAAATTAAGGAGGTGATGAACTAGCCTTCATTTCAAGATATGTACAGTTGAGACCAAGTTCTACACACCCCCAAATCTTCCTCACTGTTCTCTCTTTTATGCCCCTCTCCATGAAGAAATTAAAAAGAAAATCAGACCTAGTATGAACAAGACTTGAAACCTATATTCTCTCCCTAAAATTTTATTGTGGTTGAATGGGGCTACTCTATAGAGAATGGTTATAGACATTTGATATCTAGGCAGTTGATAATGGTTAAGCTCAGAGGATCTGACTCAGAGATCTGGAGATACATCTCTTCTCTGTTACATAATGATTAAATAATGACAGAAAGTTACTTCATAAGATACAGTTTCCTATATGGAACACGTGAGACAACAGAGGTAAAATTGTCAGCACTTCTCTGGCATAGAGTCAACCATCAGTTCAGTTCAGTTCAGTCGTGTCCGACTCTTTGTGACCCCACGGACTGCAGCATGCCAGGCCTCCCTGTCCATCACTAACTCCCGGAGCTTACCCAAACTCGTGTCCATTGAGTTGGTGACTCCATCCAACCATCTCATCCTCTGTCATCCCACCTTCAATCTTTCCCAGTATCCAGGTCTTTTCCAATGAGTCAGTTCTTCACATCAGGGTAGCCAAAGTATTGAGTTTCAGCTTCAGCATCAGTCCTGCCAATGAACACTCAAGACTGATCTCCTTTAGGATGGACTGGTTGGGTCTCTTTGGAGTCCAAGGGACTCTCAAGAGTCTTCTCCAACACCACAGTTCAAAAGCATCAATTCAAAGACAGCCCTCAGATTGGGAGAAAATAATAGTAAATGAAGCAACAGACAAAGGATTAATCTCAAAAATATACAAGCAACTCCTGTAGCTCAACTCCAGAAAAATAAATGACCCAATCAAAAAATGGGCCAAAGAACTAAACAGACATTTCTCCAAAGAAGACATACGGATGGCTAACAAACACATGAAAAGATGCTCAACATCACTCATTATCAGAGAAATGCAAATCAAAACCACAATGAGGTACCATTACATGCCAGTCAGGATGGCTGCTATCCAAAAGTCTACAAGCAATAAATGCTGGAGAGGGTGTGGAGAAAAGGGAACCCTCTTACACTGTTGGTGGGAATGCAAACTAGTACAGCCACTATGGAAAACAGTGTGGAGATTTCTTAAAAAACTGAAAACATAACTGCCATATGACCCAGCAATCCCACTTCTGGGCATACACACTGAGGAAACCAGATCTGAAAGAGACACGTGCACCCCAATGTTCATCGCAGCACTGTTTATAATAGCCAGGACATGGAAGCAACCTAGATGCCCATCAGCAGATGAATGGATAAGGAAGCTGTGGTACATATATACCATGGAATATTACTCAGCCATTAAAAAGAATTCATTTGAACCAGTCCTAATGAGATGGATGAAACTGGAGCCCATTATACAGAGTGAAGTAAGCCAGAAAGATAAAGACCATTACAGCATACTAACACATACATATGGAATTTAGAAAGATGGTAACGATAACCCTATACGCAAAACAGAAAAAAAGACACAAATGTACAGAACAGACTTTTGAGCTCTGTGGGAGAAGGCGAGGGTGGGATGTTTCAAGAGAACAGCATCGAAACATGTATATTATCTAGGGTGAAACAGATCACCAGCCCAGGTTGGATGCATGAGACAAGTGCTCGGGCCTGGTGCACTGGGAAGACCCAGAGGGATAGGGTAGAGAGGGAGGTGGGAGGGGGGATCGGGATGGGGAATACATGTAAATCCATGGCTAATTCATGTCAATGCATGACAAAAACCACTACAATATAGTAAAGTAATTAGCCTCCAACTAATAAAAATACAAAATAAAAAAAACAAAAACAAAAACAAAAGCATCAATTCTTCTGCGCTCAACTTTCTTTGTAGTCCAACTCTCACATCCACATATGACTACTGGAAAAAATGTAGCCTTCACTAGACGAACCAGTGTTGGAAAAGTAATGTCTCTGCTTTTTAATATGTTGTCTGGGTTGGTCATAACTTTTCTTTCAAGGAGCAAGTGTCTTTGAATTTCATGGCTGCAGTCACCATATGCAGTGATTTTGGAGCCCCCCAAAATAAAGCTGCCACTGTTTCCACTGTTGCCCCATCTATTTGCCATGAAATGATGGGGCCGGATACCGTGATCTTAGTTTTCTGAATGTTGAGCTTTAAACCAACTTTTTCACTCGCTTCTTTCACTTTCATCAAGAGGCTCTTAAGTTCTTCACTTTCTCATAAGGGTGGTGTCATCTGCATATCGGAGGTTATTGATATTTCTCCCAGCAATCTTGATTCCAGCTGTGCTTCCTCCAGCCCAGCGTTTCTCATGATGTACTCTGCATATAAGTTAAAAAAGCAGGGTGACAATATACAGCCTTGACATACTCCTTTCCCTATTTGGAACCAGCCTGTTGTTCCATGTCCAGTTCTAACTGTTGCTTCCTGACCTGCATACAGATTTCTCTAGAGGCAAGTCAGGTGGTCTGGTATTCCCATCTCTTGAAGAAGTTTTCACAATTTATTGTGATCCACACAGTCAAAGGCTTTGGCATAGTCAATAAAGCAGAAATAGATGTTTTTCTGGAACTCTTGCTTTTTTAATGATCCCACAGATGTTGGCAATTTGATGTCTGGTTCCCCTGCCTTTTCTAAAATCAGCTTGAACACCTGAAAGTTCACGGTTCACGTATTGTTGAAGCCTGGCTTGGGGAATTTTGAGCATTACTTTACTAGCGTGTGAGATGAGTGCAATTGTGGTAGTTTGAGCATTCTTTGGCATTGCTTTTCTTAGGGATTGGAATCAAAACTGACCTTTTCCAGTCCTGTGGCCACTGCTGAGTTTTCCAAAGCATAGTTATTGTTATTATTATGATTATCATGTGTCTTCCAGGTTAAGCACCTTAGGCAAATTATTTAACTTCTTTAAACCTCAATTTCTGTATCTATATAATAGAGCTCAGACTGTGATTACAGTGTGTTACAAAGATTAAAGAAAATAATGCATGCCATGGCTTAGAACAGTGTCCATCCCATAGCAACCTTTCAAAATATATGAGTTAATTTAATTTTTCTGTTAATGATCAGAGCACCTTGGTTAGGCATATATTACTCCCTCTCCTTGTGGTGGTGGTGGTGGGTTTAGTCACTACGTCGTGTCTGACTCTTGCGATCCTGTGGGCTGTAGCCTTCCAGGCTCCTCCGTCCATGGGATTCCCCAGGCAAGAATACCGGAGTGGGTTGCCATCAGGAAATGGAGTCCCTGAGGGCTTAAATAGCCCGTCAGTCCTCACCTAATGGATGTAAGAGCCAGAGTTTAAATTAGATGTACTTAGCCTCAGATCTATGGTCTTCATGCTCTTCAAATTCCAAAGGATTCTAGAGGAATGAGACAGGGTTCTTTCCTTCCCCTTTGCCTCAGTTTTACTGAGAGATAATTAGCATATAATGCTGTATAAGGTTAAGGCGTACAGCATAATGATTTGACTCACATGCATAATGGAATGATGACCACAAAAAGTTTGATGAACATCTATCATCTCATATAGAGAAAAAAAATAAAAACAAAAACATTTCCCTATGATAAGAACTCTTAGCCTTTACTCTCCTACAATTTTCATGTAAAACATCCAGCAGTATTAATTATATTAATCATATTGTACATGACATCCCTAGTATTTATTTGTCTCATAATGTGGAAGTTTGTACCTTTTGAAAACATTTATCTAATTCCCTGTGCCCCCAACCCCTGCCTCTGAAAACCATAAACATGATCTCTTTTTCTGTGAGTTTGTTTGGCTGTTTCTTTTACAGTGTAATTGACCTACAACACTATGTTAGTTCTTGGTGCACAATATAGTGATCTGATACCTCTATACACTACAAAATGATCACCACGATAAGTCTAGTTACCATCTATCACCATACAAAGGTATCACCACATTATTGACTATATATATTCTTGTGAGCAGACTTCTGTAATCCAGCCAGAGGCACGGCCGAACACGGAAAGGTAGGGTGGGATGTAGAGGCACCTTGAGGGCTCAAGAATGTATGGGAGTCTATGCTAGTGGGACAGAGCAGGATGCACCCTGCCAGGAGAGGGGCCTGGGAAGATCCCACAGAGGAGGGACCTGTCCTGGGTTTGTACTGTTCCCTGAACTGATATCAATTGTGAATTCCAGGAGAGCAGTGTCGAAATGAACTTAATATTTCTCCAGATGAGAAAAGGTGCCCTTGGGGAAGGAAAACCTGGTTGGGCTCTGACATTCAATTTCCAGCACTTTAGCTTCTAAGAGAACTCTAAAGACATCTTCCTAACCCACTTTTCTGCTACATTTCCCGGCCCCTCTTCCTGCCCCCGCCCTTTTCCCTGCAGGCTGCTGCTCAGGCCACAGGCCGTGGATTCTTCGAGAAGCAGTTCATTCTGCCCTGGGCCCTGGTAGACAGAATTCCTGACCTGGGTTTTTTCTAGTAGGAAAGCCAAAACGGAGGGTCGAGAAATGTGAGAATGAGATGAATGACTGAAGGAGGAAACTGTCCATTCTGGCCATCCTTTCTTTAATTCACTGGCAGTCAATTTAGTGGAAATGTATTGTGTTAAAGTGAAAGGAAGAAAAAAGAAATGAAAAATCCCAGTAAGGTTCCTGGAGTTTGGAATATAATTTTGCATGGACTGGAGAGTTAAGAAGCACTTTTCCATTTGATGCTGAATTCATATTTGGAGCGACGCATCTTTCAGCACTGGCTGTACCAGTACATTTGCCTGGAGGAAGTCCTGAGAACATTCCCAAGTGCCCTCTTTTAAGTAAGTTGTAAAGATGAGTTAGGTTGGGAGGTGGACGGAAGTCATGCTTCTTTATCTCTTGCACTTTCAGCGGACACCAAGGACGACTTGTTCCAGACGTAAGGGCAGAAATGAACCACCACATCCACTCTTCACCCAGAAGGCCTTCACCAACATCCTATCTTTTGAAGAAGCAGCAGATACGACTAGGTCAGAGCTGATCTGTGTGCAGGTAGGTGGGCTTGGCCTTTGGATGACTCCAGAGGGTTCAGTGGAGCTGAGAATAACAGTCCACTCACAGTTTTCTTAAAAAAAAAAAAAAAAAAAAACTATCTATTTTTTGTTGTGCTGGGTCTTCGTTGCCGCACACAGGCTTTCTCCAGCTGCTGTGAATGGGGGCTACTCTCTAGTTGTGGTGCTTCGCATTGTGGTGGCTTCTTTTGTGGAGCACGGCCTCTAGGGCACATGGTCTAAAGTGGTTGTGGGTCCTTGACCTTGAGAGCACAGGCTCCGCAGCTGTGGTGCATAGGCTTCATTGTTCTGCTGCATGTGGGACCTTCCCGGATCAGGGATCTAACCTATGTCTCCTGAGCAGCAGGTGGATTGTTTCCCACTGAGCCACCAGGGAAGCCCCCACCCAGTTTTTCCTATAGTCCCACAAAATTTTGTCTGTGTGATCACAGCTGTTGTATCACACTTGTGCCCTGATGGATTTGCTCCCTGGTTGGGCTGCGAGCTCCTTGAAGCAAGATGTCCTTTATTCATCACGGTTTCTGCACATGGAGGCTGCTCAGTAGCAGTATGGTACAGTGAGGGGTAAAAGCCAGGATGCTGGAGGGAGGCAGCCTGGGTTCTAGTGTGGGATTCTACTGTTCACTCTGTTCCCTGACTGCATACTGGACTTCTCTATGAATCAATTTCTCCATTTATAGAATCTATAAAATCAGGCTAATTTTCAGTGTTTATCACAAAGGGCAGGTGTTCAGATTAAGTGAGATACTGACTGTATTGAATGACTTGCTGGACACCTTGAACCACTTGGCTATGTTGGAGCCATTACTATAGTTACTTCTACTACTGTTGTTTTCATGTTAAAAAACCACAGCAAAGATAAGGAGAAATAGGCACGCGTCACAATGAGCATTCTATTCTGGCGTTGTTTTGTTTCCTGCCTAGTCTGAGTGAAAAATTATGTAGGTGATCATGCAGTGATTTCTTTAGACAGTGGATTTCTAGCTTACCACATCTGAAATCATGTCTACTTGTGTGTGTGCTCGGTTGCTGAGTTGTGTCTGACTCTTTGTGACCCCATGGACTGTAGCTCACCAGGCTCCTCTGTCCATGGGATTCTCCAGACAAGAATACTGGAGTGGGTTGCCATTTCCTTCTCCAGGGGATCTTCCTGACCCAGGGGTTGAACCCACGTCTCCTGCACTGCAGGCAAATTCTTTACCACTGAGCTACCAGGGAAGCCCATATGACTACTTTCTGCATGCTTGTTTATCTTCTGTCTTTCTTTAGTAACAGTCAGACTTCTGTTCTGGTTCTTCACTGCAAGGTGTTTATCACATAGTAGATGCTTAGCAAACATTTCCTAAGTTACTGACTTGATGAATTTCCATATTTACCAGTTTTAGACATCAGATGGAGAGAATGCCTCTTAGTTCCAAATTAAAAAATCCTAGGGTAGGGTGCCCTTAACCTAGTTTGAGTCAAATGCCCAGTTAGCAGGTATGGTACAGGGTCACAGGGTAACATGGCTCTTCTGAATGTTAAATGGAGGGAGAGGGAGCAATTCCAGAACAAGAAGGCAATGCTCAGCTGATAAAACAGCAGATACTGAACAAAAATTATACAGTCCTTTCCTCTAAGGAGTTTACCTAAAGTAATTTCCTCCTTTTCTCTCTAGTTTTGAATTTTGGAAGGGCAAGGCCATCTTGACCCAGAAAAACCCTTTATGCATTTACCTGAAAGAAGATTACTTCCATCTTATTCTACAATCAGGCGGCACATATTTACTGAGTAATGATTGCCTGCCAACAGCATGCAGTAAGTACCCTGTGATGTAGAGAGATAGACATGCAAAGTAGAGAAATAGATTCAGGAGTCATTTACATCCTGGTGAGAGAAGAAGCGCTGCAAACAGATGAGCTCTCAGAGAAGACAGGTGGAGAGGGGAAGGAAGAGGATCCACAGTCTTGGGAGACACCTCCACAGAGGGAGGGAGGTTGGCAACCACCTGCCAGCTGGGGCTGAGTGAGGACAAGCCTCAGGGAGCCCTGCTCTGCACAGACCGGTGTCAGGAGATGGACCTATACCAGGAAGAATCCCACCCCAAACACCGTGAGCACTTTGAGGACACAGGTTCTGTCATACCCACATCTGTTTTCTTGTTCTCTGGCACAAGGCTGTGTTTCTTAAACAACCACAGGTGGTGGATGTGCTGATAAAACATCCCAGTTCTTAAGACAGGCGTTGCAGCCTGTGGTGATCATGGGGAAGCAACATCAATCTCTCTGCCCTCCAAACTGAAAGACAAATGGTCTAGTGCCATTACCCTTCCTCATCTGATATTGGTTACTGTTAGTTATCTTAACAAGCCTCCGTGAGGTCTCTTCCATGCTTTTGAGAGATCCATAAACACAATAATCTCAGGAATATATGGTGTCCTTAGGGATATTCAAGCGCACAGGGTTCTAGCAGCATATGAGCTAAATTGATAGACTTTTAAAAATGATTGACAATTACCAATAGCTGGAGGTTTGAAAACTTATTTTATGCACTCTGTGAATACACTGCTTCAACCGCTATTTCTTAGAGGGCTCATGATTCATCCTCTGCAGAAGACACATTTAAAAAAAAAATTATTCAAGGGAAATCTGGTGAACAAAATACACCCGACTAGATTAGACACTTGTTTGATAACTGAATCACATGTTGCTTACATGCTTCACCTTCTGTGAGCCCTCCTGCCATGTCAAAGGCAAACTTGTTCATCCACTTAGCACGTGTTATGCACCGTGTGACCGAAAATGCACATCCTTTGCACTCAAGTGTAAGAGCTGATAAGGGAAGATAAGACAGGGGCACAGAAAACTATAATACAAGGCATCAGTTGGTAATTACCAAACATCTACATATTTCCCAAATAGGTAAAATGTAACATTTTTGAGTAAATGAATAAATGAAGGCATTGACTAGAAGAGTGTATGTGAGCTCAGAGGAGGGAGATGTGTATCTCATGAAGTGATAATATATACCTTTCTGTTGGATATGGAACTGGAGAGGAAGAGTGAGTTTAGGTGGGTGGAGCAGAAGGGAGAAAAGAACAGTACGTATCTGGGGAAAGAGCCTGGGCAGAAGCATTGAGATAGGAATCAGAGAGACCACGGAGGCCAGGCAGGCAGGTTTGCAGCAGATGGCAGGCAAGCTTGCTCAGAGGATATAAAGGATCTTGGAGAGTTGTGATATTTATCATATCACCCCTAGCTAAACACAGGATTCTAGGGTAGTTGATTTTCATTTATAAAATAGCCAATGGATTCTTTTAGGATATAATAATTCTTACAGAGGACATGCTATCATAGTATATTAATATATAAGTCACTCCATTATATGGGGTCTTCAACAAATTTTTGTGCATTAAATGATGATAAACTTGGGTAGAACCAGTCTATAAATGATGTTTAAAATAACTTTAAGAAAGAGGACAGTGGTGTTTACAATTATGTATATAGCGTTCTTATTGGAGAAAGTGAAAGTGAGAGTGAAGTCGCTCAGTTGTGTCCGACTCTTTGCGACCCATGGACTGTGCCTGCACCAGGATTCTCCACCCATGGGATTTTCCAGGCAAGAGTACTGGAGTGGGTTGCCATTTCCTCCTCCAGGGGATCTTCCCAACCTAGGGAATCGAACCTCGGTCTCCCACATTGCAGGCAGACGCTTTACCCTCTGAGCCACAAGGGAAGCTTTCTTATTAAGATCCTCTGACAAATATATAATTCTACTTTAAAATGATACATAATTGCTTATGCACAGTCCCATTGATGTCTTTTGTTTCTTAGAAAATAATTGCTATTTAAAAGAGATTTTGTTATTTCAAATACCTCAAATATATAGGAGGGCAATTACTCACTCTTGTCCTCTTACTTTTTGTATTGAAAAAATTAGGTAAATATTGGGAACCTCTTTCAAGCATATGGTGTCTCTACAATCTAATATGAAGGCAAACACTGATGGGCCTGACTTTGCCCACTATGTTACAACAGTGGAATATTCTATAACCTCTTCCTCACTGTTGATAATTTGCTTGAAGCTTAGATCTTAGTAGCCACTGGATAGGGGTACAGAAATATGAGTAACTGATGGAGATGTCACATTTGAATAAATCAACAAGTCTAAACAATTTTTTTAGCTCATTTCATTCTAGACCAACCTTTTGCATATTACAGCTTGGTCTGTTGACTGGCTTTTATAATGTTGAAGTACCTTATATTCTATTTGAAATAAATGGAGGTATAAATAAATAAGCAAGAGAATACATTTTCAAATATAATATACTGGTGAGATAGAAAATTAGATTACATGAAAGCAGCCATCATTCCATATACAGAGACATGAATTTTTTCCTTGTTAATTGAGGGAAAACTTAGTTTTGAGCCCTCCCTGAAAAAGCAGAGAAGTGGCCTTGTGTAGGGAGTCAGGAATTATGGAGTTCAGGGATTGGTAGAATTCTAAAAGCAAGAGTGTTTAGATATTGGTGGATCTTTAGCTGTGTAAGCATGGTTCCTCAAAAATCTTTGTTACTCATTGGCTGACTTTCAGAAATGTTGAGCTGTCACCAACTGGCTGGCCTTCAAAAGCATAATTCCTGATGTGAGGCTGTCGTTGATCAATTAGGATGGGTATAGACTTGGTTCTAGTGATTACTTGCTGCTATGGCTGAAGAGAAATTAGTCCTTTTCCTATGAAGATGGGGGTCTTTTTTTGTCACTAGACACCATTGTTATCATCCTCCATGCTTAAAATTTAAAATGCTAGTCTGACCTCTTTTTTTATCCGTGTTGAGGAATACAGTATGAAAGGATAATATTCTTTTTACAAGATAAAGTATAGAAAATACCAAATATTAACACAGACTGTCAGCAGTGTTGACAGGTGAAGATAACAAGTGATATATGAATCGTTAACTTTCGAATTAAATTTTTCTATCTCTGGTTATATTATAGTCCTGAGATGCTCTAAGTTTGAATATGTATTTGCATTGCCTTCCATATTATCTGGAGCATATTCATTTACTTCAGATCCCTGTCGTCTTTTGGAGAAAAATGGACATGATAAGTTGAATTAGTTTGACATATTAGTTTGGAAAAAATAAAGGTATAAAAAGGTGTCAAGTTTAAATAACTATTATCTTTATTTCCTCTTTGTAAAAGCTCTCTTTTGCAAGAACTTTGCATTCCGGGCTCTGTAACAGTGAGGATGGTGTGAAGGCCATTGATTGATACATGGCCCAAGCAAGATTCCGTTTGGAACTAAAAGTTCAAATTTTCTATATGTACCAAAATAAGCCATTATCCTCTGAGGCTACTGACCTCATCTCCCAGTGCTTTATTTAGTACTATCAGAGAAGTTTTCATAGAATATCCCTGAGACCATCCTTGGGACCACTAAAATATTCTTTCATTTTTAAACATCTGCCACTGCTATGGGCCTGTGTGGTCCTCTGGGGACCCCCACAGACTGGTTAAGAAAAGAGCAAAGGCCTGTCTGTCACCATTTTGGAATAAGATGGACTCTGAGACATGCGGGAGAAGGAAACCATTGATTGACAAGGGAAGAGTGATGAGAGAGCTGGGGGAGATGTTTACACAGTTGAGAGGGCAGTTTGAAATAGGCTGATGGAAGAGGACTGACAAGAAGAACTGACTCATTTGAAAAGACCCTGATGCTGGGAAAGATTGAAGGCAGGAGGAGAAGGGGAGGAGATGGTTGGATGGCATCACCGACTCAATGGACATGAGTTCGAGTAAACTCCGGGAGTTGGTGATGGACAATGGACAGGGAGTCCTGGTGTGCTGCAGTCCATGGGGTCGCAAAGAATTGGACACAACTGAGCAACTGAGCTGAACTGAACTGATGGAAGAGGATTTCAGGGAGTAACAAGAGCATCAGCCAAAATAGAGGCAGACAGTGAGAGGGAGAACAGGAGAGGAGACGGGCAGCTGTGCAGAGGGCGCCGTGTTGGAAGCAGCTTCTTCTGTTCATCTTCAATGGTGCAGCCAGGAAGAGGTGGAAAGGGTGATAAAGAAGCTGAAAGAGAAAGGACCCTGTCTTTATCACATTCTCCCCTTGCTGGAGCCACACCTTGGAGCCCTTCAAAGCACTTATAATCACTCCGCTTAACATTTCTCACTTAATTGCATCTCCTCCTGTATTGTTCTCTAATTGTTTCAGGTGTGTCTAAGTCAGGTTTCCTAGAGGGCAAATCTGCATTTGCTTTCTCACTTCTTCACAGCAGAGCTAAGCACAGGGCTGAGAGCATAATTAAGCAAGCTCTCATTTCAGACTTGATTGGCTGACTGATTAAAATGGAAGTAAACAGCGCAAGTGATTATTTTGTCTATTGGTAGGAAGACTGGAAGACATTCATTTCCTAAGTGTTGCTGGATGAGTCTGAGAAAAGTCAGGGCTGCCTCCCTCCCTTAGACCTCAGTCTGACAATCTGTAAAATGTGATGACTTGAACTTTGTCAACACTGGTGTTGCTCAAGAAGGCCCAGGACTTACACGGACTGGGGGTTCCAGCCCACTTTTTGCAAAATGTTCTTCGAATCCTGTAAAGAAGCAATGCATGGAGCTTTGTGCTTAGAATTTTAATGCTGGGGGAAGAGCCACTGTGAGCTATACTTCTTTTCCTGCATTTAGATTCTTTTAAAAAATGGTGAGATGGTGAAGGCATCTTGAGAAATGTTTTACTATTTTACTTTTGGTTCCCAAATTATGCACTGCCTGGATTTGTGTACCCCTCGATAATGAGGGAACATCACAGGCTGGATGATAACAATAACTCCCGAATAGGGTGAGAAAGTCGTTTATCTTTCTGTTTCCACTCTGCTGGCAAGCATCTGAAAATCACTAACATTCCTATTTGAATAAATATTTTGGTAAGATATGTTCATTTGAATTTTTACCCTCAATAACTCAGATTGTGATGGGAAGAAAGAAAAAGAGATGAAATAGTTTTTATTAAGAATTTCCACTGCATTTCTGAAAGTGCTGTTCATATTAGAATATCTTTTTCTATTTGATATTTTTTTCTTTTCCTGAACAGGTTTGACTCTGTTAGAGGTATACTGCTCAACAGGGATGTGTGTATGGGGAATGACAACAGGAAAAAAATTGAAGATAATCCCTTATCCTCCTCATACATTTATCACCTGCTCTCTGCAGGTGTTACCAATTAAGTTATAGCTCTTGCTACCCCAAAGCCTTTTTATTTCCTCTCTCAGATTTTGAAAGGTAGATACTGGAGTATCTACGCTCAGTTGAATTCTGTGCCCTCTTGATACCAAATGCCTAACTTCCCCAATTAAGGCATTTAAGAGGCTGCTAATGATAACACATCATGATGGTCCATATGGAAGATCAGGAGAAACAGCTAAGTTGAAGTAGATGTCTCCTTCAGATTGTGAACAGTGTTTAACCTAATAGCAAGCAAAAAAGGATATGTTGGAGGAAATCAACAAATAGTCACCTGAGGGCCTCCTACAGTCAGTCCTGTTTGCTGTGGGAAAGAGAGAGCTAAACAAAACAGAACCCCTGGCCTGGGGAAGTTCATGGGAGACTTGAGAGGACTAATTATAAAAAACACACGGTGAAAAAATATACAGCCCTGAAGGGAGTCAAGCTTAGCTAGACTGCACAATTTCAGAGGCAGAAGATGTATCAGACAGTGAGGCAGGGCATGCTTGAAAAGGCAATAATATAATAAAAAGTATCCATACATATGATCTTTGTTATCAAATTGATATAATGTCTTTTTCTTTGCTCTCAGGCATCTCTTGCCCAGTTCATGTTTCCTGAGTTTCAGCATCTTACTCACATATCTTCTTTTAGAGGCATGCACATTCCCATCATCCTAATATTTTCTACCACTGCTATATAAACTCTCTGAACTCTGGATCATCTCTCCAACACTGCTGCTGCTGCTGCTGCTAAGTTGCTTCAGTCGTGTCCAGCTCTTTGCGACCCCATAGATGGCAGCCCACCAGGCTCCCCTGTCTCTGGGATTCTTCAGGCAAGAACACTGGAGTGGGTTGCCATTTCCTTCTCTAATGCATGAAAGTGAAAAGTGAAAGCGAAGTCACTCAGTCGTGTCTGACTCTTTGAGACCCCATGGACTGCAGCCTACCAGGCTCCTCCGTCCATGGGATTTTCTAGGCAAGAGTACTGGAGTGGGTTGCCGTTGCCTTCTCTGCTCTCCAACACAGAACATATTATTCTAACTATCACCTCCCATCACCTGGATAGTCTACCTCTTGTAATGCAACCCAAGATTACAATAAATTTTGTCATGCAGCAGAGCACTATAGTCTTACATTTAACTTATGGGCCTCTAAGTCTTTGTTTCCTTTTCTGCATCAGTTCTTATTTTTTTTTTTAAATTAATTAATTTATTTATTTTTTCAGTGGATTTTGTCATACATTGACACGAACCAGCAATAGATTTACACGTATTCCCCATCCCGATCCCCCCTCCCACCCCCTTCTCCACCCGACTCCTCTGGGTCTTCCCAGTGTACCAGGCTCGAGCACTTGTCTCATGCATCCCACCTGGGCTGGTGACCTGTTTCACCATAGATAATATACATGCTGTTCTTTTGAAATATCTCACCCTCACATTCTCCCACAAAGTTCAAAAGTCTGTTCTGTATTTCTGTGTCTCTTTTTCTGTTTTGCATATAGGGTTATCGTTATCACCTTTCTAAATTCCATATATATGTGTTAGTATGCTGTAATGTTCTTTATCTTTCTGGCTTACTTCACTCTGTATAATGGGCTCCAGCTTCATCCATCTCATTAGGACTGGTTCAAATGAATTCTTTTTAATGGCTGAGTAATATTCCATGGTGTATATGTACCACAGCTTCCTTATCCATTCATTTGCTGATGGGCATCTAGGTTGCTTCCATGTCCTGGCTATTATAAACAGTGCTGCGATGAACATTGGGGTGCACGTGTCTCTTTCAGATCTGGTTTCCTCAGTGTGTATGCCCAGAAGTGGGATTGCTGGGTCATATGGCAGTTCTATTTCCAGTTTTTTAAGAAATCTCCACACTGTTCTCCATAGCGGCTGTACTAGTTTGCATTCCCACCAACAGTGTAAGAGGGTTCCCTTTTCTCCACACCCTCTCCAGCATTTATTGCTTGTAGACTTTTGGATAGCAGCCATCCTGACTGGTGTGTAATGGTACCTCATTGTGGTTTTGATTTGCATTTCTCTGATAATGAGTGATGTTGAGCATCTTTTCATGTGTTTGTTAGCCATCAGTATGTCTTCTTTGGAGAAATGTCTGTTTAGTTCTTTGGCCCATTTTTTGATTGGGTCATTTATTTTTCTGGAATTGAGCTGCAGGAGTTGCTTGTATATTTTTGAGATTAATCCTTTGTCTGTTTCTTCATTTGCTATTATTTTCTCCCAATCTGAGGGCTGTCTTTTCACCTTGCTTATAGTTTCCTTTGTAGTGCAAAAGCTTTTAAGTTTCATTAGGTCCCATTTGTTTATTTTTGCTTTTATTTCCAATATTCTGGGAGGTGGGTCATAGAGGATCTTGCTGTGGTTTATGTCGGAGAGTGTTTTGCCTATGTTCTCCTCTAGGAGTTTTACAGTTTCTGGTCTTACATTTAGATCTTTAATCCATTTTGAGTTTATTTTTGTGTATGGTGTTAGAAAGTGTTCTAGTTTCATTCTTTTACAAGTGGTTGACCAGCTTTCCCAGCACCACTTGTTAAAGAGGTTGTCTTTTTTCCATTGTATATCCTTGCCTCCTTTGTCAAAGATAAGGTGTCCATAAGTTCGTGGATTTATCTCTGGGCTTTCTATTCTGTTCCACTGATCTATATTTCTGTCTTTGTGCCAGTACCATACTGTCTTGATGACTGTGGCTTTGTAGTAGAGTCTGAAGTCAGGCAGGTTGATCCCTCCAGTTCCATTCTTCTTTCTCAAGATTACTTTGGCTATTCAAGGTTTTTTGTATTTCCATACAAATTGTGAAATTATTTGTTCTAGTTCTGTGAAAAATACCGTTGGTAGCTTGATAGGGATTGCATTGAATCTATAGATTGCTTTGGGTAGAATAGCCATTTTGACAATATTGATTCTTCCAATCCATGAGCATGGTATGTTTCTCCATCTGTTTGTGTCCTCTTTGATTTCTTTCATCAGTGTTTTATAGTTTTCTATGTATAGGTCTTCTGTTTCTTTAGGTAGATATATTCCTAAGTATTTTATTCTTTTTGTTGCAATGGTGAATGGTATTGTTTCCTTAATTTCTCTTTCTGTTTTTTCATTGTTAGTATATAGGAATGCAAGGGATTTTTGTGTGTTAATTTTATATCCTGCAACTTTACTATATTCACTGATTAGCTCTAGTAATTTTCTGGAAGAGTCTTTAGGGTTTTCTGTGTAGAGGATCATGTCATCTGCAAACAGCGAGAGTTTCACTTCTTCTTTTCCTATCTGGATTCCTTTTGCTTCTTTTTCTGCTCTGATTGCTGTGGCCAGAACTTCCAACACTATGTTGAATAGTAGTGGTGAGAGTGGGCACCCTTGTCTTGTTCCTGATTTCAGGGGAAATGCTAATTTTTCACCATTGAGGGTGATACTTGCTGTGGGTTTGTCATATATAGCTTTTATTATGTTGAGGTATGTTCCTTCTATTCCTGCTTTCTGGAGAGTTTTAATCATGAATGGGTGTTGAATTTTGTCAAAGGCTTTCTCTGCATCTATTGAGATAATCATATGGTTTTTATCTTTCAATTTGTTAATGTGGTGTATTACATTGATTGATTTGCGGATATTAAAGAATCCTTGCATTCCTGGGATAAAGCCCACTTGGTCGTGGTGTATGATTTTTTTAATATGTTGTTGGATTCTGTTTGCTAGAATTTTGTTAAGGATTTTTGCATCTATGTTCATCAGTGATATTGGCCTGTAGTTTTCTTTTTTTGTGGCATCCTTGTCTGGTTTTGGAATTAGGGTGATGGTGGCCTCATAGAATGAGTTTGGAAGTTTACCTTCCTCTGCAATTTTCTGGAAGAGTTTGAGTAAGATAGATGTTAGCTCTTCTCTAAATTTTTGGTAGAATTCAGCTGTGAAGCCATCTGGTCCTGGGCTTTTGTTTGCTGGATGATTTTTGATTACAGTTTCGATTTCCTTGCTTGTGATGGGTCTGTTAAGATCTTCTATTTCTTCCTGGTTCAGTTTTGGAAGGTTATACTTTTCTAAGAATTTGTCCATTTCATCCAAGTTGTCCATTTTATTGGCATAGAGCTGCTGGTAGTAGTCTCTTATGATCCTTCGTATTTCAGTGTTGTCTGCTGTGATCTCTCCATTTTCATTTCTAATTTTGTTAATTTGGTTCTTCTCTCTTTGCTTCTTAATGAGTCTTGCTAATGGTTTGTCAATTTTGTTTATTTTTTCAAAAAACCAGCTTTTAGCTTTGTTGATTTTTGCTATGGTCTCTTTAGTTTCTTTTGCATTTATTTCTGCCCTAATTTTTAAGATTTCTTTCCTTCTGCTAACCCTGGGGTTCTTCATTTCTTCCTTCTCTAATTGCTTTAGGTGTAGAGTTAGGTTATTTATTTGGCTTTTTTCTTGTTTCTTGATGTGAACCTGTAATGCTATGAACCTTCCCCTTAGCACTGCTTTTACAGTATCCCATAGGTTTTGGGTTGTTGTGTTTTCATTTTCATTCATTTCTATACATATTTTGATTTCTTTTTTGATTTCTTCTATGATTTGTTGGTTATTCAGAAGTGTGTTATTTAGCCTCCATATGTTTGAAGTTTTAACAATTTTTTTCCTGTAATTGAGATCTAATCTTACTGCACTGTGGTCAGAAAAGATGACTGGAATGATTTCAATTTTTTTGAATTTTCCAAGACCAGATTTATGGCCCAGGATGTGATCTATTCTGGAGAAGGTTCCGTGTGCACTTGAGAAAAAGGTGAAGTTGATTGTTTTGGGGTGAAATGTCCTATAGATATCAATTAGGTCTAGCTGGTCCATTGTGTCATTCAAGGTTTGTGTTTCCTTGTTAATTTTCTGTTTGGTTGATCTATCCATAGTTGTGAGTGGGGTATTAAAGTCTCCCACTATTATTGTGTTACTATTAATTTCCTCTTTCATACTCGTTAGCGTTTGCTGTACATATTGTGGTGCTCCTATGTTGGGTGCATATATATTTATAATTGTTATATCTTCTTCTTGCATTAATCCTTTGATCATTATGTAGTGTCCTTCTTTGTCTCTTTTCACATCCTTTATTTGAAAGTCTATTTTATCTGATATGAGTATTGCGACTCCTGCTTTCTTTTGGTCTCCGTTTGCATGAAATATTTTTTTCCAGCCCTTCACTTTTAGTCTGTATGTGTCTCTTGTTTTGAGGTGGGTCTCTTGTAGACAGCATATATAGGGGTCTTGTTTTTGTATCCATTCAGCCAATCTTTGTCTTTTGGTTGGGGCATTCAACCCATTTACATTTAGGGTAATTATTGATAGGTGTGGTCCCGTTGCCATTTACTTTGTTGTTTTGGGTTCACGTTTATACAACCTTTCTGCATTTCCTGTCTAGAGAAGATCCTTTAGCATTTGTTGAAGAGCTGGTTTGGTGGTGCTGAATTCTCTCAGCTTTTGCTTATCTGTAAAGCTTTTGAATTCTCCTTCATATCTGAATGAGATCCTTGCTGGATACAGTAATCTAGGTTGTAGGTTATTCTCTTTCATTACTTTCAGTATGTCTTGCCATTCCCTTCTGGCCTGGAGGGTTTCTATTGATAGATCAGCTGTTATCCTTATGGGAATCCCTTTGTGTGTTATTTGTTGTTTCTCCCTTGCTGCTTTTAATATTTGTTCTTTGTGTTTGATCTTTGTGAATTTGATTAATATGTGTCTTGGGGTGTTTTGCCTTGGGTTTATCCTGTTTGGGACTCTCTGGGTTTCTTGGACTTGGGTGGCTATTTCCTTCCCCATTTTAGGGAAATTTTCAGCTATTATCTCCTCGAGTATTTTCTCATGGCCTTTCTTTTTGTCTTCTTCTTCTGGGATTCCTATGATTCGAATGTTGGGGCATTTCACATTGTCCCAGAGGTCCCTGAGGTTGTCCTCATTTCTTTTGATCCTTTTTTCTTTTTTCCTCTCTGTTTCATTTACTTCCACCATTTTATCTTCTACCTCACTTATCCTATCTTCTGTCTCTGTTATTCTACTCTTGGTTCCCTCCCATTGCATTATTCATTTTTAATTGACTCTTTTTTATTTCTTCTAGGTCTTTATTAAACATTTCTTGCATCTTTTCAACCTTTGTTTCCAGGCTATTTATCTGTAACTCCATTTTGTTTTCAAGATTTTGGATCATTTTTATTATCATTATTCTAAATTCTTTTTCAGGTAGATTCCCTATCTCCTCCTCTTTTGCTTGACTTGGTGGGCATTTTTCATGTTCCTTTACCTGTTGGGTATTTCTCTGCCTTTTCATCTTGTTTAGATTGCTGTGTCTGGACTGGGCTTTTTGTATTCTGGAGGTCTGTGGTTCCTTTTTATTGTGGAGGTTTTTCCCAGTGGGTGGGGTTAGACGATGTTTCTTGATTAGGAAAGTTTGTGTCGGTGTTCTGGTGCATGGAACTTGATTTCTTCTCTCTGGAGAGCAATGGAGTGCTCAGTAATGAGTTTTGAGATGGGTCTATGTGTTAGGTGTCACCTTGGGCAGCCTATATGTTGACGTTTAGGGCTATGTTCCTGCGTTGCTGGAGAATTTGCTTGGTATGTCTTGCTCTAAAACTTATTGGCTCTTGGGTGGTGGTTGGTTTCAGTGTAGGTATGGAGGCTTTAGGACGGTCACTTATTACTTAAAGTTCCATGTAGTCAGGAGTTTTCTGATGTTCTCAGGTTTTGAGCTTAAGTCTCCTGCCTCTGGATTTCAGTTTTATTCTTCCTGTAGTCTCAGGACTTCTCCAACTACACAGCACTGATAATAAAACTTCTAGGTTAATGGCGAAAAGATTCTCCCCCGTTAGGGACACCCAGAGAGGTTCACAGAGTTACATGAAGAAGAGGAGAGGGAGGAGGGAGATAGTGTTGAGCAGGAGGAGAAAAAGGGGGACTCAAGAGGAGAGAGACAGATCTACGCAGTTGTCTGTTCCTGCATCAGTTCTTATTAAGTCACATAGTCCAAGGGAATTTGGGGAATTGAAATTTGAAATCCCTGTGTGGGATTAGCTTCATTTTAAAAAAATCAGCCAGTTTGTTTTTACCTATTATTTTAGCCAAGCACATTTTTCTTAGATCTTGATAATATCATCATATGTATTAGTGACTGTTCTCAGCCTTTAGGTAACCACTATCTAAATTATTCAGAATATTCATGTTGTTCTTTTTTAATCTCATGCTATACTGCATGGGAAGAGTGAGAATTTAGGTTTATTCACTCTTCTTGGTATAGGAAATATATTACATATTTCAGAAAGGCCATTTATCCTTCTTCACTATAACCATCTTTTGGAAAGACAAGCATTCAAATGGTCCTTCCTCCACTATGCAAAGTAGCATAGCCATGGAAACCACAGAAATATATATTCATTAATGAATGAAAGAAAAGTAAAGGATATGCAAAGACTTTGCCTTATCATAGGTCAGGTGTTATTTGGTACAGACATTGTCAGCTTAAGCATCCAGAATTGTAGTTCAACACATTTCTGAAAAGGAGGAATTAAAAAATACTGTCTCCCCCACTGTGCCTTCAAAAATGACTTATGTTGCTTTATGCTAATACTAACAGGCTGCTTCAGGCTGTAACAACATGCTGGAAAATCGTGGTCCGCAGTGCATTTCCTTTGAAGTTACTCCATGCTGAATTAGCAGGGAGTACGCACAACCTTGGCTGGGTGTAGTTACCCGAGTTTAGAACTCTTTGCATCTATGTCTGGGGACAGCTCCCTGTACATAGCTATCATCTTCCATTTCATTTAAGGCTCTTCCACAAAGAACAACTTATGATCTCCAAGGAAATGTTTTGTCCTTGCCCTTGTTTTAGGTAGCACTTGCTTGGTGGTTTGCTTGAATTCAATTCCTTCTTCCTCTTTCTCTTCTTCCACTCTTTCCTCCTCTACCTCCTCCCCTCCCCCTACTCCTCCTGTCTTCCTGCTTCTTCTTCCTCCTCCTCCTCTTCCTATTGTTATATTTGTTATTATCAAAGCAGAATGAAATTTGAGAGAACGAATGGTATATCACCATAAAAGATGCATTATTCGATGGCTCAAAATTTGTGTAAATTAAACGTTGGATAGAGCTTCCATTCTGATAACATGATAACCACCTTCTCATGACAAAACACTAAAGTTACTGTCACACTGCAAAGCATTACTTAATGAGCTTTAGCATAAAAATAATTTTTGAAGAATATGTGCTAAATTCTTTAACTTCATTATCTCTTAAAATCCCCATCATAAGCCTACAAGGTTGATGCCATTGTAAAGGCTAGTTGCTCAGGCTTTGACGGTAGGGTGCCTGATTCAAATCCTGGCTCCACCTCTTGTCTCATGAGTTAAATTGGTAAAATCCCTTAAGCTCTCAGTTTTCCATCTGTTAAATATTGCTAATGGTTTTATATATATACACACACACACACACACACACACACATAATGTATATATTAGGGTTATCATAAGAATCAGCATAAGATAATAGATGTAAAGTGTTTATTAAAATGTCTAGAAAATGGTAATTAAAATGGCTAACATTTAATAAGTACTTACCCTGTGTTAGGGCTTCCTTGGTGGCTCAGATTGTTAAGAATCTGCCTGCAATGCAGAAGATTCGATTTTGATCCCTAGATTGGGAAGATCCCCTGGAAAAGGGAATGGCTACCCACTCCAGTATCCTTGCCTGGAGAATTCCATGACAGAGGAGCCTATCTGGCTACAGTCCATGGGGTTGCAAAGAGTAGGACATGACTGAGTGACTAACGCTTTCACACTTAACCTGTGTTAGCCACTGACCTAAAAGCTTTATATATAGCACTGATTTAGTTCTCACAAAGACCACTATCTTCTTCAGTTTACTTATTAGGAAAATTAAGGCTAGTGAGGAAAGGTATCCAAGGGTACACAGCTCACTGGGAAGTAGATAGTAATAACAGAACCTGAATCTGGACGTGTATGTTCCTGGCTCAGATTGAAAAATCAGTCAGCGTTCATTTTTGTGATCATGATTGCTGTTTGAAACCTCAAATATAAAGGTAGATACACTTCCCTAACATAATGAGAGAAAAGATGATTTGACAATTGCTTTGCAGAATGAAATTTATAGACACAATCTACTGAGCATGATGATTAGTATAATTAAACCACTTACTGAGCACTTGAAGGCTGGATAACACCTTAGGCTTGTTTCTTTCAGAAACAGCTCCATACTGTCTCTGTGGTCTCTGTTTTACTAGACAAAAAACTGAGAGCAAGCCTTGGGAGTGAGGGGTGAGGGGAGTCAGATCGAGTTTGTACACCAAAGCTCTCTTACCTGCTTTATGCTTCTCTTGAAAATCATCCACTCAATGAAGGGAGTCTTCAGATGGTTGGAAGGATAACATAGAAATGTTTAACTCATTGTAATAAGGCTGTCCCATGGACCTTTTTCTGTGATGAAGGAAATCTACAGCTGCGCTCACCTACACAGTAACCACTAGACTAGTATAGCTCTTGAGTACTTGAAATGTGGCTACTATGACTGAAGAATTAAACCTTTAATTGTATTTAATTTTAATTAATTCTAGTTACTACCATCTCATTTCTTTTATCATACAATCTGGCTTCTTCTTTCACTGTCTTCCCCATATTGTTTCCCTTAAATCTTTTTCCCCTGGGTCTGGAACTCCACTTAGAATTGTATGAGGCTTGATGCAGGGAACTGGTGACTAGCTTTCATTGAACAGTACCATAAAACATATTCTCTTTCTCACTCTCCATCAGATACAACATCCAAAGCTGCATTCCTTTCATTCAATGCCCTGTCTGGATGGTTACCTTGCAAATGATGCGTCCAAACCATGCTATAGACCTACGAGTGAGCCACCTCAAAACAGCACTGGGCAGTATCATAGATGTGGCAGCTTTTTCAGAATCTTTACTTTGGTGCTTGCTCTGTGTTATGGCACTGTGGCCAGATGAGCTTGATGTCACATAGCCATTAGCGTACATTAGTGACAGGCTGTCAGTGACATTGAGGGATTATCTGCCAGTTGTATACAATTTCTCGAGGACAGTGTTTCCAGTAACAAGGACTGAAGCATATGCCTTGAAACTTTGCAGACATGAAATATTTTCTAGCTTCTTAATTTGCAAAATCCCCATCCCAAATATGAATTGTGGGGGTATTAAAGGACAAAGCTGGAAGAGTTGAGGAAAAGAAATAAAATAACATATGTGCCTGGAGATCAGTTATATTTTTGAATAAGCTTTCTTTAGAAGTGATAGAAATGAATTCAATCAGATGAGGCTGTGAGGACTCTTTCAATTTGGCAGAGACTCAATGTTCTATTGCAGAACAGAATTTAGTGTTGACAGACAGCCCAGGGAGAAGAGAAAAATGCATGTCTTCTGTTCATGACTTCTGGTCCATGGGAGGACCAGATTTTTGTGGTCTCACTTACCTGGTGTTGGTGAAATTTTTTTTAGTCATACTTCCAACAGGACAACATGTTATAAAATGACTGCATGTTTCAGGACAACTAAAGTACCATATAAAAAAGCAGCTTTCAAACTCAACCATTTTTTTTTGGTCCCACATCCTATTTCAGAGTTCACCAAATGGAAGCCGATGATTCTGGCATCAACATCTTAGAGATTTGCATCTGAAACACAGTCTGACCTTTACAGACATGTGCTTGTTTTTGGCTCTGTGGTAACTGACTTCCAGAAATCTTTAACTTCCCTGTTATATCTTAAAATAGATGCCTGATATTGGAGGAAATAGATAGATGACACATTATCAGTAACAAGGCCAATCTAATAAGCCACATGGCCAGAGACTATCGTTGAAGGAACAATGGGAGAAGGGCAATACTGATGAAGATGATATGACCTTCTGCCTTGACTAACATGGTCCTGTAGAAAAAGCCCTCACCGGGGAGTCAGACGACCGGGGTTCAACCCTGATACTGATATCTAGGTCACCGATTTAACCCCCTCTTTCCATTTCTTTGTTTGCAAAGAAGAAATGATAACTTTTCCTACTTCTATCTCAAGTGCTATTTGAATACCAAATAAAATAATGTTTGTGAAAATGCTTTGGGAATTACATGGATTTGAAAATACAGTGATTTGTTTACAGATAGCACTGCAGACACAAATTTCCAGTAGTCTGATTTGTAGAAAGATGACACAGAGGCTTGTAAGAAAGGTTTCTTGTGGGCAAAAGGGGACAGAGCCAGAGAAAGGGTGTAGGAGGGAGAAAGCTACGAATAGGCTTCATGCAACATTTAATTATGGAATGTGATAAAATGTTGCTGCGTCCGAGAGAGGGTAAATTATCAAATATATTACAGGATAAATTCCAGTAATGACTTCATTCCATAAATAATAAAGTCATCCAAATTCAATTTGGAAATTGTTAAATTTCACATAAACCAGGATGTTTTATATGCATTATATCTATATGCAGGAAATCAAACTATAAGTAAATCCCATATGTTAGGTTCAAAGAACAGTTTTTTCCCAAAGGAAAGAAGGTGTATCATGAAGTGCTCTGATTTTTCATGGTATATGTTGTACTTGGGCTTATCGCTCCCAGTTTTGAAAAACATGATGTTGAGTTCCTATGTACCAAGGTACAATCCATTGTGAATTCCTGGAAAAAGCCTGTGTGTGCGGCAATAATAATAATGTAAGGGGGGGAAAAAAGATTGTAAAATGAAAGGACAGAGTTTCCTGTTTGTTATTTTTCAAAATAATGACTGTGGGTTCTTTCCCCACAGAAAAGATGCTATTTATTTTTTAATGATGAGCTGTTTCTCAGAGAAACAAAGTGGCATTCTGTCGACACCATATGGCGGCGGAAAAACAGATTCCACCGTGTTCCATTTGTTAGACTGTCTTCTGCATTTCTGTATCCATAATTTATGTGGGGGCCTCTGTGATTGCCAAAATATTCAAATAGATTTCTCTTAGCGGGGCAGCCTGCATGGGGGGAGAAAGGTTTTCAAAGCAGCAGGACCTGAACAGTCTCCTGCTGCTCAGAGAAGAGAGCGCTTCCAACTCCTGTCCTTCTGGCGGCTTTCATTGTAATACTAATTTACATCCTCGGTTTAGGGACCATGTTTGCATTCAGAAAAAGCAGCTTATGTTCTTTTATGCTAATACAATCATACTTGAATTATCACCCACACCCTTAAAGTCATATTACTCCTGCCCCAGTGGAAGCATAGAACCTGGCCTTTAAGAAATTAATGGGAGCTGGTACATAGCAACGGCTGAACGAGAACCATTTTCAACACATTGATTCTGCAGCTGGTTTCCAAAAAGACATCTGAAGTGGTTATAGATACATTAAAAATAGTCATGAAGGCTTCCTTTGCTGTCTAAGCATATGATTACCATCTCTGCATTCAAAGACTGTTTTCAGTGGAAGTTTGACTGGTGTTCTCTGGTGCAGAAATAGAAACATGTTCAATACATGATATGGAATTGAAAGAGGGGATTTGATGAGTCAGACTAATTGATGTTTTGGCAAAACGAGATGTCTGAAAAAAGTTACATGTTCATATGCATACCCAGATAACAAGAATCTAAACCATAAGGAATGTTGCAAATATTTTTTTCTTTTTTTGCTTCAGAGAATCTCAGATGTTCTTTCAGTAAGTTTAGCCATTGCATGTTCTATTGTAGTGCATTCAGGGAAACATAAAATAATTTCATAAGGAAAAAGAAAACAGATGTAGGAAATGCTGTTCAATTACAGATGGAAGGAATAGCAATAATGCAATAATATTGCTAGAAGGTTCTTTGCCTCAATCTGTAGTAGAATGGCTAAAATTTTAGGCTGCCAAAAATAGGACATTATTTGTTGTGTGTAAGTATAAATAAAAGGTTAAAGCTTTGGCATACAAAGGATAGAACTAAAGGCCCAGAGACCTTAATTGACCCCATCTTTTGTTCATTATGTAAAACATGAAAATTTTTGCCTGGAGATGGGTCAAAATGTCAGAGGTAGAGTTGAGGGTAGTCCCAACTGTCTTGCCACATTATTCACTCTGACCTGACTCTAACCTCTCTGCGCTGTGCTCAGTCGCTTCAGCCGTGTCTGACTCTGTGTGACCCCATGGACTGTAGCCCACCAGGCTCCTCTGTCCATGGGATTCTCCAGGCAAGGATACTGGAGTGTGTTGCCATTTCCTTCTCCCTAACTTCTCTAACCCTGGTTTAATAGATAACACCATTCGAACTCATTTCTCCAAATTCCAAAATGCTTTATTTGTGCAATGTTGATACCTGACAATTAGGACATTTTTAAGAATCTCAATTCTCCCAGGAAAGCTTTTTAGAAAGGAAGGATTTAACTTGAGTCTCACCCTATTGTTAGAACTCAAATCTCATACTTTTCCCCTTTTCAATTAAAAAGTCATACATTCAATTAGACTACATCTGTGAACCTGCTTTAGCAGTAATTAAGATGAACATTATGATATGGGTAGTAAAAAGTAATAGTTTCCTTCAATCTCTTGGGTTTTTTGAAATACATTTTCTCGATGGAAATCAAATTATTTTATTTCATAGAAGTGATTCCTCTCTATTCAATAGGGTGAAACCATGCGTGAGGTGTTGCTTGTGTAACTACTAAGTCAGAATCATTAAGAATGAAGTTTAGTAAATAAAGTTATTGGGTGGCTGCTTTTTCACAAAAGGTTTGGAACTGTATTAAATTAACAGGAAATAGGTTTAGAGTTTTCTCTAACTAACTGATCCTCAGTGGAGAACAGAAATGAAATGGCCTTATTCAAGGACATCCATTTGAAATCCATAAATATTTTATAAGCATGGAATAAATTGCTTATTTTCAAACAGGTGCTATTGTGAAAATTATTTTGATTTTTCTTTTGCCTCAGGGCTCTTGAACAAAATAACAATATATCATGTATATAGTGCTTAGACATTAGGTTATGTCTGTATTTTCCATAATTGGCTCAGCTAAGTGGAGGGAAGCTCGTATGTAGGGTTCCTCTGCTGTGTCCCCAGTGTCTTTCCATAAGGAAAATCATGCCTTAAATAGGACCTGCATCTCATTGCTCATTCTGCAAATTGTCAACTAAAATGGTGTCATTTCCTTCAAGATAATGACAATAGATTGAAATGTATTCTGCTAACATATGTGATAGATAATTTTTACCCTTCATCAACACATTCAAATGTTCCCTATGCATTGAGGGTGGTTTTTCATTTGAACAACAGAAGCACTCTATTAGGAAAAAATATTATTTTTCTTCTTTATTTTTTATTTTGACTGCATTTCTCTTTTGGATTGCAGTCTTTCTCTAAGTAATGTGTACAGATGTTTGATATGGAAAAATTTTGTCCTTTAAAGAAATGATATATAAAAAAAGAAGATGGTTCCACTATCCCACCATCTGCTTACTTCTTGTTATATCTCCAGGAGGGGAAAGAATCTGAGTTGAGTCATCCAAATTCTGCTTCTGTATTCTCTATAAGACCAATGGCATAAGGACTTCCCTGGTGGTCCAGTGGCTAAGACTCCACAATCCCAATGCATGGGGCTGGGTTTGATCCCTGGTCAGGGAACTAGATTCCACATGCTGCAAGTAAGGCCCATTGCAGCCAAATAAATAATTTATTTTTAAAGGGCAATGGCATCCATTATTGAGGTTAGCAGCAAGCTGAAGTCAGGGCCTGCTCTGTGGTCAGGGCAAGGACCAGTGAGTGGTCAGAGACATCATTTATTTCATAGAGAGTGCTCAGGTGTTGTTGAGATAAAGACTAGATCATTTTCTGGCCATGGTCAGGTGGTCAGTAAGAAATTGTGAAATGTTGTCAAATGAATCAATTTCTATGAATATAAAAGTCTTGGAATAATAGATGTGCAATCTCAAGGGAAAGTTGCCCCCAAGAGAAGCCAAACAGTGAGAGACCAAGAGAATCAGCAGCAGAAAATGATATCAACTAAAGCAAAACTACCCTGGGTATGTCTGTAATCACTGTCCCCCTGTTTGCATCCTCTTTAAAGAGAATATGCCTCTGATTGACCCAGGGAACTCACTGACCCCCGAGGAACCAATGATAAGCCAGGCTGGTACAGTCCGGCTTTTCCTTTTGGAACTCTGAATTGAGACACATACGAAATTGCAAGTTTGTGGCTGAGTTGACATAAGCATGGGGCTAGAATGAAGGTTCAAAAAATACTGCTGCTGGGGCCACTGGAGTTTCTGTGGCTGTGCAGTTGGCCACATGTGGTGAAAGTGAAAGTCGCTCGGTTGTGTCCGATTCTTTGCAACCTCATGGACTACAGAGTCCATGGAATTTTCCAGGTCAGAATACTGGAGTGGGTAGCCCATTCCCTTCTCCAGGGGATCTTCCCAATCTAGGGATTGAACCCAGGTCTCCCACATTGCAAGCAAATTCCTTACCAGCTGAACCACCAGGGAGGCCACATGTGGTAAATGGCATTATTTGGCCCTGACTCTCTCTCTCTCCAAGTCCTTGGCCATGTAACTTCACAGCTGCTCCTACTAAATAAGCAGAGTTTATTTCCCTTTCCTTTGTTATTGTGTTTGTTTATTTGACCTGCTTTAACCAACAGAATGGAGGGACATGACTGTCATTGTGCCACTTCTGAGAGGAGATTTTAAGTGGTCTTGAATATTTCCACTTGTCATCTTATGCCTTTGCTATAGATAGGATCAAGGAAAGTTAAAATCTAAATTAGTAATCCAAAGATTTTTGTGAACATGGAATTAGAGTAACAGAAAGTTTACTACAGGATGTAGATGTTCAAAGATGTCAAGCATGTTACAGCATCTCCATAATAACCTGCAGCGGGTCCTGGTGTGCCTGAAATCACTCAGTGAGGACCCTGCACGTTGGCTGGCATTGCCAGTACCTGCGTGCATCTCTGTGACATGACCTTCCTGGCTTAATGTTCTTCAGCTGTGTTCATAACTTGAATTTACTGTTCTGCTCTGAAAACATCTTTCTCTTTAGCATGAACTGTGTATCCCTCTTCTGATTGAATGTATGTATTGATAGAATTTCATAATCAAAGAGAATATTATAATTTCTCTTTTAATAACATCTTTGGGGAACACACTTCTGTTGGTCCAGGGAGAAGAATAGACTGAACCACTGATCAATTTTTGTACAAATAACATTTGTTGTTCATCTTCTCTGAAGATAACAATTTTATCTAATATTTCTGGCAAAGTGTGGGAATATTATTTTATCTTGTGAGCAACATAGTATCTTGCTTTTTTCCCCCTTTCCCCTTCATGGTGCTCTGAGTGGTAATAGAGTTGGAAGTGTTATTATGTAGAGGAATTCTGACCTTCTCCTTCGGGGCTGAGAGATCACACGGAGAGCACGATGCACAGGACCGGTGATCTGTTCCCGACGGAGCTAATTGATAAGGAACATATTTTATGAATGAAGTTACAAGATAAAAAATGAGACTAATGAAATACCCCAATGACTCCAAAGTAATTAAGGAAGGCATTCCATACACTACCTCTAATTAGACGCTGAGGCTGAGAATTCACAATTGACTTGATATTCTCCAGTGGTGCTGACCCCTTGTTTAATACGACAGCAACTGTGAGTATTCATAACTAAGGAAAGTAAAACCTCACTTCCAGAATGGCAATAGCCCATTTAAGTGAGGCTGGTGGGTACTAGGTAATTACAATCACAGTGAATTGAGCACAGCCTCCATTTTTTCAAGTGATTCCTTGAGCCAAAGAAGCTCAAGAGATGTTTTTAAAAATAATTTTTGTAAGACAACTCTTTTCAGCATTAAAAAAAAAATGGTTAAAAATAAGGTCACAAACCTTTTTAAAATGTGTTTATTTTCCTTTATCGGTTTTTCCTTAGCTCTTTAATCCAGTCTTATAGTTTCCCTTAATCATTATTCCTTTCAAATATAAAACTCTCAACTTGCATTGATTCTTGCACGTTGAACAATGCTTGCTCCTCACTTCTTAGCTCTCTTTCAAAAGACTGTCCTTTGAATTACCCTTGGTGGAGATCTTATTGTTCCTCCAAGTAGACAGAAGCTAAAAATTTTTTTTAGTCAATAAGTATTTTTTAAGTATATAATGTGTGTTTTAACCATAATGAGAAAGCAGAAGAAAATTTGACTAAGTACTTATGATCCAGAATATTACAGTCTTTTCTCCAAAATGAGGCAACATACGAGACAGAGAAAGTAAGAGCACATGACAGAATGTGACTATGTGTGGAACAGCGACCAGACTGTTTTGTAGGAGTTTGGATGAGGAGAGGTGAGCAAAGCCTAAAATACCAGGTAGGGTTTCTGAGTGAGAGAAGAAATAGAGGGTATGCGAAAGGCACTGAATTTGGGCAAGTGGAATAGGAAGTAGTGGGCGAAAATTTGAGTGAATGTGCCAGAAAGAGCTTTAGCATGGGGTCTTCATGACAGAGGGAGAAAGAGGTGGTTTATCTCCACCAAGCCTAAATCATATGCAGCTGACGCTTGAATAAGGAGGGTGGGCGGAGATGGAATGCTGATCCTCCCCAGCCATCAAAAATCCACATGTAACTTATAGTCAGCCCTCCCTATACGTGATTTCTCTGTATCTGTGGTTTCACATCTGCAGATTCAACCAACTACAGATAGTATAGTACTACAGTATTAACTGTTAAAAAAAAAAAAAAAATTCAAGTGAATCTGCCCAGTCCAAACCTGTGTTATTCAAGGGTCAACTATATAATTATTTCACTTGCAATAAATCAGGGCCATCTTGCCAGTTTATAAGTAATTAAAGAGAGCAAGGTGGAATAATTTAAAATCACTTTGAATCCTTTTTAATTTTAAAAATCTTCCCTAAAGAATAATAGGATCTAAGAGCAGACAGAGACCCTGGGGACCAGATACTTAAAGTTTCCTCCACGTGTAGAAACTTATTCTAAGTCATTGATGGGGGCCGTGGAGTATGAACCCCTAATGTAATGTAATATGTTATATAATATGTAATGTAATATTTTATCAATATACATATTTTTACATAGGGGAGTTTCATAGCTCTATTGTATTTCTCTTGGCTTCAAAACCCTTGCAAGGGTTAAGTACCACTGGTCTAGAGCACCTTTGTTAGGTGGTGATTAACAAATAATGACAGGTAGTTCATTATCCATCAAGGAGCCAGTTTTAATTTCAATAGCTCTAAATTTGCCTGAGTTACACTGAGAAGAGTCCTCTCAACCAGAAGTCCTAGTTTGGTCCCACTTCGGGGGTCCCAAACTGAACTGACTAGGAGCCAGTCAAGATGAGACCTTGGTACAGTGCACTCAGGTATTGATTGTTGTTGTTGTTCAGTTGCTAAGTCATATCCGACTCTTTGCAACCCCATGGACTGCAGCACATCAGGCTTCCCTGTCCTTCACTGTCTCCCTGAGTTTGATCAAACTCATGTCCACTGAGTAAGTGATGCCATCCAACCATCTCATCCTCTCTTGCCCCCTTCTCCTCTTGCCCTCCACCTTTCCCAGCATCAGGGTCTTTTCCAGGGAGTCTGCTCTTCCCATCAGGTGGCGAAAGTGTTGGAGATTCAGCACCAGTCCTTCCAATGAGTATTCAGGGTTGATTTCCTTCAGGATTGACTGGTTTGATCTCCTTGGTGTCCAAGGGACACTCAAGAGTCTTGTCCAGCACCACAGTTCTAAAGCATAATTTATTCAGTGTTCAGCCTTCTTTATGGTCTAACTCTCACATCTATATATGACTACTGGAAAAAACCATAGCTTTGACTATATAGTATTGATAACTAATGCATATCCTCTGTAAGAAGGATGTGAAGATTGAGTTTTTTGTTTTTATTCCCATATAAAATGAAATTAAAATAAAGAATAAGACCAAAGAGCCCATCTGACTTAGCCCACAGAGTGTTAAACAGACGCAGAACAGCATCAGAACAGTGACCAACAGACAAACCCATTTCCATTGTTCATCTGTGTTTTGCTGAGTGACTTTGGGAGTATTTTTACTGTAGGTTCATAAGTTTCCTTCCTAAATGAGTAGAAGCTGTTTAAAATAATGTACTGATTTAGAGTTTTCTCTGACTTATTTTTTAATGTGATATATTAGAATCCCCTTTCCACTCACATCTTTCAGAAGTGGTGCCAATAACGTGGGGAACAATAAATTATTCAAAGTGGGCGAGCCATATAACAACCAGGAAGCCAGTAGTTTATTAGAGATAGCTGCACACAAATGCACATTTGCCAGCAGTGTCGACAACAAATCAGAAGTGATATATGTCCTTTCTCACATGCCTGCAACGTTTAATATCTTTGAAAGACATTAAAGATGTCAAATGTTTAGACCACAATCTGAGAAGCAGTGAAAATATAGGATCACTGTTTACAAACGGGCTCAGAGCTGGGTCACAATTACCTATGCCTGTCTTCTAAAGGGTAAACATCTTTCACATATTTGTTTGCTAATGTACTTTGCTTTGCAAAATAGTTCTGATCCTGAGGTGGTGTTGGTTAATCCAATCCCACTTTATCATAAACTAGAATTATCATTTCAGAGGCAGTTATACTTCATTTATGTTCAATTTCCAATTCATATAGGCTTCCATAATTCACAATTGTTTATCCCCTCCCCTCCTTTGTTTAATATTGAATGATTTATAAGGCAACCACTTTAAAGCACTGAAGGAAATGTTTCTTTTTAAGCAGACAATAGTAAGTATTTGGGATATCATTTCACTAGTTCTTTTGTTTTAAAAGTTGGATTTGTCTACATTCTTAAAATTCATTTTATTATAGAACATAAACATATACAACAATAGAGAGAATTATATAATTGATGCTATGTACCCACCATGCAACATGAAACCTCAGCAATTATCAACTCAGGACTAGTCATGTTTTAATTATACCCCTGTATTGCTTTATTTTAATTTGAGGCAAATATTAAACACCATATTAGATCACTTAATTCATAAATATTTTATGAATTTTAAAAGATGACGGCATTTTTTAAAAATGTAACTGAATTACCATAGTTACACAATTAAGATTAGAACAATTAAGATTTTAGGACAATTAAGATTTTAATATCATCACATATCATTGCTTGAAATTTCTGGATTTTCTTGTCCTTTTTGGCAGTTTGTTTGAATCAGAATCTTTATAACATCTTTTCATTTGTAATTGCTTGATATGTTTCTTAAAAGTCTTTTATCATTTCTTCCTCTATCCATCTCTTCTTTTTCTTTACATTTTAGTTGTGGAAGAAAACCTGATTTGGGGCCTCTCCACTTTACATTTATGTAGTTTATATTTTATATAGAGTTTGTAATTATTGCCCAGGGAAGTGTGTCTGATGCAAACGACTTTACCCTTAGCAACAGCAGAACTCCTCTTTGTCTTTATATTTATTTATTTTTAACTGGAGTATAACTGCTATACAATGTTGTGAAGACATACAGATGGCCAACATGAAATAACACTTAATGTCGCTCATTATTAGAGAAATGCAAATCAAAACTAAAACGAGGTATCACCTCAACACTGTTCAGAATGGCCATCATCAAAAAATCCTCTTAGTCTTTTAATCCCACCCCAGTCAGGCTGTTGTCCCCTCCGTTCTACTCATCCTGTTCTCACAAGGGTCATTAATGGCCTCCATATTGACAGATTCAATAGTCATTTCTCAGTCCTTTTTCTTTGTTTTTTAACTGGTCTATGCCCAGCATTTGACCTTGCTTTTTTTTTTCTTGACTCTACTTGGTGTCAGGACCTAACACTCTTTAATCTTCTTCTAGTAGATTTTATCTGGTTGCTACTTCTTCATGTTCTTTTATTTACTCAACTCATATTCTTCCCATAGCATTTTGGAGGGCAACAGTGTTCAGACCTGGTACATCTTCAATTCTCCACAGTCACTTCCAAGTTGACCTCATCTAGTATCATGCTTTTAAATACTATGCAACAGCACAACAAAGGAAACTATAAGCAAGGTGAAGAGACAGCCCTCAGATTGGGAGAAAATAATAGCAAACAAAGCAACAGACAAAGGATTAATCTCAAAAATATACAAGCAACTCTTGAAGCTCAATTCCAGAAAAATAAATGACCCAATCAAAAAATGGGCCAAAGAACTAAACAGACATTTCTCCAAAGAAGACATACGGATGGCTAACAAACACATGAAAAGATGCTCAGCATCACTCATTATTAGAGAAATGCAAATCAAAACCACAATGAGGTACCATTACACGCCAGTCAGGATGGCTGCTATCCAAAAGTCTACAAGCAATAAATGCTGGAGAGGGTGTGGAGAAAAGGGAACCCTCTTACACTGTTGGTGGGAATGCAAACTAGTACAGCCGCTATGGAGAACAGTGTGGAGATTTCTTAAAAAACTGAAAACATAACTGCCATATGACCCAGCAATCCCACTTCTGGGCATACACACCGAGGAAACCAGATCTGAAAGAGACACGTGCACCCCAGTGTTCATCGCAGCACTGTTTATAATAGCCAGGACATGGAAGCAACCTAGATGCCCATCAGCAGACGAATGGATAAGGAAGCTGTGGTACATATACACCATGGAATATTACTCAGCCATTAAAAAGAATTCATTTGAACCAGTTCTAATGAGATGGATGAAACTGGAGCCCATTATACAGAGTGAAGTAAGCCAGAAAGATAAAGACCATTACAGCATACTAACACATACATATGGAATTTAGAAAGATGGTAATGATAACCCTATATGCAAAACAGAAAAAGAGACACAGATGTACAGAACAGACTTTTGGACTCTGTGGGAGAAGGCGAGGGTGGGATGTTTCAAGAGAACAGCATCGAAACATGTATATTATCTAGGGTGAAACAGATCACCAGCCCAGGTTGGATGCATGAGACAAGTGCTTGGGCCTGGTACAGTGGGAAGACCCAGAGGGATAGGGTAGAGAGGGAGGTGGGAGGGGGGGATCGGGATGGGGAATACATGTAAATCCATGGCTAATTCATGTCAATGTATGACAAAAACCACTACAATATTTTAAAGTAATTAGCCTCCAACTAATAAAAATAAATGAAAAAAAAATACTATGCAACAATTCTTTATCCCTGGCTACATTTCCCTCCTGACTTCCAGAATCAGAAATCTCACTATCTTATTGAAATTGCTCATTTGAAGTTTGTTAGACATCTCAAACTTACCCTATCTTAAGTCTTAATTGTTGGTCTCATCCCAAAACCATTTTCCTGCTCACCTCCCAGGAAAATATTTTCTGCTCAGAAAAATTAACTTCATTCATGCTTTTTCTTAGTCCTCAATACATAGAATAATTCCTCATTTTTACCCAAATTTTCCATTAACAGCACCTGAAAGTTGTCTCTGCTAACCTTCAAAATACGTTCAGAAACTGACCACTTTGTACTACCTTCTCTTCTACCAATCCAATTAAAGACAATATCAGCTTTCATCAGTTATTATGAGTGCTTAACTTTATTCTTATTTCCTTGTCCTGTTATAGTCTTACAGGCTGTTAACCACACAGAAGCCAGAGTAATATTTTAAAAAACCTGATTTAGATCATGTTACTGCTTTGCTCAAAGTCTCCCGATGACTACCAGCTCCATCTCACCCAGAATAATGTCTAAAATCCTCCCCACTGCCTACATGTCCCTTTGTGATTTTGTCTCACTGATGATCTCTCTAACCCAGCTTCTCTAAATTGCATTCCATTTACTGCAGCTACTCTGGCCTCCTTGCTGGGCCTCTGTGCTTGCTGTATCTTCTGATATGAAGGGTGTTATCAAAACAACACAAGATAAGTGTTGGTGAGGATGTAGAGGTATTAGAACCTGTATACTGGAATGTGAATTGGTGAAGCCACTGTGGAAAACAGTATGGACGCTCCTTGAAAAACTAAAAGTAGAACTACCATACAATCTAGCAATCCCACTTTTGCGTATATATCCAAAATTATTAAAATCAGGATCTCGAAGATTTATTTGTGCCCCTATGTTCACAGCAGCATTATTCACAAGAGCCAAGATCAGCCTCTATATCCACAAACAGATAAATAGATAAACATGTGGTATATACACACAGTGGAATATTACTCAGCCTTACACATCCTGCCATATGTGACAACACAGATGAACCTGGAAGATATTATGCTAAGTGAAAGAAGCCCATCACAGAACAAAAATACTGCATGATTCCACGCATATGAGGTGTCTAAAATAGTCAAACTCATAGAAACAGACAGGAGCATGGTGGTTGCCAGGGGCTGGAGGAAGGCAGAAATGACGAGTTGCTATTCATGGGAATAAAGTTTCAGTTATGTAAGATAAATAAATTCCAGAGATTTGCTGTGCAACATTGCACCTAAACTTAACAGCATTTTTAATTTTAGGTCTTGAGCTACAACATTGTTTGTTTAGTATCCATATTCCCAGCTACAAAAATCTAAGCTCCATATGCACAGGCAATTAGTTCTTTTTTTAAAATTTTTTATTTTTGGTTTTTGCTGTATATTCTATATCTTCAATCACTGCCTAGGCCCCTGTAGGTGTTCAATAATATGTGTGGAATGAATGAATGTAGTGAGAAGGAACACAGGGAATTTTGCCAAGTAAAAGAGGGCCCGTATGAAAAATTGATGTGGGGGTGGGTGGTGGTGAGTTAGACTGTACAGAATTTTGTAAACCACATAAGGATTTTTTTTTTCTTTTTCAAAAGAACAATGTAATGTGCAGCCACTGGAGTGTTTTAAGCAGATGGACTGATGTGATCAGCTTTCAGGTTTTGAAAAAATAACTCTCATCTGAAAAGTGTATGTTCATTTGGGCAATTGCTTTCAGCCTCAGACTAATTAAATCAGACCCTCTAGATGGTGGTGGGGCGGGGGGTGGTGAAGCCCAGTAAATAGCAAGGGTGAAAGCTTTTCAGGAGATTCCAACGCATAGTCATAATTAGAAACAAGTGGTTTGGGGTCTGGTTCTGAGAAGGCAAGATGGACAAGATTCAAAACACGGAGGAGAGATTTCTGGTCTCAGCTTTGATATGTTAGGAGTTTAGCAGTCATGGTTCATGTCCTTGGAGGTGGCAATGAGTCGGACATCACTGAGGGGGCAGGCACATGCTCATGTCCTTAGAATGAGCAAATGTTGTGCAAGCTGAAAATTAATGACTTTCTTGGACCAATCAGAGACTTACCGTTACAGGGTGAGGTCCAATCAGACCTAACTTTGTTGCGCTAGCCACCCGCCCTGAAATAGAGTCAGGTGCATCTGGAGAGGTTCATTACCTGAGATCTTCTAACCTGGAGTGGACGCCGCTGGGACCCTAAGCTGGTAGGAACGCTACCCTGCTTCTTTTTGTCAAGTTCCTGGAGTCCAAATCAGGCTAACTGAGAGTGAGAAGTGCCTCATAGTTTCTCAGGGTTTTCCTGCAGGAACCACCTACCCCCGCCCGCCCCACCCGTCACCCCCGTTTTTCAAGAGGAGGATCTGAGAAAGCTCCTCATGTAGTCTTGGCAAGGCAGGGATGAGGGAAGGAAGGGCAGCTATGGTAAATCCTCGAGGACGCTCCTCCCAAGGAAAGGACTGATCTCCTGGATGAAGGACTTGGCCAGAGGGCAGTTTTGAAACCTTATTCCAGCTCCAGGAAGGGAACCACGCCTCATGGCCTCCTGTCCCAGCCTTCTTGCCTAAGAGAAAAATAAAGCCTGGTCCATAGGGGAAAGGGCTTGAAAGAATTAGACTGATCATGTTGTAGCTGAAAAGCGACCAGGGCACAGTGGCGAAAAGTCTGTCTTAGGAGGACAGACAGACTCCTGAAGTCCACACCCTTGGACTCAGGCCCACTAAAGACTGAGCCCAGAATGTTCCCTCCCCCCACGCCTTACCCAGGCACCACAGGAGCCTGGGGACAGTGGATTACAGGAGAGAAAGCTGCAGGACACAAACTGTCTGAGGAGGACGTAGGGAAGCTCCCAAGCTGAGAGGGAGGAGAAAACAATTTTATCAGAGGAATTTGAAGCATCTGTTGTCTCTAGCGACAGCGAATATTAATCAGAGCCCACCTCCTAGCCAGATTATCATAGTCCTCACACCAAAGGCCTGTTCACTGTAGTACCTATTACCCTAAACAACCCTGGCTTTCAACCAAAGATTACAAGTCAGGTCAGAAGGCAAAATAACACCTTCTCTGGAGACAAATAATTTTCACAACTAGACTCAGATATGACAGAGATGTTGGATTCATTAGGAAAGAGTCTAAAATTATTATAATTAAGGTGTTAAAGGCTCTCATGGAAAAAGTAGATACCATGCATAATCATATATATGGGTTATATAAGCTGAGAGATGGGCACCATAATAAAGAATCAAAACACAGGGGAAGAGGGATTTCCCTGGTGGGCCAGTGGTTGAGAGTCTGACTGCCGGTGCAGGGGAGATGGGTTCAACTTACTGGTCTGGGAAGATTCCACATGCTGCAGAGTTGAAACCCACAGGCCCAGAGCCTGTGCTCTGCGGCAAGAGACACCTTTGTCACGAGAAGCCCACACACAGGAACAGAGAGGAGCCCCTGTTTGCAGCAGCGAAGACCCAGCACAGCCAAAAATAAATGTAATAATAGGTGAGGGAGTTGGCTTTACCCTGGGATAGGGTCAACTCCTTTAATGTAAGAGGGAAAAGGAATATTGGTACCGATGTGGATGTGCATTTTTAGGTATGTTCTCATGTGCTATTGGTGACTTCTGTTAATTTTGGTCCTCTGTCCATGCACCCTCCCTTGCCCCCAGAAACAAATGTCTACTGACTGGGGAGGTGTCTGGTAAGGACAGACAATGTTAGGAGACCCTCCTTATGCCCTTTCTTGTCCTCCTCCTGGGGCTGTTAACTGGCCTTATCTCCCCAGGGAACTTGGGATGGCTGTGAGAAAGCAAATACATGTAACACGTGAAGAAGTACATCCCTCATTATGATTTGTGGGTGAGGCTTTACATACACCAATGATCATTCAAGCTTAATTCTGTTACCCAGCCAATTAAAATAAATGCTCAAAAAGATGTCTTTAACTTAGCTATGGTTGGCTATTGTGCTACAATCTCAAATCAAATTACTATTCTTATACTAGATCTGGGCTTCCCTGGGGGCTCAGTGGCAAAGAATCTGCCTGCAGTGCTGGAGATCTGAGTTCAGTTCCTGGGTTGGGAACATCCTTTGGAGAAGGGAATGGCGACCCACTCCAGTATTCTTGCCTGGAGAATCCCATGGACAGAGAACCTGGTAGGCTGCAGTTCCTGGGGTCACAAGGCGTCAGATGTAACTGAGTGACCAACACTTTTACTTTCATACTAGATCTAGTGATTAAAAAAAAAAAAGATGCGAGGGAATACATGTTATCTTAAACTACCATTTATGGAGCAGCTATTATGTTTTGAGCCCTGTTCTATACCAAATGTTTTGCAGAACTCACAATGCACCTTCCAGGTAGGCTTTTTAAAATCTTCATTTTATACTTGATGGGGCAGAAGCCCAGAGAAATAAATAAATGCACAGAGCTGGGAAGAGGTACCCATCCCATACAAACTCAGGTTTTTTTTTGTTTTTCAACTCCATTCTCCAAAGCTACTGCTTATTCCACCATAATTTTGAAACATGACAAAATTTACAAGTAGCAGAGAAAACACAAATGGGCCCTGGAACAGAGGAAAGTGTTTTTGGCACAATTATTCAAAGTATTTTACTTGGGAACTTTCTATCTAAACACTATTTAAATCTAAATATTTTCTATATAAATAAGGATGGGACTATTTGCAAGGGCAACTGTCAGGAAATTCCTGTACTTTATTTTCTACCAGAATTAATTGGTGTTGTGGTTTTTCATACTCCTGTCTGGAGCATTACTGAGGAGCCGGAATAATATGCAATGATTTCTTGATTCTAAGATTCATACTTTATCTTCAAATTTTAACAGTTTGGAAGCTGGGATCCATCTTATCACTGTGTCTGGAGAAACTGTCCATGGGCCAGGCAGAAGGGTAAGTTGTGATGATTTTCTTTTATTGCCTAAATAAATGAAAACTTAGCTCTATATTAGAGATGACAGTTTATCTGATTTGTACCTCAGTTAAATAATTTGCATTGGTAGCATTTTACTCTATTGATTTAAATGTAAATTTGGATCCCCAACGATTACTTTTAATGCTTTTACAAGATTATATTATGAGGCAACACTGAAGAAACTTACTGTGACTGTGGCAGTTTCCTTACCAAATGCCAGAAAGTGCAATTAAGTGCAATGGAAATTGCTAAATATTTTTAAATAGGTCATATAATTTTGAAAGCTTGAGAGGCTGATGTAACCAAGTGATGCACTGTGAAGGCCTCTCACTGGGGCTCTGAATTTCTGTTTTGTTACTAGCTTCCAGCTGGCTTTGTAAACAAAGTTGTTTAACTTCCAGTGATACAAAATAAATTAATAGAATGAGCTAACTGAAAGATTGACCAGATAGTCAATGCAGATAAAACTTTTTACACCTCAAATTCATATTGTCAGTTGTAGAGGAACTAAAACTACCCTGTGCTTATGGAGAATTTGTGATTGATGGGGGTTGGGGGAGGAAGACTGAGATAGAAATTCTACCAGGGATGCTAAATAACAATACAAGGTTTCATTAATGCCATATAAACATTGTGCAAGAGGGTTTCCAGGAAAGCTTTTGCATAAGCCACATAATTGTTATGAGCACAAATTTATGCAGGGATTGAAGAAGACAACAATTGTGTGTAATAGTGATCAGGGGGAGACTTCCTAGGAAAAGTGTTAAAGGGTAAGAGTCTCAAGAGGTTGGAAAGTGAAGGATGGGAACTATCTTGTATATTTACCTTCCTCCACCCACCTAGCATCCACAGCAGAATCGTCCACATAGTTGCACTAAAAAGTGTTTGAAAAGCTTGAAAAATGAAGAATGGCACCTCTTAATAGCTATAGAATGTTTAAGGTCATGGAAAAGCATTAAAAAAAAAAAGCCTGACAGAGACTATTCCACTCTTCATACACCCACTCCAGACACATTCTCAGAATCAGCACCATACCTATTTTTAAACATTTCATTTGTCAGCTTTTTATTGTTTAAAAAAAAGTCCAATTTGCTTAAAACGCCTTAGGGAAAGTATGATCAAATTCATTGATGATACTGACATTGAATCAGAATGGACAGGGACAGAAATACTAGGGCCCATTAAAATGAACCCATGGATTAAGAGTCCTCTCAGCTCTGTGCTCTACCACATCCAGGGTTTAGTGAAATAAAACCAGAGACAAGCATAGACTGATTCCAGATTGACCTCAGAGGCCATGTTTTTACAGCCTAAGGGACTGAATAGTGCTCTGGCCAGACCAAGAGATCCCAGAGGATTGTCTGAATAATCACCTTGTCTCCATGTGGTATCTCGGCTTAAACTGTTTCCTTCAAGAATGTGTCAGGGAAGGAATGGCTCTTGACATCCTTATGTGGAAATGTTACCTCAAGCTCACACAGGTTTAAATGATGTTAAATGAGGGTTGTTTGTATTCTGTGAGTACAGCTGTGACATATATGATCCATTAGGATATGCAGAAGGCAGAAGAGAGCCCAGGTGGTTTCGTGTATTCTCTTCCATTAGCCCACAAACAAGTCTTTGCTTATTACGTGGGACAGATATCCGAGCATGACAAATTCTTTCAGTATGGTAGCCTTAAACTAAAATAGTAAACAAGGAACTAGGACACAGTGTGATGTACTGTGAAATTGGGGAATCAAGTCCAGGGAAATCCAGACATGTTAGATTAAAACTCCTGTTTCTGCAAGTGAGTTGTCATATATAAGCAACGGTGGTATCTCTTTAGTTCTTTGAGGTCAAAGTTGTGCAAAGGGGGTGGGGAAGAAGGCAAGGCAAGCAAGCAAGCTGTACAGAGGGTAATTCTTGTTGAAATTCTTGAAAGTTTTTTAAGATTTATAGTCCTGCCCTTGTGGATGTTCTTACTTTATCTTTGAAGACACATTGAGCAGTTGGGATGCTCCAGACACCATGGCTTTGATAGAAGGCCACAGTGAAGACTTTTGGAAGTCTGGGTAAGCAGGGAGGAGGTAAGACATCATGAAAGTCAGAGAACAGAGGCCTCACCTGAGAGAGCCAAAGGCAAAGAGTAGATGGAGAGGCTACCATTCAAAAGTACCTGCTATGCTTTCTCCACAAGTGGTGCTTAGGCGATTGGGCATCCATTGGCCAAAAAAAGAAAAAGGATGAAGGAAAAAGAATAGAAGGACTTTGATCCAAACTTCACACCTTATAAAAAAAATTAACTCAAAATGGATCACGGACTTAAATGTAAAACATAAAGCTATAAAGCTTTTAGAAAAAAAAGACAATTTTGAAATCTAGGGCTAGACATGAACTCTTAGATGTGACCCCAAACCACCATTCATAAAAGGGAAATTGTTTAATTAGATTGCATCAAAAATTGATCATTTAGATCACATCAAAAATTAATTTTTTTCTTTTGTAAAAAAAAAAAAAGCCCCTGTTAACAGGATTAAAAGATAAGCTACAGTCTGGGAGAAAATATTTGCAAACCACATATCCTGTAAAGATTTGTTATTTAGTGTATAAATAACTCACAACCCATTAGTTAAAAACTCAAGAAAACTATGAGCAAATGACATGAACAGATATTTTATCAAAGAGGATATAAAGTAACAAGCATGAGAAAAGATTATTCACCAATATTTACCATTAGGAAAATACAAATTAAGTTCACAGTGAGATATTACTACATACCCATGATTCTGGTGAACCCATTTGCAGGGCAGGACTAGAGACGTAGACTTAGAGAAGAGACTTGTCAACACAGTTGGGGAAGGAGAGGGTGAGACCAGCTGAAAAAGTTGCATTGGAAGATGTACACTACCATATGTAAAATAGATTGCTAGTGGGAAGTTTCTGTATAACACAGGGAGCTCACCTTGGTGCTCTGTGACAACCTAGAGGGACGGGATGGGTCGAGGGTAGCAGGGAAGCTCAAGAGGAAGGGGACATATGTATACTTTAGGACTGTTTCATGTTGTGGTATGGCAGAAGCCAACACAATTTGTAAAGCTATTATCCTCCAATTAAAATGTTTTTTAAAAATGCCAAAAATAGGATAGCTAGTATTAAAAAGAAAAATAGTGATAACACCAAATTCTGGCAGTGCTGTAGGGAAACTGGTTTACTCACATATTGCTAGTGTCAATATAATATAGTCCAACCACTCACAAAAACAGTTTGGCAGTTGCTTTTAAAACTAAACATGCAGCTCTTACACAGCTTAGAAATTGGACTGGGGGAAAATGACCCAGAGAAATTAAAATTTATGTTAACACTCATACAAGGATGTGCATAGCAGTTTTATTTGCAATAGACAAAATTTGGAAACAACCTAGATATCCTTCACCAAATGTATGATTTAAAAATTGATGGCATATCCATACTGTGGAATACATCTCAGCGATAAAAAGGAACTAGCTATTGATATCTGCAATACTTTAGATTAATCTCCAGAGAATTATGCTGTATGAAAACAGATTCCAAAAGGATGTATACTGTATGATTTTATTTCTATAACACTGTTGAATTTACACAATTTAAGAATGGAGAACAGATTAGTAGTTGCTAGAAATTAGAGACAAAGGTTGGTGAACAGAAGGATGAGAGTTAGGTGTGGTTGTGCATGTGTGCTATGTCACTTCAGTGGTGTTTGACTCTTTCTGACCCTATGGACTATAGTTCGCCAGGCTCCTCTGTCCATGTGATTCTTTAGGTAAGAATACTGGAGCGGGTTGCCATGCCCTCCTCCAGGGAATCTTTCCAACCCAGGGGTGGAACACACCTCTCTTATGCCACCTTCTCTAGCAGGTGGACCCTTTACCACTTGCGCCCCCTGAGAAGCCCAGGTGTGTCTATTAAAGAACAATAAAAGCATCCTTGAGCTGATAGAAATATTCTGTGTCTTAACTGTGTTACTGCCAATATTTTGATTGTGATTTCTTTTTGTACTCCAGTTTTGCAAGATATCACCATTGGGGGAAACTGTAAAGGGTGTAAAAGATCTCTCTGTAGTATTTCTTAAAACTGCCTGTGAATCTACAATTAATGTAAATCTAAATGTTTGATTTAGAGACACAGCCATAGAGAACAAATATATGGATACCGAGGGGGAATGGGGGTTGGGAGCAATTGGGAGGTTGGGATTGACACATATACACTTCTGATACTGTGCATAAAATAGGTAACTGATGAGAACCTACTTTATAGCACAGGGAACTATACTCAGGGCTCTGTGGTGACCTGAAGAAGAAGGCAGTCCAACAGGGAGGGGATATATGTATGGCTGATTTGTTTCCCTATATAATAGAAACTCACAACACAATAAAGCAACTATACTAAAATAAAAACACATTTAAAAAACTTGAACAATTAAAAAGAATAAATATGTGCCTGATTGTCCATAAAGTTAAGTGTGTGTGTGTGTATGTGTGTGTATCATCTCCTTCCCAGAGTGCAAATCACATATAAATTAGCTAGATTCTGGGGATACAGAGAGCAGTGGAACTGAGGAAGTACTTGGACTTTATTTTATAGCTATAAAAATGAATTTGAATTGTTTAAAGCAGAGAAATACCATGGGAAGTTTTGTATATAAGAGAAGTCATGGTTTTTTTTTTTTCTCTGTGATGTGGATTTGAAGTATTAAGGTATTTAGGACTTGGGTAAGGAGAGTAGATAAACTGTAATGAGACAGAGGTGATCACTTTATCCAACCAGGAGGGCATGGTAAGGAACTAGCTATCAAGGTAGAAGCTTTGCAGGTAGCGAGGTGGGGGAAAACACAAGGAATACACAGGTCAATAGCTTGTAGCCGTTGCTTTGATTTGAGGTGATACCTGGGCAAAGAAGAACATGAAGGACCATTTTCAGTGTGTTCGGTCACTAGAGGCATGGTGGTGCTTTTCAGCAAACAAGTTGCAGGAAGGCAATTGCTAGGGATAGGGGCTGTAGGCAGAAGAGTCCCTTGTCTAATGTTCAGTCATTTCCCTCCCCCACCCCCCCATTATCTTTCCATTGGGAAAACTGTGATCCAATATGTGAGGTCATTGGTCTAGTTTACAAATCTTAAATTCCTAACCCTATGAATTATAATTCTGAAAGAAATATCATGCTAATTTGTCCAGAACTTACATCATCCCTAGAAGAGTTCTATTTTTTGACCTACTTATGAAATTAAACGTAAGCAACTTTCCATGGAACTACAGTACTGCAACTCTATTTCGGGGAAGCAGAGAGAACAGCATAGTCATTGCGAATCCACTCAAAAACTGTGGTGCTTCTCAGGAGGAGGTGTCCAGGGTGAATGTGGTGTGGGATGCTTATTGAAACTCTGACTCAAGCAGGCTCCATCCAGATTGCAGCATCCTAGGTAGCCTTGCTTGTGGATCCTTAATTGGAGTCAGATACTAGAGACCTCACACAGAAGAGTGTGTGCCCGCCGAGGCTGCAGCTCTTTTCCAGCCTTTCAACTAAGGAGTCTTCTAGCCCAGAAAGGATCCCAAGGGTTTCTGAGAATCTGCAGATGTTCTTCTGGTATTTCCCTGTTAGGGAGAGAAAGAATTCTGCCTTCCTTTAACATCCTTTCGGTCCCCATCAAACAGCAGTACAGTATCAGGAGAAGGGAGCTTTAGGTTGTAGATTCTTCCTTTCAGAAGCCCTCACTCTTAAGAAACTTAAGATGGTCTGTGCTGGCAGAGATTGGTACCCTGTAACACTGGCCTTCTGATCAGTTCTCCCTAGTGCCCCTTGGCTAAGCACATGAACCTGACACAGATTCCCTTTTGCTGAGAACTGATGTGTCTGGGAGATGGTTTCTATTCGTGATGTGCGCTCACACCATCCACAAGCCATCTCTATAGCGCCTTCAGGGGAAGAGAGAAGAAGTACCACATAGAAGGAGCCGCCCAAGTTGTCACATGAACACTTGCTTGCACAGCAGAGACTTAGGGAATAATTAAATTCTGCTGATACGCTATCATCTTTAAGGTTGAGTTTTATCCTTCTATAAATACCAAATTACCCTGTGGTGTTTATTTAACAAAATACCCTGAAGATCCAAAACGTGCTTTCCCGTAAGACTTTTCCCCCACCTCTTTCTCTGCATCTGTCTCGCTGTTTCTCTAGGCCCTCCCAAGGGATTCAGGCTAACCCTGGAAAGCTCTTCCTGATGCTGAGAGCTGTACTAAGTTTGGCCATGGGGAATGGAAGCTCCTTCCAGGGAAATACTATTTTTGTTTTAGTGTCTGCTTGAATAGACATGGATAAGAAATTAAATCTGGCCAGGTAGTTGCTGCTGAAGCTTGTGGGGGAAAGGGGCATATGGAAGGGTCAGGGATAGACAGAAAAGCCTGGCTAGGATGTAGTCACTAAGGTGATAAAAGAAGACGATCTGGAAACTTGCCAAAGCAGATCAGTGTGGCATTAGCAGCAGAAGAGATGTGCCAGGAGCTGATGAAATATGATCTTAAGGGAAAGCTCAAATCTAGTTATTAGTGGAAGGAAAAGAACTGGCCTGGGCGAGAGAAGTGATTTGAAGAGGAGAGACATAAATAGAAACTGTGATTAGATAATACCGGTCACTTTCCCTCCTGTCCAAAGATCCAGTGAGGGAGAACTGTGTTAGAACATGCGAGGTTCCTAACATACAAGGTTCGTCAGTGTCGCTATTACATACAGCATGCAAAGGAAAGCTCGTATGCACAGACCAGCCCATCTGTGCATTGGCAGATGGGATGGGAGCTGTCCGAGTGAAGAGCACAGTATGATTTAGGGATATGAATGGACTATTCTGAGGATAGTAGTTCAAACACAATTGCCTTAATATTGCTATCTCAGATTTTAACTGAATGAATAGTTTCTGAATTGATTTTATTGTTTAAAGTCATGCTAGTTAATGGCTTTTCAAAATAAAATTGACTTCGGCTGACTTAAACATCAATGGAAGATCTAAAAAAGATTGATTTGATTATCCAATCCCCAAATCAAGTTTTCTGGAAATTTGGATATGTTCCATCTCCCCTTTTGTAAAGTGGCTTATTTGTGAACAAGCAACGAGCAAAACCAAGCCAAATTACAAGGGAATTCTGACAAACCTTAACTCAAACCTTAGCCACACCTTCTATTCTCTATGAATCACTGGATAAGTTGCTTAATTCCTCAGTTTTCTCAATAGAAAGAAAAAAAAAGCTACTATATGCTAGTATTGTGAAGATAATTATAAAGAGTCTAATATAGTGCTCAGTCTATAGTAGACTTCAGCAAAGGTTTGCTACCCTGTTGTGTTTATATTGCATACAGTTAGTTCTTCCCTGGTGGCTCAGATGGTAAAGAATCTGCCTGCAATGCAGGAGACAAGGGTTTGATCCCTGGATTGGGAAGATCCCGTGGAGAAGGGAATGGCTACCCACTCAAGTATTCTTGCCTGGAGAATCCCATGGACAGAGGAGCCTGGCAGGCTATAGTCCATGGGCTTGCAAAGCGTTAGACATGACTGAGCAACTTTCACTTCTTTACTTTTTATGTGTGTAGATGTGCAACATTGATAAAGACCTAGATAGGGGGACAGGACATTCTGATTATATCTAACAGTGGGGAAAAAGCACAGAAAATAATAGGCATGATATGTTTGGAAATATTTTTTCCAGAGCATTAATCCTGATCAGTAAGTAAGAAAATTAGCAGAAAGTTAGACTATGGAGAATCTTAGATATCAGAAGTTTAGATTTAATTCCTTAGGTCAATGGTCAGCAAACTTTTTCTGCACGAAGTCAGAGAGTAAGTATGTTCAGCCTTATGGACCACACAGTTGTGTCACAAATATTGGGCTCCGCTGTGATAGCATAACAGCAGTCATCAATAGACAATATGTTAGTTCATGAACACGTCTATGTTTTGAAAAAAACTTTATTTACAAAACCAGGCAGTGGGCCTGATTTGTTTTATAGGCTATAGTTTACCAAACCCTAGTCTAGATGACAGGACATAGATCCAACATCCTATCTTATTATTTCTTCATTTAGAAATCCACAAATGTTTTTACTTTTTGAATTGGTTAGGTGACAGCTAACCCCAAGCTATTGATATGTTCATTGATGAGGTAACTTTATAGATATTTGAGCATCTCCTGTCATTAGCCAATGCCCTAGGTGCTGGAAGAATAGCTGTGAGCAAACAGACAAAGCAGAGTTGCTAACTCTGAGGAACTCATTTTCTAATAGTTAGCTACCCTGTCATAAAAACCCAGCTCTACAAACATAGTGTTTATCAATATTTTCAGTAGTGCTAGTGGATTTTCTGTACCCAGTATCCCTATATTATTAAATCGAGGTCTGATCTAGCAAGGCGTATCTGGATATCAGGAAGACATTTGACAAAGTAGCCCCTGATGCTGTGGTGGACTTGCTGGAGAAATGTGGGCTGGGTGATGATATAGCTCAGTGAACTGGAACCTGGATAAAAGACAGGACTCCATGAATGCTGATTGACTGATCACCAATGACCTGCAGAGCAATCTCCAGTGACCTAGAGGGTCATGTCCTTGCTCCTGTCTCCCCAACCTGCCCACTGATGACTTAGATAAAGGCATGGAAAGCATGCTGATCAAATTTGCAGATGGCATAAAGCAGAGAGGGAGACGGCCGACAGGGCCCAGATCTAAAATGATTTCGACAGCCTGGAACAATAGCCTGAATCTAACAAGATGAAATTTAATAGGGATAAATGGAGGGTCCTGCACTTGGGTTCAGAAGTCAAATTGTACATGAGGTGGGGGAGAAGTGGCTAAACTGCAATCCTTGGGATGAAGCTTTAGAGATTTCATTGACAGCAGGCTCAGTGGGAGTCCACAGTGTGATGTGAATGTCAAAAACGCCAGAACAAGCCAGCTCCATCACTAGAAAGGCAGAGTCCAGGGCTAAGGAGACAGCTGTGCTGTAGCACTGAGCCAGTTCAGGTCTTATCGGGGTGTGGTTCTAAGTGTCAGATGATGGGAGGGTTGTGGATAGACTATCTTGTTGTCAAGGAAGACAACTCAATGAGTAGCGAGGAAATCTAAGAACATTGAGATCAGGTAACTTAGAATAGATTTAGGGGTTCCATGCCCTTCTGAAGAGCACATTGTGGGGGAAACTGGAAAAAATTAACTCTTGATGAAACTACTTCTGCTTCTCTAGTAACAAAACTCTTACCTGCTCTGAGGATCAAAGCATGAGTGGATGTTTGTTCAAATGCAGTGCTCTCTGGGTGAAAGATGGTCCCGGGAACCCAGAGAAGCTTGTGCTGGAATTGCTTTGTCCAGCAGGTTTCCTTGTCAGTTTCATTCCTTTGTAATCTATGAGTCATTTTTGAAAATCTGCATCAGATAACTCAAGTGTGAGCAGAAAGGTGAGTTTTCTGCAGTGCTGAGAAGCTTAGTAGTGAGGGCCAGATGTGTGTTTCCCAAGGAACAGATTCAACACTGCCATCAGAGAAACTTCAGGGAACAAGAGTCTGAAGGTATGGGCAATTTAATTTAATTTTCTGGTTAACTCTGAAAATATGTTTTCATTCAACCCTTGTTGCTGCAAATCATTTTAAAACACATTTGTTTACTTTCTTGCCTCTGTGAAAGGAAGGAGGGAAGGGGGAAAGGGAGGGAGGAGATTTGAATCTCTAAACATTCTCCTAGTTTTTAGAATAAAACCCACATATGGTCTGCCTAGTACAGTTTGATCTAGTACCTGCTCACTGCTTTAACATCATTAGTATCATATCTTCATCCCATTGACCATGACCCCGTTTTAGTTCCTTGTGACCATTGATGCCAGTGTTGGCCCTTAGGTAGGGATAAATTTATCTCCCCACTCTTTCTTTTCTTTTAAATTTTATTTATTTAGTTTATTTTTAGTTGTGCTGGGTCTTCACTGCTGTGTGGGGGCTTTCTATAATTGCAGCGAGCAGGGGCTAACTCTTCATTGTGTTCTGTGGGCTTCTCATTGCAGTGTCTTCCTTTACACCTGTGGGCTTCAGTAGTTGTGGCTCGTGGGCCTGGTTGCCCCAAGGAATGTGAGATCTTCCCGGAGAAGGGATCAAACCTGTGTCTCCTGAATTGGCAGGTGGATTCTTAACCACTGGACCACCAGGGAAGGCCCTTCTTCACTCTTTCTAACTCATCCTTCAGTTCTTGCCAGAGAAGCTTGGAAGTCACAATTTCTGGGGAAACTCCCTTGATTCCCAAAGTCTGAATAGGGCTCCATTCGTTGTTGTCTAAGCACACTATGTCCTTATCAGAGCCAAATGCTTGCCCTTCTCATGGTCACAGGCTGGCAATTGTTGGGTCCTCCTGGTGAACCTCAGGAAGACAGAAACCATGGATTCTCTATTCACTGTTATATTTCCAGCATTTAGCATTCTGCCTGGCACAGAATATGTGTTCCACAGATTTGTTAAATTGAATTAATTCATTGGAGAACTTTAAAGACATCATCTTTGTCATCAATAACAATGTACTAAACAAAAGGTGGCACTAATACCATAGTAGCAGCAGAACTATCTAGTCCAATGTGCTTTTTTAAAAAATATATATTTCAATTGAAGGATAATTGATTTACAGTATTGTATTGGTTTCTGCCAAATAGCAAGATGAATCATAGGTGTACGTATGTCCTCTCCTTCCTGAACCTCCCTGCCACCTCCCACCCCATGCCACCATGCTCATTGTAGCACTGTTTACAATAGCTCGGACTTGGAAGCAGCCTAGATGTCCGTCAACAGATGAACGGCTAAAGCAGCTGTAGTTATGTATATACAATGGAATATTACTCAGTCGTAAAAGGAGAGCATTTGAGTCAGTTCTAATGAGATGGATGAACCTAGAGCCTATTACACAGAGTGAAGTAAGTCAGAAAGAGAAACACATATATTAACACACATATAGAAATGTAAAAAGTTGTTATTGATAAACCTATTTGCAGGGCAGCAATGGAGATGCAGACATAGGGAACAGACTTGTGGATATAGGGGGTGAAGAAGAGGGTGGAATGAATGGAGAGAGTAACATGGAAACAATGTGCTTTTATGATAGAATAATCAAGTTGACCTCTCCTGAAGGGACTGACTTGCCCAAGGCCACAGAGCCATCAAGCAGTTAAGCCAGTGCTGGACCTCATTTATCTTCTCTAGATTTTTTTCTTTTTTTCTGCCTCTCCATAACTGCCACTGCCAGACTGCAAAGTCACAAATCTGCTCTGGTAAAATCAAACACGAGGAATATATTATCTCTGAATCCAGTGAAGGCTGGAGAACCAGATTTGGAAGAGGAGCAGGAACTAAGACTGGTGAGGCATTTGGAAGGACAGCCTGGAACAGAGCCCTGTTTGAAACAAGTCCTGCTGTAGAATGAATGGGTTCAGATGCTGCCCTGGCACTGGACATTCACTGCCTCTGCCCTAGGACCTCAGGTTCCACCCCGTGGCTCACAGTCCTGGCACCACTCTGCTTTCCTACTGAACAATTTCTCAACTGTCCCTACATTTTATTTTTCACTCCGTTATGATCCAGTATCCCAGGCAGGAACATCTGATTGGCCGAGGTGAGGTAATAGACCAGAAACCTAGCTGCCAGGGGCAGGAAAATGGAGGCTCTCTGGTTCCATCCTGGTTTCTACTATGTGAGGCAGGTGTGACCAGGACTTAGTCTAGCAAGGGGGTCCAGGTGCTGGGTAACCATAGACAAACCCAACTTTGCCAAGTTGCCACTCCCTGCATCTTTTTGTCTTCCCTGCCTCCATCCCCCCAGGTAACTTGCGGTTCACACAGAGTAGGTTACCCTTGGCACCGAGAACACTGCCCTGAGAAGTGGTACTGCTTTCATCTTCACGCTTTTAATTTTGGAAGAAAATCATACATGTGTCCCCCTCTTCACGTATGTCTCCAGTTATGTGGTGTTTGGATTGCCCCTCAGGGGGTCACCCTTCCTCTAAGGCTCCGTAGTTGCTTCATAGACCCCATCATCACAGGATGTTGGTAACTTTCTGAGGCTAACTTCCCTGTCTCAGTAAAGAAAATGTGGTGACTGCTGAATTTGGCTTGTTCATTGAGATTCTTGTAGAGTCTCTGTTAGCATCCTGCATGTCTACCTGCCTCTCCTGGGACTTTAGATGAGAGGGGAGATGTCTTGGAGATTGGGTGATGCAGGGATCCTAGGATACAGTGAGAAAACTCTACTTCCGGCTAATACTTGGAGAGTATTTGTGAATGTTGGTTTTAAGAAGGTATGAGTGATATATCCAAAATGGACTGGTTCTGAAAATGAAATAGAAACTGAACTTAGCAAATATTTGGCCTCCAGAATTGCACTTCTCATTGTAGAGGCGTGTTTTGGATGGACTGGCAAATTTACCCAGTGTCTTCTTGATTGGGGAATAGACAGTGCTTTAAGTCCTCTTAATACACGTTAATGTTACAGTATTACAGTGACTTCCAAAAGTTTACTGAAGGCAAAATCCCAAAGTGACAGCCAGAAAGAAAATTTTCACTAACTTTTACTGCAGCCCACTGCTCCACTGTACTCTTGTTGGAACATTAGTATTCATGCCAGGCAGAGCATCTTTCTGACCTGTTAAATGATTTAAAACCAACCAACCAACAAACCAAATGGCAACCCAGGAAATTTCTCCTCTTCGAGACAATATGGAGCCATTATTCATTTAATAGTATAAACATCACTCTATTCCAGGGTTACTAACTTCTGAGCCCTTAATGGACTCCACATTGTACTTAGGGGATTAACAGAGAAGTTTGTAATTGATTCTCTTTGTGGGGAGAAATAAAGAAGACAAGTATTTACCTGGTCATGGGTTATGTTACTGATGGAATGTAAAAAGGCTCTCAATATTTAGAGCTGGAGAATTGTTTGTTTCCTTCTTTCAAGATACATATTGTGGTTAATACTTAAAGAATAAATCTAGTATCCTAGATTTCAAATTGCAGTTCTTTAAATTTATTCATTTAAACATATTCATTGTACTTTATGGTGCACCTACTATGTGCCAGGCATTTTGCAGTCTCTAGACATGGTATTGAGAAACACAAATGTGATTCCAGCCTTCAGTGGGGCAGTAAGGAAGCACAGGCATTAAATTAATAATCACACAAATAGATACAAAATTCAGAACTTGTGATAAATGCTAAAATTAAAAGGAATGAGTTTTATGGAAAGAAAAACTGGAGATGAAGAGGTGGGTTTAACTTTGAGGAAAAAGCAGCTACATTTAGTTACTGTTGTTGATTGTGTCATTAGGCTCCTGATTGATGCTTCTGACTCCTCAATGGTGATTGCTTGGTACTCAGTTACAGTCACTCAGTACTCAGGTGGGTCAGGCAGAGTTCAGTCAGGAAGCTGAGCCCTTACAAATATTATGAGGATGAATTATCTAGAAGGAGGAGAAACTGGGAAGTGAACTTTAGAAGGTGAGAGGGGATCAAACAGTAACTAGTGCTGTTTGGAGTGCTGGTGCAGTTAGGTAAGTCAGAGCTTGTGGAAACATAGGGAACATTACTTCTGTCTGCCTACCAGAGTAGAACCACAGGAGGGGGGCCTGTGGGAAGACCTGGAGGAGCAGTTATCTCTGTAGAAATTGTTGCCTGTATGCCCACCCTTGCCCCAATGGGAATGCTACCTCTATGAGTTTGCAGTCAGGCATCTTCTGCTGAATTTGACCTATAGGAATCAGGGGCCAGAGACTGAGTGGACTTCACTGGAATCAGGAGAGGAGAGGAACAGGGACAAGCTGAGTCTGCTGAAACCCCTGCATCTCATCATCACTTGGATCCCCACAATTTCCCAAGAGTAATGATCATGGCATCACTTCCGTTTTTCAAATCAAGGGTCACCAACCATCCTGGTTTGCTCAAACTGTCCCCAGTTTTAGCAGTGAAAGTCCTATATCCATGACAACCTGGGCAAACCAGAGTGCTTGGTCATCCTAAGAATCGCATATGAATTCATCTCAGTGACCAGGCCTAACCCAAAATGACATAGAAGAGGAATTCAGGGAAATGTAATCCCAAGCCTTAAGCAGGTGCAGTAATGCTAAGTTGACCGGGTAATCCAGTATACCAGCTGTATCTCCCTTCAAAGATTTGTGATGGCCAGGATCCAAACTGTGCTGTTTCAATCAGTATGCTTCCATCCTATTAGATGTCCCTTTAAGGACTATGACATTCAAATTTAAAATAGTCATATTTTATGATAGAATTTTATAACACTCCCCAAAACTAAATGTAAATGTTTTGTGGTTTATCCTCTATTTCAGAGGTCCCCAAACTTTTTGGCATCAGGGACTGATTTCCATGGAAGACAGTTTTCCCACAGACCAGGGGGTGGGGGGAGGGTGATTTCAGAATGATTGCAGCACATTCCATTTATTGTGCACTTCATTTCTAATCTTATGCCACTGTGATCTGACAGGAGGTGCCTGTCCTTGGCCTGGAGGTTGGGGACCCTGCTCTATTTGGATTACTTTTGGTATTCTGGTTGGTTAGCTTGGGTAAGTGGAAATGAAAGTGCTCCAGGCATGTCCATTCTCCTGGCACTAGAGCAGAGAACCAGTCCTATAGTACGAGTGCTCAGGATGGAGTGAAATCTTAAGTCATTCTGATGGAGAGTTTTCCAGGTATGAAATGAGGAGAAGTTAGTGGAATTCCATTAGGATCTATCACTGGATTTTCCCAACAGACCATTGTTGATTGGAGGGTAACATGCTTCGACCCCAGTGGATGCACCAAGCATTGTAGAAATGTGAACTTTTTTGGCCAGAAGGAGGGTTGTTGCAGTTAAAGAAAAGGAGAAAAAATATTAACTAGAAAAGTTGACTATAAAATTTGAAAACAGAGGAGAAAGAAGACATACAGTGTATATGACTGCCAGAACAATTCAATGTCTGAGGAGGGCTTGGATTTATTGGCAACGAAGCAGGCAAGCTTGGGGCCGTTCGTTAGGGCTCAGCCCTTATAAATGATTTGGAGGACTTTGTAGCGTGGTAAGTAAGTATAATGGTTTTTGTATTGAACTGTGGCACCCTCAGCCAACTTGAAAGAACCAAGATTCTCTGGAATTCAATTTACTTTGCATTAACGGAAGATCTGATGCTCATCTGCTCTAACTGCTTCTTTTATCTAAGCTGCTAAAGAGTCACATGGCTTAGGAAGAAAATTAAGAGATTTCACATTTGTTGCTCTAAGCAAAATCATTTTGTTATCTACTTTAATGAGAGCGTGGATGAGTTTTCCTGTTTTAATAATCACTGTGTCTTAAACTCCTCTTCCATGAAGGCAATATCAACAAAAACTCTCTGGAGGCTTTATCTTTATACAATTAGTTTTTTTTCCCCTCTACCATCTGAAGTCCTTGAAGTTATTTTAAAAATAGGATGTATGCCCTTTCTCTGAGCCCTCTAGGCACATATAAGGAAAATGGACATTACAATATTGCTTTGAAGAAGGATTTGGTGCAATCAGAGGTCTCCATCTGAATTCACATTTGAGTGTACTCAATTATTTTACCTTCTTATTTTTCTTTCTGTACATAGAAGACCTCTATGGATTTCTGTGGTCTTGGTTGCTAGGGAGTGAATGTGTATATTCGTTGCACTCATATCTGTTTGGAAGGAGTTTTCTGGGTTCTTAAGAATTCCTGAGCATTTATGAGTCTAGTCTTTGGAGTGAATCTATCTTGCATGGTTGAAGATAGATTGGTCCTAATTCCTGCAGTTCTATACAACCCCTATCAAACGATACTTTATCAAAGTCTTCGAGACTGTGATAGGCAACCCTCTCTCAGACTTAAGTTTGACACTACATTTATCCTTAATGCATTTATGTATGTATTATTTATAGTCTCTCTACTTTTAAAATATTTGAAAGTGCTCACAATGAAAGAAACATTTACAGTAACACAGTTGAAATAGGAAAAAAATAAGGAGGAAAAATAACATGTTAAACACAAATTAACAGTGAGCTATTTGGAACTGTACCCAAAAGAACAGGAGGAGTTGCACTTTAATCTTAATTGTCTGATTATAAAAGATGTGATGTCTTCAGGGCAGAGAAACACTTCTAGAAATAAACTTTAGATGGTACTGTTTGAGCCCTCACCTCAGCATATACTGCCTTCAATGATGATCTTGCAGGTTATACTGATATATATTTACATGGCTAATTATTATTGGCCCTTGCCAAAAAAAAAAAGGATATTAAATAATGTTCTGTGAAACAGTTTGTGTATAGCACTATTCTAATAGGATCTAGCTAAGCTGCTGTCAGGATACATATTGATAAATGGACCAAATCAAGAGTGCTAAGAAGAAGGATAGACCTCATAGGCCATAGACATGCAAGCAATGATATTTAGGCCACTGCAGTTTCTTGAAAATTCAGATTAGTTTTGTACTTGGCATTTTTTTCAAAGGGAAATTGTCACTGGTGTTTTGTAATAAGCTGAAAGTTTCTGTATAACATTAACTACTAAGATGGGCTAATACATTATATTTATATGTTTCTCACAATCTTTAGCAAGGTTTATTTATTTTTATGTTGAAGAATTATTGGGGAAACTCCTTGAGGCTGTGAATTGCTCAGTTCTTAGAACTACTTCAAATGCTCCAGGGGTTTCCTGATTTCTTCTTTTTTTTCTGTAGATTCTGATGAGTTGGTCTGTTTCTTCAACTCTTATCATTCATTCTATCCGTTGGGGTTCTTTTTCTCTCACATCTGACTGCAGAATCAAAGATACTTTCTAAATATTCTCATTTCCCTGCAGTTTCCTTAGCAGCCAGGCTTCTCAAAAACAAAACACAAAGTAAAACAAAAATAGTGTTCAGTATTTTGCACTACCCTGTCTCTGCTAAGAGGCTCCAATAACCCTTCTCCCCGAACACTCAGACTTAATGAAATTGTATTGGTAAATTTAATCAAAATGTCATAATTTCTTATGTATCCAATGACTCTTCAAAGTGTGCCTATTCCTTGCTGTTGTTCAGCTTATATTTTTAACAATCCGTTTTTCATTAACCCCCTCCTAGCTGCCCAGATTGTTGCTCTGGCTGATCTGCAAGACTCCCCCTTGTGGAAACACTCACCTTAATTTTAGGGTGTTTCCCCCAGTGTTCTGTTCTTGGCCTTTATCCTACTCTCTTCTCTCTATGAAGAGTGTCTTTGGTTGATGTCATTCACTCCTAGGACTTCAATCATACTAGACCCATTTATCCCATCTCCTTACTCTGTGTTCTCCTGGACACTTTTCTTGCTTAGCCCAAGTCTCATATATCTTACTAGTTACTGCACATCTTTAAGCTGATACTCCTCAGGTACAAAACTGAACTTGCCATATTCACTCCCAATTGCAGCCATTGCCTTTTTTCCCTTTAGAAGTAGCTCCAGTCTGTCTCTAATTAGATGCAGGGGCACCTGCGGCTATCTTAATGTTGTTGTTTAGTGGCTAAGTCATGCCTAACTCTTTGCAGCTCAGTGGACTGTACCCCACCAGGCTCCTCTGTCCATTGGATTCTCCAGGCAAGAATACTGGCATGGATGGCCACTTCTTTCTCGAGGGGATTTTTCCAACCCAGGGATTGAACCCACATCTCCTGAATTGGCAGGTGGACTCTTTACCACTGAGCCACCTGGGAAATCCCCAATTATCTTAATACAGTGGTGAAATTTGGCAAAAAAGAGGCCCTCATTAAATGAAGTGGAGATGCAAAAACCACCTAAGCAGATGTTAAAGACGGACTCCAAATACACAAAGACATGGACATGCTTAAAACCATTTATTATATAAGGCTCAAGAACACACTATAACTATGTTCCTTGGGTGAGCCCAGATGACGTTGCTTTCACTGAGAAAATGAGAAATGTCTGGTGGGGAGTGCAACACCAGTGACTCCAATAAGTTCAGTAAAGTTTTCTGTAGCCTAGTCTGGCTCTGGGCTCCCTAAAGGTCAATAAAGGTAATAGAAGTTTGAATATGTGGGGGCTAGTGGCAGTGGCAGCATTTAATCATCAGAGTAATGTAATGTGGGTTACATTTTATATATGACATTAAGGTCAGAATCGCAACTAGAAGCCCTGGTTTGCAGGGATCTATGGCAAGAACACACAAATAGGTCATATGACTCTTGGAGGCAAGATGAGATGATGGTTCACCAACAGACAACACATGTGTCTGTACATATGCATATATGTATATATAAATGGGTAAGCAGAGGGTTGATGTCAGCTGCTTCAATGATAAGTCACAATTTCCTAAATAGTTTTTGTGTATGACTTAGTTCTCATAATCAAAGTCCATTAATTGAAGGAAAGGCCATGTCTTCCTCAGGATGGACTGTATAATGCCAAGAAAGTTTATACAGTAATGATTCCCTCAGTATTTTCCCCATGAGAACCATCTATGCTGGGTTTAGACAATAAAGAAGAGTATGCAAAAAAACAAAATGACTGTCTGAGGAGGCCTTACAAATAGCTGTGAAAAGAGGAGAAGCAAAAAACAAAGGAGAAAAGGAAAGATATACCCATTTGAATGCAGAGTTCCAAAGAATAGCAAGGAGAGATAAGAAAGCCTTCCTCAGTGATCAGTGCAAAGAAATAGAGGAAAACAATAGAATGGGAAAGACTAGAGATTTCTTCAAGAAACTCAGAGATACCAAGGGAACATTTCATGTAAAGATGGGCTCAATAAAAGACAGAAATGGTATGGACCTAACAGAAGGAGAAGATATTAAGAAGAGGTGGCAAGAATAAACAGAAGAGATCTTCACAACCCAGATCATCACAATGGTGTGATCACTCACCTAGAGTCAGACATCCTGGAATGTGAAGTCAAGTGGGCCTTAGCAAGCATCACACGAACAAAGCTAGTGGAGGTGATGGAATTCCAGTTGAGCTATTTCAAATCCTAAAAGATGATGCTGTGAAAGTGCTGAACTCAATATGCCAGCAAATTTGGAAAACTCAGCAGTGGACACAGGACTGGAAAAGGTCAGGTTTCATTCCAGTCCCTAAGAAAGGCAATCCCAAAGAATGCTCAAACTACCACACAGTTGCACTCATTTCACATGCTAGTAAAGTAATGCTCAAAATTCTCCAAGCCAGGCTTCAGCAAGACGTGAACCGTGAACTTCCAGAAGTTCAAGCTGGTTTTAGAAAAGGCAGAGGAAGCAGAGATCAAATTGTCAACATACACTGGATCATCAAAAAAGCTACAGAGTTCCAGAAAAACATCTGCTTTATTGACTATGCCAAAGTCTTTGACTGTGTGGATCACAATAAACTGTGGAAAATTCTGAAAGAGATGGGAATACCAGACCACCTGACCTGCCTCTTGAGAAACCTGTATGCAGGTCAGGAAGCAACAGTTAGAACTGGACATGGAGCAGACTTGTTCCAAATAGGCAAAGGAGTACATCAAGGCTGTATATTGTCACCCTGCTTATTTAACTTATATGCAGAGTACATCATGAGAAATGCTGGGCTGGAAGAAGCACAAGCTGGAATCAAGATTGCCAGGGGAAATATCAATTACCTCAGATATGCAGATGACACCACCCTTATGGCAGAAAGTGAAGAAGAACTAAAGAACCTCTTGATGAAAGTGAAAGAGGAGAGTGAAAAAGTTGGCTTAAAGCTCCACATTCAGAAAACTAAGATCATGGCATCTGGTCCCATCACTTCATGGCAAATAGATGGGGAAACAGTGGAAACAGTGTCAGGCTTTATTTTTGGGGGCTCCAAAATCGCAGAAGATGGTGACTGCAGCCATGAAATAAAAAGACATTTATTCCTTGGAAGAAAAGTTATGACCAATCTAGACAGCATATTATAAAGCAGATACATTACTTTGCCAACAAAGGTTGGTCTAGTCAAAGCTATGGTTTTTCCAGTAGTCATGTATGGATATGAGAGTTGGATTATAAAGAAAGCTGAGTGCCAGAGAATTGATGCTTTTGAACGGTGGTGTTGGAGAAGACTGTTGAGAGTCCCTTGGACTGCAAGGAGATCCAGTCAGTCCATCCTAAAGGTGATCAGTCCTGAGTGTTCCTTGGAAGGATTGATGTTGAAGCTGAAACTCCTTTCACCACCTGATGCGAAGAACTGACTCATTTGAAAAGACCCTGGTGTTGGGAAAGATTGAATGCAAGAGGGGTGTTGACAGAGGATGACATGGTTGGATGGCATCATCGACTCAATGGAGATGAGTTTGAGTAAACTCCGGGAGTTGGTGATGTACAGGGAGGCCTGGCATGCTGCCATCCATGGAGTTGCAAAGAGTCGGACACGACTGAGTGACTGAACTGAACTGATTGCCTGTTGAGCATTTAAATGACAATATAGCCGACTAAGGTAGTCTATTCTTCATTAGCATTATACTTCAGAAATTTTTAAATTAAAAAATTAGATGTAATTGACATATAAAATTCATTCATTTTCAGTTTTCTATGATTTTTGACAAATGCGTACATCTGTGTAATGACCATTATAATTTAATACGTATATGTGTGTCTGTATATCATATGGTGTTATTTTTGTTTGTAAAATTCTATGAATTTTTAGACTTGTATCAACTTAAGGATCCATCATGATAATCAGGATACAAATAGCTCCATCACAACAGTAATCAGTGTTAGTGATAAAATATTTCTCCCAGAAAACCTTTTACTGCTAAGTTCTACTAATATATGCAGTGTGTGTGCTCAGTTGTGTCCAACTTTTTGTGACCCCATGGACTGTAGCCTGGCAGGATCCTCTGACTGTGGGATTCTCCAGGCAAGAATACTGGAGTGGGTTGCCATGTTCTATTCCAGAGGATCTTCCCAACTCTGGGGCTGAGCCGACATCTCCTGTGTCTCCTGCACTGGCACACGGATTCTTTACCACTCCACTACCTTGGAAACCCTAATAGCACATTTGTTATTTGCCCTTTATAGTCTGTCTGCAAGGAAGTTAGCTTGGAATTTTCCCAGTTACATATCTAGGTCCCTGCACCTTCTTTGTGTGAACTGAATTAACATGAGTTTATTTGGGCACTATGTTCCTAAAGCTTGAGGATTCTTTTAGTCCATTTTGAGTATGTTTTATATCTCCAATCCTAGTTACACTGCATATGCCTGCATTTAACAGTAGATGTAAAATAAAGAATGACAGCATAGTGATTGTAAAGATGAAGAAAAATAACTTGAATTATTTCAATTCTGTCGTTCTAAATGACCACTTGGAGGTTTTATTTATATTTAAGATTTTTTTTACTGTGGAACAACTGAAATTTGCTAGAATAGATTCTGAAGAAAAAATGACATGCACTGTATTTGCACTTCCTGGATTTTATTTTGTGAAATGTGACTTTTATAAATCTCTGCCAAATCCATCTTTTGTTTAAAACCTCTCTCAACTATCTGCGTATATGTTGAAAATTATGGAAATTAAAATTAACTAAAAATTTCTCCATGAATGAAACAAGACTGATAAATCTGTTGTACTGTCTATTAAGCATGAATATGTGAAGAAAATCAATTTTGACTTTGACAGATTTGCAGAATTTAAGGCTCAGAAACAGAAATTATATTTTTATTCAGTACTGCAGCAACCAATATGTAGCTATAGTTTTTACCAACCCTCTGTCCATGGAATTCTCTAGGCAAGAATCCTGGAGTGAGTTGCCATGTCCTTCTCCAGGGGATCTTCCTGACCCCGAGATTGAACCCACGTTTCTTATGTCTCCTGCATTGACAGGCGGGTTCTGTACCACTGAGCTACCTGGAAAGTCTCCCCAAAATACATTACTATATTTTAAATGTATAAAGCAATTATGTATGTATTTTTTACTGTAAACGTAATTTACTTTTAAATCGTATGTATTATTTTAGTTCTAGCATGATTGGATATATGCAAATTTCAATAAAACATTTTTCAGTGTTTTTATGTTTATTCTTCTTGATTATTATTCATTTCATTTCATGATTATTACTGAAAATAGTTTTTTTTTTTTAATTGAGAAGGGTGGTAATACTCTGAATGTCAAATAACCTGAGTATGGAGCTGGCAAGCTCATTTCCAGTTTTATGAGGTGAACAGCTTGATGAAGAAGAATGCCCTTACTGAAGTGAGGAACATTGAAAGAGAACCAAGCTTAGGTGAGATGACCCTATTGTTACATATCCTGAGTTTTGAAGTGTCATAGAAAGGTCCATTAGGAGATATCAGGTAAGCAGATGGATACAAAACCCTGAAACTCAGAGGAGAGGTTTGGGCCCAATATTTACATTTGTTACTCATCAAGGCATCAGAAAGAAAGAAATGGAGACAGTGAGAAAGACTAGGCTTGCCTAAGGAGAATAAGGTGTCTGAGATTTTAAGATGCCCAAAGACTGATTCCTAAGGACTATATCTACATCCAAAAATAGATAAAGATGAGGCAGCAAAAGAAACTGGGGAGAAGCGATGATCTGAAAGTAGGAAGAAGAGGGAAAATGAGGTGTCACAGCAGCCAGTGAGTAGGTTATGGGTCAACTATGATAAACATTACTAAGGGATTGGTGAGATGAGAACAGAAAAGTGTGCACAAGACCTCAGGAAACAGAGCATTTTGTTGACCTGGTGAGAGCAGATTCAGGGAGTGCTATGGATGGAGGCAGCATTTTAGAAAGTTGAGGGGAGAATAGAAATTAAGGATGGACAGGAATTTCCCTGGTGGTCCAGTGGCTAAGACTGTAAGCTAACGATGCAGGGGGCCTGAGTTCCATCCCTGGTCAGGAACTAGATCCCACAAGCAGCACCTAAAGATTCTGCATGCCACAACTAAGATCAGTATCCCATGTGCTGCAACTATGACTGGAGCAGGCAAAAAATAAGTAAAATAAGTATTCAGTTCAGTTCAGTTGCTCAGTCATGTCCGACTCTTTGCGACACCATGAACCACAGCACGCCAGGCCTCCCTGTCCATCACCAACTCCCGGAGTTTACCTAAACCCATGTCCATTGAGTCGGTGATGCCATCCAACCACCTCATCCTCTGTTGTCCCCTTCTCCCCCTGCCCTCAATCTTTCCCAGCATCAGGGTCTTTTCAAATAAGTCAGCTCTTCGCATCAGGTGGCCAAAGTATTGGAGTTTCAGCCTTAACATCTGTCCTTCCAATGAACACCCAGGACTGATCTGCTTTAGAATGGACTGGTTGGATCTCCTTGCAGTCCAAGGGACTCTCAAGAGTCTTCTCCAACACCACAGTTCAAAAGCATCAATTCTTTGGCACTCAGCTTTCTTTATAATTCAACTCTCATATCCATACATGACTACTGGAAAAACCATAGCCTTGACTAGACGGACCTTTGTTGACAAAGTAATGTATCTGCTTTTATTATTCTGTTTAGGTTGGTCATAACTTTCTTTCCAAGGAGTAAGTGTCTTTTAATTTCATGGCTGCAGTCACCATCTGCAGTGATTTTGGAGCCCCAAAAAATAAAGTCAGCCACGGTTTCCTCTGTTTCCCCATCTATTTGCCATGAAGTGATGGGACCAGATGCCATGATCTTAGTTTTCTGAATGTTGAGCTTTAAGCCAACCTTTTCACTCTCCTCTTTCACTTTCATCAAGATGCTCTTTACTTCTTCTTCACTTTCTGCCATAAGGGTGGTGTCATCTGCATATCTGAGGTTATTAATATTTCTCTCAACAATCTTAATTGCAGCCTGTGCTTCATCCAGCCCAGCGTTTCTCATGATGTACTCTGCATAGAAGTTAAATAAGCAGGGTGACAATATACAGCCTTGACGTACTCCTTTTCCTATTTGGAACCAGTCTGTTGTTCCATGTCCAGTTCTAACTGTTGCTTCCTGACCTGCATACAGGTTTCTCAAGAGGCAGGTCAGGTGGTCTGGTATTCCCATCTCCTTCAAATTTTCCACAGTTTATTGTGATCCACACAGTCAAAGACTTTTAGAAAAAGGAAATTAAGAGTGGACACAGGGAATAAAGACTTGTTCAGTCACTGTCATGTCCGTCTCTTTGTAACACCATGGAATGTAGCCTGCTGGGATACTCTGTGCATGGGATTCTTCAGGCAGGAATACTGGAGTGGGTTGCCCTTTCCTTCTCCTGGGGATCTTCCCCATCTGGAGACTGAACCCGAGTTTCCTGCATTGCCAGGCAGATTCCTTACCCCTGACCTATCTGGGAAGCCCCACTCTAGAAGTAGCTGCAATTAGCTCATAGGAAGGGTCCAGGGAGAGGGAGAGACTGAGTGGAAGATATGGAGGAAGAAACAGATAGTTAAAGATTCATTGAAAAGAGCCACAGTAGACTTAGAGGAATTGGCCACCTGTAGGGTAATAGGAGGAGGGAAGAAAAGATATGTGAAGACACACACACACACACACACATACACATATATATATACACACATATAATATATCAGTTAAATGGGTTACTTAAACCTACCATTTAGGTTTTTATTTTGATTTGGTAAAGTGTGATTTGTTAATCTCTATGATAATATTGCCAAAGATTTCTCATTTGATCTTAAATCCAGAAAAAATCTGGATTTTTGAGAGCTTTGGATTTTAAATCTGAGAGCTTTGGATTTCTAATAATAAACGTTTTGAATTTTGTAGCTTTGATTACCCTTTTTAAGTCATATTAGCCATAGGCAATATAAAGATCTATTGTTGGGTCATGTAACAAGCATCCAGACCATTGTTTTCTGAAGTGATGCCAAAATATCTCATTGTTTTCATTGATTTTCTTCTGTAACTATAAAAGAGAAAACTTGGATAATTGAATGAAGTTACTATTTTGAGATTAAATCTCAAAATACTAACTTCATTCAATTGCAGTTTTACGTTTGATTATTGTGCAAGAATGTAATCTGGTTTATTCATGCTAAGTGGTACTGCATTTTGAAATGCCACATTATCAAAGAACACGTTATCTGGGTTACAGACCTGGATTTATTAATCTTCTGTTAAATCTCAGTAGGATTTGTTTATCTGAACATATATCATTGCATAATATGTTGTCTGATGTGTCATATGTCAAATCATATTGTTTATATGATTTTGATCACATGTTCTAAAGCTATGGGGAACCTCAGGTCTTCCTCTCAAATCTGTTTATCCTTCTCAAACATGTGGCCCCTCAGCTAGATATTACATTTCTTAATATTCTTCTGTTTACTCTCATCTTTCCATTCTTCTGGAGAGACATGATAGCCACTGTTGAAAACTTAGATACCCCTGATGTTTGTGGCAGCTGTCCCACTAACCAAGTCCCTGGGTGACTTCACTGGAGCAGAGATTTCCTCTTCCTCCTGGTTGTTTCATTACAGTGAAATAAACTTGCATCTTATTGTGGCCACTTAGCTTTGATATAGAAGCTTAAACTTGACCCTAACGTGAAACTTAGTACCTGAAAGTAGGTTTCTTTCTGATGTAACAAAAAACTAAGACATGTTTCATTGACTCAGAGGCTAGCTATTGGATGGTGATGGCATAGAGACTGCAGGCTGGGAAGCTGATGGTATTTATTGTAGCAAACTTTTTAGCAAAACTGTCATTCATAACAACTTAGAAAGCTGACCATGTGCCTATGGAGATAATAACTATGGAAAGTTGTTGGATGGATCTATTATTTTGTGGTATGTAACTATTTCCTGTTACTTTTAGTAAGACAGAAGGAAATGATGAACTTAGCAAAAGTTGGAAAATTTGAAAGTGGTGTTTGAAAGCACAGGTGCTTCCAAGAACAAGAACTAAGACTATGTACATGAAGCTTTTCACAAAGGCCTGCCATTAAGTTTCAGCCAAATAACAGGATATAACTTTGTGCCAGAAAATCAGGTTCCTATTGCTATGCTACTAAGATGGTTTGTTTTAAATTTCCATAGGTTTTCTTCTTTAAAAAGTGAAGTGGCTTCCAGGATAGCTCAGACTTTAAATCTGCCTGCAGTGCAGGAGACATGAGAGACGTGAGTTCGATCCCTGGGTCGGGAAGATCCCCTGGAGAAGGGAATGGCAACTCAGTCCAGTATTCTTGCCTGGACAATTTCATGGACAGAGGAGTCCGGCTGGCTACAGTCCGTGGGGTTGCAAAGAATCAGACATGACTGAGTGACTGGCACGTTCACTACTTTCACTTTCATCCTCATTCAAATGAGAGAGAGAGAGAAAGAAATGGGCTGAAAACTGATTTTGCCATATAAGGGAGACTTCAGAATGTGTCCTCAAAGGAACTTTGGGTGATGTTACTTGAACATGGAAGTGACTGGTGTGTAGGGTGAGGGAGTTAGAGAAGGCGAGGTTAGGAAAAAGGAGACCGGTACTTTACAGGAACAGATCACCTTTAATGAGGCGAGGAGGGGCAGCAGTCAGATTAGTGAGCTGCTGCACTAACCCAAGAAAAGAGTAATAGGCATATATGTGGAAATCTACTGTCTTAAGGGGGCCTGTTCGTCTCCAAGGTTGTTTGGGTTTGTTATCTCTTAAATGACTGGGGCAAGGAATTCTGGAAATCAGCCAGAGGCTGGGACCTGCTGGGAGCTGGGCATAATCAACCTTAATGTCCTTTTTCTTTTTCTGCAGGTGAGAGAGTTCTTTGTTTTACATAGAATGGTGAGGAGGACCCAGAGGGGAGTTTTAACTTCAGGCTATTTTGAGCTGTGTAACTTTCCTTCAACTGGTACCACATTGATCAGGCATCTATTACGTTTGGGGAAAATATCAGGCCATACAGCTGGTCTAGCAAAGCTCCCAGGCTCTTGAAACTGCATTATCTCAAAGACTATGAGAAAATGACATAACCCCCAAGGAGAGCATATCCCTCCAGCACCCATTTCAGATGTGGGCACAAGAATAAAGACCAGGAAGAAACTCCCTGCCATGGGGAGTAGCATGGATGACGATGGATAGGGCAGTTCATCCCAGAGACTTAGCCAATGTCTGATCTACTAATCTGCTCCACCATCCAGGGCAGGGACCTTTTTCAGTTCCTCTCTAGTGGTAGTGACTGCATACATCCACTTGAGAGTCCCTCAGACTGCAAGGAGATCAAATGAGTCAATCCTAAAGGAAATTAACCCTTAATACTTATTGGAATGACTGATGCTGAAGTTCCAATACTTTGATCACCTGATGGGAAGAGCCGACTTCATTGGAAAAGACCCTGATGCTGGGAAAGATTTAAGGCAAAGGAGAAGGGGCAGAAGATGATGAGATGGTTATATAGCATCCCTGATTCAATGAACATGAATTTCAGCAAACTCTGGGAGATAGTGGAGGACAGAGGAGCTTGGCGTGCTGCAGTTCATGGGGCTGCAGAGTTGGATACGACTTAGTGACTGAACAACAACATGCATTTTCAATTATTCCTTTTCTGAATGGGAAATTTTACTGGAGTTATTCTGTTGTATAAAAGAGAGAGGGGGCAGATTACAAGATGATATCCCAACAGGAGATATCTCTGAACCTGATGAAAAGGACTACACATCACCTAAAGTATTCAGGATTTTGAAATAGAGGTAGTAACTGAAGGGGACCTTGTATTGTCTCCCTTGGGGCAAAAGTCTATGTATGGGAGGAGAACACAGATTATTCTTTGGCAGGCTAGAGTAACAGGCTATGGGAGATTCCAGGTTGTTGCCCATTTTTAGTTCTGTTCTCTCTCTCTGCTTAGTCCTGTGGGCAGCAGCAACACAAATCAAATCAAATGGAAATCACATTTTCCAGAAGTCTTTGAAACTAGGTGTAGCCCTAAATTCTAACTAATGTGATATGCAGATAAATACTATCTGTACCTTCTTTCTTTGTTTTTTCTGGCTGTGGTGGGTCATTTGTTTCAGTGGGTGGGTTTTCTCTTATTTCAGTGCATGGGCTTAGTTGCCCTGCAGCATGTGGGATCTTAAATTTCCCGACCAGGAATTGAACTTGTATCCCCTGAACTGAAAGCAAGATTCTTAACCACTGGACCATCAGGGCAGTCCCCCGGGTTGCCTTCTTAAAAGTTTTTGTCCTGGAGTTTCTACTACCTTTCCTTCCCTCTAATTGGAGATGATCAGAACACATATGAAAATGCTGAACTGAGATAGGCAGAGCTGCCTTGGCGCCTGGGGGACTTCCTGGAGCAGAGACATCCTGTCTGCACTGGATAATGACACAAAAGAGGGGAGAAAAAGCCTACCTCATTTGAGCCAATAATTTTGATGTGTCTTTGTGTACAATTTAAATAGTAAAAGCAGCTTAGTTTTTATTATAATTCAAATAACCATTTCACATCTCTCTATAATCAATGTCATGTCATTTTAAAAGAAGTGACTCTACTGAAGACTATAACCAGAGAGGCAAGAGACAAAGGAAATCCATCTAAGTGTATATTGAAAGAGGAGCGATAAAAATTAGACACAGATATAAAATGGTTTATAAAGAGATAATGCATAATTGTATAGCCATATATATGGTTGCATAATTATTTTATTGTTTTGTTTTTATAGAATCAGAGACACATAATTAGTCAGTAGCTTAAAGTAATTTTTTAATATTTATATTTTGATGTGACTGCTATCTGGGCACTGAGATCAGTGGGGGTTTCCAAAATACTTCCCTTGGGAATGCTAGAAAGTATAGAATAAAAAGATATATTCCTAGATCAAGTAAGTAGAAAATATTTCATAAACCAAACTGAATAAACTTGTTTAAGGGAGGGCTTTTTCTGGTTTTCTGTGTTAATCTGGGCTTCCTAGGTGGCCCAGTGGTAAAGAATCCACCTGCCAAAGCAGGAGATGTGAGAGATGTGAGTTCCATCCCTGGGTTGGGAAGATCTTCTGGAGTAGGAAATGGCAACCCACTCCAATATTCTTGCCTGGGAAATTACATGGACAGAGGAGTCTGGTGGGCTATAGTCCATGGGATTGCAAAGAGTTGGATATGACTGAGCACATACACACACCTATGTTAATCTGTACTGTGTGTCTCCAAAGGAGGCTTCTTTTGTACAGAATATGAAATGGCACTGATATTCTTCATAACATAGGGTAAGCAATTTATTGTTGTTTAATTGCTCAGTTGTGTCTGACTCTTTTGCCACCCCATGGGTTGTAGCCTGCCAGTCTCCTCTGTTATGGAATTTCCCAGGCCAGAATACTGAACTGGGTTGCCATTTTCTATTCCAGGGTATCTTCCCAACCCAGGGATCGAACCTACATCTCCTGCACTGGCAGGTGGATTCTTTACCCCTGAGCCACTTGGGAATCCCTAGGGTATTCAATAATGTGTCAAACAAAATAGTGAAGCCATGCCCAGATCCTCTGGCTTGCAACGAGCTAAATGTACTCATCATGCTAATCTTGCCCTCTTCTCAGAACACTTTGATGCTTGCTCCCTTGTCCCTGGGATACAGCCAAACAGTCACACTGATGTCCAGCACTAGTAGAAGCTGAAATACAATCAATGAGCTTGTCTATGACCATGGATTACACCTTCCTTATAGAGGGAGCCATGAGCACCAGTTTGGTTAAAGCCATCCTCCCTACCTCTTGTGGAATTTTAGCCTGCATAGGACACTTCTAATAAAAATGATCAATTTACTAAACCCAAGGAACTGTGTTATTTATATTAAAGGTTATGTTTGTGAGCATTTTTAAAAATGTGGACAGTACTGGTTTGGTTTAGGAGGAATTGTCAGTCACACTAAAGGTCTTAGTTTTAGAATCTCAGGTCTCTATGATGAAGCTGTAGCTGGAACTTGAAAATGAAATGACCTGCTGGTTCCTGTTTCTAAGAACAAGAGAGTGCAGGAGAATGCTCTTGGGAGTATGATCTTTCTGTTGATACTGTGAGAAAGTTGGCTTTTCTTTAAAAATTTCAGAGGTTCCTTAGGGAAAACATTTATTAAATCATGAATGAAATAAGAAGACAAAATCCACTGAGGATAAAGAGGGGGTGAAAGTGCCCTGAATCCTCAGTACAAAAGAAAAAGGGACAGAGATGCAGGAAGAGTCTGTATGAGATAACTGATGATGAGGAACCCAGGAAAGAACAATGAAGCTCTGACTCGTCTTCTGGCTTCTTAAGGCTCAGAGCCATCTGCATGAGATAGACTAAAACCATCAGGAAGCAACAACAAAGACAGCAAGGGAAGGAGGACTTCCAACTGGAAACTCCAAAGGAAACATGGCCCGTATAGCAACCCTTGATGTTTTTACAATGCCTTATACCATGCAATTGATACAGCTGGTGGTTGAGATCTTGGGTATTTTCATCCATCACCAAATTATGGAAATATGGGCAAGGGACTTGAATTCTCACATAATCCAACTGTGAAATGGGATATTGTTCTGTTGTTTGTACTACTGACATTTCCCTAAGGATATCCTGAGGATAAAATTAAGAAATTTACTTAAAACGCTAAGCACATAATGATCAATCAGTAAATGTTAATTGTTTTGTTGTATTTACAAATATTTACATCTGTATCACCCATTTTTTTCCTTCAGAGTACCCCCGTGGCATCATTACTTCCTCAATTTAGATAGCTACCCTGATGATCAAAAAGGTTTACCAGATCTAAATTAAGTTCCAAAGAGAACTCAAACGGGGGTTTCCTAATTGTGAGTTTAGTGTTTGTCTTTTCTTCTGCTACACCATGGCTGTTTTTCAGAATTAAAAGAGTATGATGAATTCAGTGATTTAAGTTAAAGTTTGTTGGGGTTGTTATTCAGTTTTTTTTTTTCATGATATTTGTTTGTGATTTTAAGTAAAGCCTTATATTACAAAGCTCTAGGTTAGGCACTCCATTGAGATGTTGATTACATGCAAATTCCCACATTTGGGTGACCCTTCTGGTCATCTAATTCAAGTGCTCAAGCTAAGACACTTAATTTTCCACAGTGTGGGTCTTTGCAAAACTGACATCTGAAAAAAGAAAATTACATTTGTAAGTTTTTAACTAATAATATTGTCTTATTCAGGTGAAATCTATGAATCCCAAATTCCAGTATTTTTTTTTACATTAATAAAAGATCTGTAATGTTCATCATTCTATGGTGGCTCAGATGGTAAAGACTCCACCCGCAATACAGGAGACATGGGTTCAATCCCTGGGTTGGAAAGATCCCCTGGAGGAGGGCATGGCAACTCACTCCAGTATTCTTGCCTGGAGAACCCCATGGACAGAGGAGCCTGGCAGGCTATGGTCCATAGGGTCACGAAGAGTCAGACATGACTGAAGCATCTTCTTACGCATGCACACAATGTTAATCACAAAGGGAAAGGACTTTTTTAGCAATACGTGGGCATTACAGAAATATTAGTAACTTTGGGGTAAAATTTAAATATATCTAAATATATCTAATATACAGAAAAGTAGACGTCTATGACAACTTCCACATTAATAACCCCACATTAAAAAGTTTGTATTTTACATGTTACATTGAAATTGCTATATATCTTCCCCAGTCATATTTTAATGATGTTTGTACATATGAATCAAAGGTAAAGAATAGGTGTGTTTTTGTATCTGAAATCATATGATCTCCAATGTACAATTTTTAACTCAAAATATGATTTCAGAATTTTTTATGTAGCTTCTATCCATTAGTTTTAGAATGCCATTAAGCATAACACGATTTATTTAACTATAATTTTGCTTGTTTTCCTCTTTGAGAAATAATGCATTGATGAGCAGAACTTACTTGTACTTGCCCACTGGGGATATGTGTAAGAGTTTATTTAGAATGTGTATAGCTAGAAGTGGAATTACTAAGCGATCTTTTTTGGATGTTGCCAAAACTTTTCTCCAAAGTGATTTATACCATTTCTTTTCACAAGACTAGGTTATGAAACTTGCCATTTCCACAAGCTCTTACCAACACTTGGAATTAACCAGCATTTTAATCTACTGCCATGTGTGAAATTGTATTTTATGGTTGAGTTTCATTTCTCTCACTATTAGTAAAGGTGAGCTTCTTCAATATGTTTTGGATATTCTGGTTTCCTTTTATGTAAAACGTCTGTGTACATCTGGTTCAGTCGAATATTCCTATATATATATCTTATCTGTAATATTGTCTATTATCTAACAAAACAAACTCTAGTTGGGTTAAGCAGAAAATAAATGTATTAAAGAAATTTAAGCTGTTCATAGAGTGTCCTTGAAAGTCAGAGAATTAGATTTGGATGGCATACCATCAATAATGATGGGTCTTCCACATCTTGGGGGCCACTCCAGTGAAAATAATCACTTCTTCAGCTCCTGTTTCCAATGGAGTATCTGACCCCAGTAAACATAGTTTCAATATAATGATGATTGAGTTCCAGAATCTTAACCATATATTCAAGCCAAATACCTCAAAGGAGGCTGGGAAATTGAGATCTGCTTTTTATTTTGGCACTGAAGGACTCCTGATATGGGAATTTTTCCAAAGTATAGAATTAATAAACATACACACATATTAGCCACAGGCATGAATATCTACTAAATCATGCCCCTTGGCTGACCTAACGTCTTGACAAAGACCTCTTTAGGCTTACATTTCTCAATAGCATCAAAAATAAACAAAACATTCCTCCTTGGCATGTTGTAACTACTCCTCTTGGAAACCACATTCATTTTTTCCCAAAAATCTGATCAGTGTCTGTATCCTGCTCAAAGTTCAAGATTTCTGGGGAATACTAAGCCATCTTTGGTTCTAAAATAACATTGTCTAAATTATAGGCTTCACCATTGCACACACTTCCCTGGTGGCTCAGATGGTAAAAGTGTCTGCCTACAATGTGGGAGACCTGAATTTGATCCCTGGGTTCGGAAGATCCCCTGAAGAAGGAAATGGCAACCCACTCCAGTACTCTTGCCTGGAAAAGCCCAAGGATGGAGGAGCCTCGTAGGCTACGGTCCACGGGGTTGCAAAGAGTAGGACACGGCTGAGCAACTTCACTACCATTGCACACATTATAAAACATGTGTTCAGCACAATGAAGAAAATGTCAGACACTAGACCTTGCTTCTGCATCTGCAATGAGGCTATGTGACTCCTGTTATTTTCTACATGTTCCCTTGCCCTCAGTCAGCAATGTGCATGGTGTGAGTTCTTTACGTGTTGAAATAATTGATCTCTTCATTCTTAGAGCTGTGAGTCCTTAGCAGTCTTACCTAGATCATATTGCCTTGGACTCCTCTTTTTACCAATGAGATTTATCTCCTGGTTGCATAGTTTCTCCTCCATGTTTTCATTGTCTCTCTGTTCCCATTTTTGAAAAATAGACTAAAGAAGCAATCATGAAAAGATCATTTATTTGTGGATCATGCTGTATGACCAATCTGAGGCAGCAGGGACCTCAGCTGATTGTCATTTTTCAGGGACCCAGGCTGATGGAGGCTTCAACTTCACACAAAGTTCCATGATGGCTAAAGCATGAAGAAGAGAATAAGGCAAATAATTTAATATATCTCAATACTCTGCTTGCATTTTATTGGCTTTAGCTAAGTCTCTAGGCCAACAAGGCCATGACTTCCCATAGATGTAGGGAAAAACGATCCTACCATATGCCTAGGAAGAAGAGAAACGTATTTGGCAATGGACTTATGAAAGAATTACCATAAGCAACAACCTTATTTTACCTTGATAAATCACAATTAGTTAACCCAGTCAACCCTTCCCTGTTTTCTTTCTTGTCAATGGCATGAGGATCTAAATAGGTAAGGTGACATGCTCAACTTTCTTCTGCCCTGGAAAAATCATGGTGCCCCCTGGCAAAAGCCTTCCTCCCTTAAATACTGTGTTCTTTAAAACTGCAGCACCTAGAATGATTGAATGGAAAACAGAACATTTGTGCCTGATCACTGTGTTTAGTAACGAGAGACGTCCCTCCCATTACCTCTCAGATTCATGTATTCAAACCTTGGGGGAAGCAACGCGGTCCATCTTAGAAGCGAGAGGGGCTGTTTTACAAGGTGGTGTCTTTCAATTGATGATGTGAATGAGTGTGCAATGGCCCATCCCACTCTTCTTTAGGGCTAGTGAGTGATGGGACGTGTGGCAGGGCTAGGGCATGCTGTGAGCTCTCGCCCATCACTTTGCCTATCTTCCACGAAATAGGGTCCTTTGCAAATGCACTATGGTATGGAGGAGTAAGATGCAAAAAGGGAACATTTTTCTTTTGTCAAGTCTCCTGGGAAACAGACTTTGAGACTACTCTGTGCAGGAGGTTTCCTGGAGTGTGCTCTGTGGAATAACACTGGAAGGGGAGTGAGGAAGGAGGATCACACACAGAGAGAAACTCGACTGAAATGCAATAGAGGCCTCACCCTCTGCTTCAGGGAGTTCAGAACTGGGATGGCCTTTCACTGGGACAAGAGGGCTAGGGCTTTTTACCTCTGCCTCAGCCTGTCCTTGGATGCAGGCTGCACCAAGGAAGAGGCATAAACTCAAAGTGGATCTTTTGACCAGGAGCAAATTCCAGAAAGACTGTTAGCTGTGAGTTGATAACAGCCAATCCCCAGCAGTTGGGGGAGCAAGGCCGCAGCCAGCTCATGGCAGCATTTCCATGATATTCAGTAAGCTCCCATGTGGTATTGTGGGGAGAAACAGGGTAGGCAGGGAAAGCAAATGCAATGCAGAATAAGCAAATCTTTTTTATTTTTTTTGGACACACAGATGTTTATTGAATTAAATATAAAAATGCATCAATGGAATCTTTTTTACTGGAGGATAATTATTTCCCAAGGTTGTGATAGTTTCTGCTGTACAATGAAGTGAATCAGTTATATGTATACACAAGTGGTGCAGTGGTAAAGAATCCACCTGCCAATGCAGGAGACGAGGGTTCGATCCCTGGGTCAGGAAGATACCCTGAAGAAGAAAATGGCAATCCACTCCAGTATTCTGGCCTGGGAAATCCCATGGACAGAGGAGCTTGGCAGGCTACAGTCCATGGGGTTGCAGACAGTTGGATATGACTTTGTGACTGAGAACCCACGTAGACACATCCACTCACTTTTGGACCTCCCTTCTGTCCTTCCCATCCCACCCCTCTAGGTCATCCCAGAACACCAAGCAGAGCTCCCTGTGCTATGCAACAGATTCCCACTAGCTGTTTTACACACGGTGGTGGTATTTGTCAAACCTCATCTCTCAATTCATATTCCCCTTCCCCCTGTGTCCACATGTCCATTCTCTACATCTGCATCCCTGTTCTTGCCATGGGACTGAGTTCATCTGTGATGTAAGTCAGACAGCAAATCTTGTTTGAGTTAAAACAAGTTGCTGCTCCTCACTTCCATGATGAGAAGGTACCATGTAATCAGTCTGCCCCTTACTGGCTGCTAGTATCTGCAGGTTCTGTTCATAAATATGGGCCACTCAGCTGGGAAGTAGTCATTTTAGCCAGGATGTGGGGGAGTCCACATTGTTCAGGGCGGATATGACTTGCATGTGGCCACCATGGATAGTCTGCTAAGATGATTATATTTTTTATTCTTTCAGTTCAGTTGCTCAGTCGTGTCCAACTCTTTGCGACCCCATGAATTGCAGCATGCCAGGCCTCCCTGTCCATCACCACCTCCCGGAGTTTACTCAAACTCATGTCCATCAAGTCAGTGATGCCATCTAACCATCTCATCGTCTGTCATCCCCTTTTCCTCCTGCCCCCAACCCCTCCCAGCATCAGGGTCTTTTCCAATGAGTCAACTCTTTGCATGAGGTAGCCAAAGTATTCGAGTTTCAGCTTCAACATCAGTCCTTCCAATGAACATGCAGGATTGATCTGCTTTAGGATGGACTGGTTGGATCTCCTTGCAGTCCAAGGGACTCTCAAGAGTCTTCTCCAACACCACAGTTCAAAAGCATCAATTCTTTGGTGCTCAGCTTTCATCATAGTCCAACTCTCACATCCATACATGATGACTGGAAAAACCATAGCCTTGACTAGACGGACCTTTGTTGGCAAAGTAATGTCTCTGCTTTTTAATATGTGATCTAGGTTGGTTATAACTTTCCTTTCAAGGAGTAAGCGTCTTTTAATTTCATGGTTGCAATCACCATCTGTAGTGATTTTGGAGCCCCCCAAAATAAAGTCAGCCACTGTGTCCACTGTTTCCCCATCTATTTCCCATGAAGTGATGAGACTGGATGCCATGATCTTAGTTTTCTGAATGTTAAGCTTTAAGCCAACTTTTTCACTCTCCTCTTTCACTTTCATCAAGATGCTCTTTACTTCTTCTTCACTTTCTGCCATAAGAGTGGCGTTATCTGCATATCTGAGGTTATTGATATTTCTCCCAGCAATCTTGATTCCAGCTTGTGCTTCTTCCAGTCCAGTATTTCTCATGATGTACTCTGCATATAAGTTAAATAAGCAGAGTGACAATATACAGCTTTGACGTACTCCTTTCCCTATTTGGAACCAGTCTGTTGTTCCATGTCCAGTTCTAACTGTTGCTTCCTGACCTGCATGTAGGTTTCTTTATTCTTTAGCTTATTAATATTATATTCATTGATACATTTTTTCCTGATGTTGTACCAGCCTTACATTCTTAAGAAAATCTTTTTCTTGGGCAAGATTAAATCTAGACACGTTGCTAGATTTGATTTGCCAATATTGTATTAGGATTTTTCCATCTATGTTCATAAGTGTGATAGGGCTATAATTATCTAGTTCTCTACTTATCTAATTTGGTGTCAAGATTAAATCAGTCTCATAAAAGAAGCTGGGTATTTTTTTTAACCTTTCTCTGTTCTTTGAAACTGGTTGAAAGGATTATCTCCTCATTGCAGCTTAGAGAAAATTTACCAGTAAAGTTTTTTTACCAATCTGATCTCACCTTCTACTCCCCAGCCACTGTTAATTCCTTTTTCTCCAATGTCACCAGCCCATTGAGAATAGCTGGAACATGCTGGGAGTCTGTTTGCACTGAAGTTCTGTTTTGGCTCTTTCTTCTGCTTGGACTCCTCTATTGCCAGATATCAACACAGCTGCTTTCTCCCTTCTGAACCTGTCTTCTCAGGAAAACCCACTTTGCCCTTCAATTTAAGGCAAATGACTCAATTCAGGAAAACCACTCCATTATACCCATCTTGCTTCTTCCTGCCCCTGTCCAGAACTTCTCTTTCTTTCATCTTCTTCTATTTCTTCATAGTCTTTGTTTCCTTCTAGAATATAATTCTTACCATTTTTATAGTTATTTTTGTGCCCCCTCACTAGAATTTCAGCTCTATAAAGGTAGCATTTTTTGGGGTTCAGTTTTTCTTGCTGATGAGCCCAAATGCCTAGAATATTGTCTGACAAATAGTAGTCTCAATAAATATTGTTGAATGAATGATTTGTTGAATAAATGATGCTAGGGCAAAGGATCTTAAAGTGTTAGTGGTCTTAAGAGAGGATGGAATTTCTGTAACCACCAACCTATTTTCTGAACTACTTTTATAAAAAATTGAGATTTTACACAATGGGAAGAGGATAGTCTCTTTAATAAATAGTTTAGGGAAAACTGGTTATCCACATGCAAAAATCAACATTGACCCTTATCTTATATCATACAGAAAAATTAACTCAAAATGGATTAAAGACATAAACGTAAAGACCTGAAACCATAAAACTCCTAGGAAAAAAACACAATGACAAAGCTCCTAGACTTTTGTCTTGGGAATGATTTTCTTGGATAGGACACCAAAAAGCACTTTGCTGGGTGTTTTCACCACACTCGCATACATGTGTGCGCACACACACACAATACATGGTAACTGTGTAAGTTAATAGATACGTTAATTAGCTTGATTGTGGTAATCATTTTACAGTGTATCCTTTTACTATACCACCACATTGTATATCTTTGAGAAAAGAAAACTTATTAGCATCCTGGAGGGGATTAGATTTTCTGTTCATTCATAAGTTAATTCTGTAATTTATAATTTTCTATGTCATTCCTCTCAATTGTGAAGTATATTGGCAAATGTTCAAATTAATTTCATAATACTTTTAAAATTTATGTATATATATAAACTTATATGTAGTCGGGTCCTACTTTTTCATCCCTTATTTCTCTCCCCTCTTCCAATTTTTGATCAATTTTATTTCAGGATAGTTTATTTTGTGACTATTTTCAAAGAAATCAGCTTCAAATTTGCTGATGATCTTAAAATTTCTCTTTCATGCTTTTATCCATACTATTCCCATTCATCTTCAATCCTTTGGTTCATACTATTTTTCTAGCTTCTTGAATTGAATACTTAACTCATTTATTTTTAATAATTCTTTTTAAAAAGTGCTTTTAATACTATAATGGATCTCTAGTTCCACTTACGCTATATCCCATGGGTGTTGATGTGTAGTTCATGTATTGTCATTAGGTTCTAAATATTTTATAAGTTTTATTGTGCTTGCCTCTTAAATCATTAGTTATTTAAGAGTATATAGGATTTTGGGGGGACTATCACTTAGTACTGATTCCTAGTTTTTTTATACTGTGCAGAGATCATATCCAGCATAATAACAATTATTTGAAATGTTTTAAGAATTATTTTATGGTCAAGTACATATTCAAATTTTATAAATATTTCTTATATACCAAGCTTCTTTGTATATAATTCTCACTAACTATGTAACTCTTCATTTCTGGTCTTTCTGGTAGAAAAATTTCTAACAGTAATATAAAAAGTCTGCCACAAATTTTTGTCAATTTCATCTTTAATTATGTCAGTTTTTGCCTAGTAATTTTAGGAGATGGGGGAAGAAAATCACCTAAATTCTTCAAAATTAAACAAAGTTTCTAATTTTTATAGTTATTGTAAAATATTGGCTATATTCTTTGTGCTGTACAGTATACCCTTGTATTTTATACATAGTAATTTGTACCTCTTAATCTCCTATCCTTATACTTCCCTTTCTTTCCTCTCCCACCCAGTAACCACTAGTTTGTTCTCTATACCTGTGACTCTGTTTCTTTTTTGTTATGTTCACTAGTTTGTTTAATTGATTGGATTTTGTATGTAGGTGATGACATACAGTATTTGTCTGTCTGAGTTATTTCACTAAGCGTAATACTCTTCGGGTGCATTCATGCTGCAAATGGCAAAATTTCGTTCTTTTTATGGATGACTAGCATTCCATTGTATGTATATACCACACCTCCTTCATTCATTCATCTGTTGATGGACATCTAGTTTGCTTCCATGTCCTGGCTATTCTAAATAGTGCTGCAATGAACACTGAGCTATGTGTGTAGCATAGGGGCCTGAAGTTCACGTTACTTTAATGTCCTTGTTTTTTGTTTCCACTCTTGACTTTGGGATCTGCTAAGTTGTCCTCTCAGTTGTAACCCACTATTGTTATACTGGAGTCCTGTTGATGTTGCAAAGTGGGACATTCTATAGTATTACGGTAAGTCTCGGTCTTTTAATGGGTCTATTTCCCTGGGCTGTGACTGTTGCCAGTGTTTCTTAGCTTCTTCTCTGAGGTAAAACAAGAAAAGTAAAAGCAGTTGGAGAATAGAAATGCCCTTCCCAGAGGTGGGCTATAACTCTGGTAAAAATATGTTTTCTGTAGAATATAGACTTCTTTTGTGGAGAATGCTCTATGTGCATTCACAATGATTAATCTTCCTTTCCCCCAACAGAGCCAATAGGGGTCTTTCTAGGTTATTCATCATGAGCACGTGATGGGGCTCCTGGAGATGAAAGCCATGGCACTAGGGGCCACCCCCTCTTAGACTGGGCCCTTGCCCCTGAAGTTCCTAACTCTTACACTAGTCCATAGTATCCTACAGAAATTAGAGACCCCAATCTGTCACTAACTCTAGCTCTGATTCCCATTTTTGTAAGATAACTCTTTATTTTGGCCAATGTCTATTTTTTTTTGCATAACTTTAATTTTTTTTTAATTGGAGGAAAATTACAGTGTTGTGTTGTTTTCTGCCATATAACAATGTGAATCATCCATAATTATAACTGAATCAGATCTAGCGAGGTAGATGAAACTAGAGTCTGTTACACAGTGAAGTAAGTCAGAAAAACAAATATATATTAACACATATATATGGAATCTGGAAAAATTGTACTGATGATTCTATTTGCAGGGAAGGAATAGAAATGCAGATGTAGAGAAGAGACTTGTAGACACAGTGGGGGAAGGAGAGCGTGGGACAAATTGAGAAAGTAGCATTGACATAAATATACTATCGATAGCTTGCGGTGAATGGTGCCATAGGATTCGTGGTCTCCAAAGGAGAAGATTTAACTCCAGAATCAAAGACAGTCTCAGTCACCCAGAGCTTTGTGTAGATTTTATTTAAAGTGGAAGTGACAGAAGAAGCTTCTGACTTAGACATCAGAAGGGGGCGGGAGAGTACCCACCTCACTAGTTTAAGCGGTGGCCTATTCTCAGGCAGCTGCTGAGAATAGATAAAAAGAATACCTCAAGGTTGTAAGAGTTCCATCAGACCCTTTCCCAAGGCATAGGTCCCAAGATAGCTTTGGTACAAGATTAGCCAGGGAGAAGGGGTTCCAGGCTCAGTCTCTGGGCGAGATATATACTGTTGCCGTGTAATCAGGGGGATAAGTCTTGAGAAACAGGTTCCCAGGCAAGATTTGTTACAATTGTAATTGTTAACATAGAGTCTAAGAAAAGCATTTCCCTGAGTAAGACATTGTGCTGTGTGATCATTAGCTCCTAAGAAGGGCTAGTTCTCAGGCAAGGTACATTGTTGTGCAAGGCTTAAGGGAAGCCCAAGCTAGAATGTTCACCTCCTCCTTAAAGGGGCCTGGACTGCCTAAGCTTTAACTCTCTCACTATCATGAGTAAAATAGATAGCTTGTGATAAGTTGCTATATAGGACAGGGAGTCTAGTCTGGCTCCGGGCTAGAGGGGTGGGATGGGGGGGCGAGGAGGGAGGCACAAGAGGAAGGGGGTTATTATGTAAGATACTCTTTTGTTCCCTTTACCTGACTGGAGGTAAAGGGAGGTCTGCCAGTTTCCAGACTTGACAACTGTCAGGACAATGGCCTTGGCTTTTGATTTATCATTCTATTTCTGGCCCATGAAAAATTTTAGCTTGTTTTGAACTAGAGCTATTTTTAAAATATATTTATCTTATACTTTATCTATCATTGCTATGCTGGAGGAGGATAATTTTAAAACCTGAAACTATTGGGATGGGAATTCTGAAGTTTATTTTAATCTAAACTTTGACTTTTGGACATTTTTTATATAAATAATGATGTCTATAAATCACATTTAGTCCCTGTTATACTCTGAATTTCTGTGGTGAATACAATTATCTCTTTGAACTTTATAATGAGAAGACATTTTTTAATAATCTGATCAAAGAGAACTTCTTCCATCCCTGAAAGAGATTATAATACTATATTGCCTTACAAACTATCTTAAAATTGCTATGTGACTAGATGTATAACTTCTAAATATTACAATATCTGTAAGTTTTCCCATGACATTTAGAATTACAAAAGTGCAAAAAATATTAGCAGTATTGACCATTAAATGCTGGATAGGGCTTCTCTGTTGGCTATGATGGTAAAGAATCTGCCAGTAATGCAGGAAACCTGGGTTCAATCCCTGGGTTGGGAAGATCCCTTGCAGAAGAGAATGGCTACCCATTCCAGTATTCTTGCCTGGAGGATTCCATGGACAGAGGAGCCTGGCGGGCTATAGTCTGTGGGGTCACAAAGAGTCTGACATGACTGAGTGACGAACACTTTCACTTCCAGAGAGAATTTATTATGTGTCAATCCCTTCTGAAAATAAAGGACCTCAAAATAAGCAGGTTTACAATATGTTTAAATGATAATTATAGGTTAGACACTAATATTAAGAAAGTAAATAGACTCTATAGCAATTTTCAAATCTTTTGGACTTAGGTTATAAGTGGTTAGGAAATATATAGGAGCTTTGGTCTCAGTGTAAAATTACCCTAGAGTTATGAGTCTTTGAATATCTAGCAATTTTTCAATTTCCAAACTAGTGTACATATCTTCATTTCTGGATTCACAGGCCAACGGATGGGATGGGAGGAGCTGAACTTGAAAGCTTTGAAAGCTGTTTTTAAAAATAATTTTTCTATATGTACTTTCACAAGAAAATTAAATATGGTAATGGTTAAAATGATCGTGCACTTAAAATAATGGTACAGAGTATCTTTTCCTTAAATGTGAATTATAACCAAAAGAAATGGTTGCTTTACCTTACAGATAGGAAATCTTAGACATGGAAATGTTTCATTTGGATGCTCTGGTGACAGACCCGAAATGAGTGTTGAAGCTCATATAAGGGCCTGAGACTTTGACAAGAATTCGGCCCCTTTCCACTCGAGGTCAGTTTCTGCCTCTAAAAGCCGACTAAACCTTCTTGGTTCTCCTGGGATTACTGGTCTGTAACTTCCTGCCCTGAGTGATGCTTTAGCCAGAATCATGGAAAATTCACTAAAGAAAAAAAGAAGAAAACGAGACAAGCATTTTATTTCAGTCCTTTGACCCTCTAAACTATCCAGTGGATTTCTGCCCTGGATGAGGTGAAAGTGAAAGTGAAGTCACTCAGTCATGTCCGACTCTTTGTGGAGACTCTTTGCGACCCTGTGGGCTGTAGCCTACCAGGCTCCTCCATCCGTGGGATTCTCCAGGCAAGGATACTGGAGTGGGTTGCCATTTCCTTCTCCAGGGATCTTCCCGACCCAGGGATGGAACCCGGGTCTCCTGCATTGCAGGCAGACGCTTTACCAAAGTCTGAGCCACCAGAGAAGCCCGGATGAGTTGATGAGTTGAGGAGCATAGAAAGTAATGTTCCTGTTAGTAAACTCCATGTGGAAATGCATGGTCCTACCTCCTTGCTGTCTTTCCTCATTGCCCCAGGAGCTTCTCAACAGTTACGGATAGCAGATTTGAATTCCACCTGAAGCTTAAGCTTAAGGAGTCATCTTTTGGGTAACTGATGTCAGCATGGCTATTTCAGTGACCAGAAGAGGACAAAGGAATTTGCTGTTTTGCCAAAGCTCTTTGTTCCAGCCCGAGAAGGCTAGAGGAGAAGGACTCTTTGCTCCTTAAGTGCCTGCCTTTTGAGCACAAGGCAAACTGATGTTATTATTTTCTCTGCAATCCCCTTGGTAAAGATACATAATAGATATTATATATAATGTATGCAAAAACTCAGAAAACCAGAAAGTTCTCTGACAGCAACACCTTGATGCTAAAGAAAATATTCTTGTGAGATGAGCAGTGACTTTCATAGAAATTGCTCCTCCAGTTCCCTAAGTTTAACTGACAGGCATAGCATTTCATTCCATCTCATATAGCGACTGATTGCTTGGGGCATCATATCTCTTTAAAAGTCATGCCTTTACTGCATTTTGGTAATTGCATTCTGTGTGTGCAATGATCTGAATGCGATTTGAGGGAAAGGAGTATAGTATTACATACATGTCAGGGTGAGGTGTCAGACCTCTGCCCCACTTCCTGATATTTGATGATGCTAATGATGTAGATTCAATAATAAGTTAGCCACATTGTTAATTTGTATTCTTCTGGTTTACAATTTCTTCTATTGTAAAAAGAAAAATACACCTATTCAAATCTTTCATTTATGGTTAATTAAGTGATTGAAAGGGTCAGTCCATGATTTACCAAATAAATTTCTAAACTGCTGCAGCATTTCTTGCAAAACATCCAGAAGTCAATAAATGAATTAAAGGAGAAGATATTTAATGCTGAACAGAGTGTGCATTGAAATATAGCAATTCAGGGGAAATGTATACATGAGGAGTGAACTGGTAGTTTACTAGATCCCAGGGTTAAAAGTCCAAAGGAACGGGTAGCAGCAGCAGGACAAAAAGGCCATATCAACAGGAGTATAGATTCAATTAATTTAGTGACATAATTAGCATATAGTTATTAATAACATTACAGAAGCAGTTGGCAAGTGAGTGTACATGTACACCAACTGAATGAATTCAAAAGAACCCTGTACTTACCATAATTAAATTATTAGTTCTGAGAAAGCCACATGGACTGTGGAGGCCATTGCAGCAGGCCAAAAGTCATGCATCCAATTTATTTTCTCACTGAAATAAAATGTCTGGAATGTTTCTATCTTATCAAGTTGAATCTATAGAGCAGAAATTATTATGGCTATCAGGATTGCGTGACCCACTTGTAATTTCAGCATTTGTGAAACATGGAGCAGATTGCCTCATGGTTTATAAAAAATAAAGGGAAATGTACAAATACATTTTGTAAACAAAACAAGTCTCTGGGCTAAACAAATTCTCCACTTCTGTATCTTGGCCCCCTGGATAAATGTGTAAAGATAAGAGCTAAAGAATTAAGTTTCAGATTGTCTAAAGATTATACAGAGTTAAACACGAAGTACAGAGAATAATCCCAACTCTGGTTAAAATTATAGATTTTAAAAAATACCTTCCCCTCTCTTTCCTTTAATTATGTTTTTAATGCTATTTGCTTTAATCCTGCACTGCTTTTGTTCACCTGGTGAGAAGAATACAGAGTTTTCTTTAATCAGTGAGATAGATTTTCCTTCTAACATAGCTGTTTTATATTGGACTTGCTAAAGTCAATGAAACTTGTAAGCAAACACACCCAAAAATTCAGACTTAAGAAATTTTAACCAAAAAACACATATATTAAAAGAGATGTTCTTTAGTATATGCTTTCTGCAGAGGGAAGTACCTCTTGGAATGTTTTGAAAGATATTAATTTGCATATAACTGGGTAACACTGAGTGCTATTGAGAGTCTTGATATGAGTAGGGAATTTTCTATTTTTAATTTTTAAAAAAATACGTGTATTTGGTCACGTTGGGTCTTAGTTGCAGCATGCAGGATCTAGTTCCGTATTCCGGAATCAAGCCCATGTCCCCTGCATTAGGAGCTCAGAGTCTTAGCCACTGGACCACCAGGGAAGTCCCGAGCAGGGGATTTCCAAGTCATGGCTGTTTTTATCTGGAAATCTGACCTAGGTGTGTGGACTACTTTTAGTTTTAGCAGCGTATCTATAGGATCGGGTCTTCCCTCGGAGCTCAGTGGTAAAGAATCGACCTGTGAATGCAGGAGACCTGAGTCAGTGGGTTTGACTCCTAGGTTGGGAACATCCCCTGGAGAAGGAAATGGCAACTCACTCCAGTATTCTTGCCTGGGAAATCCCATGGACTAAGAAGACTCGAGGGCTACTGTCCCTGAGGTCACAAGAATCAGACATGACTTAGCAACTAAAACCGCCACCACTATGGGATCAGGAAATTAAGAAATTACTTTCCCAAAGTGGATCCTCCTTGGTTCTTAGTCTCTCTGGATTTCTGAGTATCTGATAAAATCTTTCTTTCTGTTAGCAGAATAATTGATACATTTGTGTATAATGTACATGAACAAGAAGACAAGCTTTAATAATAATGACTAAAATTTATTTTTTGATGATCATTTGCTTGACATTTTTGTGAGCACTCTACCCATTTAGTTAACCCATTCAATTCTCCCAACAACCCTATATATAAACATCTCCATTTTTACAGATGAGAAAACTGAAGGAGAGATTAATTGTCTAAGTTCAAACAACTAGAAAAGGTGAAGCTGAGATTCAAGTATTCTGGCTCTAGTCTATGCTCTTAGCTGCTTTGCTTCACTGCTTCTCCATCAGGCTGTGCAGAGGAGATACCTCTTTTTAGTCTGGATGTAGGACTTGGCATTACCTCTCTGCCCCTCCTCCTAACAAGTGGTTAAGCTGCATAAAGGGCCAGAGGCATGAGGCCACTGTAACTACCATTACAATGGAATTAGCCATGGAGTGACTGGGGACCCTTAGGATGATGAAACCTCTACTGCCAATCAGTGTGCTTCCACTAAAGAAAGCTGAGCACTGAAGAATTTTGAACTGTGGTGTTGGAGGAAACTTCAGAGTCCCTTGGACTGCAAGGAGATCCAACGAGCCCATCCTAAAGGAAATCAGTCCTGAATATTCATTGGAAGGACTGATGCTGAAGCTGAAACTCCAATACTTTGGCCACCTAATGCGGAGAACCGACTCATTGGAAAAGACCCTGATGCTGGGAAAGATTGAAGGCAGGAGGAGAAGGGGACAACAGAGGATGAGATGGTTGGATGGCATCACCGAGTTAATGGACATGAGTTTGAATGAACTCTGGGAGTTGGTGATGGACAGGGAGGCCAGGTATGCTGCAGTCCATGGGGTCGCAAAGAGTTGGACACGACTGAACAACTGAACTGAACTGACAGCTTCAGCTCTGTCTGGCCCACTGTCTTGCTCTCTGGAATCTGTATTTACATAATTTGTCAGCCTGAGGTCATCAGTGCATTCCTAATGGCCTCACTAGTGTTTGCCTCTGTCCAACCCCATCCTGTAAACTTTTCTCTTTGTTGCTTGAGATCCTGTGAACAGTGGAAGAAAGCTCAGGAATCAATATACCACCTTGGGTCTTCAAGAGAAAAGTTCTGCAGGCCAACTCTTCTCAAGGGTAGAGTGGATGGGAGAAAGTGATGCCTGTCTTCAGTGGGGGCATAAAACCCTATGAGCATCCCAGGTCTTCACTGGGTACCCAGGTCATCTGAGCCCTACACCAATGCCAGTCTGAATTTTGGGGAGCAGTAAGGTACAACAGGGTCTTGAGAGCTGAGCATCAATGAGAAACACCTTCCTCTGTTTCATTCAGTTTAAGGTACTTGGGTCCCAGTTACTGGGCAGCCTTGCAATAAACATCCTATTCTATACACATAACTCTTGCTGGACCTATAAGGAAATCTCTGTTTTATTCAAAAATTTGTATGCATCTCTAGTGTAGGAAATTCATGTGGGATTTTCATTCATTTATTGATGTTTTTATTGAGATATAATTTTCCTGCAGTGAAGTACAGATATTCTAAGTGTGCAGGTTACTCAATTTTAATAGGTGCATACACCTGTGTAGCCCACACCACCTATCAATATATTGGACATTTAAATTATCTTGGGTAAGAGATTGGACATCCTTGCCCAGACAGTCCTCAACCCCTTCCCATGGAAGGCAACCTGTGATTACTTTCACCTTAGTGTATCCTGTTCTAGAACTTCATATAAATAAAATCATACATGGCTTCATTCATTCACTACAACATCATAATGTTTTTCTTTTGAGAGTATTGCATGTTGTTGCATGTATCAGTGTCTGTCCCCTCTCACGGGTGAGTGGTATTTCATTGTCTATACCACAGTTTGTAGACAAATAGATTATTTCCAGGTTTTAGCTATTATGAATCAAGCTGTTATAAACATTTTTGTGCAGAGCTTTGTGGATATACCTTTTCATTTCCATGAGTGAAATTGCCAAGTCTTTTACAACAGTTGTTTGTGAAGGGTAAATAGGAGTTGTGAAGGTTGTAGAGGTGGAAAGAGTAAGTTAAGGACAGGACGATGATTTGAGTCATGTACGCAGTGGCATCATCATAAGTTCATGACAGAAGTAGGACAAGTCAGAGAGTAGGAGGCAGAACTGCCTGGATGTGACTGAATGCCCCTCTTGGGTCTGTTTACTTGAATAAACTCTTATTTTTGCTACTTATTTCATTAATGACCTTCAATCCCACAGGCATTCTAATGGCCCTGGCAAGACCACTGTGATTATCTTCATTATACAATCCATGGAAACAATCATGCTCAGAATGGTGCCTGATCTTGACAGGCTCCTGCTGATGTAATTACGGCTCACTCTGGGACACACCCCTGAATAGCTTGGGATTTCTCTTACTTCTGGTAGGCCAATGCCATGAGATGGTGGCCCTGTGTGACTGCTTCTATCCCCAGGAAGATGTGGCCTTACCATCATTTGCCAGTGTGGCATGTCTTGATCTCTTGAAGGCTGCTGCAAGGAAGAGCACTGTCCCATGGATTGAATATGTGTTTATGGTGGGAACAAACAAGTGCAGTCCTCAGACTTGCTGGGGCACTGGGCAGTCTGCACACGCTGCAGAGAGCATTGTAGATGGAGCAGGGCGGTGAAATTGCATTTGGTGATGAGACATCTATGCTTGTTTTAAAGACTCTGGGCACACATTATCAGGTGGTGTTCCAGAAAGCTAAACTAGTGTCTAATCCCATGGGCAGCAAAAAGGGGATGCTCTTTTCCTCCAAACCTCGCAAACACTGAGTAATGTTTACTGCTCACCTCCTACAGAGATTACTCAAACTCTCTCTCGGTGTTTTTTTTCAGTGGGTCTGTTTGCTTTGTTTTGCTTTTAGTGGGTAACTGGATGCAATTTTTCATTATCTTTCTTTTCCTGTGAGAGAGGATCACTGCACTCTCTGGGATGTCTAGGATACTTTATTGATTTCAGATTCATCTCAAAAGTCATTTAATGTCATATCTTACTCCTGGCCATTCATGATTCTGCTCTGAACTTCATATTTTACAGAAGCTCAGCCTTGGTGGCTGTTGGCTGGAGCTAAAAGGTTTTGAAGAGTCCCTTCAGTATTCAAATCTCAGTTCTCAGAGAACAAGTTCTTAGTATTATTCTATTGACTAACCCTCTGCTCTTTAGGGAATTACTCCTGATGTCACAGAAACACGTAACAAAATTGGAGAGAGGATTAGCTTTCCTCCCCAAAACTGGAAAAAAGAGAACTGAATTCAGTGTTCAAAACTAGAAGCTTAGGATGCATGAAAAACATCCTGGTTGGTGGTTAGAGCCTGTATGCACTTTCCCACAGCTGCTGTGACAAAGTACCATTGCCTGAATGACTTAAAACCATAGGCATTTACTGATCTCACAATTCTGGAGACTCAGTCTGAAATCAAGGTGTCCACATGCCATGCACCCTCTGAAACCTGTAAGCAAATCATTTTATGCTTCTTGCTAGTTTCTGGCCATTTGCCAGCAATCCCTGGTGTTCCTCAACTTGTAACTGCCTAACCTCTGTCTTAACGATCACATGCCATTTTCCTTGTGTTTCCATGTTTTCACATGGCCATCTTCTTATATGGACACCAGTCATACTGGATTTAGTCCCAGTATGACCCTATCTGAACTAAACACCTGCAAAGACCCTATTTTCAAATAAGGTGACATTTTGAGGTGTTGGGGCTTAGGACTTGAGCATATTTTTTTTTTTTTGAAGGATACTGTTTAATAGCATCAATGCATTGTGATGCAAACCACACTCGAGAATGGGCAATTTCTTAGACAGTCTTTGCAAACAAGAATGCTAATGTTGATAAAGAGAGTTCCTGAGAAGAAAGTGGAATGTTCCATGTGGAAAGGGCAACCCACTCCAGTATTCTTGCCTGGAAAATCCCAGGGAGAACGGAGCCTGGCAGCCTACAGTCCAAGGGGTCACAAAGAGTCAGGACACATCTCAGTGACTGAGCACATGTTTTGGGAGACTGACTCTGTAGCTCCATAGAAATTGCAGACTTGAAATTAATTCCTGACTATCAGCCATGAATCTGTTATCATTTTTTGCTCTAAACACTAGCTTCTAATTATGCCCCTTTGATGTTTGCACCTCTCAAATAACTTCAAACTAAGTTCATTTCCATTTGTCACACTTTCAACATTGTTAACACAAGCTGAACAAAATTCCGTTCTTTTTGGTCAGATCGTACAGAAGCTTAATAATTTTAAGTTGCTCTTTTCTTCAGTCTTCTCAGCTGGCAGCTTTCCTAGCACTAAAAATCTCACCTTGTACCTCACTGAGTGGGAACAAAGATGTGGCCACCTATGTGGTTTGTGAAGGAACTTCTGACACATTTAATTTCATCTGGAAGCCGAGTATCCGTGTCAGCAACTTGGTTCAGAGTGGCTCCAGGGAAACCTGACTTTTGTCTTTATAGCATTTCCTTGTATTGTTCGCTTTGTTTTTCCATTTCTTTCACAAAACACAACGTGGAAAGAAGCCCACAGTTTTTGCACCTTTTATATAAGCTTTTTGGTGATTAAAACCCTAGGGTGTTGAGTTAGTGGAAATGTTAAAAATGTGTACCTAGAGTACAGTAAGAGCTTTCTCTGTATGCATTTTTCAAAAGAGTTGTGAGTAATGCTGGACTGAACACTTTGGGAACCCAGGGTCCTCTGATTATAGCCCATGGGGTGACATTGTAAGTTTTCCCAAACTTCGCTGCATTAATGCCTCCATAGCATTTCTGAGTAAGAGAAGAAAGCTCAGCTCTCCTACAGGCCTCAGGAGTATTGGAAATACAGAAAACAGTAGCTATTAAAATATAGCTATGTATTAAGCATCTCTTTTTATTATGATGCTTTGACGTCTTCGGGTCTCCCTGTCACTGGAAGGAACTTGCCTCCCAAAGTTAACTAATTCCTAGAGAAAGCAGATTACTGTCCCACCAGGGTGTGTGCCTTTTATAAGCAAACCAACCAATCTAGAGTCTTTGCCTCGTCTATCCTTCCTCACCCTGGAAGCCACTGTCCCTGGCCCTTATCATCCCAAGACAAGGTATTTGATAAGTAGGGGCAGCCCTGCCAGTGGGGGATGGAACCTGCTGAAATTATTTAAACTGAACAATCCTAAACTCCTCTGGGCTTGCCAGGTGGTACAGTGGTAAAGAATCTGCCTGCCGAGCAGGAGCCACAGGTTCCATCCCTGGGTCGAGAAGATACCCTGGGGAAGGAAATGGCAATCCACTCCAGTATCCTTGCCTGGGAGATCTCATGGAGAGAGGAGCCTGGTGGGCTACATTCCATGGGGTCACAAAGAGTCAGACACAACTTAGCGACTAAACCACCACCACCAAACTCCTCTAAACTGCTTACCCTGCCTTGACCTTTTCTTTCAGCTGAAAACCACAGTACAGGCTCTTGCCCCAGTTTCCCCCCGTGCCTCCTGACTAAACTTGGAACCTCCTTGTATGATCCTGCATGGTGTGCTGCACCTCCTGTTCTAGGGATCTCTGAGCATAAAATCTTCCTCCCATGAAGTGCCTGTGTGTGTCTATACCTGATTAGAACATTTCTCAAGTACATTTTCAAATAAAAGACATTAAGAGTCCCTCAAAAATTGCTCTAATCACTTTGGGGTGTCTTTTACTGCTTATAGCCAACTCCATGACTGGGTCAAGGATGATTTTGACCAGCCTTCCTCAAAAGAAGAAAGAAGTTGCTTCCATACCTTTTGGAAGGTATGGCTATTGTAAATAATGCTGCAGTGAACAAAGGGGTGCATGGATCTTTTTGAATTAGTATTCTCTTTCCTTCAAATACATACCCAGGACTGGAATTGCTGCATCACATGGGAGTTCTATTTTTAATTTTTTAAATTATTTTTAAATTTTTAATTATTTAAAAATATTTTACATTTTTACTCAGCCATAAAAAAAACAGTCTTATCATTTGTGACAACATAGATGGAGCCTAGAGGATATTATGCCAAGTGAAACAAGGCAAATGGAGAAAGACAAATACTGTATGTTATCTTTTATATGTTTAATCCAAAATTCAAAACAAATGAACCAACATAACAAAATAGGAATAGAGTAATAGATACAGAAAACAAACAGATGGTTGACCAAGGGGAGAAGGGAGGGGGAAGAGAGAAATAGGTGAGGGAGGTTAAGAGGTACAAAAATTCCAGTTGCAAAATGAACAAGTCACAAGAATGAAGGGTACAGTGTGGGGAATATAGTCACTAGTTATGTAATGTCTCTCTATATGATGGCATATCATAACTAGACTCATCATGATGACCATTTTGGAAAATATAGAAATATAAAATCACTATATTATGTATGAGGAACTTAATGTTGCAGGCCAATTATAGTTCAAAACCAAACTGATAGAAAAATGATCAGATTTGTGGTTACCAGAGGTAGTGGGTTGGGCTCAGGGGAAATCGGGGAAGGTAATTAAATGGTGCAAACTTCAGTTATAAGATAAGTAAGAACTAGGAGACAACATGATGAATAGAGTTAACACTGCTGTATGTTGTATATGAAACTTGTCAAGAGAGTAAATATCAAGTGTTCTCATCACATGGAAAATTTTTTTTTCTCTAATTTTGTATCTATATGAGATGATGAATATTCACTAAACTTACTGTGGTCATCATTTCTTGATGTATATAAGTCGAATTATTACACTGTACAACCTTACACTTACATAGTGCTGTAGGTCAACTATCTTTCAATCAAACCAGGAGAAAAAGAAGTAAAAGACTGAATATGTATTTTGAGCCTTGTGCCTGCAGCAGGAAATCACTGAATCTTATTTTGGGGCTATTCTACAATGTGTAGTGTGGCAAAGAGAAAGGCCTTTCTGAAATGGAGAGTTTGTGTCCATTTTTCTGGCTGCCGTAGACTTCTTTTGACAGCATTTTCTCCTATTAAAAAAAAATATTGGAGTATAGTTCCTTTAATGTTGTGTTACTTTCTACTGTATAGCAGATAAGCTGTATGTATACATATGTCCCCTTTTTTGGGATTTCCTTCCCATTCAGGTCCCTGGAGAGTACTGAGTAGAGTTCCATGTGCTATACAGGTTCTCATGATCTGTTTTACTGGAATATTTATTACTCAGCCATAAAAAGGAGCAAAACTGTGCCATTTGCAGAGATGTGGACGGACATAGAGACTGTTATACAGAGTGAAATAAGTCATAGAAAAACAAATATTGCTTACATGTGGACTCTATAAAATTGGTACAGATGAACCTATTTGCAAAGCAGAAACAGGTGTAGGGAACACATGTATGAACACAAAGGGTGAGATGGGGGTTGGGAGGAGTTAGGAGATTGGGCTTGACGTACATTCCCTTCTGTTTTGCTCTCCCTTTAAACTGTCCACTGGGGGCTGAGACTAGGGTGAAGCCTGCTGGGTACCTGGGGCACACATTTTAAGGAGGTTCTTACTGTCAGGATGAGTCAAAGAAGGATGAGTACCTCTTTAAATATTGCACCCTGGCTGCCTTGCTTGCCTCCTTCTGTTCTCCACCCTGACTCTCACTCCTAGAAGAGTTAAGTGTTTAAAGTCTAGGCTTTGATCTGCTATGTGCTTTTATACTTATATAAATCATCATGTCTAATGTTATCAGAATTATTTAGAAATTATATTAAAACTGGGCATGATTCTTACCCTTTAAGACACATTAGGCTAAAATTAATAGATACTGGATATATTGCTCATCCAAATATAGTCAGTGGGGTTACATCTTTAATATGGATTTTGTGATCATGGCAGTCCAAGCTAGAAAGATGTGTCTTGGCGTCTTTGTGGAAGACATTTTCTGAGTAATAAAATTATACATGGGAAAAGAGTCACCCTTTCTTTATGTTACTAAGTATATGGTTGGTTCATCCCCTTGTTATATGTGGTTTTTGTGGTACTTAAACTGTTTATGTGACGTCTCTTTTACTTGGTAGGCTGCTCAAGGGCAGAAAACATTCTTCACCTCCTCTTTCTCCAGTATCTAGGACATATCAGAAACTAAAAAAAAAAAAAAAAAAAATACATGCAGGGAAAATTCTTTATTGAATGAAGTTATTTTTAAAGCATTTTAGAAGAATGTATTTGCCCTCTAAATATACAATTCTGTGAAACTGTGGAGACCATGCACTCTTCTCTATTTTTGAATACAGGGCCGCTACTTACAGGTCCACAGTGTAAGACTCATTTTTCCAATAAAATCCTTGAAGACAAATACATATATTTCCTTCTTTGAGTATGTCTTTCCAATAATCTAACAAAGAAGTGTGAATTTATTGATCTTTACCTTGCCTTGGTGAGGAAAAAAAGAACAATCTACAAAACTACTGTTTTGTGAATATTTAATTCAAAATTATTATGCATTTCACGTCTCATGGTGGATATCAACTCTACACATTGGGTACCTCCCAATTTCCATTGTTAAACTAAATTTCAATCTTTAGGAGTGGTTGATGTGCCATTATGCATATCTTTTGTGTTGTATTTTTCAATTGAGTAGAAAAAAATATACAGTAGGGTAAATGACACCTTCCTAGGATTTCAATGTGATATTTGAACAAAAGGTATGATATTCACAAGATGCAGTGGAGCGTGTGTTTACTTATCTGTGTGAACCTATGACGCTGATGACAGTGGTAATGAAGCACTTTTTGCATGAGCGATTCTTCAGAGGTTCTTCTCATAGCCATGGTAGGAGACTAACTCTTGGAGATCAGAGCGTTCATGCTGACTAAAATTGCATCCTTTTAGCTTCCCTAATGATTTGAATTCTGGCCTGAACACTTCTCCCAGTATCCATCTTGGACTGGCCTCTGAATGCTGCACTCACCTATCCATATGCATTTGTATTAAATTTCTTTGACTCTGTCCAAATGATTACTTTTTAAAAGATAAAATAGCACAGAGACATCTGTCTTTAACTACATAGACAATGTATTTATATTCATGACTTTCTTGCCTTTACGCCTCCTGGTGATTTTTGAAATGTGTCTGCATCTTTCATTTGCAACCATTTATCCATTTGATATATCTTTAGGGATCCTGTCAACCCCTTTCTTCAAAAGATGTTCCTTCCAGAATCAGAAACTCCTTATCCAGACACCCCAAACTGAATGTAATCTGCAGTCCTATGAGAGCATCTTCCCTTCTTCCCTCAGTGTTTCAGCCAGAAGAGTGATTCCTGCACATGTCCCGCCACAAGCTCTCTGATGGATCTTTGACTTCTCCCAGGCACTTTACCTGACCACTTTTCCACCCCCTGTAATTCCTCTGGACCTTTCCTGCTTTCATCTGAGCGTAGGACCCATTACTTTGTATAGAAGTGCTTCTGTGTTTCCTCCAATGCTCTGAGATGCCAAGTGTCTCCTGCTTCGAGGGCTGAGTCTTACATTTATTTTCCCAGGAGTAGGCAACAAAATGCCAAGGCATAGGAGTATGTGTTTGTTGAATTGAAAAGTGTTGCTTTATTTAATTGTGTTGAGTTTACCCTGAACCAAATACAGTGCTTTGGCCCAGTCACAGTTTGTGGACTGGATTTGGCCGGCATTTCGCCCACCTGCTTCACATAAAAGGCAGTACATTGTACATGTTAAAAGGATAAACTCTGGTGTTGTGCTACACAAGCACATATTGGGGCTCTGCCACTCCCTAGCTGAGGGCCTTTGGATAGGTAACTTAACCTCTCTGAACTTCAGTTTCCTGACCAGAATGTGGAGAACAATAGAGTGTATCCACTGTCATTCCTTATTTTATTTCATTAGTATTTAAATTAAAAAAATTACTAATTACAAGATATATTACACTCACACAGTTTCTCCTTTGCATATGAAATATAGACATCACCATTTCTCAATCTGGGGATTCATTCTATGTTTTTCAGTTGCAAGTCAAGTTATTTCTGGATTCAGAATATCATGACTCCACTTTTTTTTTTTTTAAGGGAAAGAAAAAAAGCTCACACATTCTTTCCTTTACAGACTTCATAACCAGGCAGGGTCCTCCATTTTTCCTCCAGGCCTCTTCACCTATCTCTTTTACACGTTTCAGAATCTCCTCTTTCTGGAAGCCAGCATCGTTCTGAATAAGGAGATCCTATTAGAGTGGATGAATCTTATGACCCATGCTGGGATCAACTAAAATATAGAAAAAGAACACAGAGATCACAAGGTTTAACCTGGACGAGAAGCCAGTGGTGCAGCTCTAGGCAGAAGGACAGAGTGAGGAGAAGACATTTTTCAGGGCAGTATCCTTCAAGCCATTCCCCATAGTTACGAGTAACTTCTGTCTACTTTCATTTCCTTCTGGCAGAATTTTGGAACTCACTTTGTTAGCTTTCACTATCTCTGATATATTTCTCATGATTTGCAAAAAAGAAAGACAAGCCTTCCTAATTTGGATCTTGGGCAAATTTACTTAAACACTTTCTACCGTAATTTTCTAATCTGTAGAATGAGGATGACAGTCAGAGTACCTCGTTTATAGGATACGAGAATTACATTAGTTAAAGCACATAAAGCATTTTAAAATAGTACCTGAGATGTAACAAGTGTCACTTTGCTATCATTATCACTTGAGCTCACATGTCTAGTCAAGCAAGGTACAAAGTGAATGGGAAGATCTATTTTCTGCTCTTTAAAATTTAGCTATGACCCTGACTACCTTTCCCTGGAATTAAGTCAGATCGTCCCAAGCATCTGTCCTGAAGTCTGTCTTTCATTTAATTACATGTCTTTTTGATTCCCCTCAATTGATTTCTTGACTCCCATTCGTGGACCTCTTGCCCTTGGCTCACAGCACCTTCCATTCAAATACCAGCTAATTAAGCCCAGATATTCCTGAGCCTCACCTTACCTCTCAGCCTAGATCATCCTGTGATAAGGAAGGAGGATTGATGCAAATTGCAACTGACAATGTGTACTGAAGTGGACATTTATCGACTCCTACTAACTATGCACACTCATTCAGCTAATTACCATTCATGGTTGACACACCCTGGTGACCTCATCTCACAGGTGATGTGATGAGGGGAGAGTTTCAGTTGATGGGAAGTTGTTTCTCTGAAATATTCTACCGTCTCTGTCCTTCCGTATTAATTATCTTAGTCTCATGACAGCAGCCGTTCATTTTCCCAAGTAAAGAATATGTATGGCCCAAAGCACACCTTTAAACATTTAATCTGGGTCAAGCCTAGTTGCCTTTAGTGGGACAGTATTCAGTGTATGCATTCCTTGCCCGGAGGATGTACGAGGATTGTGGGAGCAGAGACTGGATGCAGGAAGGGTGTGGGCATGCTTTGCAGGCTGGAGAAATTTGTCCAAATGAAATCCGCTAGCAGTATCCAGGAGGGATGTCAGTTGACAATGAGCTAGTATAAAGTGACCAGGAAGAGGGGGCAGACTGAGAACCAGCCAGGATTCCCTTAGGTTCTAGAAGCTGCTAAGTGTTTTGATAGCCTCACTCAGGATGGGAAGAAAGTTGGCAAGGACAGGGAGCTATTTCATTCTCTTCTCTTGGTCTTACCCATCGGTCTTCATGTAATAATGCAAATGACTTCACCAAACACAGTATTAGATTCTTTGATAAAAATGAGTAAACATTTTTCTAAACTTTTGGTAAGTTGAATCACTGCTTTGCCCATCTGATGAATTTATATATACTTTCTCGCTCACAGAACACACACTCATGGTAGAATATACTGGAGTTCAGTTCTGTGGTAGACTATGGCCAGGCCTTTTACAGGAATTGCCTTATATTAGGACCACTTTAAGCCCATAGTTAGAGCATCTTTGTGTACCTTAGAAAAAGAGTGGACCCAACCTGAACCAGGGGAAGCCTGGAGGCTTGTGGAGAAGAGCACAGACTGGACCCCAGCCTATTCAGCCATCATCTGCATGCACTGGGCAGGGCCTAGTCCACACAGCCAGTGTGGATGCCCTGATTACCAGGTACAATGTGAGCTCACTCCTCCCCAGCCCAGTGGTATAAGAATCAGCCAGTTAGTTGCTCTGGGTTCCACATTGGATGGATTACTGCAGGTGGAGCTTGTCTATCTTTATGGCTTGGAAAGTATATTGAATTTGGAAAAAAAAAATTGGCAGAATCTGAATCATTATCTCTGCCCATTTTCCTCAAACCTAGATCAGTCCTTTGTTCTCCTTGAGCTCTGGGAATCATCATCAATCTCTCTGAAACAGTCTCTCTCTGTCCTGTCTTCCCTTGCATAGTAAACTCCCAGACTCATAGCTCCTTCTGTGCTGAAGGGTGCCTGGGCCCGAGCTCTAATCTAGCTCTACCTCTAAAACACAGTTGATTTGTGGGATAAATGCTTTGCCATCTCTGAACTTTATTTTTCTTATTTGTAAAATGGGATAGTATAAAGATCCAAAGAGATTTAGTGTGAAAATACTGCGGCAACTGAAAGGACAATGCAAACAAATACTGATCCATAAAGAGTTAATTTAGCCTAAAGTTAAAATGGAACAATTTACTCACTCACTTTTCTCTCATTCTTCCACACAGTTTGGACATCTATTAAGTACTGAAGAAATATATCATTTTCAACTGTCTGAATCCATATGCAGTTGATTTCCAAGTTTAATTGTATTTGAATGAGGAATCAATACATATAACTGCACCAACATTACTGTGCTGAAAATCTGTGCATGTCTCCGATGCTTTCATAATATATTTCAATTTTCCCATTACTTTTCCATTATTATTCCGTATTTTTGAAAGGATTCTGTGAACACTGCAAAGTATCGTAAATCCCAAATGAATAGTAAGGACTATTGGTGTCGATTTCAAGCTGAATTTGTTACAATGTTCTTCAGCTCCTCCTGGTTCTAGCCTGTCTCTATAACAGGGACACCAACAATTCTTCCTGAAACATCTGTTCCATCATGTTCCTTCCCGGATAAAAGGGCGTTCCTCTTCCCCAGCTTGTATTATTGGGAATGACAGCCAGAGCTCTTCACGGTTTGGCTACATCCTTTCTTTCCATACTGTCGCTCTCTGTTTTAGAATATACCCTTTTCCTGCCAGGCTGAGCATCTAAAAATCCCACACAGGAGGAGATTCTTTTCTTTTCTTTTTTTAATTGGAGGATAATTGCTTTACAATGTTGTGTTGGTTTCTGCCATACAACCAGTGAAAGTCACTCAGTCGAGTCTAACTCTTTGCAAGCAGATTCTTTACCAGTTGAACCACCAGAGTAGCCCAAGGCTACCACTGGATAGCCCATCCCTTCTCCAGGGCATCTTCACAACCCAGGAATTGAACTGGTGTCTCCTGCATTGCAGGCGGATTCTTTACCAGCTGAGTACCAGGAAAGCCTTAACGATAATGAGATTCAGCCATAAATATATATCTCCCCTTTCTCTTAAGCCTTCCTCCTGTGCCTCCACCCCACCCATCCAGGTCATCACAGAGCACCAGACTGGGCTCCCTGTGTTATGGAGCAACTTCCCACTAGCTGGCTATTTTACACATGGTACTGTATGTATGTCAGCGTTACTTTCTCAATTTTCTCTACCCTCTCCTCCCCTCACAAGTCTGTCCTCTACATCTGTGTCTCCATTGCTTCCCTGCAAATAGGTTCATCAGTACTAATTTTCTAGATTCCATATATATGCATTCATATATGACATTTGTTTTTCTCTTTCTAACTTACTTCACTCTGTATAACAGGCTCTAGGTTCATCTACTAATACCTCACTACAACTGACTCAAATTCATTCTTTTTTTATGACAGTAATATTTTGTTGTATATATGTGCCACATCTTATTTATCCATTCATCTGTCAATGGACATCTAGGTTGCTTCCATGTCCTGGCTATTGCCAATAGTGCTGCAATGAACATTGGAGTACATGTGTCTTTTTGAATTGTGGTTTTCTCAGGGTATATGCCCAATAGTGAGATTTCTGGGTCATATGGTATTTTTATGGCTAGTTTTTTAAGGAAGGGGATTATTTTCAGTGGAGTCTTTGATCATCCTGACTTTACTGAGAATGCCTATATTTCATTTTTTTCCACAACCAGTCTGATCCACTGCATAGAGTCCAACTCAACCCCAAACTCCTTCTCAAGACTAAAGACCTTTGAGGTTGCTCAAGTTGTAGTGAACTCTGTCCTTGGTAAAACTTGGTCTTTGGAACACACTGCCTACGAAACCTTTTGATTTCTGGGATGACACTGCCTTTGAGATAATGGTGTCATCAATGCCAAGGGCAGGTCCAGATGGACCCTCAGGCCATGCTGGAGCCTCCTTCCTTCACCCTGAGTCCACTTCTCCATTTCCTAACTAGTGTAACACCACTGTGATTAGAATCCAGCCCACCAATAAAATGATAATTTATCACCTGCTAGTTGTAAGAGATTCAAGAGCAAAAAGAAAACACTGTGCAGATATGATAGCCAAGGTCAAGGTAGCAATGAGGGAAACAAGACATGTAACCAAGTGTTAAAAAAAGAATGGTAGCAAAACTAGAGAAAACTGCAATTGTTGTGACACTAAATTAGTCTGCTGGAAAAAAAAATTCAAGGAGTACATGCATTTAAAGACTGGTATATTCACTTTAAGTTATCTAATAAGAGAATGAATTATATTCTAGGGGGAAATTTTGACTACTATCAGAACATATGATCTAGTCTGATAAGATCCTTAGTATTTAGAAGTTGTATCAATGGGATCCTGCTTAGTGCCTATTAATGCCAGTTTTGAGACAAGGCAAATGTTTAGATCCTCTTTGTTGGGCAATTGATGTGAATGCCTAGCCAGCACCATTTCCCCCAGTAAAAGAATACACATTTTCTTTGCTGAGCTGTTTATCCTCACTCTCTGATCATGTTATTGAGGGAGATGACTTAACCTCTGATCTCAGGGGTGAACTTGTGACCCAACTCAGCCAATCAGTGTCTTCCAGTTCCTCTGAGCACAGTGATTGGTTGAGTGAAGGCAGGGCATCCTGAACATTGGGCCAAGGGGGCTCAGCATCAAGAAATATACTTTGAACTTTGAAGAGATACACTTGTCTTGTATCATCAGTTAAGTTGCTACCAGTGAAATAGAACCAGTAGGATGGATAGACAGATAGCTATAGAGGACTTTCAATAAATTGACCTACATGGTTGTGGGGGGTGACAAGTCCAAAATCTGTAGAACAGGTGGGAGGCTGGAAACTCAAACATAAGCTACTGTTGTAGTGCAGAGTCAGAATTTCTTCTGACTTGAGAACATCTTAATTTTGCTCTTGGGGTCCTTCAACTGCTTGGAAGGGTCCCACACACATTATTGAGGATTATGTCCTTGAAACTGTCCCTTTAAAATAAATTGACTATAGATATTAACTGTATCTTTCCTTGGACTTGCTTTTTAGATATCAACTATGTGGTCATCTTCCAAACTTCTGAAAAGAAAAAAGAATGTAGGAGCCTTTTTATATAACAAGTTAGTGCCAAGATTCCTTATGATTTCAAACCCTTTGCAGTTACATTCTTTAAAATCTGTTTAAAAAAAATTCTCTGCATGGAGCTTCCAATGACTCTCTTTTATGTAGAATTTTCTGTGACTAACAGGGACTACCTGTCATCTAAATAGTCTAAGGGCTTCCCTGGTGGCTCAGTGGTAAAGAATCTGCCTTGCCTGTCAATGCAGGAGATGCAGGTTCAATCCCTGGGTTGGAAAGATTCCCTGGAGAAGGAAATGGCAATCCACTCCAGTATTTTTGTCTGGAAAACCCCATGGACAGAGGAGCTTGGTGGGCTACAGTCCATGGGTGTCAAAAGAGTTGGACAGGAAAGTGAAAGGGTTAGTTGCTCAGTCATGTCCAACTCTTTGAGACCTAAACAACAAATGTTCTAATGCAGAGCACCCCCTAGCATTAACATAGAGTGTGGTAAATATTTTTGTGTGTGTGAGGCTCCTGTCTGTATCAAGAATTTGTGTCACTCCAGTCAGCGTGTCAGCACCATTCTTGTGGGCCAGTCTCTCACAGACCTATGAAAGGAATACTGAGCCCACAAATAGGAATGGTTTCTTTGCCAAGTGACCTTTCTGGGACTAGGGTTCAAACATGGAACCTGGAATGACCCTGTATCCTCTAACCCCTGAACACATCTGTGCAACTGGTTGACCCCATGTGGTGAGAGGTGGGTGGGAAGAAGATGGTGGAATGATCTAAAGGGGAGATCCAGAGACTGGGGCCCCATGGGTCGGGTCTGGATTCAGGTTCTCTACTCCAGCCCACTCTGGCTAACCATAGGCACCAGAATGTGGCCAGAATCACAATCAGAAAATTTCAAGAAAGGAGCTTCATGGCACCAGGTTCCCTGAGGCAAGGGCCCTGCTTGCCTAGGTCTGAGGGGAATACTGCTCTGATGTCCACCTTTATTTTTTTCCTTTTCCCTTCTGTCAGTTCACATGATGGTCGGAGCCAGATCTCATTTCTTTTTTTACTTTAATTCTACTCTCTCCCAGAATAGTAAATCTATTTCTGTAAACTCTATATTTTTAAAAACCACTCTTCATTCTCCAACACTACTCTCTCTCAACACACATGCTTGTGCGCGCACACACACACACACATACATACACACAACTGAATAGCATTCTTGTTAGAATAACTAAATTCAGAGATGAATAGAGAGGATTAAGTATAGTGCTCATCCTATATTCTGCTCTTACAGTAATTGATATAACATCAGTGAGATTTTACTGGCAAAATTGATTCAAATCAAACCAGAAAAATTCAGCCTCAAGAACTGAAAATGAGCTAAAAGATGGTAAGCAAAGAATAATAATATGTGGCAATGTCTTCAAATTACTCATATTTTAGGTTTTAAATAATTTGAAGTTGCAAAAATGTGCTTAACAAGGGTGAATTTTTTAAAATTGTAATGTCTTTATTAATGATCAGAGAGCAGCACTGAAAGCATGATAATGTCTTTTTCAGTGATTCAGTTGGAAGGCATTAAAAATATTTGGGAAGACATGCAAATTATACAAATAGAGCTGTAGAGTCTGTAAATATGAATGGAAGGGGGAAATAGATGTTTCATAAATATATGAAACAGTTGTGTCTATAGGAAAATATAATTGAAAGCAAAAGGATCCTCAGATAGCATACAGGTCCTGTGACACCTTCTTCTAGCTTAATGTCCCATAAGACTTGGGGTGAGTGACATGTGGTATTCCAAGTGAATTGTCAGAAGTATCAGTCAATTAATAAAACTGTACTATAATTGCTTTTCCTATTTTTATAGTGTGGCTGTTTACTAATCTTTGGAAAAAATATTTTCATTTCTAACTGGGTTAGGCATGTTTTATTTTTTTTATTTTATTTTTTTTTTCTAGAAAGTGTTTTTATTGCAGTCTCTTCAGGAGGTTACAACAGCTGCAAACCTCAGGATTATACAAAGCACTTTTTACAACCTCAGATGAAGGAGAAGTCAACACTCGTGACAGCCACAGGCTTCCATGGCCTGTACATGATCGTGGGCTTTGCTTTCATAGTCATCCTGTTTCTTTTTTTTTTTTTTTTTTTATTATTTTTTTTTCCAGTGGGTTTTGTCATACATTGATATGAATCAGCCATGGATTTACATGTATTCCCAATCCCGATCCCCCCTCCCACCTCCCTCTCCACCCGATTCCTCTGGGTCTTCCCAGTGCACCAGGTCGGAGCACTTGTCTCATGCATCCCACCTGGGCTGGTGATCTGTTTCACCATAGATAGTATACATGCTGTTCTTTTGAAATATCCCACCCTCACATTCTCCCACAGAGTTCAAAAGTCTGTTCTGTATTTCTGTGTCTCTTTTTCTGTTTTGCATATAGGGTTATCGTTACCATCTTTCTAAATTCCATATATATGTGTTAGTATGCTGTAATGTTCTTTATCTTTCTGGCTTACTTCACTCTGTATAATGGGCTCCAGCTTCATCCATCTCATTAGGACTGGTTCAAATGAATTCTTTTTAATGGCTGAGTAATATTCCATGGTGTATATGTACCACAGCTTCCTTATCCATTCATCTGCTGATGGGCATCTAGGTTGCTTCCATGTCCTAGCTATTATAAACAGTGCTGCGATGAACATTGGGGTGCACGTGTCTCTTTCAGATCTGGTTTCCTCAGTGTGTATGCCCAGAAGTGGGATTGCTGGGTCATATGGCAGTTCTATTTCCAGTTTTTTAAGAAATCTCCACACTGTTTTCCATAGCGGCTGTACTAGTTTGCATTCCCACCAACAGTGAAAGAGGGTTCCCTTTTCTCCACACCCTCTCCAGCATTTATTGCTTGTAGACTTTTGGATAGCAGCCATCCTGACTGGCGTGTAATGGTACCTCATTGTGGTTTTGATTTGCATTTCTCTAATAATGAGTGATGTTGAGCATCTTTTCATGTGTTTGTTAGCCATCCGTATGTCTTCTTTGGAGAAATGTCTGCCCAGTTCTTTGGCCCATTTTTTGGTTGGGTCATTTATTTTTCTGGAATTGAGCTGCAGGAGTTGCTTGTATATTTTTGAGATTAATCCTTTGTCTGTTTCTTCATTTGCTATTATTTTCTCCCAATCTGAGGGCTGTCTTTTCACCTTACTTATAGTTTCCTTTGTAGTGCAAAAGCTTTTAAGTTTCATTAGGTCCCATTTGTTTAGTTTTGCTTTTATTTCCAATATTCTGGGAGGTGGGTCATAGAGGATCTTGCTGTGGTTTATGTCGGAGAGTGTTTTGCCTATGTTCTCCTCTAGGAGTTTTACAGTTTCTGGTCTTACATTTAGATCTTTAATCCATTTTGAGTTTATTTTTGTGTATGGTGTTAGAAAGTGTTCTAGTTTCATTCTTTTACAAGTGGTTGACCAGTTTTCCCAGCACCACTTGTTAAAGAGGTTGTCTTTTTTCCATTGTATATCCTTGCCTCCTTTGTCAAAGATAAGGTGTCCATAAGTTCGTGGATTTATCTCTGGGCTTTCTATTCTGTTCCATTGATCTATATTTCTGTCTTTGTGCCAGTACCATACTGTCTTGATGACTGTGGCTTTGTAGTAGAGTCTGAAGTCAGGCAGGTTGATCCCTCCAGTTCCATTCTTCTTTCTCAAGATTACTTTGGCTATTCGAGGTTTTTTGTATTTCTATACAAATTGTGAAATTCTTTGGTCTAGTTCTGTGAAAAATACCGTTGGTAGCTTGATAGGGATTGCATTGAATCTATAGACTGCTTTGGGTAGAATAGCCATTTTGACAATATTGATTCTTCCAATCCATGAACACGGTATGTTTCTCCATCTGTTTGTGTCCTCTTTGATTTCTTTCATCAGTGTTTTATAGTTTTCTATGTATAGGTCTTTTGTTTCTTTAGGTAGATATACTCCTAAGTATTTTATTCTTTTTGTTGCAATGGTGAATGGTATTGTTTCCTTAATTTCTCTTTCTGTTTTTTCATTGTTAGTATATAGGAGTGCAAGGGATTTCTGTGTGTTAATTTTATATCCTGCAACTTTACTATATTCATTGATTAGGTCTAGTAATTTTCTGGTAGAGTCTTTAGGGTTTTCTATATAGAGGATCAAGTCATCTGCAAACAGTGAGAGTTTTACTTCTTCTTTTCCTATCTGGATTCCTTTTACTTCTTTTTCTGCTCTGATTGCTGTGGCCAAAACTTCCAACACTATGTTGAATAGTAGTGGTGAGAGTGGGCACCCTTGTCTTGTTCCTGATTTCAGGGGAAATGCTTTCAATTTTTCACCATTGAGGGTGATGCTTGCTGTGGGTTTGTCATATATAGCTTTTATTATGTTGAGGTATGTTCCTTCTATTCCTGCTTTTTGGAGAGTTTTAATCATAAATGAGTGTTGAATTTTGTCAAAGGCTTTCTCTGCATCTATTGAGATAATCATATGGTTTTTATCTTTCAATTTGTTAATGTGGTGTATTACATTGATTGATTTGCAGATATTAAAGAATCCTTGCATTCCTGGGATAAAGCCCACTTGGTCATGGTGTATGATTTTTTTAATATGTTGTTGGATTCTGTTTGCTAGAATTTTGTTAAGGATTTTTGCATCTATGTTCATCAGTGATATTGGCCTGTAGTTTTCTTTTTTTGTGGCATCTTTGTCTGGTTTTGGAATTAGGGTGATGGTGGCCTCATAGAATGAGTTTGGAAGCTTACCTTCATCTGCAATTTTCTGGAAGAGTTTGAGTAAGATAGGTGTTAGCTCTTCTCTAAATTTTTGGTAGAATTCAGCTGTGAAGCCATCTGGTCCTGGGCTTTTGTTTGCTGGAAGATTTCTGATTACAGTTTCGATTTCCTTGCTTGTGATGGGTCTGTTAAGATCTTCTATTTCTTCCTGGTTCAGTTTTGGAAAGTTATACTTTTCTAAGAATTTGTCCATTTCATCCAAGTTGTCCATTTTATTGGCATAGAGCTGCTGGTAGTAGTCTCTTATGATCCTTTGTATTTCAGTGTTGTCTGTTGTGATCTCTCCATTTTCATTTCTAATTTTGTTAATTTGGTTCTTCTCTCTTTGTTTCTTAATGAGTCTTGCTAATGGTTTGTCAATTTTGTTTATTTTTTTCAAAAAACCAGCTTTTAGCTTTGTTGATTTTTGCTATGGTCTCTTTAGTTTCTTTTGCATTTATTTCTGCCCTAATTTTTAAGATTTCTTTCCTTCTGCTAACCCTGGGGTTCTTCATTTCTTCCTTCTCTAATTGCTTTAGGTGTAGAGTTAGGTTATTTATTTGGTTTTTTTCTTGTTTCTTGAGGTAAGCCTGTAATGCTGTGAACCTTCCCCTTAGCACTGCTTTTACAGTGTCCCATAGGTTTTGGGTTGTTGTGTTTTCATTTTCATTCATTTCTATACATATTTTGATTTCTTTTTTGATTTCCTCTATGATTTGTTGGTTATTCAGAAGCGTGTTATTTAGCCTCCATATGTTTGAATTTTTAACAATTTTTTTCCTGTAATTGAGATCTAATCTTACTGCACTGTGGTCAGAAAAGATGACTGGAATGATTTCAATTTTTTTGAATTTTCCAAGACCAGATTTATGGCCCAGGATGTGATCTATTCTGGAGAAGGTTCCGTGTGCACTTGAGAAAAAGGTGAAGTTGATTGTTTTGGGGTGAAATGTCCTATAGATATCAATTAGGTCTAGCTGGTCCATTGTGTCATTTAAGGTTTGTGTTTCCTTGTTAATTTTCTGTTTAGTTGATCTATCCATAGTTGTGAGTGGGGTATTAAAGTCTCCCACTATTATTGTGTTACTATTAATTTCCTCTTTCATACTCGTTAGTGTTTGCTGCACATATTGCAGTGCTCCTATGTTGGGTGCATATATATTTATAATTGTTATATCTTCTTCTTGCATTAATCCTTTGATCATTATGTAGTGTCCTTCTCTGTCTCTTTTCACATCCTTTATTTGAAAGTCTATTTTATCTGATATGAGTATTGCGACTCCTGCTTTCTTTTGGTCTCCGTTTGCATGAAATATTTTTTTCCAGCCCTTCACTTTTAGTCTGTATGTGTCTCTTGCTTTGAGGTGGGTCTCTTGTAGACAGCATATATAGGGGTCTTGTTTTTGTATCCATTCAGCCAATCTTTGTCTTTTGGTTGGGGCATTCAACCCATTTACATTTAGGGTAATTATTGATAGGTGTGGTCCCGTTGCCATTTACTTTGTTGTTTTGGGTTCACGTTTATACAACCTTTCTGCATTTCCTGTCTAGAGAAGATCCTTTAGCATTTGTTGAAGAGCTGGTTTGGTGGTGCTGAATTCTCTCAGCTTTTGCTTATCTGTAAAGCTTTTGAATTCTCCTTCATATCTGAATGAGATCCTTGCTGGATACAGTAATCTAGGTTGTAGGTTATTCTCTTTCATTACTTTCAGTACGTCCTGCCATTCCCATCTGGCCTGGAGGGTTTCTATTGATAGATCAGCTGTTATCCTTATGGGAATCCCTTTGTGTGTTATTTGTTGTTTCTCCCTTGCTGCTTTTAATATTTGTTCTTTGTGTTTGATCTTTGTTAATTTGATTAATATGTGTTTGGGGTGTTTCGCCTTGGGTTTATCCTGTTTGGGACTCTCTGGGTTTCTTGGACTTGGGTGGCTATTTCCTTCCCCATTTTAGGGAAATTTTCAGCTATTATCTCCTCGAGTATTTTCTCATGGCCTTTCTTTTTGTCTTCTTCTTCTGGGACTCCTATGATTCGAATGTTGGGGCGTTTCACAGTGTCCCAGAGGTCCCTGAGGTTGTCCTCATTTCTTTTGATCCTGTTTTCTTTTTTCCTCTCTGATTCATTTATTTCCACCATTTTATCTTCTACCTCACTTATCCTATCTTCTGCCTCCGTTATTCTACTCTTGGTTCCCTCCAAAGTGTTTTTGATCTCATTCATTGCATTATTCATTTTTAATTGACTCTTTTTTATTTCTTCTAGGTGTTTATTAAACAGTTCTTGAATCTTTTCAATCTTTGTTTCCAGGCTATTTATCTGTAACTCCACTTTGTTTTCAAGATTTTGGATCATTTTTATTATCATTATTCTAAATTCTTTTTCAGGTAGATTCCCTATCTCCTCCTCTTTTGTTTGACTTGGTGGGCATTTTTCATGTTCCTTTACCTGTTGGGTATTTCTTTGCCTTTTCATCTTGTTTAGATTGCTGTATCTGGAGTGGGCTTTCTGTATTCTGGAGGTCTGTGGTTCCTTTTTGTTGTGGAGGATTAACCCAGTGGGTGGGGTTAGACGATTGGCTTGTCAAGATTTCCTGGTTAGGGAAGCATGCGTCAGTGTTCTGGTGCGTGGAACTTGATTTCTTCTCTTTGGAGAGCAATGGAGTGCCCAGTAATGAGTTTTGAGATGGGTCTATGTGTTAGGTGTGACCTTGGGCAGCCTGTATGTTGATGTTCAGGGCTATGTTCCTGCGTTGCTGGAGAATTTGCGTGGTATGTCTTGCTCTAAAACTTATTGGCTCTTGGGTGGTGGTTGGTTTCAGTGTAGGTATGGAGGCTTTTGGACAGTCACTTATTACTTAAAGTTCCATGTAGTCAGGAGTTTTCTGGTGTTCTCAGGTTTTGGGCTTAAGTCTCCTGCCTCTGGATTTCAGTTTTATTCTTCCTGTAGTCTCAGGACTTCTCCAACTATACAGCCCTGATAAGAAAACTTCTAGTTTAATGGCTAAAAGATTCTCCCCCGTTAGGGACACCCAGAGAGGTTCACAGAGTTACATGAAGAAGAGGAGAGGGAGGAGGGAGATAGAGATGAGCAGGAGGAGAAAAAGGGGGACTCAAGAGGAGAGAGACAGATCTACGCAGCTGTCTGTTCCCAGAGTGTTCTCCGTAGCCCAGTCACCTACAAAGATTCACAGAATTGGATTGGGAAGAGAAGGGGAAAGGAGGAAATAGAGGTGTTCTGAGGTAGAAAACAGAGAGTCAAGATTGGGAGAGAATAATCTTCAGTTTAAAAATAGGGTTTCTCTTCTTTTTTTTTTTTTGTAAGGTTATAGTGTATTGAAAATGAAAATTATGGAGTAGTAGAGGAGTACTAGAGGACTTTAAAAGAAATAAGAGAAAAAGAAAAATAGAAAATAGAAGAGAAAAAGGAAAGAAAAAAAGAAAAAAAAAAAAAAAAAAAAGAAAAAAAAAAGAAAATAAAAAAAAGAAAAAAAAAGAAAGAAAAAAAAAAAGAAAAAAAAAATTTTTTTTTTCCCCCTAATTAAAAAATCGTAAAAGTCTATGGAAATGAAAGTTAAGGAGTAATGGGGGAGTAATAGGGGATTTTAAAGGAAAATAAAAGAGAAAAAAGAAAAAAAAGAAAAAAAAAAGAGAAAAAAGTAAAATTATATCTAGGAGTTTCTCTGGAGCTGTTGCGGTCAGTGTGGGTTCGGCTCAGTTTCAGATAGCTCCTCGTTCCAGCTTACGCTTCTCGATATCTACAGGCCCCTTCCGGTGTAGTCAATGTTTCCTAGAGGGATTTTAATCTGTTGCACCAGTCCTTTCTGAAGCGGTTCCCTTTGTTTATTTGGCTTCTGTTTGCCGGTCTCTTCAGAGCCTCATTTCCGCCCTGACACAGGCGGGCGGAGGTGGACTCTTATTCAGGTAGCTAGTTCCGTCGCTCTGCGGGGAGGGGCTTGCGCCGCAGGGAGAGGCTGGCACCGTGGGGACAGGCTTGCGCCGCGGGGATGGGCTGGGGCTGCCGGGAGGGGCTGAGGCTGCTTTCTCCGTCTGCGCTGCTCAGGCTCCGGCTGTTCTACATGGAGCGCGCCCCGCGCTGCGCGAGGCTCCAGCCCTCGGGTGTTCCACAAAAGCGTGGAGCGAAAAGCTGCACCTGCTGTCTGTGCCTTCCCCGTCAGAGCGGTCCAGGCAGCCAGGGGCTTGGTGGGCGCACTCTCCCCAGGTGTGGCGCGCCCACTCCCTTCCGCGGACCCAGTCTCAGTTTCTGCTGGCGCCAGTCGGGTGCGCACGCCTTCCGCCCTCCGCGTCCCCAGCCCCAGTCCCCGCCCGCGCCGGTCGGGTGCCTGCGCCCTGTGTCTCGCCGCGACCTTCCCCTCCCCCCTGCCTCCTGCCTCTGGCGGGGCTGGGCCGGTCCACAGCCTGCGAGCTCTTCTCTGGATTTTCTCGGTCTCTTTGTTCTGCGAACGGCCGGCAGTGTGTTCCGGCCGGTTAATTTACTCTCTCTCTTTTGGTCTCCCACAGTTCAAGTTGGCAACTCACAGAAGCTCCCTCCGATTGTCCTCAGGGCACTCAGGCCCGGACCCTACCCCAAGCAATGCCGCCTAAGACTCCCTTCCCGGGAAGGATCTCCGTCCTTAGCTCTTTTGTCTCACTTTTTATCTTTTATATTTTGTCCTACCTCCTTTCGAAGACAATGGGCTGCTTTCCTGGGCGCCTGATGACCTCAGCTAGCGATCAGAAGTTGTTTTGCGAAGTTTGCTCTGCGTTCAGTTATTCTTTTGACGAATTTGTAGGAGAGAAAGTGGTCTCCCTGTCCTACTCCTCCGCCATCTTGGCTCCTCCTGGTTAGGCATGTTTTAGAATCACCAGGTTGTACAGCTTCCAGAGTTCCATCTACATAATCTTTTCAGCATCCATGTAAATGGCACCTCTTGGAGTTGTGCGGTGGATGCCCTGCGAGATTTTAGATAAAATGCCCTGCCTTGATTTTAGATAAAGTGTGCACTGTCGTTTCAGGGGGCTCCCTAATGCCCAGTGATATATGAATGACCCTACAGCATCTAGAGTGTACAAAGTGTCCAATTATATTATGTCAGTCATTTACTATGGATGATATAAATATTCAAATGCTTTCAGACCATAATCTGAATGATTTACATATTGACTGTCTTTCTGGAAGGACTGAACAATGTTCTATATATATATATATCTCTCCTGTGTTACTCTCTGCAGGTCTCATTGGCTTGTAGAATTTTAAAACATGATTTCTGCTTATATATTTAATTAGGTTTCATATTCTTGTCAACTTTGAATCAATTCACACTGATTCCCAGCCAGAAAGGAGGAAGCCTCATTGTAATCTGTACCAGGTTCAGTTCAGTTCAGTTTAGTTCACTCAGTCGTGACTCTTTGCAACCCCATGAATCGCAGCACGCCAGTCCTCCCTGTCCATCATCAGCTCCCGGAGTTTACTCAAACTCATGCCCATAGAGTTGGTGATGCCATCCAGCCATCTCATCCTCTGTTGTCCCCTTCTCCTCCTGCCCCCAATCCCTCCAATCATCAGGGTCTTTTCCAGAGTCAACTCTTCGCATGAGGTGGCCACAGTATTGGAGTTTCAGCTTCAGCATCAGTCCTTCCAATGAACACCCAAGACTGATCTCCTTCAGGATGGACTGGTTGGATCTCCTTGCAGTCCAAGGGACTCTCAAGAGTCTTCTCCAACACCACAGTTCAAAAGCATCAATTCTTCCACACTCAACTTTCTTCACAGTCCAACTCTCACATCCATACATGACCACTGGAAAAACCATAGCCTTGACTAGATGGACCTTTGTTGGCAAAGTAATGTCTCTGCTTTTTAATATGCTATCCAGGTTAGGGTCTCCCAAACCTATTGCCAGGGTTGGTACAAGGTCCCCTTGAGGGAGCTCTGGAATTTTCAAGTTTGGACAAAATCCCCATTTTTAGCAAGCATAGAATATTTATCTTCTGCTATGAGTATACTTTTATTGAATGTTTACTTTAGTGATATTTTTAAACTAGATATTCAATAATCATTCTTATGAAACTTCTGTTTTCACATGTATCAATGAAACTTATTTACTAAATATATATTATTTTCTTCTACATTATATTTCTCCTTTCTGATAAGAGTCCTGAGGTTAGTTCATGGAAAATTGGATTGAAATATGCCTAGAACTTGGAGCTGTTTTTGGAGGATTCAGCTAATAACATGCACACATAAACAGCCTTGATCCATACTATTATTGTGTTTAGAGGAGGCTGAGTGAATCAACAAGGACAGCCTGCATGAAGCTTAGAAAATTGATGTGAGAACCTAGAATTATCTGCATTCCCCTCTTATTACTCTAAGAGGGAGGCACCTGCATGCCTCTCTGGTTCCACAGGCAGCTCTGTAGAGTCCAGTGGAGATGGATCCAGTGGAGATGGAGATGAATCAGAAGTCAATGCTGTTTTCATCCAAATTAGCCTCCATTTCTCTTGCCAGAAGTCTGAGCATTTTCTGACTTTCCTTGTTCCTATATATTAAAAGAACAGTGAGAATATATACTGACAGGACAGTGAGAACATTTGGACTTGCTTAAGAGTTTTTTTTCTTATTAATTAATGATACAGCATCAGTGTTCCATATCAGTTGATTGTGATTTTAGTTAATTGACTCATGTCTTGAGGTTCAATCATCTCTAGGTCCCTGGATAAGATAAGGTATCTAGGAGGCTCTGAAAGTATAAGTATGCCCCACACTTATTCCATGCATCTTTCCTGCCTGAATATTCAGGGATCTCCTTGTTGGCCTCGTCTATGACCAATTATTACAACAGAAAGGGAAGAGAGAGAGAGAGAGAGTGTGTGTGTGTGTGTGTGTGTGTGTGTTGGAGGAGGTCATCAAGAAGACACAACTGCCAGTTGATCTGTGACCTAGACCCAAGCAATCAGAAGTTTCTTACCCTATTGCCTGTTCTTAGAATGTACATTCTGCCCACTATTCTCAAACTAGGAGCTGTTTCAAGGAGGCGGCCTTGAGAAAGTAAGGTGCTATTTAGACCATCTGGACTAAAATATGACTAAAGCCAGTTCAGGCCTATTTATAAACTTTTAAGATTCTAGTGGGCAGGTGTGGGAATTTACTCATCTTGCAGCCACCAACGACAAGCCTTGTGTATAAGTATCCTTGAGTGTTAAGTCTGCCACCTACCAATCTGGAGTATTCTGCCTCTTTGTTTGATCTCTCCCTGACTGTTCCTTTGGTCCCTGACAGTTGAGCTCTTCTGAAGGGATTAACCTGATGGCTTGGACAATGGGAAACTGAGTGATGGATAAATAATGAATAAGTCTTTGTGGGGCAGGATACGTGGAAGACATTTGAGTTCCTCGGCAAGAGCTTGAGGGAGTCCTCACTGTTTTCACATCCTGGCTTACAAGGTTCTGATAACCCCTGACAATCAGGAAACTGATGCCCTAGCCTGGGTATAAACTCTAGAAACTTACCCTTTGGTAGATACAACAGATTGGGTACATAGGAAAAATAGCTACCATAGCTCTGGGTGGGGGTAATGCATAGCCAAAAATTCTGGTTGTCCTTGGAATGCAGCGATGGTTAATGCAATAAGAGTATGTCCTGTGTGTTCTAAAGAATGCCAAGGCAACTGCCTAAAGAACCTGGGACCATTCACTAGAATTCTCAGTAGCTGAGGGACTGACAAATTGATTATACTGGCTCCCTCTCTCTGAGTGAGAGTTCTAAATATGTCTTTGCTTATATGGCCACTGTGTCTGGTCTAAACTAAGCTTTCCCCTACCGCCATGCAAGCCAGGCTGCCATCATTATGGAGATTAGAAAAGCTAAGTACTGTGTACAGATACCATCATTATAGGCAGAGATTGAGGATCGTATTCCAAAGGTGTAAGACTAGACAAAAGAATATGCCATTGAGTAGAGGTTGCATGTCTTCTATAACCCATAGGCAGCAAGACTGGAAGAAAAAAAACGAAATATTAAAATATCAGATTAAATCCCTAACAGGTAAAACCACCTTGGCCGGTGGGCTGGAGTACTGTTTCAGGCTTTAGTACATTCAACGATCAATTGGTAGGGCCGGTTGCTCCACACATTAGACTGGGAACCCCTGTCGAGACATTCAGCAGCATAAAGGTATGGAAATTGTGGGAGACAGCCATTGCCCAGACCCCACTGTGGATCAATGTGCTATGCTGCTGAGAATAGGAATCCCAGCCACTCGGGGAAAGGCATTCTCTGTTGGAATTTACAATGAGACATTCCACTGAGATGGGTAAATTATTTCACATTCCTAGGTGCTGGGAAACTGCTTAATCTCCCCTGAGATTCCATTGTCCTGCTGCAAACTGGACCTGTTAAAATGCGCTATACTTGAAATGGAACATGTGCCATTGAAAAAAGAGAAAATAGGAGTTCTGGTCTGCTATATCCTTTCCCTGGTCCCTCTTTTCCCTCCTGACAGCACAGCCTCCCCTGGCCAACATGTATTGTGTGCTCAACCAGGTCAAGCTCCTGAAGCTGCCCATCTCCCTCTTCTCAAGGTGGATGTGATCTGTCTTCCACTAGTGTGATCATGGGGCTGTCGTCTTTCTTCACTCCATTGGCTTTGGCACATGCAGGTCCTTAATAATTTACCCAGCAAGGCTGAAATGATAGCTGACAAAAATCTGTCCTTACCGAACACTGAGTCTCTAATGTGAAAACCTGTCTTCCAACATAGGTGGCCTTGGACATTATTACTGCCTCACAAGCAGACACCTATGCCATTATCCAACAGAATATTGTATTTCCAGACCTGATGAGTCTGCTAATGTATCATCTTTATTAAATCACATGAGGACACAAGTGAATGCCCAGGGTATATGACCCCCAGCTTAGAGGTTTTAATAAATCAGTGGTTCAGATCATGGGGCTCTTGATGGAAAAAAAAAAAATCTCTCTCTCTATATATGTGTGTTACTTATTTTGGAAATCAACATGTATGTTGCATGTGCCTGTACCATTGCTGTGGTATCTGCCTCCAGTGTAGCCAGAGAGCCACTGAACAAACCACCTCCGCTCTAGTGAAGCCCCGAGCCCCTTGCTGACCTCTCAGGGCACAGTGCAGAGGAGCGGGGAGCTTGTAAGATGGTAAGAGCAGGTCATGAGAGTAGAGTGTTAGAGGAGGTCCTTGAGAGGACCTGACTAGAGAATTGAACCTTGGTAATCAGGGGTCCTCACTCCTCCCATGTTCTCAGAATGTACATTTTGACCCCACATTCCCAGCAGGAGCCATTTTCAGGGATGTAGTTTACCTCACACGCTAGTAAAGTAATGCTCAAAATTGTCCAAGCCAGGCTTCAGCAATATGTGAACTGAGAACTTCCAGATGTTCAAGCTGGTTTTAGAAAAGGCAGAGGAACCAGAGATCAAATTGCCAATGTCCGCTGGATCATCAAAAAAGAGAGTTCCAGAAAAAAAAATCTATTTCTGCTTTATTGACTATGCCAAAGCCTTCGACTATGTGGATCACAATAAACTGTGGAAAATTCTGAAAGAGATGGGAATACCAGACCACCTGACCTGCCTCTTGAGAAACCTGTATGCAGGTCAGGAAGCAACAGTTAGAACTGGACATGGAACAACAGACTGGTTCCAAATAGGAAAAGGAGTACATCAAGGCTGTATATTGTCACTCTGTTTATTTAACTTATATGCAGAGTACATCATGAGAAACACTGGGCTGGATGAAGCACAAGCTGGAATCAAGATTTCTGGGAGAAATATCAATAGCCTCAGATATGCAGATGACACCACCCTTATGGCAGAGAGTGAAGAGGAACTAAAAAGCCTGTTGATGAAAGTGAAAGAGGAGAGTGAAAAAGTTGGCTTAAAGCTTAACATTCAGACAACTAAGATCATGGCTTATGGTCCCATCACCTCATGGGAAATAGATGGGGAGACAGTGGAAACAGTGTCAGACTTTATTTTTTGGGGCTCCAAAATCACTGCAGATGGTGACTGCAGCCATGAATTTAAAAGATGCTTACTCCTTGGAAGGAAAGTTATGAGCAACCCAGATAGCATATTAAAAAGCAGAGACATTACTTTACCAACAAAGGTCCGTCTGGTCAAGGCTATGGTTTTTCCAGTGGTCATGTATGGATGTGAGAGTTGGACGGTGAAGAAAGCTGAGCGTGGAAGAATTGATGCTTTTGAACTGTGGTGTTGGAGAAGACTCTGGAGAGTCCCTTGGACTGCAAGGAGATCCAGCCAGTCCATCCTAAAGGAGATCAGTCCTGAGTGTTCGTTGGAAGGACTGATGCTGAAGCTGAAATTCCAATACTTTGGCCACCTCATGTGAAGAGTTGACTCATTGGAAAAGACCCTGATGCTTGGAGGGATTGGGGGCAGGAGGAGGAGGGGACGACAGAGGATGAGATGGCTGGATGGCATCACTGACTCTATGGGCATGAGTTTGAGTAAACTCCGGGAGCTGGTGATGGACAGGGAGGCCTGGCGTGCTGCAATTCATGGGGTTGCAAAGAGTCAGACAGGACTGAGCGACTGAACTGAACTGAACTGAACCTTGAGAGACTAAGATGCTGTTGAGACAATCTGAACTGACCATGTGCTGAACCCAGTTAAGTCCTCCCTATACATTTCCAAGATTCTGTCCTGCAGGTACTGAGGTCCACTCATTTTGCAACTGCTGAAGGCAAGTCTCTTCCAAAAGTTCTTTTACCTATCAAACCTGTACCTACCAATCTTGAAGCGGTCTGCCTCTTTCCTTGGACTCATCTTGCCCTCCAGGAACAGGGGCCAATTTGCAAACCAGTAGTGTGTATGTGTGTGTGTGTGTGTGTGTGTGTGTGTGTGTGTGTGTGTGTATGTATGTGTGTATGTGTGTGTGTGTGTTTGGGTGCAAGGGGAATACATTACTTTTCAACTGAAATTTTCAATCTATTTGAGGTAGGATAATGTTTATTATTAAAACTATTTTTTTCTTTTCACCAACTTTGATTCAACATGTTTATATCTATGAAGTTATTTAACAACTGATCTGAAAATACTGATTTTCCATAGCTATTTAATAAAAAAGTCTTATCATACTGTGATTCCAGACTTTACAGCAATCTCACTGTAATGCTGGAATTACTTTAATTATGAGCTCTTTCAGACATGATGGATTGCATATTGTGGAGGAATGGTATATGGTACCAGGGAGCTAGGCTTCTCACATACTCATTACATTTATAAAACCTGGTTCAATGTAGTTAATCTTTGAATACCCCCGCCTCCCTCATCTCTATGCATACCTATATATATATATATATACATATACATTCACACACACACACACACACACACAAACACATACACGTTTAAACTCTATTGAAAATTAAGGTGAACAGAGCACCAATCATAAATATACAATTCAGAGACCTTTTAAAAAGTGAAAACATCTGTAGCCACTACTCAGGTCAAAAAAATAAAATGTCAGCAACCTGGAGATTTTCACATGGCCCCTTCCAGTCACTACCCTCTCCAAAGTTGACCTCAATCGTAATTTAAAACATCATTAGATAATTTTGGCCATTTTTGAAATTTACAGAAGAAAAGTTGCATGTTGCATATTATTTTGTACCTGCCTTCTTAACATCTGTCTTTGAAATTAACCCACATTTTTACATGCCACAGTTGTTTCTTCTTACTGTATGTTTTTCAGTTTTACAGACCTACCACAACCGATCTGTTCTCCTTGATGAAAACATGGATTGTCTTTGTATATAATGTCTAGGAAAAGTGCTGTTATATTCTAGCTTGTGTCTATCAGTGCCCAAATGTGTACATTTCTACTGGGTATACACCTACAGATAGAGTTGCTGTGTCTTAGGATAAACTCATACCAAGCTTTAATAAATGCTGTCAAAACACTTTCTAAAGTGATTTACTTGTTTACCTTCTCAATAGCCTTGAGCAAGAGTTTTAGTTGCTTCCAATCCTCTGTGCAATTGTGCTCAGTCACTTTGGTTGTGTTCAACATTTTGTGACCCCATGGACTGTAGCCCACCACACTCCTCTGTCCATGGGATTTTCCTGGCAGGAATTCTGGAGTGAATTGCCATGCCCTTCTCCAGGGGATCTTCCTGACCCAGGGATTGAACGCCTTTCTCCTGCACTTCAGGCACATTCTTTATGGCTGAGTCACCAGGGAAACCCATATATCCTCTGTAGCACATGGTATTTCCAGGTTTTTCAAACTGTCATCGTTGTGATTTTTTCATCAGTTCAGTTCAGTTGCTCAGCTGTATCTGACTCTTTGCGACCCCATGAACCGCAGCACACCAGGCCTCCCTGTCTATCACCAACTCCCGGAGTCTACCCAAACCCATGTCCATTGAGTCGCTGATGCCATCCAACCATCTCATAGTGGCATCTAATTGTGGTATTAATTTGCAGTTCAGGCAATTCAGTCACTCAGTTGTGTCCGACTCTTTGTGATCCCATGGACTGCAGCATGCCAGTCTTCCCTGTCCATCACCAACTCCCGGTGCTTGCTCAAACTCATGTCCATTGAGTCGGTGATGCCATCCAACCATTTCATCCTCTGTCATCCCCTTCTCCTCCCGCCTTCAATTTTTCCTAGCATCAGGGTCTTTTCCAATGAGTCAGTTCTTTGCATCAGATGACCAAAGTATTAGAGCTTCAGCTCCAGCATCAGTCCTTCCAGTGACTATTCAGGACTGATTTCTTTAGAATTGACTGGTTTGATCTCTTTGCAGTCCAGGGGATTCTCAAGAGTCTTCTCCAACACCGCAATTTGAGAGCATCAATTCTTCAGTGCTCAGCTTTCTATATAGTTCAACTCTCACATCCATACATGACTACTGGAAAAACCATAGCTTTGACTAAATGGACCTTTGTTGGCAAAGTAATGTCTCTGTTTTTTAATATGCTGTCTAGGTTGGTCATAGCTTTTCTTACAAGGAATAAGTGTCTTGTAATTTCACGGCTGCAGTCACCATCTGCTACGATTTTGGAGCCCAAGAAAATAAAGTCTGTCACTGTTTCCACTCTTTCCCCATCTATTTGCCGTGAAGTGATGGGACTGGATACCATGATCTTAGTTTTTTGAATGTTGAGTTTTAAGCCAACTTTTTCATTCTCCTCTTTCACTTTCAACAAGAGGCTCCTTAGTTCTTCTTCACTTTCTGCCATAAGGGTGGTGTCGTCTGCATATCTGAGATATATGCATATCTGCATATCTGAGAAATATTGATATTTCTCCCGGCAATCTTGATTCCAGCTTGTGCTTCCTCCAGCCCAGTGTTTCTCATGATGTACTCTGCATATAAGTTAAATAAGCAGGGTGACAATATACAGCCTTGATGTACTCCTTTTCCTGTTTGGAACCAGTCTGTTGTTCCATGTCCAGTTCTAACTGTTGCATCTTGACCTGCATACAGTTTTCTCAGGAGGCAGGTCAGGTGGTCTGGTCTTCCTATCTCTTTCAGAATTTTCCACAATTTGTTGTGATCCACACAGTCAGAGGCTTTGGCCTAGTCAACAAAGCAGAAGCAGATGTTTTTCTGTAACTCTCTTGCTTTTTTGATGATCCAACAGATGTTGGCAATTTGATCTCTGGGTCCTCTTCCTTTTCTGAATCCAGATTGGACATCTGGAAGTTCACGGTTCATGTACTGTTGAGGTCTGGCTTGGAGAATTTTGAGCAGTACTTTGCTAGCATGTGAGATCAGTGCAATTGTGCAGTAGTTTGAACATTCTTTGGCATTGCCTTTCTTTGAGATTGGAATGAAAACTGACCTTTTCTAGTCCTGTGGCCACTGCTGAGCTTTCCATATTTGCTGGCATATTGAGTGCAGCACTTTCACAGCATCATCTAATCCTAAACATCATCAAATCCTAAAGATTTGAAATAGCTCAACTGGAATTCCATCACCTCCACTAGCTTTGTTCATGGTGATACTTCCTAAGGTATCACTTAGGAATGTGATGCAGATGATTTGCAGTTATCTGATGACTGTTGAGGTAAAGCACCCTTTTACTTATTTATTGGGCCGTTTGAATTGTGTAATTGTGTGTGTGTGTGAGAAATATCCATTTAAAGCTTTGGTTTATATTTCTATTTTGTTGGGTGTTGTTTATCTTATTGAATATATGAAATTCTTTATATATTCTGGAGTCCCTTCTTACAGCAATTCCCACCCTCTGGGATCTAATTCTTGATGATCTGAGGTAGAGCTGGTATAATAATAATAGAAATAAAGTGCACAATAAATGTAATGCACTTGAATCATCCTGAAATTATCCCCACTCCTGGTCTGTGGGAAAATTGTCTTCCATGAAATTGGTCCCTGGTACCAAAAAGTTTGGGAACTGCTGCCTTACTTTTATATGCATTGTAACTATCTTTTCTCACTCCATTTTTTTAATGAGATTTTCTTGATTTTTAAAGTAGTCAAATCCTTTCTTTTATGATTAATGCTTTTTTGTGTTCTATTTAAAGAATTTTCTTTGTGAATGATGTTATTTGAAGCATTTTATCTCTATTATAATTGTTTTCTAGAAAGACAATTGGTTTTTATGTAATAGATGTGAAACATGAACTTGTCAAACTCAGTTCTTATTTTTAATAGTTTTCATCATCTTATGTATTCTTTGTCATCTGCAAATTAATGATTGTTTTTATTGCTTTCTTTTCTAACCTTATATTTTTTATATTTTCTTGCCCCATTGCCCTGGGTATGACCTCTAGCATCATAATAAATAAAAATAAAGATAGTATCTTCTTTCTTGGTTTATTCCCAGTTTTAGAGGAAAGCACTTAGGCTTAATGCTCTAGCCTTTTTTTTTCTTTTGGTAGATTCTAGTGTGTTGTGCCAATTTTTTTGTTTTATTCTTTGTTGCCATATTTTTCCAGTTGTACTGAGATATCATTGACATATAACATTGCCTTATTTTAAGGTATATGTATAACAATGATTTGATATATGCTTATATTGTGAAATGATTAGCATAGTGAGTTTAGCTAATATCATCACCTCATATAGTTACACATTTTTTTTCTTGTGATGAGAACTTTTAATATCAATTCTCTTAGAAACTTCCAAATATGCAATACAGGGCCTTCATGACGTAATTACTTTTCAAAGCCTCAACCAAAATATTCAGTGTAATATACAGTCTTTTATTACTTCCTGATATATCACATAAATAAAACTTTTTCATAAAATAGTCAAAATAACTCTAGAGATTGTACATGAATGAACATACTCACATCATAGGATGATAGTGGACTCATTTAAGTTCTTTTCTGAAAAAAAAATTTGAGCATTTACACTGTGTTAGCTAGCTCTATAAAATAAATTAATTACCTAATATTTCCTTGGTTCTTCTGTGTTCTGGACATTTGGTACTGAAGATGCAAAGCTGAGGAAGACTTGATGTGGTCCCTTTTATTCACACCAATAATATAGACTCTAGTGAGAAGCAGAAAAAAATAATTATAGCATTCTATGTACAGGCTTTTAATAATAAAAATGCCAATAACGTTCATGAACATTTACTGTGCACCAACATTTTTATGAGCACTTTCCATACATCAGTCCTCACAGTAACGCAGTAGGATCAGGTGGTGTTATCACTCCCACTTTACCAGTAAGGATCCAGACACACAGTTGGGCTGGAGCACTTTGCTGAAAGTCATATGACCAGGAAATGGCATAGAAAAATGAAGAGCTCCAGGAATGCTAGGAGATAAACAAACAACTGGCCCCACCTAGAATAATTGGGGAAGGCTCATGAAGCAGGAGAAGGCAATGGCACCCCACTCCAGTACTCTTGCCTGGAAAATCCTGTGGACAGAGGAGCCTGGTGGGCTGCAGTCCGTGGGGTCACTGGGAGTCAGACACGACTGAGCGACTTCACTTTCACTTTTCACTTTCATGCATTGGAGAAGGAAATGGCAACCCACTCCAGTGTTCTTGCCTGGAGAATCCCAGGGACGGGGGAGCCTGGTGGGCTGCTGTCTCTGGGGCTGCACAGAGTCGGACGCAACTGAAGCGACTTAGCAGCAGTAGCAGCATGAAGCAGGAAGAGTTAGCATAACTTGGCAGACATGATTGGGCTGGCATTCAGGAGAAAGAGCCTCTGAAATGTCATGGGTGTGTGTGTGTGTGTGTGTGTGTGTGTGTGTGTGTGTCTGTGATGGTCAGACATCCTCAGAGAAAGATGAAGAGCCTGGTGTGCTTGCATTTCAGGATTTCAAAAGCAAGTTGTAGAAACAGAGGAAGGCTTTTGAAGAGAAAAATAACAGAATCTCAACTATTTTGATCGGAATATATTAATCTGGCTCTCCTACCTTCCATTGTGATAGTATCTACTCCTTACAGAGGGATTACTGAGTGCTAGGCACTTCACACATGGTAATTTGTTTTCACCTCAGAAAAACCCTGTGAGGTGTACACTTGAACAGAAGTAAAAAAAGAAGAAACAGTTGAGGTACAGAGCAGTTGAGTAATTCAATCAAGATCACCTCTCTAATTGGTGGCAGTGTTAGGATTTGGATATGTAGCTTTGATCTTAATCTCTGAACACACCAAAGTTTCTATCATCCATTGTTTTTTTACAGACATTGTTAGGTATATTATAATAGATATTGTGTGTACTATAGCTAAAAATGTTAGGTATATACTGTACATTAATATGTATAATATTAATATGTCTAATTTTTTAGGCATATGATATACATGAGAATATCTCCCTACCCAGCTGAAATATAAACTTCCCAATAATAGAGACTTTTGTGTATATTGCACTGTTCTTTCAAAGATTATTAGAAAAGCAGGCCATTTGTAGTTGATACAGGATGAATGAATAATGATTTAGTGAAGGGTAGAAGTCTAAATGGGCAAATCAGAATGTGCGTACACACACACACACACACACACACACAATCTTAAGTATTTATTCATTTTTCTTTTGAATGATTTGATGTCTTTTATTGCTTAGATATGAGTACACCTTTTGGATAACTTGATTGTCAGTAAATTGCAGAGTTTACTTTCTAAGATCTGGCAGAATTTATAATAATAAAACAAAAAGAGAATTCTAATTTATGAGTATTATAAAAATATATATTTATTTTGTATTTCTATATAACACACTTGGCTCCCCCCAAATACTTTTACCATGGCCTAGAGCATATGTGGTGTATGTATATATTGTTGTTTAGCCCCTAAGCCATGTCCAACTCTTTGCAACCCCATGGTTGCAACTATAGCCCACCAGCTCTTCGGTCCATGGAATTGTCCAGGCAAGGATACTGTAGTGGGTTGTGGGTTGCCGTTTCCTTCTCCAGGGGATCTTACTGACACAGGGATCAAACCTGCATCTCTTGCTTGGCAGGTGGATTCTTTATCACTGAACCACACATGTATAGTGTGTATACATATTATACAGAAGTTGTGTGTGTATATATACGTCCTTTTTTGCACCCATCCTGAAGCTTGACTTTACCTGGAGGCTGGGTTGGTCAGGATAAGAGATGCTGGTTGTCATTTTGCAGGCATATGCTCTTCTCCCTGCTTTTCATGATCCTCTGTGATGCTGCCTACCTCTTATCTGGACTAACACTCCCCCTACACAGTCAGGGCTTCCTGTCCTCTATTTCACACTACTACCTCCCTGACCAGCAGTGATTGGCTATTACAAGCTGTGACAGTCATCGTTTCTGAGCTTAGTATGTTCACCTTTTCTTTTCTTTTTTTTTCTTTCATTAGCTGAGATCTCTTGTCTTTCAATATCTCATCATTCTTTCTTTTATTCAATGGAGTTCAATCACAAAAATCTTTAAGAATTATCTGGTAGCATACAGTTTAGCACTCAATTGTTTGCTAGTTGGTTTTGTAGATGAGGTATGTTGGCATGTCTTTTGGGTTCCCCAGAAAAAATATTAGATAGTGTGCCAGGGAAGCCTACTTTGCTAGCTGATACATATTTTATTTACTTACTTATTTCTCTTTTTTGGCTGTGCCATGCTGCACACAGTATCTTAGTTCCACAACCCATGTCCCCTGTGGTAGAAACACTTGGTCTTAACCACTGGACAACTAGGGAAGTCCCTTGCTAAGTATTCTAAACCATGATATGTGCAGGGAGCTAAGAGACCTAGGTTAACACACTATTTGTGAACCTGAACAAATATTTCTTCCGCTAGGGTCTTGTTTTTCTTATCTGTAAATGGAGTTGTTTACTAAATGTCATTTCACATCTCTAGCTCTTCTGAGATGGGAAATGAGTACTGCTAATTAATAGATTGTTCACATTTGCCTTCTAAAAACCAGATACATTACTTTTAACAGTAATATTATTATTATTATATAGTATTCAATATTAATATTACAAAGTGTTATTATGTTTTAACAGTAGGACACATCTAAGTAATTGGACACAATTTTCTATGGGTTTAGGACCCTAAGGTGGGCATGGTTGAGGGCAACATTGCAAGTTGGCATCCTCCTGGTTCCTGTAGTCCTCTTGGTGGTAGCTGTAATGATATGCTGTGTGAATTAAATTGAAGGATTTGGTTTCAAGTTCTGTGATTCAGATTACGCAGACTGGTTGACAGTGAAACATCCATGGGAAAGTTTGCTGGATGCTAAGATGATATAGAAAAGGGGTAGGTGTTGCGGGGAGATACTTCATGTGTTTCTCAGGTTTCTTCTGCAGGTCTTGAAAGAGAGAAACTTAATTGTCTGTAGCTTTGGAATATCTTTGGCATATCAAGAATACCTGTGTACTGAAAATGTGTCGGAGATAGAGATTGTGTTACCTTCTCGAACCAAGGGCAGGCATGCACACTGCTTTGTAAGAGCTCTGTTTCCTGTGCTTGTGTGGTCTTTTCTTGTAACACAAACCAATGTTCAGTTCTCTTGAATCCCATTGTGTTGCCTGAGGGAACAGGCACTTAAATAACCAGCACAAAAATGCTGATATTCTGCCAACTATTATTGCTGTGAGCAATAAATTATCCTCATCTCTGACTGACGAGTCTTGTGTTTTCCATTAGTTCCGTGAAACAGTGACAAACTAACTTGCCAACATAGGATATCATCTTAGACCCTTCATAGTTCTTCAGAAGCAGAGGGACATTTTAGGATTTCTTTCTAGATCCCTTTTGCTCAGTCTTTCCTCATTCCTTTCTGGAAGTGAAACTCTAAGCATTTGAATAACAGAGCCAAATTTTCACCACTAAGGAGCAACAAACTAGACTGAAGTTTAGATCTGCTGACCCCTTGGTCCTGTACTTCTTTCTCAAAAGTATTTTAAATCTAACAGATACTTGAAATACCCAAGCTGTGCAACAGTTAAAACTACTAACAACTTTTATGCAGTGCAGTTGCTGGACAAAAGCCCTCTGTATATGAGTAGTCTCTAGAACTGTGCAATTAATTAAATATGAATTTAATAGATGCTTTGCTCTGGTACTTATATTTTGAAAGAAAAACACTTTTAAAGAAAGACAAAACACTAGAGTAAACCATTCATGATCTAAGTGAAAGGCAACTTCTTGGTTAAAACGGAGCTAATGTTGCAATTTGAAGAGAAATAACAAATGCTGCAGCTAAATCTTTGCTTGCATTCATTTGTTATTTTGGTAATTTTGCTCAGATTTGATGAATGGTTAGTAAAATGTTTATGCATACAGAATGAATAATCTCCAAGATTCTTGTAGAATTTCCCTCAATTTTGAGCTTTTGTGAGGTTTTGGATTATTTCTAATTGAAGTTCAATTTATTTTCTTATACATAGTAAGAGAATCAGTTGAGAAGTAAACTGACAAGAAACTTCTTTTGTGATATCTGAGACTGGACAGTAAGTGGCAAACTCTTATTAGAACTGAAATGAGATAAGGGGCTGGGCCCCGTGTTCCCCTGCCTGCCAGTCCCTATTTGTGTATGTCCCCAGTGGGCATAAATAACTAGTTTTAGGTTTGTTTTATTTTGTGTATTTCTCTGGCTTTTTGGCCATGAGGCATGTGGGGTGTTACTTCCCCGACCAGGGATCAAACCCACACCGCCTGCATTGGAAGGCAAAGTCTTAACCACTGGGCCACCAAGGAAATCTCTCTTGTGCTTTTACTTATGTGTTGGTTTTTGGATTAGTCCACTAATGTCATAGCTTTTCAGCAAAAGGCAGAGATCTTCCTAACAATCCCTCCATCCTCTCTACCCCAAAATATATTTTAAGGTTCAGGTTTGCTGATACCTGGTATTCTGCCCTTTATGGCTTCTGCTGATAGGAGTATTGTCTGTAAAATCCAACTGCTTATCTTTATTTTCCAGGAAATCTTCAGTTTCTCCATCTACAACTTTTCCAAGTTTATTGCTTTTTATCAACTATATTTGAATAACTTTGTTTCTAATTTAAGAATATGCACATGTAAGTGCATGCTACAATTAAGAAGTTTTTTCTCTGATTAAATTAAGTCTGGGGGCTGATCTCACTTGTGCCCATGGTTCTGACCTCAGCTTACTTCATGCTGCGTGTAACTACTGGGTTCATATGCTCAGTCCTGTGGGATTTGTCTTTAGATGTTATCTAGATAGAAGGGATGATGAAGATCTCTCTGTCTTTCAGAACAAGAATATGTTGTTTAAATGGTAATTGAAATGAAGTTACATAGAAGTAGAGGCTATGGCTGAATTACAAGATGCTTACATAAAATTGTGAGATGAAAGCACATTAATTACTTAAAAATACAGTTGGGGCTATTGCTTAATAAGGATCTGGGATCCTAGTGTTCATTGTCACTCTCTGTACACACACACACACCCACCCATGCACCCATCCATCCCTCCCTCCCCACCTTTCACAAACTGGAAATTGCCTCTCCCCAACTGTGTAGAGAGCTGGAGGCTTGCTCAACTGAGAGATTAAACCAACAGAAGTGATTGAGACACCAAACAAATGTGAAGGCAGAACTCCAGCAAGAAACTGAATGGATTAAGACAAATCCTACACTGAAAAATGAGCCTTCTGAACATCTGTTGGTGGGCCCATTTTTATGCCTATTAGATTTATATTTTAAGTTTTGAAATCTCCATTAATGGAAATACCAGCTAGTAGTGTTTACTAATATAATTTATGATCAAGTCTAAAATGATACTTGCTGCATTCTACTTAAAAAAATACTTAGTTTTGAATTAGATTCTTGAATCAAAAAACTGGGACACCTAGTTGTGTGTGTGTGTATGCATATATAAATATATATAAATTTAATATCCAGATGCTCTTTACAACAAGAACTTATAGAAATGACAGAAGTGTTGAACAAGGCTAAGCCTGATTCAAGATGAGAAATATGTTCTAACTACATACTTATGGAATATAGTACATACACATATTTAATATATAGTATAGATAAAATAGTTGCAGGTTGAACTCTTGAAACAGACTGACTGTATTCAGTTCAGTTCAGTCGCTTAGTCATGTCTGACTCTTTATGACCCCATGGACTATAGCATGCCAGGCTTCCCTGTCCATCACCAACTCCCGGTGCTTGCTTAAACTCATGTCCATTGAGTCAGTGATGCCATCCAACCATTTTAACCTCTGTCATCCCCTTCTCCTCCTGCCTTCAATCTTTCCCAGCACCAGGGTCTTTTCCAATGAGTCATTTCTTCACATCAAGTGACCAAAGTATTGGAGCTTCAGCTTCAGCATCAGTCCTTCCAATGAATATTCAGGACTGATTTCCTTTAGGATTAACTGGTTGGATCTCCTTGCCATCCAAGGGACTCTCAAGAGTCTTCTCTAACACCACAGTTCAAAAGCATCAATTCTTCGGTGCTCAGCTTTCTGTATAGTCCAACTCTCACATCCATACATGACTACTGGGAAAAAACATAGCTTTGACTAGATGGACTTTTGTTGGCAAAGTAATGTCTCTGCTTTTTAATATGCTGTCTACATTTGTCATAGCTTTTCTTCCAAGGAGCAAGCTGATTTCAACTCCTTGTTCTAACATTTATTTTCCAATTTCTCTTTTGCTAAATTTCCTCAGTAGGAATTGGGGGATAATAACAGTATCTATATCAGATTATTACTGTAAGTACTAATTAAAGTAAAATATATAAAACACTAATGACAGTGTTGGTATATATTAAATGTTCAACAGAGGTTAACTATATTTACTATATTAATAAATATACAAAGAATTATAAACATATAGTGGATTCTGAAATGCATAGTCACTTTAAGAATTTATTGAAAACCACCATCAGCGTGTTAGCTATTAGAATATTTTTTCCCTCTTGTCCTTGACTGTATTCATCTTCCAAGGTAATTGATAATTGGCTCATCATGCTGGATCATAACTCTTCTTCACTGAGGTCCAGGACATACTGAAATATGTTTCTTGTTTCAGGACTCTATTAATAAACCTTGGTTTAAGGGGGTTTTCTCAGAATATGAGTGGTAGTAATGAGTGTTGTTTAAATGCACAGACTTTAGGCTTTAGAGTCAGACAATCTGGATTTAACCTCTTATAAGCTTTGTGACCATGGACATATTCCTTAAACTTTTGAGCCTCAGTCTGCTAATCCAAAAAATAAAATTATATCAGTAGCTAATTCATACTTTTGGCTTGAAAATTAAATAGAAGAGCACATTTAATGCCCTCTACACAATACTGTCAAACAATGTGTCCAATAAATATTCCTTGTTCAGCAAGTTGAAGGCATGACCTCCATCATTCTTGAGAAACCATTAGCACTAATTGATTACCTGGAGACTAGCTTTTTCTTTTTCTTTCTTTCTTTTTTTTTTTTTTTGTGGGAGGGGACAGAAATATTGCCAGAATATTTAACATTTCGACTGTACTTTGGAGGAAAACAGACTTTACTAGGCAGAAGCAGGGAGGTTAAAAATTCTTGGAAATAGCATGTAACAAGAGATAATAAATAAAAAGCTTAGAATACTGTAAGTTGTCCAGTATGGCAGGAACCACAGACTGAGGTGTCATATAGAGGCTGGGTTCAAGTAGGAGCCAGGGTAGCAGAGAATGTTTTCTTTGTTCTATGGAGTATGTTTCTAAAATATAATCAGTATTATAAAGAGGAGAAAGAATAAATATTATTTGTTTGCCTTTGCTTTTTGGAGAATTACTTAGCTGATAAAACTGTGATTTTAAAATGATACCTATTTGGAAACTAAAGTTTGATTTTTTTTTTTTTTGGAGAGGAATGTAAATAGATTTTTCAGTCATTGTAAGAATCATGGCACATTTAAGTTTGTGAATCTGGTAGTACTTTTTGTTTTTTATTGTATTCTTTACTTTTGGAAGCCCCCGCCTCAGGACTGCCTGACATTTAGCATTCTCCCACTATCCCTTCAGGATCTCATTGTCTCAGATGATTTCTTTTGCTTACCTCTTTCCTTTCCCAAACTCTACCTGAGATCATACTCTCGTCTAGCTGTCACAAAGGATAGGATCCGATAAATTATTTTGCCATAAAGTATAAATGATCAATAAACTCAAAGCTATTACCACAGATTCCCCCATACACACACAAAAGCATAGCTGGTCTGATATTCAAAACTTTAATTCGTGTTAGTATGACAGAGAAGTCCCATATTGCAAAAGGAAATTTCTAGCAATAACTTAGCTGGGCTAATTTCACTCCTCCTTTGAGAAGCTACCACCAGGAGAGCCAACCTTCAGCTACAATGCGGTTTCCCTACCGGGACATTGTCACAGCATCTCCAGTTATTCACTCTTAGTTCTCAGAGTACCGGTTACAGAAGTGATGGTCAAACAAGCATGAGCGCTAAGTATGAGGCCCCAGTGGACGCTTTTCCCTTGTTTTGAGTGATGGTCAACACCAAAGGCAGAGCGCCCCTAAGCACCAGTGGGGATGGAAAGATCTCTGTGGAATCATGTTTCAGTTGGAACATTGATCATCTTCAGTTCACTTTATCTTAAATGGTTATTGGTATAAATCAATTTTCCTGAAAAAAATGTGGAAGCAAATTAGGAATAGTTTGTGCAGGCTTTCCAGATTGTTGCATAAATGATCAGGAGCAGTCTGACACTGTTTCTTTATAGCAGTCACTGAATTTTACCATTGACAACAGATACCTGCCTGCTTCTTTTAAGCCATTTTAATTTTGGCTTCACTTCATAGGGTATCGATAATTAATTGCATCAGCTCTACTACTTTAATAAAACTGGTCATCCACAAAGCAAATATGTATTGCTTAATTTTCAGTTTGAGAGTTGATAACCACTGAAAATTAATCATCCATAGAAAGGGAACTAAGCAGCACTTCTAATCTCTGAAAAGATTGCCAGTCCATTAGAGTTATGTGCTATAATCAATTCACATATAACTGTATAATTTATAAGCTCCAAATTAGATCAGCTATCTATTAGACCTAATAAAAATGGAAATATATTAATCAGATTAGAAAAATAAAGGAGAAAATTAGCAGGGAATGGGATGCAGTACCCCTGGAAAAAAAAAAAAAACAACAAAGTTGTGAAAATTGAATGGGTTAACCTGGTTTCCCCTATATGCAGCAATATACTTTTATAGATAATTCTCTGTAGTTTATATATAAAAGTTTAAAAAAAGGTTCTTCTTGGAAATTATTTGGAAGCTAATATGCCTAAACAAAAAGTTCTTCATATCATGTATTACTTCCAAGAGAATATAACGTTTACTGAGCACATGTTACATGCCAGGTGTGGCGTTAGGCCTATGGGACGTAGGCATGCCTTTTGTGATTAATATTCTTATTGAGCTCACTTTCTAAGTTATAGACATCATTAACTATCTTTTTCCTAGATATCCAGATCAAAGAAACCGTAAGTTTTAGCTAGTGTTTCAAAACCATAAATATTTGACGTTCAGTAAAGTTTTAATGCCCATTAAGAAATCTGGTTTCACATTTAAGCTACGTTCCTTCATTACCTCATCTTGCTCCTTTACTCACTATCCTAGCTTGAGCCAAACTCCTATTGAACCACCAGAAGCAGCAGTCACTGGAACCAGTGATCACCAGCTTCATGAAAAAGTCAGGGTAGAAATGGAATTGCTTTCTTTAAAAAAAAAAAAAATCTCTAAAAAATCACATTTTCATGTTTTTCAACATTGCTAGTTTTCTCCCAAATGAATTTCCTACCTTAAAGAAAGTGAAACAAGAAAGTAATAAAATGTCTTAGACATATAAGTAGCCATTACTTACATATTTGGAACTTCACAGTATCTAGGGTAATGAAAACACCCATAGGGGTTATAGTTAATCACGTATTTGTTGTTTTTTTCATTCAAAATTTGAATATCCCTCTCTTCTAGTTCCAAAGGGAACTGAAAATATGTCTGTAAAAGGAAATTTCATGTATATAGTATCCTCTGCATAAGTCAGTTAACCAGGCATGAATTTGTATGTGCCTGAAAGACATACAACTTAATCTAAATCTGTGCTGCAAACAACTAATGAACTCCAGCATTTCAACTTTGACAACTCTGCCTCAGTATTAAACAGTCATTTATATAATTTCTCTTTAAAATTAAAAAAAAATGAAACTTTGGGTCTTCAAGAAACAGTGTAAGGAAAATGAAAAGACAAACTATTGATTGAGGAAAATATTTGCCGAACAACATAACCTACTAAAGGATTTCTATATAGAATTTATAAAGAACATTCAAAACAATAAGAAGAGACATGTGCAGTACAACTTAAATGGTCAAAGAATTGGAATAGACACCTTGCAAAAGATAATATAGAAAAGGCAATACAGGGTGCTGAATGCAAATGCTGACTATCGTTAGTCACCAGGGAAGTTAATTTCAAACCAGAATAAGATAGCATTACACATTGATTAAAATGGCTGGGAAGACAAAACAAGAAACAAAGCAAATAAAATCCTACCTGATACACAATAATCATATGATCCGTGATCCAGTCATCTTACTCCCAAGTTTCTAACACAAGCTAAATGAAAACTTAGGTTCATACACTTATGTGTATGTTTATGGTGGCTTTATCCATAATCAATTCAACTGCAAACAACACAAATATTCTTCAACTGTTGAATGAATAAATACACTGTGGTATGCCCATACAAATGGCTACTACTGATACATGCAACAAAAATGATAATTTGCAAGCAAACTGTATTAAGTGCATAATGCACTATGCTGCATATTCTATGATTCTATTTATATAATATTCTACAAACCAATTATTGCATGCTTAGCACTCAGAGTGAGGGAAGAGACTGACTACAACCTGTAGAAATTTTCTTAGGAGATAGTACTGTTCTATATTCTGATTCTAGGGGAGAATCTATCATTATGCTTTTGTTCCAACTCAGAACTGTACATTTTAGTTATGCCTCAATAAAATGAAATATGTAATATAAAATAACTGAAATCAGGATTATAAACTTTAAATGATAATGGGTTCAAAATAAGGCACATGTTCTGAATTTTTCTTTTACAAATTAATAACTGCTTTAAGTGCATTTATTAAGATTGAATGTATTAAATGTACAGTGTTTTTTTAACAAGATAGGTTATACAAAAATTATTTTTTCTGTTGGAGTTTAGCAGCAAGATACCAAGCTTTAACTTAATTTATATTTGTCTTATCTCATATAGAATATTGCTTTTAAATGCTTTGGTATTTAAATACTTTTAAATACTGTGGACTATCACATAGACATACAACCATTTCCTCTCCTCTGATTTACATTTCATGCTGCCATAATGAACTTCTACTCCTCTATTTCCATTAGGACTCCTATCACATTTACCCTGGACCTCTCAAGTATTCATTGCAATAAGATTATTTCAAACTTCATCATAAGATAACTCAAGGCATTCAGTACTGTTGACCATTTTATCCTATATAGGAGAATAAATTATGTCTTGAATTTTGGCACATCTTCTACTGGATTCCCATTCTAACTCTGTGGCTACTCCTCTGTTCCCTTTGATTGCCTTTTTCTTTTGTAAATAAGTTAACATTTGCTGTCTTTCTATTTCTGCACACTCTTCAGTTAATACATTCTTCCTGGATAAGGCCATCTCCTACCATACCTTCAACAACTCTCGATATACTTATGACTTCACCCCAATCCATGGTGGCCCCCCAGTATCAGCCTGAAGTGCAGGCTTACATTTATTTTAAACTCTCATCTTCATTATCCTGCAGCGCAGTGAATTCCAGCCATCTTTCAGTTTACTCAGTGAAGTCATCTCTGCAAACATTTTCATCAGTGTTTCTTAGCCAAAGTCTTCTGCTTTCCTCCCAAGTAAGTATAAGGTTAGCCATTTGGGCACAACTTCTGAATGATAGAGCCTTGGGAATGATAGTGTAATTTCATCAGATAGCCTTGAACTAGAGGAACATGGGACGATTTATACTTGAGATAACATCTCTCTCTCTCTCTTTCTCTCTTTATTTCTCCTGGCTAGTAAAGTAACCTGGATGTTTCCTCTTGGTTGGAAATTACCCCATATGAAATAACTTGCAATATTTACGTTGGTATAATTAGGCCTTAGGGCAAAGAATATTTTATTCTCTTTCTTTGGTTCTTGTACTATTTCTTGTTCCTTTTCTCTGGGTCTTTTACCAACATCAATGGAGGTTTGAAAGAACAAGAAATGTATTGCACAAAAATATAAATATTTGAGAAACAAAGATCCATACACAGAGAAAGATACTCATATAAATTATTATATTAACAGAAAACAGAGGGTTGGGGGTTAGGAGATGTGTCTCTGGGATTTTAAGCTAACTAGAAGATCAAGGAAAGTGTTCAACTATATAAAATTTTGGCCTTGGGATTGCCAATGTCAAGGGAATGACCAGTGAAAATAGACTAGCTGCCCTAGATTCTGCTTACCTATAGCTTGTGCTGTACTGTTTTTCCACCTTGATGAACTTTCTTATTCCCCTTTAATGAAACTGATAAGTTCTAAAACAATATGAAAACACATAACATAAAATATAAAACAGACAAGTACCCACCAGTCAGAATGAAGAAATGTTAATATTTTATTGCTTCTGCTTCAGATTTCATTTTATTGTTTTTTCAAATGAAAGATATATGACATTATGAAAGATGGTAAAGTCCTTTTTGTTCTCCATTGAAATCACATTATCTTATCTCATTTTCCAGAGATAAATATTGTGTATGCCTTCCTGTTCATGATTTTTATTATTTTGTCACTAAATCCATAGGTATTGCTTGCATCGTTGTTTTAAAAATGTATATAAATGCTATTAGTGTATGTGTTATTTCGGAAGTTTTTTTTTTTTTTTTTTAGTATTGGTTTTTTATATCTATCCATGTTTACATATATTAATATAGTTTTGTTGCTATAAGAACTGAGTGACTGCACAGTAATTTATTATTCTCTTAACTAAGGACACCACTGGAATGGATATATTCGTGCATATCATCTGTGGCTAATATGTACAAGAGTTTCTCTTGGGCATGTATTTAAAATTAGCATTGCTGAGTCACAAATTATATACCTCACTATATCCAGATATTTACAAGTTGCCCTCTTAACATGTTTTACCATTTTATTCACCCACCAGTAGTGAATGATTTTCAGTTTTTTTGTCCTTGTTAAATCTTAGTGGAATGAGATTTTTTTTTTCTTTTTCTTTTTTTGTATTTGGGGCTTCCAAGGTGGTGCTAGTGGTAAAGAATCCACCGGCCAATTCAGGAGCCTTAAGAGATGTGGCTTTGATCCCTGGTTGGGAAGATCCCCTGGAGGAGGAATGACAACCCATTCTGGTATTCTTGCCTGAAAAATCTCATGGACAGAGGACCTGGAGGGGTGCAGTTCGTGGGATCGTAAAAGAGGTGGACATGACTTAGCGACTAAGCAACGATATATTTTCCTTGATAATTAAAGAAGATGAGTGTTTCTTTATGTAGTGATTTTCCTTTGGTGTTTATTCTTTTGTGATTGCTTATTATTTTGTTCTATTTAAAATACAGAAACAAAAGTTATTAAGGAAAATGTATACTAAGATCTGTTTTTATATAACTTATAAATCATGACTAAGAGCTGAGGCCACCTGTGTCAACAGGTCTACAGGATTTATGCCATCAAATTCTTGCCCAAAAAGATGAGACTGTAAACCAATAAATATTTCACTATTTGCTTCAGGAAATTCTTCCATACTAATACTTATGGGTATAGAGTTTGCTCATCTGGGGAAATGGTTTTGCTGCAAGATATTAGATTGTTCATCTGGGTAAAAAACTAGTTTGTCAAACAACTATTTATCATGACTCACTTCAAAATCATTATCTCTCTATGTCTACCAAAATTATGTCACAAACTTCTTTCAAAATCAAGCAGCTCTGTACTTTGAAAGAACAACCTTAAATCACTTGAACCCAAACTCTAAAACCTCAGTTCAGTCGTTCAGTCGTGTCCAACTCTTTGCGACACCGTGGACTGCAGCAAGCCAGGCCTCTGTGTCCATCACCAACTCCCAGAGTTTACTTAAATTCATGTCCATTGAGTTGGTGATACCATCCAACCATCTCATCCTCTGTCGTCCCCTTCTCCTTCTGCCCTCAATTTTTCCCAGCATCAGGGTCTTTTCAAATGAGTCAGTTCTTCGCATCAGGTGGCCAAAGTATTGGAGTTTCAGCTTCAACATCAGTCCTTCCAATGAACACCCAGGACTGATATCCTTTAGGATGGACTGGTTGGATCTCCTTGCAGTCCAAGGGACTCTCAAGAGTCCTCTCCAACACCACAGTTCAAAAGCATCAGTTCTTCAGTGCTCAGCTTTCTTTACACTCCGACTCTCACATCCATACATGACTACTGGAAAAACCATAGCCTTGACTAGGTGGACCTTTGTTGGCAAAGTAATATCTCTGCTTTTTAATATACTGTCTAGATTGGTCATAACTTTTCTTACAAGGAATAAGTGTCTTGTAATTTCATGGATGCAGTCACCATCTGCTGTGATTTTGGAGTCCAAAAAAATAAAGTCAGCCACTGTTTCTCCATCTATTTGCCATGAAGTGATGGGACCAGATGCCATGATCTTAGTTTTCTAAATGTGATCTTTAAGCCAACTTTCTCACTCTCCTATTTCACTTTCATCAAGAGGCTCTTTAGTTCTTTTTCACTTTCTGCCATAAGGGTGGTGTCATCTGCATATCTGAGGTTATTGATATTTCTCCCTGCAATCTTGATTCCAGCTTGTGCTTCATCCAGCCTAGCATTCCTCATAATGTACTCTGCACATAAGTTAAATAAGCAGGGTGACAGTATACAGCCTTGACATACTCCTTTTCCCATTTGGAACCAGTCTGTTGTTCCATGTCCAGTTCTAACTGTTGCTTCCTGACCTGCATACAGGTTTCTCAAGAGGCAGGTCAGGTGGTCTGGTATTCCCATCACCTTCAGAACTTTCCACAGTTTATTGTGATCCACACAGTCAAAGGCTTTGGCATAGTCAATAAGGAAGAAATAGATGTTTTTCTGGAACTCTCTTTTTTGATGATTCAGCGGATGTTAGTAATTTGATCTCTGGTCTGCCCTTTCTAAAACGAGCTTGAACATCTTGAAGTTCATGGTTCATGTATTGTTGAAGCCTGGCTTGGAGAATTTTGAGTATTACTTTACTAGTATGTGAGATGAGTGCAATTGTGCTTAAGTATCCTTTCTTTTTATTTTTTATTTTATTTTTTGCTAATTTTACCCGTTAAACTATGGTTGATTCAAAATACTGTGTTAGTTTCATGTGTTCAGCTTTATGTTGTTTCCTATTATAGGTTATTAGAAGATATTGAGTATAGTTTGATGTGCTATACAGTAAATCCTGGTATTTATCTATTTTACATATAGTGATATGTATCTATTAATCACCAGCTTCTAATTTATCCCTCTCCTTCCCCTTTTCCATTTGGTAAACATAAATTTGTTTTCTATATCTGTGCATCTGTTTCTGTTTTGTAAATAAGTTGATTTGTATTTTTATTTGCTTCCACATACATATAAGTGATATCATACAATATTTATCTTTCTCTGCTGATTTACTACACTTAGTATAAATTCTAGGTTTATCTATGTTGCTGAAATTGCTACTAGTTCATTCTTTTTATGGCTGAGTAATGTTTCACTATATATGTGTATATATTTGTATTATATATATATGTTGTTTGGTGAAGAGTTATATCTGTAGAAATTAGATTAAACTTTTAACGCTCTTTGTCAAAAGGTCTAGATTGTTACAATTTTTGTTTGCATAAAAAATCTATTTCTGGGATAGATGATTAAACTTTCTTCCTGTGTTTGATATTCTTTTTAAATTTATACTTTAATTCTATAATTTTGCTTTATTATTTTTGCATGCATAGGTCATTAAATTTCACAGTGGTTGTCTTCTCAGTGAAAGGTAGTTTTTTTTTTTTCATTTATTTTTATTAGTTGGAGGCTAATTACTTCACAACATTGCAGTGGGTTTTGTCATACATTGACACGAATCAGCCATGGAGTTACATGTGTTCCCCATCCCGATCCCCCCTCCCACCTCCCTCTCCACCCGATTCCTCTGGGTCTTCCCAGTGCACCAGGCCCGAGCACTTGTCTCATGCATCCCACCTGAGCTGGTGATCTGTTTCCCTATAGATAATATACATGCTGTTCTGTCGAAACATCCCACCCTCGCCTTCTCCCACAGAGTCCAAAAGTCTGTTCTGTACATCTGTGTCTCTTTTTCTGTTTTGCGTATAGGGTTATCATTACCATCTTTCTAAATTCCATATATATGTTTTAGTATGCTGTAATGATCTTTATCTTTCTGGCTTACTTCACTCTGTATAATGGGCTCCAGTTTCATCCATCTCATTAGAACTGATTCAAATGAATTCTTTTTAATGGCTGAGTAATATTCCATGGTGTATATGTACCACAGCTTCCTTATCCATTCATCTGCTGATGGGCATCTAGGTTGCTTCCATGTCCTGGCTATAATAAACAGTGCTGCGATGAACACTGGGGTGCACATGTCTCTTTCAGATCTGGTTTCCTCAGTGTGTATGCCCAGGAGTGGGATTGCTGGGTCATATGGCAGTTCTATTTCCAGTTTTTTAAGAAATCTCCACACTGTTTTCCATAGCGGCTGTACTAGTTTGCGTTCCCACCAACAGTGTAAGAGGGTTCCCTTTTCTCCACACCCTCTCCAGCATTTATTGCTTGTAGACTTTTGGATAGCAGCCATCCTGACTGGCGTGTAATGGTACCTCATTGTGGTTTTGATTTGCATTTCTCTGATAATGAGTGATGTTGAGCATCTTTTCATGTGTTTGTTAGCCATCTGTATGTCTTCTTTGGAGAAATGGCTGTTTAGTTCTTTGGCCCATTTTTTGATTGGGTCATTTATTTTTCTGGAATTGAGCTGCAGGAGTTGTTTGTATATTTTTGAGATTAATCCTTTGTCTGTTTCTTCATTTGCTATTATTTTCTTCCAATCTGAGGGCTGTCTTTTCACCTTGCTTATAGTTTCCTTTGTTGTGCAAAAGCTTTTAAGTTTCATTAGGTCCCATTTGTTTATTTTTGCTTTTATTTCCAATATTCTGGGAGGTGGGTCATAGAGGATCTTGCTGTGATTTATGTCGGAGAGTGTTTTGCTTGTGTTCTCCTCTAGGAGTTTTACAGTTTCTGGTCTTACATTTAGATCTTTAATCCATTTTGAGTTTATTTTTGTGTATGGTGTTAGAAAGTGTTCTAGTTTCATTCTTTTACAAGTGGTTAAAAATATGGAACGCTTCACGAATTTGCGTGTCATCCTTGTGCAGGGGCCATGCTAATCTTCTCTGTATCATTCCAATTTTAGTATATGTGCTGCCGAAGTGAGCACTAAAAGGTAGTTTTAGTAACATATAGTTTCTCTCTTTATAACCATCAATACTGTTACTTTGAACTTTTTTTCTGATATGGATGTTTTTCTACCAATTTACTTTTTAGTAAAATTTCCCTTTTATATATTCTTCTGTCCCTCAATATTGAACTTTTGTTTTCATTTTTCCTGAAATTAACACTTTAAGCAGTTTATCTGGATTACAAATATATATACACATATATTTTACTGAATGCAATGAGTAGATATATATTTCCTTTACATTTGTAACATTTCTACTCAATTTGTGGTCTTCATGACTTTATTTCATGTTTTTATGATAGGACATCCTTAAAATTAGACTTGCTTCTTACAGTTAATGGTTTTCTCTTATTTTCTGCCTCTTGGGGATTGATTTTGTTTTTGTTACATTTGTTTCTGCCTTTTCTATTGATTGCTTTTTATTATTCATTTTTCTTTTACTTGTCTGGAAAGCATAGATTTTATTTCTGCTATTTTAGTGCCTAACATTCATGCTAAGCTTGTAAAGTTCTTTGTGTGTCTTACAGTTAAGGAAATAAAATAATAAAATGGCATGGAAAAGGATATTGTTAATGTAAAAGAAACAAATTGGGATCTAAGGAAACTCCATTTCAGAACCAATAAATAAATATAAACCACAACACAAAGAATAGACACAATTGAAAAGTGAATCTATATTTTGAATAAAAAGAATGCAGAACACAAAAGCGAAGTACTCAAGATAATTAGAAATAAAATAACAGCTAGAGAAGACAGAAATTTGTAATTAAATACAAGGACAATTGATTTCTTTTAATTAGAGAACACAATAAATGCAAACAAAACAAAAAAAAATAAAATTGGGTATAATTTCATGACATGAATAAGGAATTGAATACAGGCATAAAAGACATTGTTCTTATGTTCATAGGATGCATTGTTGAAAGACAAGAGAAGATTAATAGAATCATAATGAGTAACTAAGCTTGTATTTATAAGAGAACAAATTTCTGTAAGATTTAAGGATATGTATATAATGGGAAGACTCAGTCAACATTGATATTTAGGGAAAAACTTCCTGAGATCTGAAGAATGAATAAATGGTAACTTATTGAAGCAAAGAGGAAAAACACCCCAAAGTATTAATAACATGTGTGAAGACTTCAACTGAGAAAAAACATGGGGTGTTTCAGGAAATGAAAATAATTGCATTATTATGGACTAAATTGTGTCTCCTTCTCCAAGCTCAAGTTTTGAAGCCCTGATGCCCACTATCTCAGTATGTTGACTGCATTTGGAGATAAGGTCTTCAAAGAGATAATTAAGTTGAAATAATTAGTTTAGGCCATAATCTAATCTAATCTCATGTTCTTACATGAAGAGAAAATTACACTCACAAAGATACATCAGGGAATCTATATGCATGAGAAGAAAGACTGTGAAGACACCATGAGAGTCCAAAAGAAAGGCCTTGGGAGAAATTAAACCTGCCAACACTTTGATCTTGGACTTCTAGCCTCCAGAACTATGATAAAAGGCATATCTGTATTTTAAGCCATCCAGTCTGAGGTATTTTGTATGACAGTGCTGGTAAACTAATACATGCATGTAGGTGGAGCTGAGAGAGTTAAGGGGAAGAATGCAGCAAGACGAAATGGACATGAAACAAGGTTTGACCCTGCAGGTTTTATAAATTATGTGAAAGGTGATTTTCTCTAAGTAGAATGAGAAGCAAAAAGGGAGTTTAGAGAAGGGCTATGACATAATCAGATCTACATTTGCAAGATCAGTCTAACTACTTTATAGGAAATAAATATGGAAACAGGCCAGACTGGAGGGAAACACAGTGATAAGTGTTTGCAGTGGTCTAAGGAAAAGATGAAAGTTGCATTGGACCAAATGTTTGAACCCCTTCCCTCCCACAGTTCTTGGGTTGGAACCTAATCTCTAATGCGATATTAGTTGGAGATGGGGCCTTTGGAAGGTAATTGGGTTGTGATAGGGAGGCCCTCATGATTGGATTAATATAAAAAGAGACAGGAGAGACGTTGCTGCTTCTGTCTGTCTCCATCATGTTTGGATACAGCAAGAAGGTGGCAGTCTATAAATCAGGAAGATTGTCCTCACCAGCACCTAATTGATTGGCACCTTGACCTTTCAGCCTCCAGGACTGTGAGAAATACATTTCTGTTGTTTAAGCTAACTTAGTCTCTGGTATTCATTAGAGTAGATGAAGGTGGATAAACCAAAGGCAGTTTACACTGTAATTTAATCTGCTAATCTGCCACGTACCATACTTAATATTTTATACTTCTGTCTTCTCATGCAAGTGTCCCTGCTTCCATTATGACACTAAAACATAGAACAAAAGTTTGATTCTTTACATATATGTTTAGTAGCATCAAACACTGTGTGTTCTTGTGGTAAGAATGTTATCTGATTTATCTTGTTTTTTTGGAGAAGTGTATGGCATCTGATGTACTCAACAAAGACTTGCTGCATAAATGAATAAGGAGTCGATGAGTTATCTTTCCAGAACATTCTGCAATGTGGCTATTGTATTTTTCTGAGCTCCTCTCCTCTCTGTTGTCATCCTTGTGGTCTACCTGGGGATGACCTAAAGAAATGTAGGAATGTCATCCATCTGCCTGCCATAGACAAGTCAGATCTGTCACCTTCTTTATTTGATTCTCCAAAAAAATCCTCCTACATTTTGCTTTGATTTATCCATTTAATCTGCTCTTTCTATCTCTCTAGGTACTATGAATCATGTGTTTTCTTACTTCTGGCTTGGCTTGGAAAATTGGTTAGCCTCTTTGCTGATACCTTGTGTTTGGGGCTTTAGACCATGGGTTATGATCGATTTACCACATATGAGTATTTGTGTTTTGCATTCATCCTTTGATGTTTCTTTGTTTTTCTTTGTAGCTGGGTTTGCTCTAATGTAAGTAGGATTAGCATTGAAATACTTCTATCTGAATTCTCATGAAGTCTTCCTGATTCTTTACTTGAAACTTGCTTTACTGAGGCACCCTTGCCTTTGATGCAGGAAAATAGGTGGGCCGAAGAAAGTTGTTATTATGGAGACTCTCCTTGTTGATTTTAAGTATCTTTGTCATTGATATCCTCAAATAGGATAAATAGTCATGTGGTCATCCTGTGAACATTTGGGTGTTTCATTTGGGTGAGAGAAAGAGGAGGACATATTTGGAAGAGTCCATATTTGGGAATTTCCATATTTGGGAATTTTGATGTAATGAACTTTCTATGCTTGTAAAAGTTGAGGCAGAAATAAATCCTGTGAGTCATTTAGCTTTGGTGGAAATGTTTTACTGTATCCTGCAGATTGGAAAAAAAAAAGATATTATTTCTAAACTATATATCTGGATTCATTGTGTTTCCTGAAAAGGATTTAGGAAAAGGAGCTAGGGAAACTTTGACTATGCAAATTTCAGTCATTCATTTATATACTGCACTTATTATGGACATACTCTGTGCTAAAGCTATCCTAGTCACTTGGCATAATAGCATGAATAAGACACAGTATCGTCTGCATGGGGATGTTCAGTCTAGTGGGACATATAGGAGCATTAGAATCACTGTAATATAACGTGTCACTTCCATGGTGGAGGTATGCAGATGGAGCTGTCAACATGCCCCCAGGCTCTACTTGTTTCCTTATGCTGAACTGGCCTGGAGCATGTCAGAAGTCTGATCCTTCTTGGCCCTTTGGACTTGGAAACAAAAGATTTTTGACCTGACCTAACATTAATCATTTTGAAAGGTAACGAAGTAAAAGTTTAGGTTTAACACTCAGAATAATGAGCAGAAGTGGAGAAGGAATTATAAAATAGAAGTGTCTCAGTGTTAATTTTATCCCCCACCCACCTGCCCACCCCCAAGAGAAGTGAATATTTCAAAACTGGAAGACGAGAGCTATACCCAAAGGTCGTAGTGGGAAACCTAGTGATTCTCGTTTTAGCATTTAAGACTAACTGGCATATGTTCCTGGCAATCTCATTGCATAAATTAGGTTTTAAATAAATGAAGTAGGAAACATGTTCAGAAAATGAGGACATTCAAATTTAGAATTTCAAAATTGAGCATCATTTTTTTTTTGACCCCTAAACAAGTTGCCTTTCTGTTTATAGAGCATGCTTTAATGTGTCGGTGTACAGACTGAGAGAGAAATGGTTGGGGAAAGTATCTCAGGTTGTACCGTGTAAGTGAAGAGAGAAAGAGGAGGACATATTTGGAAGAGTCAATGGAGAGATAAACACTGCGGGAATTTTGATGTAATGAACTTTCTATGGAATTTAAGCACAATACAATGTCAGCATAGTTTCCATGGCTTGCAAGAGGAGACACAATAAAGCCAATAAGGGTTGATGAGAGAAATACTGGAACCTGTGAGTAAAAGTAATTAGAAGACTGGCTCCCAGGCTTCTGTTCTTTCCAGAGAGGTAAGGGACCTACTTCATACGTGCTCCATCAACAGTACTTTTAAATACTATTGTTTATTGAGCTCTGACAATGAGCTAGGGATTATCCTGAGCTCTCGCACATATTAAGTCATTTAATTTTTCCAACAACTCCAGGAGTGAGGCTAATCTTTCTCCCTTTTAGATGAGGAAACAAAATAAATAACTATGTTGAAGTCACATGAGCTTTCCAGGCGGCACTAGTGGTAAAGAATGCTCCTACCAATGCAGGAGATGCAAGAGATGAGGGTTCGATACCTGGGTTGGAAAGATCCCCTGGAGAAGGGAATGGTAACCAACTCTAGTATACTTGCCTGTAAAATCTCATGGACAGAGGAGCCAGGTGGGCTACAGTCTGTGGGGTTGCAACGAGTCAGACATGACTGGGAGCAAAAAGTCACATAGTTGAAAAGTGGATAGCCAGAATTTAGTCCAAGGAAGCCCAGCTGCAGAGCTCAGTATGAGAGTCTTGACCATGACATGAAGAATCTGTGATACTTAGATGAAAAGTGTGCTCATGGAACTCAAGATGCCATGGAAATCACAAAGTTAGATCTTGGCTCACTTTTGGGAGACTGTGTCTATACGTGAAATTCAGAAATACACTAGCCACAACTGGATGTTTTGTCTCTCAGCTCTAGATTTATCCTTTAGTACTTAACTCCGTATAATGGATTAAACCTTTCTCCTTAATGGGGAGTGTGACCTGAAGCTTTGTCAGGAGAGAGCAGTGAGGGGCATTTTGTGAGAAGGGGACTTTTCTTCCAGGGGGCTGTGTTTGCTTCTGCCTGCTCTGGCTGCACGATGGGTCTGTGGTGTGAGTGTGCCTGGGAGTCCTAGCTCTGCCCCAACACACCCAGAGCCCAGGACCTCAGAAACCCCACGACCCCAGCCCAGGCACTCAATTTCTCACAGTTCTCTGGCTCTCTTCCCTGTCTGTCTGCTCACTGATGTTGACTTACATATGACTTGGAGGTTATTGTTTGTACTTCCTCAGCAGTTGTGATCAATTGTGAAAACTAGTCAACTTCTTGAGAACTAGGTAGTCTGCAAGTCATAATAGATGACTCGTTCTTCAGTGGGGTCTGAACCCTGACCTTGGAGAAGCATCTCCCTTCCAATTTTATCTTTCCTTACACACCTACCATCAGTCCTAGGGTACCCTTTAAAGTTCTTATTACATTTTTACAGTTACTTGCTAATCAGAGCTTAATATTCTTTATATCAAGCTACCCCTGTTTAAAATTGCAATGAGGTTTCTCTTTCCCGATTGGACCTGAACTGATATAGAAGCTGAGCCACTGGAGTACTGTGGAGTACCGTGACAGCCAGGGAATGCACATGAAACAGCATATTTCTCAGTCAGTGGAGGAAATGGTAGATAAAATGATGGAAGAAGATCTGTCAGATTGTGTATGTGTGAGTGTGTCTGTGTGTGCCTGTCTAAGGTTTAAAGTTGAGAGTAGAATTTATATTTAGATATTCTAATGATGAATTTTTGTCCTAGGAGGAGGAGAATGAGGAACCAATTTCCCATGTGTTAGACAATATTTCCTATCTAAATGCCAGATTGAGCAACTCAAGGACACAAAGTGAATCCGAATCCCTCCTTTGAAAGATTCAAGTCTGTAAATCAGTGACTAGATTACACTTTGTGATGCCTTTTGAAATTTACAAGAAAGATAATGTGTGTAACAGTCTTCAAAAATTGACTAATTCAAGTATAATTCAGAACAATTTACTAATGTGCTGTGATTTATAAAGAGGCTTCGTTTTGCTGAAGAATTTCCAAATGGAATGCATGAGAGAGAATAGCTGAATAGAAATGGCTCATACAGCTTATGAAACAGATGGGCTATCTTATGAAAAATGCTGTGACCAGGGCATTCAGAGTTGACGCACACAGATCTTTCAAGGTGACAACGTCCAGGCTGTGTGAAGCATGTTTAGTTCTTGTGCAGCATCCTCTTCCTGGGATCTGAAATGTGTCCCTTTGCACAGGCAGCAGGGGTGATGTGACAGGCAGAACAAACAGCAGAGCTTTTAGATCATGAAAATGGTCATGAGGCAAATGGTGTATTCAAATACAGCAATCATCTCAGCATTTTTGTTTTCTTTTCCCCTATGTATATATTTCATCTTCTGTACTACTGAACTATAATGAAGAAAGTTCCAGATATTACATTAGGTTGAATTGTGAAATTGCTAATATTTGACAGTTTCTTGAGCAATAAAGAGATCCATTTTATATGATTCAACTTGACACCACTTTACCTAGGAATATTTCAGTACATCTTTCAAAAGATAGTTATTTTAAAATATGGTTGAAATACCATTGCCACATCAAAACATACAGCAGTTTCTTAAATAAAATCAAATACTTAATTGGTGTTCACATTACCTTGAATTTCTATCTTTTCTAGTTGTTTTATCTGTAATTTTCCTTTCTTGTCTGGTCCCAGACAAGTTTTGATAGCAGGGTCAGATTGGCCTCATGAAGTGAGTTCTGAAGTGTTCTCTCAACTTCTATTTTATAAAAGAGTTTGCATAAGCTTGGTGTCATTTGTAATTTAAATGCTTGATAGAGTTTCCTAGTAAAGCCATCTGGGCCTGGAGTTTTCTTTTTGGGAAAGGTTTAGGTTACAAATGCAATTTCTTTCAGAAGATGTAGGGTACTCATGTTTTCTGTTTCTGAAATGTGAAACGTTTTGCCGTCAGTCATGTCCGACTCTTTGTGACCCCATGTACTTCCTATTTCTATCAGTGGTCAATTTCATGAACTCTTGTTTTTTTGAGGAGTTTTTCCATTGTAGGTAGTTGATTTCATTGGTATGAAGCTATTCTTGATATTCATTTTTTTCATTTTTAGATAAATTTGTAAGATCAGAACTGATTATTATTATAGATTGTAGTTTAATTCTGTTGTCAGAAAATAAACTCTGAGGTATTTCAATCTTTTAAAAATAATGAGACTTATTTTCTAGTCTGGCACACAATCTTTTTTTGGTGTACTATCCACATCCACTTTAACAGAATGTGTTTAAAATTTTCAGATGCAATATTGCATAAATGTTAATTAAATCAAGATAACTTCTATTGCTATTCAAATATTCTTTTTGTCATTGAATTTTTTGTCTACTTGTCTATCAATTACTAACAAAAGGAATGTTGAAATCTCTAGCTATGTTTATTTCTCGCTTTAGGATTTTTTCCTTTATGTATTTTAAAAATCTGTCATTAGATATATATTTATTTTTATTCAGTATTCTAATGTGTCTTGACAAAATTAGCCTTCTAAGCTTATGAAATGCCTCTCTTTACTTCAAGTGATACTTTTTGTCTTAAAAGGCTGATATTATTAGAGCTACTCCACTTTCTTAAACTTGATAATTGAAACTGTTTTTTCCATCCTTTTACTTCCAGCTGTGTTTACCTTTATATTTACTGTATTTAGATATAGTTAATCTGTCATTTAAGTCCAGTTTAACTGAATAAGATATTCTCTTAATTGAGGGAATATGTTTATATGATTGGTTTTAAACCTAGCACCTTAATTTTTTTGTTTTTTGCTTGTCCCCTCTCATTTTTTCCTCCATTTGCCTGCATGTAGTTTAATCAGAAAATGTTTTCTAGTAGTTTATTATGTTTTTCTCTAATGGGATTTTTGCTTTAATTTTTTTTTTTTTTTTTGCTTTAATTTTGTATTAACTTTTTAGTAGTTGCTTGAGGAATTGTAACATGCATCCTGATCTTTTTAGTACTTCACCTCTAATATAAAAATTTTGTAAAAATATAAGTCAATGTACCTTTCCTTCTCTGGTGTTAATTTAGTCATATACTCTTACATCTACATGTAATTTGAACTCCAATATAAAGTGCTAATGACCATGTTCCTTTAGACAAAGGTGGAGAGGGACAAATTGGAAGATTGGGATTGATAAATACACACTACTATATTTAAAACTGGTAACTGATAATCTACTATATAACACAGTGATCTGTATTTAGTGCTCTGTAATGACCTAATGGCCTGTGTTCAGTCAGCAGGTAAGGTCTTCATCTGGACATATTCTTCCTTTTATGGAATTGTCCTTCAGAGATTTTAAAAGTAACTCAGTAACTCTGAGTTTATCAGTTCCTTCTAACATGGTGGGAATTGAACGCTGAAGTTTTCCCACCCAGCACTGAGCTGCTATTGCTCAAGTCTTTTAGCTTTCCTATTCTTCTAATTCTTTCCATTCAAAACCTGATTTCTATTCTTGCTCTGTGTATATCCAGATCAGAAATGAATCAAGATTTAAATGGCTTTTTAAAGGAGATTTTGGTGATCTCTGTTTTTGTTTCCTTTCTGGGGGATTCCTTTCTTCAATTTCTCACCTCCTTGGCAGCTCAGAACTTTTCTCTTAATCCTCATCTGAAAAGCTCTCATTTTTCTTTTTTGGCTTGAGCTCTATCCACCATATAATGTGAACATGTGAATGTCCTCAGAGGAAGAACTGGTTTAGTGTGGATCTCATGTAGTTTGTTTCATTGGTTTCAGGGTCATATCCCAGCTAATTTATACCTGCTTTTGATTGGTCTCTGACTTCAGTATGATTTTCTTTATTTGATACAAGTTAGGCCATCATTATGGAAAGTGGTACTCCTTAACCACCTAATTTAGTCTTTCATCTCATTCATGGTAACATCCTCCTAGTTTGTGTCCCAGCTTATATACTTTCAACCCACTCCTCCCCACATACCTTGGCATATGGGACATTCAAAGTAGGTTTCCTTAAAAAAAAATAAATAAATAAAATAAATTATGCTTCTTTCCCCAGTGTAAACTATTCTAAGGCTTCATTTGCCTCCAATTTGAAGTTCATACCACTTACTAGGGTACATGCACAAAAATAATACTTAAAATATTTAGTAATATATAAGTGTACTAGGTGAATATCATCTCTGATGTATACTTCTGACTTTTTAAAATCTTCTATATCAAGTTGACATTTCCAGTCAAATTTCCCAACAATGCCTCCACTTAAATCTATTTCTGGCTTCCTGAAAAAGTAATTTTCTTCAAATTTGGCAAGGTTTGAAATCAATTTTTTTCTCATTATTATACATACCTAGATTGGTTTCCAAGGGTTGCCAAAACAAAACAAACTGGGAGGCAAAAAAAAAAAAAAAATTGAAAGCTATTGTCACTCAGTTCTTGAGACTAGAAATTCAAAATCAAGATGTCAACAGGGGCAAGTTCTTTCTGAAGACTCCAAGGGAGGAAACCTTTTCAACACTACCTAGATTCTGGTGGTTTCCAGAGATCCTGGCTGGTCCTTGGTTTCTAGGTACGTTAGTCCAGTGTTTGCCTCCATCAAGGGATGATATTCTCCCTTCATGTCTCTGTCCAGATTTTTTAAGGACATCATATTTTTAAAAATTAGGAGCAACCCTAATGCAGAATGACCTCATCTTAATTTCATCACTTCTGAAAAGACCTTATTTCCAAATGAAGTCACATTTATAGGTTGTTCGTAGAGATATTTTTTTTGGGGGGGGGGGAATTATTCAACCCAGTAGATTACCGAAATCCTATCATTTCCCAATCAAATGATTCTCCTCTTTGAGTGCTTTATTATTCTTTCATAAAATGTTTCTCTCCATTGAAAAGTGCTGTGTCCCATGCAGCATGAATTTCTTTTCTTGGCTGCCTCTCCCAACAATTTTGAGTCTTTGGAAGAAGACTGGTTTTTATTTATCTTTACATCTCTAGAGCCTCTTCAGTGCCTACCTTCAGTGCTTAATAAATATTTGATGAATGATCTCAAAGAGAACAGAGAGAGGGCTGCCTTCTTCCTCATTCCTTAAAGCCCTCAAGCACCATTAACTTTCATACCACCATCTCATTCCTGTTGCCCACAGTTTTATTTTCACCAAGATGAAAAGAAATTGAAACTATATTCTTGGAGAATTAGAAACATAAACTTTGGTATCAGAATGGACTCTCCAAGTCAGAAAAAGTTAAAGATAGAAACATAATGTAAATCTTAAAATGTTACTGAGAATGTTAGTAATGATATTGACTTAATTTTTCTTGCTAGGGGAGGACCATGACTAAACTCAATGTGTTGAAAAGTTCAGAGACATTAATCTTCTTATCTGTGCCCCAGAACTCCCCCTGCAAAGACAAATGAGCAAGCATTGATGAATGCTGCTTCATTAGGAGAATTTAAAAATGCAATTTGTCTTCATGAAAAGGAAGTATTTTTACATTTTCCATTTTACAATGAATCAGTGAAAAGAATTTTTCAACCATTACCCTTTGACTTAGAATGGCCTTTATGAACAGCATATCAAGTGCAGTAATAGACTTGCTTTAGGGGAAATGTTGACAAAAAAAATACTTTCTGGCAAAGCAATATCTGTAATCCACCGGACTCATCAAGACTGTTTTATAGTAATATTTTAGGGTGTTAAATATCCCTTTTTGTTTCTAAGAGACAAGAAAAGTGAAAACTAAAAATAAATAAAAAAAGCAAATACACACAAAACAGCATACCTTTCAAAGGAAGTTTTTAGGTTTGACCTAAAGTAGGTATATAGCTGTCCTAATTTTTACTCAGTCTCTATCCACATAATAAGATGTTAAACCATTTTATTCCCAGTGATTAGTGTGAAAATATGCAAGGTCCCCAGTGACCCAAGCATAAGTATACCATGATTACTCTGCTCTTAGAGGGATATAAAATTTAAACAAACAAAGCCTTAATATCAGAAAGTGTTTTCTGGTTAACTATCAAATACATAGAAAATAAAATCATTCACAAACCCCCATCAAATGATCCATCTGATTAGTGAAGATTTTGTAGCCCCTTTATATGATAGTATCCATTCAAGTAATTCTCTGTGGCATTTGATCTTTGCTTCTGTTGTTTAGTATATTTTAGTGTCCTTCAAAATCAGCCACGAGTTGGGAGATGAGGCACCAGGAACATTCCCTTATGTATTTGGATCTATCTGTAGTATATTTTTTATCAGCAGTATTTTCTTTTTTCATGACCATAAATATTGCCTGATGAACTTTGAGAAATTCTCCCAAATAAAAGGCTTCTTTTTTTTTTTTTTCCTCCCAGCAGTACATGGATTGAGGCCTGGGATTCTGTTTCTTGAAGAACAACTTCAGGTGATTCTAATGCAGGTGGTTTAGGGACCACATTTTAAAAAAATTACTGAGTGTCCTTTCTGCTATTTAAGTAGGCTTTCTATAGGTAGATCACCCATTCTTAATTCCAGAAGAACACATGGAGTTTTTGTTGTTATATCAGTGAGTTTCCCTTATATCCTTTTAATTTTACAAATATGGATACATTTTTTGGATATCACCAGCTGGTTACTCATCTCACCTCCTTCACCTAGACTCTCTTCACCTAGACACACAATTGAATACTTCATTTCCTTCGACCTTGAGATTCAATTTTGTAAGGCTTTGAACTCCTTTTTCCCTGAGTCCTTGTCCTCTACAAAATTCATCTCCTCAACTCAAGTGCCCACCATCTGGAAAAAACATCCTGCTTACATTTCTCCACCTCATCAGCTCTCCATATGGCTTTGAAACTCAGTTAAAACACATCTCCTTCTTCTCTGCTAAGGACCTCTTGATTTTTCACCTTTGAGTTATAACTCATCTTTATCCCCAAGTCTGCTAACCTTGAAGACCATCTTTTAAAAAGGGTTTAACTCTTGGTTGGTAGCAAAAACTTTAAGGTTGAGTCCAAGGATGAAAATACTGATCATGCTAGAGAAAGACAAACCCTCTCTCCTTTGCAGATTAACTGCGCATATGCAGTCCTGTTCATCTTCATCACTGACCAAAAGCTTCACCTTTACTTTTGGTCAGTATATCATCTTCTAGAATCAATTAGGTGTATAAACTGGCTTTATGAGGATGGCACATAATTTTTCTTCCTCTCCTTCTTTTCATGGGAGATGCTTCTGGTAAAGGATCTCCAGTCAGTGTCTTAAAGAGTGTGAAATGTGGTGTTATCAGAAAGGAAATGGAAATAAATTGCAAATTTGCATGAAAAATGAGTATCATGAAATATTGCACCAAAAGGTGATTCAAGGCTTAGGAAGCAAAAGATGTAAGAAAAAGACATAGGGAGCAATGATGCATGAAATGTCGGAAACCACAGAGGAAATGCCTGACAAGATAGGTAGTAACAAGGTGAACAACATATCAAAGACTGGAAAGAACAGCCCTTGAGAAAAGACAAGATGGATGAAGAGAAGGAGTTACTGTGCATCTGGGAAGGAGTTTAATATACTCAGTTCAGTAACACCCTTAAGGGAAAAGATCCCAGAATTTATCTGAAAATACACTGTCATTATGAACAAATGCTACCATCAGAGAAGGGTTGGTGGAATTACTTAGAGAGCTTTATTTTCTTTCTGAGCCATAAAATTTTTTTTTTAACCAGGATATTGATCAGGAACCCCTAAGGAATTGAACTAAAGCCAATGATGTAATAATCATTTGGGGAGTGCATATTTTCTGGACCATAGCTGTTGAAATATTTTTCTGTAGATTTCAATTCTTAAGAACTCAGGGGGAAAGAAAATGTTACCAGCATAGATGCCGGTGGTGTTCCCTCTGAACCAGGTGGGAAGAAGCTGGTCAATTCTAAAGTGACTCTCATTTATAGGGAGGCCTTATTACAACAGGCTGCCTGAAACCTTTCATTTCAGTGGATGTTTGAGTTCTGCCTGCTCCCGTTGCTGCTGCTGCTTCCAAATTTCCCAGTCAGTGAGGCTCCCGCCCCTCCACTGTGTCTGCCAGTGTTCTCCCTAATGGATGTAGCCACGTGGTTGTAGGGAGAGCAGCTCTTCCACTGGGGCGGATGTGTGTCCCCATTACACTGTGTAGCACTTCCCTCCCTACCACTTACCCTGCCTGCCTGCCTGTGTGTGAAGGCGGTCCTTCCTACATGGCAGCTCCTGATGGAAATTAAATCATCTCACCTACTTTACAAGGAGAGAATGAGAAGAGGCAGTATGCATCCCAGGCAGGGATGATCAGCTAGGATGATGGAGAACATGGAGACCCATTTAAGCTCCTCTGGTGTCAACAGGTTCCTATAGAACTTACCACTATTTCCTTGAAACATCCATAGTAGAATTCTGATTTTGAAAGCTAGAATCCTTTGACCTGTGGCCCTGGTTAATTTTTTTTCTTCTGTTTTCTTTAAATCAAAATTGACAGGAAGAAGAATATGTTAAAAGAGTTATTTCCCTTTGCTACTTAATGGGATATGAAGCCTCAGCTTATGACTGAAAATAAAACTTTCCACTTGGGTAAACATAATTTTCTCTTTTTTTCCCCCAGAAATAATCCCATTCATTTATAAGGATATAGTAATTTAGTATAAAATAATTCCCTTTCAACATCTTCTGTTGTAATTACTTGGCTATCTCCTTACTTGCCTTCTTCTGTGAATTCTGGACCACTCAGAGACTGAGCTGGCAATACAAACTCTGCTGGAGGCTGAAGGGTGAGGCATGAAGCTCTCCAATGTGCAATGAAGCCAGAGACTCTTTTTTAAATTTTATATTGAAGTATAGTTGATTAACAATGTTGTGTTAGTTTCAGGTAATTTACCAATCACAGACTCTTAATTCACCCCACTCAGACATCGAGTTGGTATCGAACCCAAAGGTGGAGCAGCCCTTGCACATCACTTTTCAAGCCAAAGGAATTTGTTCTTTCTTGAAGGGAGGTCAGGAGTGCCTCTCTGTTGCTCAGATAAACACCTGATGTGCATATCCAGGTGGAACTTCTGCTGGTCCAATGAAGAGCGAATGCATTCTGTGCTGTTGTAATGGAGCTTCCAATCAGATGACTTTAGGGAAACATTTTATCTCTGGCTCTTTTTTTTTTTCTTTCTCCATGTGCACTAGCTTTCCTTCAAGTAATAAGGTGAGGAGGCAGAGAATTTATCCTTTAAAATTATCTGCAAGTCCCTTATGGGGTTCAATTAGTCTTGGATTTTGTCATTCTTAACACTCACTAAGCCACAGTTTTTCTTTCTCAAGCTTCTTTTGCATATATTAATATGCATTAAAATGCAGCAAACAGTTTGGGATAGGGTTGAAAACACCACATATTTATAGGTATATCAAGATTTCATTTCTCTTTTGTGGAAGAAACTCCAAAGTTTCCTACAGCTTGTTTAATATTGAAACTTAATGAGTCCACCTAGTGCTATTACTGAGAAAGTAATGGTAGCGTCTGCCAAGGAAGGGCCCCAGCCCCAGGGCATTGGGAGAGAGCAGCTAACCAGACTTTAATATAGAAAAATAGATAAATAGGGTGATAATTTAATAGGAAGGCAATGTACCTATCGTGCACCAGGAGAAAGCGCAGCTGGAGGATTTGAAAGTGATTTGGAAGCAAAACCTCTCATTGAATTACAGATAAAAAAATTAAGTTAGGGGTTGGCAGTGGAGTGAAACCTGGTTGTGAGATTGTAGAGAAGGGATTGCTAGCTCTTCTATTGCAAACTAGAATTCCTCAGAGTGTCCAGCCTGCCTTAAAAAGTTTGCTTTGGGTTAAATCCAAGTAAACATTCTCCCCAGCCACACAACACACACACACACACACAAATAAACATAATAAGACAATTTTTTCCTTTGGGCTTCCCTCATAGCTCAATTGGTAAAGAATCTACCTGCAATGCAGGAGATCCTGGTTCAATTCCTGGGTCAGGAAGATCCTCTAGAGAAGGGATAGGCTACCCACTCCAGTATTCTTGGACTTTCTTTGTGGCTCAGCTGGTAAGGAATCCACCTACATTGTGGGAGACCTGGGTTCAATCCCTGAGTTGGGAAGATCCCCTGGAAATGGGAAAGGCTACCCACTCCAGTATTCTGGCCTGAAGAATTCCATGGACTATGTCCATGGGATCGCAAAGAGTTAGACACGACTGAGTGACTTTCACTTTTCTTTTTCACTTAGTGGCCACATCTCTGTAGTTGTGGTCTACACTGTGTTCTTACTAGCATAGATTAAGGGCTTCCCAGGTGCCACTAGTCATAAAGAATCCACCTGCCAATGCAGGAGATGCAAGAGACGCAGGTTTGATCCCTCGGTCAGGAATGGCCCCTGGAGGAGAGCATGGCACCCTACTTAGGGAAAAATAAATGTTTATAGGATACTTTAGCCTGTTTGGAGGCCAGTTTGGGGTTTTGGCAGAAGACCTTTGTGTTCCCTGTGTGGTACCAATTGATTTCTTGGTCTTGTGTGTGTGTATATATATATATATATATATATTTTTTTTTTCTTGGTCTTATATTGTAGGTCAAATGAGTAATTATCTTGTGCTCAAGTTATAGGAAGATAAAAAAACTGAGATGGACCCAGGTCTTTCATTCAAGGAGCTCACAATCTAGAAGTAGGGAAAGAGTCCAATACCAGTATAGGCCCCAATTTAGCCAGACCAAGATCAATGTTGAAAGAGAGGCAATGACAAATGCTATGAGGGTTTGGGAGAGTGAGATGTTGATTTTTGTTGCTGAAAAAGGTCAGACTCTTCAATAGCATTGTTTATACTCTATACTCCATAGGTATTAAACTACAGACTTTTGGAGAGTTGTTTTTGAAGGACTTAAAAATTTTTTTTTTTTTACTTAACTATACATATCCTATTTTTCTAGCATCTTCAAAGGCACTTCCTTCTCCTCTTTCTGCTGTTAGAGCACCCTCCTCACCTTCCAGTGCTGATCACTGCAGGGTTGTGTGTAAGAAGATGTACAGCCCTCACACTTCCTGAGATGGAGAAAGGTTGGGTCTGACTTTTGGTTTCCCAGTCCTCAGTCAGTGACTGGTAATTCAGAACTGGTCCAGTTGGTCTTTGCTCTCCAAAGACTGGTTTTGTAGCGCTAGTAGTAAAGATCCTACCTGGCGCTGCAGGAGGCATAAGAGATGTGGGTTTGATCCATGGGTCAAGAAGATCCCTTGGAGAAGGAAATGTCAACCCACTCCAGTATTACTGCTTGGAGAATCCCATGGGCAGAGGAGCCTGGCAAGTTAGAGTCCATCGAGTCACAAAAAGTCAGACACAAATGAAGCGACTTCACACACACACACACACACACACACACACACACACGAGAGAGAGAGAGAGAGAGAGAGAGAGAGATTTGGGAATACTGGAAAGAGATTCCTCTCCTATTCTGTGTTTAGCCAGCACTGTGGTGGTCCTGGAGATCAATTCACAGCTGGGTGTTCTACAGAAGTTTAAAGCCAGACCCCCGTAAGCTTCTCTGAAGCCGTCAGGCACTGCTTCTCTGTTCACATTTCTGTCTTTATGTACTTTCTTGAATTATACTGCTTGTGTACAGGTTCTGTCTTTTCGTAGTTCCTTAAGGATAGGATATATTTCTAAATTATTACTGTATCTCTCTTGTATATATTTCTTGGAGCAAAAAGAGGCTTAGTTGTGTCTGGAATGGATGGATAGGGAGTTTTATTCATGGGTATTTTTAGACCTTTATTTAGACTTTGAACCTTATTTAAAATTGTTCTAAAAGAACCATTTTTGACAATTAAGGTCACGACTTCAACTCCCTGGGACTCAGTTTTCTTATCTGCAAATGGAAGACTGAGACTTCAGACATGGAGATGTTTTCCTAGTTTCCAATATTGACATTTCTGGGCTTTATAAGTCTCCATGAACTAAACAGCTTAAATGACTTTTGGAATATGGATTGCTTTTCCACACACTGGGGAAAGGTGATGTCAAGTGGCATTCTTCCAGCTGGAATCAGCATTTACTTGGTCACATGCACAGACTGGCCAGAGCTCTGTGGGGGTATATACTTGAAGGAAATCAGTTTTCAGATTCATTTATCCTTTTTCCTAAAATTGATGCTCTAGAATCCTTGCACTACCATCTTTCTTTCCCATTTTCCCATTCACAATTTCCTTGTTTCCACTTTATAAAGAAGACTCCATTTTCTACCTATAGTGATTCTTACTCTGGTTTATTGCCCTGGAAGGTAAAAACTTCTGAGCCACAAACAAGGGGCCAGAGAGAAAGATCTTTCTTCAGACAGAAGTCCTGAGAAAGCAAAGCAAGAATTGTGGGGCCCTGCTGTAGCCAGGTGACAAGCCCTTGACAATGCTTTATGCTTTTTCTAGCTGTCAATCTTTATTTGAATTAGAACTTGGAAGATAGATGCTGGGCATTAAGTCATTTATTAACAAGTTTATTTGAACTCTGAGTTGAAATTAGTCTTTGTTTTTGAAAAAAAAAATACAGCAATTCTTATTTGAGTGGATGCAAAACTTTATTTTGCCAATTAGCTCAAGTGGAAGCTATGTATATCGTGTGTGTGTGTGTGTGTGTATATATACACACACATACAGATACATAACTCTGTGTGTGTATGTATCTATGTGTGTGTATGTGTGTGTTTGTGTGTATCTGTGTATATCCCATGTGACTCAATGATAAAGAATCTACCTGCCATTGTAGGAGACACATGAGACTCGAGTTCTGTCTCTGGGTTGGGAAGATCCCCTGGAGAAGGAAATGGCAATAAACTCCAGTATTCTTTCCTGCAGAATCCCATGGACAGAGGAGCCTGGTGGGCTACAGTCTCTTGGATTGCGAAGAGTCGGACATGACTAAGCACGCGTGCATTATGCACTATATACATACGTATACACACACACACACACATCTCAAAGATACTATTCGTTCAGTTCTAGACCACTGCAATAAAGCAAATATTGCAATAAAGAGGATCACACAAATTTCTTAATTTCTAATTGAATATAAAATTATGTTTATACTATTCTCTAGTCCTTTAAGTGTGCAATAGCACTATGTCTATATAAACAGTGTATTTAGTTAAATTTTCTAAACTTTTTTTTTTTTTTTTTACTGAAAATCATTAGCCATTGTCTAAGCCTGTGGGTTGAGATCTTTGTTGGTAAAGGGTCTTGTCTTGATGATGGTTGCTGACTGATGAGGGTGATGGTTTCTGAAGGTTGGGGTGACTGTGGCAGTTTTTGTGTTTGGCCTTGTCATGAGGCTTATGGGATCTTAGTTCCCCAACAAGGGAGTAAACCTGAATGCTGGCAGTGAAAGCTCAGAGTCCTTAACCACTGAACTTCCAGGGATTCCTGGCAATTGTTAAAAAATATTTTATTTATTTATTTATTATTTATTTTTGGCTATGCTGGGTCGTTTTTGCTGTCTGAGCTTATCTCTAGTTCAGGTGAATGAAGCCACTCTCTAGTTGTGGTGTATGGACTTCTCACTGCGGTGGCTCCCCTGCTGCAGAGCGTGGACTGGAGAGCCCAAGCTCAATAGCTCTGGTACACGGGCTTAGTTGCTCTGTTGCATGTGGGATCTTCCTGGATTAGGGATTGGAATCAAACCTGTGTCTCCTGAATTGGCAGGTGAATCCTTTACCACTGAGCCACCAGCAAAGCCCCTGGCAGTTTCTTTAAGGCAGCAGTGAAGTTTGCCTCATTGACTGACTCTTCCTTTCACAAGCTATATCTCTGTAGCATGGAGTATTTTTTTATAGCCTTCTACCCGTAGTAGAACTTCTTTCAAAATTGGAGTCAATCCTTTTAAACCTTTCTGCTGCTTTTTCAACTAATTTTATGTAATATTCTAAATCTTTTGTTGTCATTTTAACAATCTTCACAGCATCTTCACTGTAAGTAGATTCCACCTCAAGAAACTTTCTTTTCATCCATAAGAAGCAACTCCTCATCCATTCAAGTTTTATCAGAAAACTGCAACAATTCAGTCACATTTTCAGCTTTCACTTTTTTTAAAAATAAAGATTTTTTTAAAAGTATGAACCATTTTAAAAATCTTTGTTGAAATTTTTACAGTATTATTATGTTTTATGTTTTGGTTTTTTGGCTGCAAGGCATGTAGGATCTTAGCTCCCTGCCCAGAGATCAAGCCCACACCCCCTGCATTGGAAGGAGAAGTTCCAACTACTGGACAAACAGGAAGTCCCCAGCCTCCAATTTTAATTCTAATTCTCATGCTATTTCCACCACATTTGAATTACTTCATCCAATGAAGTCTTGATCCCCTCAAAGTCATCCATGAGAGCTGGAATCAACTTCTTCCAAATTCTCATTAATGTTGACATTTTTACGTCTTATATCATGAGTCCTAAGTGTTTTTAATGGTATGGGCTAGTTGATCTTTTCCAGAAGGTTCTCAACTTACTTTGCTCAGGTTCAAAAGTAAAATCACTCTCTATAGCAGCTATAACCTTACAAAATATGTTTGTTAAAGAATACGACTTGAAAATTGAAATTACTCCTTGATTCATGGGCTGCAAAATGGATGTAGTGTTAGCAGGCATGAAAACAACACAAATCTCCTTGTCCATCCTCATCAGTGCTCTTGGATGACTAAGTGCTTGGTCAGTGAGCAATAATATCTTGAAAGAAATCTTTCCTTCTGATCAGTAGGTACTAACAGTGGGCTTAAACTATTCAGTAAACCATATTGTAAACAGACATGCTGTCATTCAGCCTTCATTTATAGAGCACTGACAGATTCTTAATGCCCCTAAATTTTCAGAATGATGAAAGTGCATTGGCTTCAGCTGCTCTACTACTAACAAGAGAATCAGCCTGTCCTTTAAAGCTTTCTTCCCAGGCATTGACTCCTCCTCTCTAGCTATGATCGTATTTCTTCCACAATAAGGCTGTTTTGTCTACAATGAAAATTGGTTGTTTAGTGAAGCCACCTTCATTACTTATTTTAGATAGATATTCTGGATAACTTGCTGTAGCTTCTACGTCAGCACTTGCAGCTTCACCCTGCATTTTTATTTTATGGAAATACTTTCTTCCTTAGACCTCAGGAACCAACGTCTGCTGGTTTCAAACTTTCCTTCTGCAGCTTCCTCATCTCTCTCAGCCTTCATAAAACTGATGAGAGTGAGGGCCTTGCTCTGGATTGGGCTTTGGCTTCAGGGAATGTTGTGGCTGGTTTCGTCTTCTATCCAGATCACCAAAACCCTCTCAGTATTGAGGCTGTTTCACTTTCTCATCATTCATGTGTTCCCTGGAGGAACATTTTTAATTTCCTTCAGGAACTTTTCCTTTGCATTTACAGCTTGGCTAACTGGTGCAAGAGGTCTAGCTTCTGACTTATCTTGTTATTTGACACCCCTTCCTTACTAAGCTTAATCATTTTTAGCTTTTGATTTAAAGGGAGAGACATCTGACTCTTTCTTTCACTTGAACCCTTAGAGATCACTGTACGTTATTAATTGGTCTAATTTCAATATAGTTCTGTCTCAAGAAATAGGGAGGCTTGAAGAAAGGGAGAGGGATGGTGGAATGACTCGTTCATGGAGCAGAAACACACAGAACACATATTCATTGTTTGCTGTTTTATATAGGTGCAGTTCATGGTGTCCTCAAACAAATAAGATAGTAACATCAGAGATCCCTGGTAACAGTTCACCATAACAAATATAATAATGAAAAATGTATAAATACTGCAAGAAAAACCAAAATGTGACAGAGAAGAAAAATGGCACTGATAGACTTGCCCAACACAAGGTTGCCACAGACATTTATTTTATAAATGAGCTATGAGGTAAGCACAACAATATCTTTAAAGTACAGTAAAGCAAAGCAGAATAAAAAGAGGCATATCTGAATATTGAGGTACATTTTCAGCTCAAAAGTTGTGACAAATTAGCACATATTTAAAGTACATCCAGAACATAATACTCTGAAATTACACCCTTTGCAACCCCATAGTCTTATGATGGAAAATATGTAGATATGCACTGAACACTATGGAAGGGGGTACACATATTTCCTAAAACTCTAGTGCGGGCTCTAGAGACAAAAGTTTGAAGATTCCTGAATGAATGTAAGATACTACATGCTCAGTCAGGTGTCCAAATCTTTGTGATCCCATGGACTGTAGCCCGCCAAGCTCCTCTGTCCATGAAATTCCCAGGAAAGAATACTGGAGTGGGCTGCTATTTCCTTCTCCAGGGGATCTACCTGATCCAGGGATCGAACCTGGGTCTCCTTCATTGCAGGCAGATTCCTTACTGTCTGAGCCACCAGGGAAACCCTCTACAGTTAGCATTAGTTCTCTTTCTTGTAGATGATGATAAAAATATGGGAAAGGCATGGTGTATATGGATTTACCTAGCTGGGCAGACTTCAGATTAAACCATCTGGGAAATAGGTGATACCAACATCCAGGTTTCCTGCTGTCTACACTGGCAATTGCACATTCCTGCAGGAAAATCATTCAACAGATAGATTGGGTCCACTATACATTTGTGATCTGAAATCCTAAATTGGCCTTCTTTACTTACAGCAATTCTACATTTTAAACATTTCCTGTTCTCTATACTCATGTTTTAAACCATTTTGACTCCTTCCAAACCTAGTTTCACCTCCTCTTCCCTTCAGTCTCAACAAATGAATTTGCTTCTTACTTCGCAAAGAAAATAAAGATAACACAGGTGATATATCCATTACATTTTGCTAGCTATGCTGTACACACATGTAAGCCTGCAGTGATTCTGCCTTCAATTCTTGTTTTCCTCCAGTCATAGCTATAAAGGAGCCTTCCTCTTTTTGAATATTTATTTTTATTTATTTATTTGGCTGCACTGGGTCTTAGCTGTGGACACGTGGGATCTTCAATCTTTGTTGTGGCTCATAAACTCTTAATTGTGGCATGTGGGATCTAGTTCCCTGACCAGGAATCAAACCTGGGCCCCCTACAGTAGGAGCTTGGAGTCTCAGCCACTGCATCACCAGGACAGTCCCATAGCCTTCCTCTTGTGTAAGACCCAGCTCCACTTGTGGCTGTATTCCCATTCCCACATGACTTTGCTCTTTCTTTCATCTTCATCTCTGCCCACTCTACTGTTTCCCATCACCACTGAAACACTGACGTGTCCCCTGTCTTTAATAAAAAAAAAAAAAGAATAGTAACTATTTTTATATATTATAGCATCTCTCAAATGGCACTTAACTTTTCAGACATTATTTTTTGTCTCTCATTCCTAATCCTCTAAAGTATTGTTAACCTTCACCTTTCATATAGTGTCAACTGCATTCAATTCTTAGCTCACTCTAATCTGACTCCCACCCTTGTCTCTCTTTGTAGAAAATATTTTTGCCTAGGTGACCATTGACTTATATGATATTAAATTCAATGAGAATATTTTAGTCCTTAACCTACTATCTCATAAGTACTTGGTACTATTAACAGGTCCCCCTTTCTTTTATTTATTTCTTTGCTCTTAACTTCCATGATGTCACACACCAACTTTCCTTCTATCTCCCTCCTTTGCTACATAGGCCTCCCTGTAGCTGCCTGGCTTAAGTTGCAAACATTTGCCCACAGCGTGGCCTCCATTTCTCTACCTTCTAAACTATCTTCCTAAATAATCTCATTCATTTTCATGATTTCAGTTGTTATTTATGTGTAACTGGCTTCCAAATTTTAAACTCTAGGCCTTGAACCCATATATCTGCTTGCTGATGTGGCATCTTCTATCAGATATCCTGAAGGTATCTCAAACTCACGTTCAAGACTAAATTTATCTTCTTTCCCCTGAATCTAGCTATTTCAGTGAATGACACAAACATATATCCAATTACAGGAGGGAGAAATCTAGTACTTTCTTGGTTCTTTATTTTCTTTCAACCTTCAGATATAAACCATCTGGAAGATTTGAACTACTAAAATTCTTTTATGTCCCTCTCTTTCCGTTTGGCTTACTTCCACCACCCTGCTTTAAGAAACCAATGTTTTCTGTGGGGTCACTAAATAACACTTACTATTCTGTATACAGACACAAATTCTGGTACATTTTCCACTATAGCCACAGTGTTCTTTCAGGGAAAGAAAAACAAAACCAAGCCTAACAATATTGCTTTCTTGGTGAAATCTTTCATGTTTCCCATTGTTCATAATATAGACAACAGTAGCCTTACTGTGGGTCTTGCATGATTGGTTTTGACAATTCCATTCACATCCCGTGTCTTTGCTATGGCAATTTTAGCCTGATTATTTTCCAGTCTTCAAGCACTTCAGGCTTTTTCCTAAACCAATCCCTTTGTACCTGAACCTTCTTCTTTCTAACATGCTCCTTTTAAAAATCTTTGCACAGTAAATTTTCATTAATTCTACAGCATGGTCCCAAAGTCTTTTCCTAATCAACCTCAATATATACTGAATGACAGTCTTCATTTTTACTTTAGGACTTGTTACAATTTTTTGTACTATAATATCTTGGTAATTTTTAGGTTGCTGCTTCTACCCTTGCCAGAATGCAAAGCTCTATAAGGGTAGAATTGTGTTTATTTTGCTCACAACTGTTTGTCTGGTGTCTAACAGACTGAAGCAGTCATTGTAGGCACTCAGTATCTTCTAGTTGAATTAATTAACTATAAGGGTACCAACAGCTACCATGGCAATATTCTACAGGTTATGCACTTATGCTTTCTGTACATCCATCCAATCTTTTAATACATGCAGTACAGTGTATTCAAGAGTCAAATAAACCTTCATGTCAAACAACTGGCCCTCAGAAACTGTCCAATATAACAAAACAGACTAGTGGAACAGTATGGATCAGGAAGTTCTATCAACCAACCCTCTTGCAGTAAACAAGTATAAACTCTGGTTAAAGTGTAAACAGCGATTACTTAAAGACCCTGGAATGTGAACAAGAACAGGAGCATTTTAGAGGAGAGTTGACATTTGAAAGAAGGAAAAAGCACAGAGTGAGTTATCTGCTTCTACAACCTTTAAACTGAGCCAGGCCACAGTTGGTGCTACATGGAGTGTCTAAAACTCTAATATAAAACCTTTGGCTTTCTGGTCCCCCAGAAGACAAACTTTGGGCAATCATAGCCGCTGGGAAATAAGAGGGAGGATCCCAGAAAGCCAGTGTCCAGAGAGGGGCAGTTCTAAACAGCATGTATAAACTCTGCTCAAAAATCTGCCTCATCCCTAAAACTTGCATATGCAGAATAGATTTAATATAGGCCAAGAACAAAATAACTGAATCAATATTTTAGATGCAACCTGAGAGAGAAAATTAGTGATGGGAGGCCATTTAAACTCTGCCAGGAGAAAATGACACTATACACTTTACATGAATATGGCAGAATCCAGAGATTTTATAACATTGTACCCACAATGCCCAGGATACATGCTTACATTACACAACTTACAAACAATCAGAAAAGAGTATGACTCATTTTCAAGAAAAATGACAACAGCAGAGATGATGAAATTAGCAGATAAGAATTTTAAAACAGATTTTACAGCTATGCCCAATGATTCAAGGAAAAAATGTTTATAATGAATGAAAAGGTAATATATTTAATCAGAGAAAGAAAAACTGTAAGAAAGTCAAATTTTAGAACTTTCAATAGAATGCCTGGAATTAAAATGTTCATTGAATGAATTTAACAGCAGAATGGAAGTGACAAAAGACAGAGGCAGTGAATATGAAAATAGAGAATCAATAATTATCTGATATGAACAATATAGATAAAATATTGAGAAAAAATTGACAAAACCTCAGGGATCTATGGGACAATTACACGTTGTCTAACATGAGTCAATTATCTAACATATGGACAGGTGGGACAATGGGGCTTAACGTTTATTTGAAGAAATAATTGCCATAAATTTATAGATTCAGGAAGCTCAGCAAGCTCAAGAAATATAACTATAAGAAAATCACACCCAGGGATATCAAATGCAACTAATGAAGACTAAGGAAAAACATATGGAAGCAACTGGAGAAAAATGGCATTACATAATAAGGGGAGGGTTCAGTGATCCAAATGGTGACTAATTTCTCATCTGAAACTATGCAGGCCAAAGGCCAATAATGGAAGAAAGTAAACGGTGTCCAGCTAGAATTCTGTTTCCAGTGAAAATATCCTTTAAGAACGATGGTGAAAATAAAGACATTTTCAGATAAAAGAGAAATAATGGGATCTACCATTAGTGGATGTACATGGCAAGAAATCATAAAGGAAGTTCATCATCATCATAAAGGGCTAGGACATCTGATTGAAACTTAGATCTTCAGGAAGGAACAGAGAATGAAAGTGATAAATATAAATATTTGTAAACATAAGTGAATTCTTTTTCTCAATTTTCTATCTGATGCTTAGTTCTGTGTAGAGTATATAGTAAGATGCACAAAAACACATCAGCTATCATCATTATCATTACCAACGCTATTTTCATCATTGTTGCTGTTTGCTTGGAGAGCCAGCCGTGTGATAAATGTCATAGGTATAACTTGGGACTCTATGATGATTTTGGAAAACTGTTGAGTGGTTTGGGGATTCTCTGTCCTCGCTGGGGACTTGAGAGCGCTTCACAGTCGACTCTGCTGTGTGAGATGCCTTTGGTGCCTTTGCCTGTAGTGTTTGTGGGAAGCAAGGCGCTGACAACACAGGCTTCATGGAGCAGGTTGTTAAATGCCATCTCGTGTGGTGGTTTATCCTGTTTCTTTACACATTTCTTCTTGAAGTGAGTTGGGATTTTTTTTTTAAGAATTCCTGGTACAAAATGGAAACTAATGGTGGAAGAAATAGCACTGGCTCCCGAATGGGGGGTATTTCTGATCTTTGCTTTGTGACCCACGTAGAGGACAGGAGGCCCAGCAGAAATGAGGTACTGTATACCACAGTGCATGATGCCAATGAGCCTCCATGATACTATTGTTCCAAAGCAAGACACCTTGCTGACCTTGACTGCAGGAATATAGAAGTAGTGACAATGGTTTAGAACAATAAAACACTTAGCACTTGGGGATCTAGCTACTCTAGGGAGGCGTTGCTTTTTAAAATGGAAAGCTGTGACCAGCCAGCAGAAAGCAGCAATATCTTCAGCTTCTCAAAAGAGAAGGTGGGAGAGTGTATGAGTGTGTGTGTGTGTGTGTGTGTGTTTATGTGTGTGTGTGTGTTTGGAAGGGGAGGCTTCAATTCAGGACCCAGACACTGATAACTTTATTAAATATTGATTTTTGAAATAAATATATATATTCACTAAGCCATGAGCCAAAGAAGATCAGAGTTGTGATAAAAATAATTATTAGTAGTATTTCAGTTTTATTGCAAACAAAATGAATCGGTATAATCTATGTAGATAACTATATAAAAAAATAGCTCCCATCTGTATCCCACTTGGAAAGTGGTGTCACTCTTTTCTCTGTGACAACAAGGTCTACTTCAGAGCACACTAATAGTTTGGTTTTTTTGTGGTTTCAGGGGCCAGAAAAGCCAGAATTTATGAAAATTGTGAAAATCTGTTAGATTTTCCAAGACTATTAACCCAGGCTCAGGGACAAAGGGGCAGATTTTGTGGCAAGCAGGACCTGGGAAAATATTCTGTTCAATGAAACAAGACAGGAAATGGCCACTTGAACAAAGACCAGGAGTAAACAGTGGCCTTGGTAACTTAATGCAATGTTTATTTGGCATCAAGAGTCCATCAGGCTCTGGGGAGCTGGGAAGCCTTCAACATTAGTCACCTCTGTAGAGTTTAATGAGGAGAAGCTACTGATTCATGCGAGAAATGTTTTCCACACTCAAAGATGCAAATGTCAGCACAGGGAGGGCCTGCTTCTGGTTCGAGAGCATCACCTTTGGAAGGGGCTGTTTTGGGAATGATGAGCTGCTCATCACTTCAAGTGTTAAGCCAGGAGCTAGATGAGCTACCTCTCAGGGCCATGCTATGTCTGGGGAATTGCGTTAGGTTAGATGTCTCTGCAGCATTAAGCATTCTATACTTCTATGGGTACAGATCTTCTTTATATACTATATGCTTTTAGGAATATATTGAGGCCCATGCTCATGTTGTTGTTGATGATGATGATACCAGCTGCCATTCACTGAAATAGAGTATATTCTGGGCACTGTAGCAGGTATTCAGTTCAATTCAGTCTCTCAGTCATGTCTGACTCTTTGCAACCCCATGGACTGCAGCACACCAGGCTTCCCTGTCCACCACCAACTCCCGGAGCTTACTCAAACTCATGTATTCACTAAAATAGAGTATATTCCAGGCACTCTAACAGGTGTTAGGCTATCCAGACATATAATCCCTACCACTACCCTAAGATAGTGATATTATGTCCATTTTATGGATGTGGAAACTGAGGCTTAGAAGAATAAGATGTTTCCTGCTCTTAAATAGTTCAGAGTGAGATAAGACTTACAAAGTTACTGAAATACCTGAGATGTTCCTGCTGACACATGACGGTGTGAGGACTGTAACAAAACAGTATACATGATGCACATGACAGGTATTCATCAACCAGAGACACAATTAGGGGCGGAGAAACAACTTTATGGTGGAGGTGGGAGCTGCATTACTTAAGAGGATGGTCTATCTGGCTAAGTAAGTGGAAGGTTTATGCTTTATTTGAAATAAAATCTTTAAAAAATGAATGTGCTAGTTGGAGTTTTACTATGGTGTCAATAACTTCCCATGCCATAGCTATCAAATTGGCTTTGCACTCTGGATAAATATCTTTCCCATTTTATTTGGCTTTAAACCTGAGTTACAGGAGACACAAATCACTCTAAGCAGGAATACCCAAATTAAATGTGAGTTTGATTTTGAGTCTACCTGCTTCAGTGTTCTTAAGCCACACATTTTAAAATCCCTTTAGATTATGTTGGGGGATTCTAAGTAAATCCAGATAAAGAAAATAGATATTTCTTATACCTTTCTGAACTCTTCACCTTGCTAAACTCTTCTGAGGGAGAGCAGATACTGACTAAAGTTTGAAATCAGCTGAAACTTGTGTGTACACATACAATTGTATAGAGAGAGACTTTCTTTGTCTTTTCCTGAGATAATGTGAATTGTGAGTTGGGAGATGTGGATTTTGGTGAAGGCTTTGCCACTGTGACTGTCTGTTTAATCTTAACATTTCAATCTGGGAAATGTAACCTTTAGACAGGACAAGATAATGGACTCATCCTATTAGAAAATCCTTGATTTTATGGTTTTGATGCAGGAAAAGAGTAGAAGAAACTGAACATCATCCTTGAATACAATCTATCTTCTACTATATAACCTTCTGGAGCAGTCTCCAAGGTCATGTCAAATATTCATTTAAGGAAGAAACGATTTTAATGCAAATTAAATGAAATAACCAGTCATTGGTATCTTTAGGAAGAAGAAAGTTTAGATAATCTCAATTAAAAACAGGTATCACTATAAATTGTTTTTTTTGCTTATTGAACTTCATAAAAGTGCCCATACACTAACTCCTCTGTTGTCCTGACTTTTTTTGCTCAACATAATTTCTTTGTTTATCCATGCTGTTGCATGTATCAGCAATTAAGACTTTGCATTTTGCTATACAGAAACTATACATCACTAAAAAAGAAAAAAAAAAAAAGAATGAAATGATTATTTAAAAAGAAATAAGCAAACAGATGTTATTTCCAAAATCATCACCTCCTAGGTCTTGATATAGGCTGAGATTAGGAGAGATGATATTATGGGATAGGAGAGATTAATTGGAGAATATTTTTCTATATCAGAAGTCAGTCTTCTTTATGTTTAACCCTTCCTTTTGCATAATCAGAAGGGAATCTCTTTTAGACTTGCTATAATATATATCAGTTTTCTCCATCATGATCCACTTAGACAATGTTAAACACCCCTATCTCCAGCCACATGAAGATGGCTTCTCACCTCTAGTAGCAAGATACACGTGTGGATCGGCTCTTCTAGTGTGAGGTGGGGGTGGGACTGACGGCAAGGGTGAAGTCTAGGCTTGAAGCCTGGCATTTCCAGCTCTTCAGAATTGGGCCCTGATTCAGACTGATGTATTCTCACTCCATTGTGATTCTGGGGGGCTTGCAGAGGAGTCCACAGCTCCTCACAGTAGCACCGCAGGGCTAAGTTTAAGGTGGCCAGTTTTCCAGAGTGGTAGCTCATTCAAGTCAGCTAGCATTTATTTAGTGGTTACTGCCTGCCAATCCGTTTTTAGGTAGAAACAAATCATGGTGCGATATTTTAGACTCTTTACTTTGTGTTCCTTTATTCCCTATCAACACTGCTGATACGAGCACCATTTGATATATTACAGACTTATTAGAGATAACTGATCCTCTCTCTGAAGAGTGAGTGAATCTTCCAGTTTTCACTTTATCCTTGACAGACTCTTCCCCTGGGATGTCTTTACTTGCACACTCACTCTCTCACTGACTCACTCACTCATTAAGGAAATGTTCTGCTCATGGTAATGAGGATACATCATAAAACAGAAACACATAGCTTCTTTCTTTTCCACGACTGTACCTGCTACCCATGGTCCAAGAATCAGCTTAATCCCCTCCTCCTCTAGGAATCCTTCCCTCTTCTGAGCTTCTGCAGGCCTGACCATCAGTATTATCCTTGAGTGCTTCTTGCATACACCTACCTTATGACTTTTCCTATACAAGGTTAGATTATCTCATTCTTGGTATGATATTTTCATCTCTCAGCATCATCATCATCTCCAAGAGATCATGTGTTATGTACTGCTGGACTCCTGACCATTTCTGTCTCAATACATTGTACATAATGGATCTCAAGTGGACCAGGGAACAGACCTTTGCTCTCTAGTGATTGTACGAAGGAGTGGACCTTGATGTCCAGAGGTATCCTGGATTTCAGGCTGAACACTCCCATCTCTAAAAACTTGGAGTGATTCTAAATGCAATTCCATTTAAACCAGTCTATTAATTTGAAACTGAAGATGCCTTAGCACTTCCTCAGAGCTTGGCATATCTCTGTCACTCAAAAGATGTTACTTGACTTCGTCATGAAGATCCCATTGGTATTGCATATGTAAAGAACTAGAAGCCTGCTACAGAGTTTCTGAAGCTCACAGTCAGGGGCAGGGTTGAGGAAGGGCTCCTTATAGAATTGGGAACATTCAAACCATAGAGAATATTGAGCTGCCTGCAGTGGTTCTTCCTGGAACCAGTGTCATAAGCATGATCTTATTCCCAGTCCTTCCTGTCTCTCTCCCAAAAAGCAACCTGAAGGGCAGAGAATAGTTTGGCAGCAGTAACATGAGTGACTAATCTCTGGATAAGTCTATTTAGCACTGGAGAGTTGAAGAGAACTCATGAATTATGAAAGTTGCCTTGGTTCCCGAGTTCTACCCAATTTTCCCTCAGTCAACAAGTCCTTAATAGAGTCTCTGCCCTCATTCTTCTGCTTATAGCAGGTCAACTTCAGAAGAAACTGCCACAGGAGTGTCAGCTTCTTATGAGCCCAGGTATTCAGGTGGGGCTAGTGGTAAACAACCTGCTTGCCAGTGCAGGAGACATAAGAAAGACAGGTTCAGTCCCTGGGTCGGGAAGATCCCCTGGAGGGAGAGCATGGGAACCTACTCCAGTATCCTTGCCTGGAGAATACCACGGACAGAGGAGCCTGGTGGGCTATAGTCCTTAGGGTTGCAAAGAGTCAGACGTGACCGAAGCAACATAGCGCGCACACACATGCATTCAAGCAGAGGCTGTATAAGCGCCTCTTGCGGGGGCCAGGCTGTACCATGGGTGAGGCACTGGGTTAGATCAGACCCCCCTCTCCAGGATGCTTCAGTGTACACACATTTTCTCTGGGTGTCTTGTGAGATGAAGGGTCCCTGAGGGGTGGGAGAGGGGAAGGCTGCAGGTGGTCTTCTCAAGCTCCATTGCTGCACAGTGGGAATCCTGGGTGAGCTGTCCAAGGAGAACCAGTGCACCCAAGTGCAACGCTCTGACTTGCAGCCTTGAGTATTTCCACTTAACTCTTCCCTCTCCATGGTCATTTCCTGAAAAGGGAACTCTAACTGCTTCCCACCCACACACCCACAGGCTTCTGTGAACTTGAATGTGTTAATGGTTGTAAAGTGCTTTGACCTTCTCTCCTGGAGAGTGCTGCAAGAGTACACAGTATTATTATTATCATTTCACGGACATTTTGCAGTTCCCAGTGGTTAGTTTCATTCTCCCCTTTAATCTTGAATGCATTAAAATAGCTAAATAAAAAAGTATTTTGAGTAAATAAAGATACCCATGATTTTTAAAAGTTCTTTATTATATATTTTGATATGCATCATCACCTTCTCCTGACTTTCCACATAAGCTGCTATGGCTAAACAGCCCTGTAATGATATTGCTACTTGGCTATAATTTAGAAGGCTATAAAGATTATTTAGCACAAAGAAGTATTTCCCGTTAAAATTTAGCAACTCCTTTCAAATAGATTTACATTAAATCTTAGACTGAATTTTAGAAACATTGAGCAGAGCAAAAATAAAATCTAGTTCATGTTCTCATAAAATATCTGCTCCTTCACTGGCTCTTTACCCTCTGTTTTTCTTTGTGGCAGATGCCTCGATAGTTAGAACCAACCTACCTCTCTTTTTTTCCCCTCCCTCCTGCTTTTTCCCTCTCTCCCTAACTCCTTTCCTACACCTCTTTCATGCCTTCTAAAAACAAAACAAAATAAACCCACAAAGGAACGACACTCTTCTTTAGTGTCTGGCATCTGAGATAAATATTCAGCATTGATGTTTTATACCAGACACTGTTTAAGTTCTTGAGAAGACTAAAGAGAATGAGCTCTTGCCCTTAAGAATTACACAGTCTTGAGAACTTGAGGCGTAGACACTGGATGTGCATAAGTAACAGTGCATTGTAATAGTGCTAATAAAAGGACTGCCTTGGTGGCTCGATGGTAAAGAATCCACCTGGAATGCAGGAGACCTGGCTTTAATCCTAGGTTGGGAAGATTCCCTGGGGAAGGGAATGGCTACCCATTCCAAATATTCTTGCCTGGAGAATTCCATGGACAGAGGAGAATGGCAGGGTACAGTCCATGGGGTTGCAAAGAGTTGGATGCGACTAACACTTTCATTTTTCACTTTTAGAGAGTATAAAAACTGTTGTGAGACTTAATAATTTTGGGGGGGGGGGAGCCACTAAATCATAACAGTTAATTGCAGAGACTTTAAACCCAGACCACCTGAGATACAGTGTTTGTTTTTCGACTTACTTTCTTTGTGACCTGAAGTAAGTGGACCACCTCTCTGTGCTTCATTTTTTCTTCTGTAAAAAGAGGATAATAATGCCCTCCTCATATGGTTGTTTTGTCCTAAAGGAGTTAATATGTGAGGGGAACATGGAACTGTACCTGGGATGCAGGAAACATTCAATAAATGTTAGATATTGTTTTCTTCCTGGGACTAGGAAGAATCACACACATATCCTTCACTAGGACTTCTTTTCTTTTTAAATTACTGTCCTATGTCTTCCATATCTTTTATGGTTAAATTTTGTGAATGGATTTTTACATTTTCTTCTCTGGACCCTCCCTTTACTCCATTAAATCCTACTTTTTCAGTTAATTTCGTAAGCATAGTATTTCATCAAAGAACTGGGGTCCTTCTGAATTTTGATAGTTACATGAAAGATTCTAGGCATCCTTAGACAGTAGTGACTGGAGACTAGCTCAAGGTCTTCGGCTACTTCCTGATCACTGGGCATCATTTTACTAGGAGAATGGAATGTCCCATTCTTACTTCAATCCATTCCGTTTGGGCTTTGATTCTTATTATTTAACAAGGTTGCCAACTACCTTCATCTTGTTAAATCCAGTGTCTAGCTCTCCACTGTCTTGGTTTTTGTGAAACATCAAGTTTTAGGGAAGATGGAGCAGTGTCTTTTTGATGTGTCCCCCTTTCCACTGTGTGTCCTTTCCTGGGTTCATGTTAAACCTTTTAGTAGTGGCTGCTTGAGAAACACTGGGCTGGAAGAAACACAAGCTGGAATCAAGATTGCTGGGAGAAATATCAATAACTTCAGATATGCAGATGACACCACCCTTATGGCAGAAAGTGAAGATGAACTAAAAAGCCTCTTGATGAAAGTGAAAGAGGAGAGTGAAAAAGTTGGCTTAAAGCTTAACATTCAGAAAACTAAGATCATGGCATCTTGTCCCATCACCTCATGGGAAATAGATGGGGAGACAGTGGAAACTGTGTCAGACTTTATTTTTTTGAGCTCCAAAATCACTGCAGATGGTGATTGCAGCCATGAAATTAAAAGACGCTTACTCCTTGGAAGGAAAGTTATGACCAACCTAGATACCATATTAAAAAGCAGAGACATTACTTTGCCAACAAAGGTCCGTCTGGTCAAGGCTATGGTTTTTCCAGTGGTCATGTATGGATGTGAGAGTTGGACGGTGAAGAAAGCTGAGTGCCGAAAAATTGATGCTTTTGAACTGTGGTGTTGGAGAAGACTCTTGAGAGTCCCTTGGACTGCAAGGAGATCCAACCAGTCCATCCTAAAGGAGGTCAATCCTGGGTGTTCATTTGAAGGACTGATGCTTAAGCTGAAACGCCAATACTTTGGCTACCTCATGCAAAGAGTTGACTCATTGGAAAAGACCCTGATGCTGGGAGGGATTGGGGGCAGGAGGAGAAGGGGATGACAGAGGATGAGATGGCTGGATGGCATCACCGACTCGATGGACATGAGTTTGAGTAAACTCCGGAAGTTTGTGATGGCCCGGGAGGCCTGGCGTGCTCTGATTCATGGGATCGCAGAGTCGGACACGACTGAGCAACTGAACTGGACTGCTCTCCCCTTTCCTGCTCCCATTGCTGGTGCTTTTAGTCACTGAGGCAAGACTCCAATAAACCTATCCATATTGATTTAGTGCGCTGACCTTTCCAAGGGCACTAGGAATTTAAAAGTTCAGAGAGACAATTCATACACAAAGGGATAAACCTGTAATTGCTAAAATTTCAGGTTCTGAATTAGGCATCAAGAGAAATTTCCAAGCATAGAAGCTCTTGCATGTTCCTTAAAGTAGATGCTATGGACCACCAAGAGGTTCCTTTCAACTCCTACCAACCTATAGCAACAAAGTCGCTTCAGTTGTGTCCAACTCTTTGTGACCCGATGGACTGTAGCCCACCAGGCTCCTCTGACCATAGGATTCTCCAGGCAAGAATACTGGAGTGGGTTGCCATTTCCTCCTCCAGGGGATCTTCCTGACCCAGGAGTTGAACCCACATCTTTTGCGTCTCCTGCATTGGCAGGAGGGTTCTTTACAGTGCCACCGGGAAGCCTATGAACCTGTCTGGAGACTTATGTCCACTTTGAGTTTACCTGTTCAGAAAGAATAAGACAGGGAGTTCAAGGGACTGAAGGAATAACCAGATAATGACACGCATACCAGGTAATAAGGGAAGATCAGGAGCTGTTACTCACTTCTACATCCCAGTATCTCCTTTTGAATTTTGTTGTTGGTCTTATCTCCTAAATGTCAAATTCTTTTCGAACAGTCTTTAGCATGGATCAACGAACAGTGTGCGGCCAGTTCATTCTTATTGATCTAAGAAAATAACATGAACAATTCAGAGATTTGCAGGGAGGAAATCCTTAGCATGGGCTTAAATGTTGTCCAAGAAAGAACAAGCGTACATCTGAATTTATTCACAGAGTTAACTGATAGACTCAAAGTAAAGTGTTTTTAAAATATTACATACTACATATTTAAACATGAGAATTAATCGAGCTTGCATAATGATAAGGAAGGTGTGTATATGTTTGGCATGGCTCCCCATGATGCAAAGTTCTCTGGGGTCTTTTATATGATCCATCACCATGGGCAGTGCCAAGTTTTATTATAAAAGATATGTAACTCCCCAATCAGTGGCTGGAATAGTCAAAGCTTACTGAGAATCTATTGTGATATGGTTACAACAAGCATTTTCAACCCTGGCATATTCTGAAAAGAAAATTATGGTGACATGGTGCTCCTGCCAATTATCTGAATACAACTGACAGTCAAAGCAACCAAGGATACAGTCAAGCTCGTGATTTCCCTTAGACTGCCGATTTTTTGACTCCAGGGGGTTGAGTTCCCAATCAGATTTTCTTGTTTCCCCGACTCATCTTGGGCGAAGCTACATTTTCCTTACTCTACTTTTGTCATCATATGGCTGCAGGGCCTGTTTTAAAAAGCCTATAGACAGGGGGCTTTCTTTCTGACTTGGTTAACTACCAGGAGGCAGAGAATTATAGGTGAACCATCTCCCATGTGTTGCATGGTGTTGCCTTGTGGCTTACCTGCCTTTGAGGCCTGTATGTACTGAAGGATGCTAAATTAGGCTCTTCAGATGTGCCTTGTTACTTAAAACACAACCCAGCATCTCGGTCATTCCATAATCCCAAGTGCCGGCATGATCACATTTTCTGGGATTACTCTGGTCCTTGCTGTCCCTTTTGCCAAGCATTTATCTTCTGGAGCCAGGTATGGAGAGAGCTTTACTCTTTGGAATGCCATTCAACCCATCAACAAATCCTGTTAGCTGTGCCTATGCAATATATGTGCAAGCTGACCTTTCACCATCTCTATCACTACCATGGGAGTCCAAACCACCATCATCTCTGCCTTGGTATATTGAAATAGCTCTCTGAGTCTGTTTCGTCTTAGATGCTTACCTCCTTAAAATCCATCCTCTATAAAACATCCAGGGCAATATTTCTAAAACTTTAGTTGAAACATGATGGTGGTTGGTTTAGTTGCTAAGTCATGTCCAGCTCTTGTGATCCCATAGACTGTAGCATGCCAGGCTCCTCTATCCATGGGATTTCCGAGGCAAAGATACTGGAGTGGGTTACCATTTCCTTTTCTAGGGAATCTTCCCAACTCAGGGATCAAACCCGTGTCTCCTGCATCAGAGCCAGATTCCTCACTGCTGAGCCACCAGGGAGGCCTCTAAATTAGAACATGTTACTGGTCTGTTAAGAGCCTTGTAATGATTTCCCACTTGACTCAGAACATAACCCATGGCCCTTACCAGCAGTGGGGCCACCCACATTGTCCTGTGTAAGCTGGGCACCTGCTCTGCCCACCTTCCTCCCCTTGTTGACTTACCAGCTTTCTGAGCCATGCTGCTTTCCTCACATTTCCCCAAACTCCCAGACACATTAAAGTCCAGGGTCTAATCTGCACTTTCTGATTCTCCAGGCTGGAATGATTTTTCTCTGTTATCCACATGGCTACTTACTCATTTCTTGCAGATCTCTGTTCAAATATCACCTCCTCAGAGAGGCCTGTGCCAACCAGCCCAAGTGCCCACTGTCTCTTCCTTCAACTTAGTTTCTCTTTCTATCACTGATCCCTGCCCCACACATAACTCATTTTTGGCTTACTGTCTCTATCTCTCGACTAGAACCGGGCACTGTGAGCCCAGGACGTTTTTCTGCATAGTTTACAGAGGGATCCACTCATCTAGAATGCTCTCTGACACCGCATCAGCAAATAATGGCAGAGATAATACCCACAGTTCTTAGCACACAGACTTCCTCATTTTCTCTCTGTGTGTGTGTGCCTAAATTGTTTATAGCAGCATTATTCGTAAGAGTTAAAATGTAGAAACAACCCAAATGTCCATCAACTGATGAACAGTTAAATAAAATAGCACATATCCATATCACATTTTGGGGAGCAATAAAAAAGAATGAACAGCTGACATATACTACAACATGAATGAATCTTGAAAATGTTATATTAAGTGAAAAAAGCCAGTGAAAAACATCATATTGTATGATTCCATTTATATGCAGTGTTCAGGAGAGACAAATCTATAAAAATGGGAAATAGTGGTTACCACATTAAGAAAACTAAGATCATGACATCTGGTCCCATCACTTCATGGGAAATAGATGGGGAAACAGTAGAAACAGTGTCAGATTTTGTTTTTTTGGCCTCCAAAATCACTGCAGATGGTGATTGCAGCCATGAAATTAAAAGACGCTTACTCCTTGGAAGGAAAGTTATGACCAACCTAGATACCATATTAAAAAGCAGATACATTACTTTGCCAACAAAGGTCCATCTAAGTCAAGGATTATGGTTTTCCCAGTGGTCATGTATGGATGTGAGAGTTGGACGGTGAAGAAAGCTGAGTGTGGAAGAATTGATGTTTTTGAACTGTGGTGTTGGAGAAGACTCTTGAGAGTCCCTTGGACTGCAAGGGGATCCAACCAGTCCATCCTAAAGGAGATCAGTCCTGAGTGTTCATTGGAAGGACTGATGCTGAAGCTGAAACTCCAATACTTTGGCCACCTCATGCAAAGAGTTGACTCATTGGAAAAGACCCTGATGTTGCGAGGGACTGGGGGTAGAAGGAGAAGGGGACGACAGAGGATGAGATGGCTGGATGGCATCACCGACTCGATGGACATGAGTTTGAGTAAACTCTGGGAGTTTGTGATGGACAGGGAGGCCTAGCGTGCTGCGATTCATGGGGTCTCAACGAGTCGGACACGACTGAGCGACTGAACTGAACTGAACTGAGGACAAGGGGAGTTGAGCAAAATAAGGAATGACTGATAATGTGTTACTTTTGTGCTTGTGGACACTTGAGCTCCTCTCTCTGACAAATGAGCTGCTGGTCCTTGTTTCCTAACTTCATCTTCCTAGGAATTTCAGTTTGGTATTTGTACAACCCAGCTTTGATAATTCTGTTATTTTGACTTTTAAAAATGCTCACCTGGAAGCAAACTTTCTTTTCTGGGATGTTTTAGATTTAGGGGAGAGAACTGGGGAGAAGAAGTGACCTCTAGTGTTGTTCTAGATACTGCTGCTACCACTGCTAAGTCACTTCAGTCCTGTCCGACTCTGTGCGGCCCCATCCCTGGGATTCTCCAGGCAAGAACACTGGAGTGGGTTGCCATTTCCTTCTCCAGTGCATAAAAGTGAAAAGTGAAAGTGAAGTCGCTCAGTCATGTCTGACTCTTCATAACCAAGGCATTAATTACCCAAGTCATTTTCGTCAAAACCTTTCTTTAGCAGTTTAGTGGCCTGGAGAATGGAAGTAGTTTTCCTTTTGTTAAACAGCAAGTCATATTTGGAGGTAGAATTCAGGTACAGTGCTTTTCCCCTTTATTGCCAGTCCTTAGAATCAATTCTTGGGGCCATCTGTCTATGGTCTCTTTGCATGGGAGGGTGAGGGAGGTGGCTACCCCATAGCTAGGCATTGCAATCTAAACAGACCAAACAGAATGAGATGCATGCTTTTGTCTCTGAGTCATCCCCTGGGGCCTCTAGTTTCCTCATTGTCTATTTTGTCTCAGAAACAAGTCATTTCTCTCCTGTTCTCTGGTTGTTCCGGGCATCATTTAATTCATTTATGACTTGTCCAAAGTGCACAAAGAATTCTAAATTCTGACCACTTAGGTCACAGAATTCAATGTAAAAAAAATGTTACTAAATACCTACTATGTGCTATATAACCATGGTCTTTCATTCACAGACAGTTTGAATTATCAATTGTGTGTTCCTGGAGACACAAATTTCTATACTGAAACATTTTCTTCCTGGCAAAGCCAAATGTTAAACGCATTCATTCTCAGCTGAAGTTTTAGAAAGCGAAATTGCATGGTTCGAGAGTGAAAAATCAAAGTATCATTTTAGGATATGTCAGGTACAATTCTAAATCTGTGTGCAAGGCTTGGAGATTTGCTAAGTACAGATCCAGGCTGGTATTAAAATTAGCATTCCTGCAGAATACGAAGAAACAGGCAAGGCCAGCTTAGCTGTGCCTCAGGGGGCTGCAGAGGCTTGCTTGTTCACCTGACTCCTGTATTTATCTGAATATTTAGCTAGGCTTTTCCAGCACACAGTTATTGCTGAGCTGAGTTACCTCTCTACATCCATAAGCTTTGTAAGTCTGATTGCACCAGGCACTTTTCACTTTATAGTTTAGAAGAACTGATTAGCTACACACCAAAATGTACATAAAAAAATTCAGAGTCACAACCTATTTTCATAATTCACATCCAAACAGACTCTTGCAAGAACTATAATTCTCTTTCCATATTTTCTTTTACTTGGTGATCATGTGACTCAATAATTGTTTACCCTCTGACTGAAATTTCTCAAAAAGGCATCATAAGGCATTTGTTTCAAGACAATGATGACTGTCACAGGAGGCCACCATGCTTCCTGTGGCCTTACCTCACTTGCTGTCATGCCTGTTATAACATCCTCATAAACATAACACTTTTTTATGCAAAAGTGAAAAAAAAGTCAGCACACGAAAAAATATCTCTTACTAGGGTTTCAAAGGAGTGGATGTTCAGTATTTAAGAGATGTATGAAATAGATGAAAGGGGACATAATCAGAAATGAAATAGCCTCATGATTAATCAAAGATAAATAATTCCATCATTGAAAAATGACTCAGTGTTTAAGGTTTTTCTCTATTCCTGAAGATCAGAATTATGCAAGACTTTGAACTCTCAGTATTGGAAATGGAACTAAAGAAAATGTTCACTCCATAATTTTTTTAGCAAAATGGAATATTGTACTTAAAAGCATAAAATAATTACTCCTTATTGCCTATCAGTTGAAAGCCTGAACTCCTGGGCCTGGATTCAGAAGCCTTCCACAGCTGCAGCTCCCTTCCCTAGGCAACCTCATCTCTCAATTCTCAGCAAGGATGTTCTGTTCTAGTCATCCTCATCACCAGCTTCTCCCTTCATCTTAAACACCTTCTCTGCACCTCTCTCTGAGCATCTTGATCATCAAAAACCTATTGATATATATTGTTTGATGCATGAAACAGGGCACTCAAAGCTGGTGCTCTAGGACAATCCAGAGGGATGGAATGTGGAGGGGTGGGAGGAGGGTTCGGGACAGGGGTACACATGTACACCCATGGCTGATTCATGGGAATGTATGGCAAAAACCACCACAATATGGTAAAGTAATTAGCCTCCAATTATAATAAATAATTTAAAAAATTAAAAAAAACCCTATTGAATCCATAAACTACTGTCAGCCACTTCTTAATGCTTGGGTACCAAAATTAATATTAAATTGAAGTTTAGTCCCTATCTTCTAGGAACCTTTCCTTCCTGCTCAAGTTCAAGTTTGTCTCCACCTGGTGTAAGCAGCAGTAACTCCTGTTAACTACTATAGCTGTCTCATCCAGCCCACTTGTAGAAGTATAGGCTATACTGTACGATAGTAATAGATCATATACTCAAGAACTCTGAGCAAAGCTTATGCTGTTTTTACATCCCCCAGAGTGCCTAAGGAAGTGTGAAGCATAGGTTTCATAATTTGATACTTTTAGAGATAAATCTACATCACTTATGAAAAAGGACATGTTCTCATCTTTAGGCCTGACCAGGTGAGATTTGGATAATTACTGTTGGCTTGAGTTTTCTCAGTGAAAATGTCAAGTGGTCTGGAGATACTGTATACCCTGTTTAGCATCTCTCAACTAGCTTTTCTCACCCACGGTTAATAGTTATTGTGGATACTTCTTTAGCATCTGTAAAAATCTAAAATATTTTCTTTATATGAAGTACTCAAAAACACCTGCAGTAAGAGTTACAAGGGTAGGAATCTGCAGTCCCAGTGTGTGAGGACATCAGGCAAAGCATCTGCCAGAAACAAAACAAAACTGATGGAGTAGTTTAACATAGATCTTTATATACCATCATTATGAAACAGTCCATTTGTATAATAGTTTACAGTATATGGTACACTTCACATTTCTTTTTTTAATCTTCCAGTTTTGTTGAGACATAATTGACATGCAGCCCTGTATAAGTTTAGGGCTTCTCAGGTGGTGCTAATGGTAAGGAACGTACCTGCCAATGCAGGAGATGTAAGAGACACGGGTTCAATCCCTGGATCGAGAATGACCCCCTGGAGAAGGGCATGGCAACCCACTTCAGTATTCTTGCCTGGAGGATCCAATGGACAGAGGAGCCTGGAGGATTACAGTCCACAGGGTCACACAGAGTCGGATGTGACTGAAGCGCCTTAGCACACAGTCAGTGTGTGAGTATAAGGGATACAGCACGATGATTTGACTTACATACATCATGCAGTGATTGCCACAGTGAGCTTAGTGAACATCCATCACCTCATAGAGATAAAAAATTAAAGAAACAGAAAAAAATTCTCTTTGTGATGAGAGCTCTCAGGATTTACTCTTAATTTACTCTTCAATTATAATGTACAGCGGTGTTAGTTATGTTTATCACATTGTACATTATATCCCTAGTACTTCTTTGTCTTAAAACTGGAAGTTTGTACCTTTTTTCTGCCTTTCTCCAATTCCCTCTCTCCCCACCCCTCTACCACTGATAACCACAAACCCGATCTCCTTTTCTGTCAGTGTGCTTGTTTTTGAAGTGTAATTGACCTACCACACTATGTTAGTTCCTATTACACAGTCTCATAATCCAGTATTTCTATACATTTCAAAATGACCACAGTCTAGTTTCCATCTGTGACAGTTCTTGTTTTGTTTTAATATGTGACATTTCATCTCTCTTAGTCCCTTATATCTGGAGAAGGCAATGGCACCCCACTCAGTACTCTTGCCTGGAAAATCCCATGGACGGAGGAGCCTGGTAGGCTGAGTCGGACATGACTGAGTGACTTCCCTTTCACTTTTCACTTTCATGAATTGGAGAAGGAAGTGGCAAACCACTCCAGTATTCTTGCCTGGAGAATCCCAGGGACGGGGGAGCCTGGTGGGCTGCCGTCTATGGGGTCGCACAGAGTCGGACACGACTGAAGTGACTTAGCAGCAGCAGCAGCAGCAGTCCTTACGCCTAGATTATCAAAGATGCAGAAACTAAGGCTTAGCATCTGTGGTGGTGGTGACCATCTGAGATGAATGGAAACTATCTATGGCAGAAACTTGATTAAGGCTACTTGTTTGAATTTCTACTAGAGCAACTCTCCTCTTCCATAAGTCCATGTACAAATATTAGAGGGCTTTATTAGGTAGGGGGGAAGCAAAGCTGAGAATTTTCCTTTTGATGTTTTTTCCCAGATAGTTCAAATCAACATGAGATCAATATTGGCAGACTCTTTTTTAGTTATGATTCCCTTTTAATATACATCATTGTACCTTATGTCCCGAGAACCACACAGCAGAGAGACAATATGCATTTGCTGAATAAGCAGATGAGAGTGTGTAAGTTGAGTAAATATTGTATTGAAGCAGGGAGACTGAAGTGGATCTATACGCTTCTGACTGGTAAAGTTACCTTCATAAAGCATTTGTTTCTAAAAACTTGGAGAAAAATGCCCCCATCTTTTACACTGTGGATGTGGTTACTTTGTGTTCTTTGGTAGTTTATAAGTCTGGAATGACATGGATTTTGTCTCAAGGTGCTTACTTTTTAGAGTCGTCATGAGCCTCTGTTAGAGGCTGCTATTTTAACATAATTCAAAATCTGAAAAATTACTGTTTGCGTCAAATGTCAGACAGGTGGGATAGTTTGCTCCAGTAGACCATATCCTCTAGTATCCATGCCCTCTGTGGTCCCTTCCCTTGAATCTGGGCCATGACCTGCTTTAATAATTAAATTATGGAAAAAATCATGCAACACCTGTTTTCAAGCCTAAACCTTTGACCTTGATATCTCACCTTTGTGGTATGGGGGAATCTAGCTTTAATGTAAGATATTTAACCACCCTGAGACCATCAGGCCATGAGAAGCCCACCCATGTGCCAAGTCATCAAAGACTAGAGCCTTTATCCTTGGGATAAGGATAAATGCCCCATGAAAGAGTGGTGGACTGCCTTTGTGGGTTCTGTCCAATTTATAGATTATAGCAAATAAATAAAATTGTTGTTGCTGAGAACTACCGAGGCTTTGGGATAGTTTGTTGTGCTGTAATATATAAACAAAACAACAAATAACCAGAAAATCAAGAGCCATCAAAAGAAGGGTATCAGATAACTCTGCTTGGAAAAAAAAATACATTAAAGAAAAAAAGCTGTTGTTATTCACTGCTATATTCCTTTAGCCTCTCTCCACATTCATTCCTCTCCCTGACTTCCCACCTTGTCCCACTTCCCTCTTTTCCTGATGACATTAGCATTTCTGCTCACATAGAACAAGATGTATATTATTACAACGCAAGAAAATAATTACAAATACCAAAACAACAGCAACTGAAAACTAGTATAATGTTCTTATATACAAATGGGCAAGAGGAACAATTTCCAATTAATTCCACTAATTGTTGCCAGCATTTAAGAATAAGATTTGTTTCTATTTTATTGACTGTTTTTGTCATCCTGCTAATTAGCCTTATCTGAAGCCACCATATTTTAAATGAAACGCATTTGATCTGTATTTACTATCTACACCAGCAGTAGTTCTAGTTCTTTAGCTCATATTCTTGAAAGGATTCTAAAGTCTGTATTAATTAAAGAAGTTGGCACCCAGAGCTACAAATCATGACAAATTTTTACTTTTGACTGCCACAGTCTATTTTGCTTTGTAACGTTTTTCTTTAACTAGTAAACAAAGTTTCTAGCTTCTCAGAGTCACTTTCAGGCTTTTCCATAAAAACTCACTATTGTGAACTCTAACCAGTGGCTTGTAATTTCATAGATTTATAGTAAAATGCACAAGAAAATGTTCTAGGTCACATCAACCTAATGGTTACCATTAAGGTTGTTACAAAGGGCTTATTGATCAATATTTTAATTTTTTATAACATGAATGTTCCTGGTAATTACTCATTTATTTTTATTCTCTAATAAAATGTATTATTTGCTGTTGTTCAGTCTCTAAGTTGCATCTGACTCTTTGCAACCCCAGGGACTGCAGCATTCCAGGCGTCTCTGTTCTCCATTATCTCCCCAAGTGTGAAAAGTGTGTTCAGATTTATATCCAGGAGTCAGTGATGCTATCTAACCATCTCATCCTCTTCTGCCCCCTTCTCCTTATGCCGTCAATCTTTCTCAGCATTAGGGTCTTTCCAAATGAGTTGGCTCTTTACATCAGGTGGCCAAAGTATTGGGGCTACAGCTTCAGAATCAGTCCTTCCAATGAATATTCACAGTTGATTTCCTTTCAGATTGACTGGTTTAATCTCCTTGCTGTCCAAGGGACTCTCAAGAGGCTTCTCCAGCACCACAGTCCAAAAACATCAATTCTTCACTATTCAGCCTTCTTTATGGTCCATCTCTCACATCCATACATGACTACTGGAATAACCATAACTTTGAATATACAGACCTTTGTCAGCAAAGTGATGTCTCTGCTTTTTAATATGCTGTCTTGGTTTGTCATAGCTTTTCTTTCAAGCAGCAAACATCTTTTAATTTCTTGACTATTCACTGTCTGCAGTGATTTTGGAGCCCAAGAAAATGATATCTGTCACTGCTTACACTTTTCCTCTTCTATTTGCCATGAAGTGATGGGACCAGATGCCATGATCTTAGTTTTTTGAATGTTGAATTTCAAACCAGCTTTTTTCACTCTTCATTTCCACCCATGTCAAGAAGCTCTTTAGTTCTTTTTCACTTTCTGCCATTAGGGTGGTATCATCTGCATATCTGAGGTTATCGATAGTTCTCCCAGTAATCTTGATTTCAACTTGTGATTCACCCAGCCCAGCATTTCACATGACATACGCTGTATATAAGTTAAAAAAGCTGGGTGACAATATAGAGCCTTGTTGTACTCCTTTCCTAATTTTGAACCAATCAATTGTTCCATGTAAGGTCCTAACTGTTGCTTCTTGACATGTATACAGGTTTCTCAGGAGAGAGGTAAGTGGTCTGGTATTCCCATTTCTTTAAGAATTTTCCAGTTTGTTGTGATGCAGAGAGTCAAAGCTTTTAGTTCAGTTAAGTTGCTCAGTCGTGTCCATTCTTTGCAACCCCATGAATCGCAGCACACCAGTCTTCCCTGTCCATCACCAACTCCCGGAGTCTACCCAAACCCATGTCCACTGAGTTGGTGATGCTATCCAGACCTCTCATCCTCTGTCATCCCCTTCTCCTCCTGCCCCCAATCCTTCCCAGCATTAGGGTCTTTCCCAATGAGTCAAATCGTCACATGAGGTGGCCAAAGTATTGGAGCTTCAGCTTCAGCATCAGTCCTTCCAATGAACACCCAGGACTGATCTCCTTTAGGATGGACTGGTTGGATTCCTTGCAGTCCAAGGGACTCTCAAGAGTCTTCTCCAACACCACAGTTCAAAAGCATCAATTCTTCCATGTTCAGCTTTCTTCACAGTCCAACTCTCACATCCTTACATGACCACTGGAAAAACCATAGCCTTGACCAGACGGACCTTTGTTGGCAAAGTAATGTCTCTGCTTTTTAATATGCTGTCTAGGTTCGTCATAACTTTCCTTCCAAGGAGTAAGCGTCTTTTAATTTCATGGCTGCAATCACCATCTGCAGTGATTTTGGAGCTCAAAAAAATAAAGTCTGACACTGTTTCCACTGTTTCCCCACCTATTTCCCATGAAGTGATGGGACAAGATGCCATGATCTTAGTTTTCTGAATGTTGAGCTTTAAGCCAACTTTTTCACTCTCCTCCTTCACTTTCATCAAGAGGCTCTTTAGTTCTTATTCACTTTCTGCCATAAGGGTGGTGTCATCTGCCTATCTGAGGTTATTGATATTTCTCCCGGCAATCTTGATTCCAGCTTGTGCTTCCTCCAGCCCAGCGTTTCTCATAATGTACTCTGCATATAAGTTAAAAGTAGGGTGACAATATACAGCCGTGATGTACTCCTTTTCCTATTTGGAACCAGTCTGTTGTTCCATGTCCAGTTCTAACTGTTGTTTCTTGACCTGCATACAGGTTTCTCAAGAGACAGGTCACATGGTCTGGTATTCCCATCACTTTCAGGATTTTCCATAGTTTATTGTGATCCGTACAATCAAAGGCTTTGGCATAGTCAATAAAGCAGAAATAGATGTTTTTCTGGAACTCTCTTGCTTTTTCGATGATCCAGCGGATACCGGCAATTTGATCTCTGGTTCCTCGGCCTTTTCTAAAACCAGCTTGAACATCTTGACATTGGTTCATGTATTGCTGAAGCTTGGCTTGGATAATTTTGAGCATTACTTTACTAGCGTATGAGATGAGTGCAATTGTGTGGTAGTTCAAGCCTTCTTTGGGATTGCCTTTCTTTGGGATTGGGATGAAAACTGACCTTTTCCGGTCCTGTGGCCACTGCTGAGTTTTGCAAATTTGCTGGCATATTGAGTGCAGCACTTTCACAGCATCATCTTTCAGGATTTGAAATAGCTCCACTGGAATTCCATCACCTCCACTAGCTTTGTTCATAGTGATGCTTTCTAAGGCCCACTTGTCTTCACATTCCAGGATGTCTGGCCCTAGGTGAGTGATCACACTATCACGATTATATGGGTCATGGAGATCTTTTTTGTACAGTTCTTCTCTGTATTCTTGCCACCTCTTCTTAATATCTTCTGCTTCTGTTAGGTCCATACCATTTCTGTTCTTTATCGAGCCCATCTTTGCATGAAATGTTCCCTTGGTATCTCTATTTTTCTTGAAGAGATCTCTAGTCTTTCCCATTCTGTTGTTTTCCTCTATTTTTTTGCATTGATCACTGAGGAAGTCTTTTTTTTTTTTTTATCTCTTCTTGCTATTCTTTGGAAATCTGCATTCAGATGGGAATATCTTTCCTTTTCTCCTTTGCTTTTCACAGCTATTTGTAAGGCCTCCTCAGACAGCTATTTTACTTTTTTACATTTCTTTTCCATGGGGATGGTCTTAATCCCTGTCTCCTGTATGATGTCACGAACCTCCGTCCATAGTTCATCAGGCACTCTGTCTATCAGATCTAGTCCCTTAAATCTATTTCTCACTTCCTCCTGTGTAATCATAAGGGATTTGATTTAGGTCATACCTGAATGATCTAGTGGTTTTCCCTACTTTCTTCAATTTAAGTCTGAATTTAGCAATGAGGAGTTCATGATCTGAGCCACAGTCAGCTCCCAGTCTTATTTTTGCTGACTGTATAGAGCTTCCCCATCTTTAGCTGCAAAGAACATAATCAATCTGATTTCAGTGTTGGCCATCTGATGATGTCCATGTGTCCTCTCTTGTGTTGTTGGAAGTGAGTGTTTGCTATGACCAGTGCATTCTCTTGGCAAAACTCTATTAGCCTTTGCCCTGCTTCATTCCGTACTCCAAGGCCAAATTTCCCTGTTACTACAGGTGTTTCCTGACTTCCTACTTTTGCATTCCAGTCCCCTATAATGAAAAGAACATCTTTTTTGGGTGTTAGTTCTAAAAGGTCTTGTGGGTCTTCATAGAACTGTTCAACCTCACCTTCTTCAGCGTTACTGGTTGGGGTATAGACTTGGATTACCGTGACATTGAATGGTTTGCCTTTGAAACAAACAGAGATCATTCTGTCGTTTTTGAGAGTGCATCCAAGTACTGCATTTTGAACTCTTTTGTTGACCATGATGGCTACTCCATTTCTTCTAAGGGATTCCAACCCACAGTAGTAGATATAATGGTTATCTGAGTTAAATTCACCCATTCTAGTCCATCTTAGTTTGCTGATTCCTAGAATGTCAAAGCCTTAGTGTAGTCAATAAAGCAGAAGTAGGTGTTTTTCTGTATCAAATAAAAAATTCAGTGGTAGATTTAGATGTTTAGAACTTAATGTTTAGAAGATTTGGATGTTTAGAAATTAAAATCTAAAAATATGCCCAAGATACACTGATCTAAACATTCTCTTGTAATTTATTGGACATTTCGTATGTATATATATATATGAAATGAAATTGTAAATAATAATCACTATTAAATAAATAAACATGAATCATGCATAATAAAAACAATAAACCCTACTATTTAAATGTGTTTCTCAGATTAAGAAATCACTCAGGTATGTTAAGAAGGGGACCTCAAGTTGACATCAAAATAATTGTCGTTATTTTTGCCATTTAATAATTATATCTCTCAATCTTTCTCAGCTTCAGTTTCCTTGTTTCTAAAATGCAGAAACAAACCCCATATTCCATAATGTTCTTCTCTGAAGCCATCAAATGAGACCACAAGTATGAAAGTGCCCAGCACAAGCATCTTAGGCACAATAGTCAGAAAATGTTTGTTTTGTCTAACTATGAATGGTTTTCAGTGCCAGTATTTATAGTCAGAGGCTTCTCTAGTGGATCAGTAGGTAAAGGATCCACCTGCAATACAAGTGATCTGGGTTTGATCTCTGTGTTGGGAAGATCCCCTAGAGAAGGAAATGGCAGCCCACTCGAGTATTCTTGCCTGAGAACTCCCATGAACAGAGGAGCCTGGTGGGGTAAATTCCATGGACTTACAATAGTTGAACACAACTTAGTGACTAAACCCCACCACCATTTATAGAGTCAATTAAGAGAATACTATCTTGTAAAAATCTGTATCACTGCAAATATTTGGCTATTCCATTTATTCCTGGATAATTATGTTGCACTTTATGTCTGTGTGTCATCTGGATGATAAAATAATCTCTCTTTTTCAGATGCATGAGCATGCAGGTACAGGTTATATGGACACATTAAGAGAGGTAGGAATGTAAAGGTAGTTTGCATACCCAGCATAGCTCCCTGTTATGCTTAGTTATTGAGATGATAGATGGAATTATTTACATCCAATTTAACAAAAAGTGGGTGATTGTTATTCACGGCACTGGCAATGCAAAGCTGACTCAGACACACAGTTTTCTTCCCAGAAGATCTCAAAACCTATTTAGAGAGACACATGCTCAGGGCTTCTCTGGTGGCTCAGAGGGTAAAGAATCTGCCTGCAATGCAGGAGACCCCGAGGGGGTTGATCTCTGGATCAGGAAGATCCCCTGGAGGGAGGAATGAATACCCACTCCAGTATTTTTGCCTGGAGAATTCCAAGGACAGAGGAGCCTGACAGGATAAAGTCTATGGAGTCACAAATAGTCGGACATGACTGAGCAACTAACACATACACACCCAACTATCTATGAAATATGTCACAACGAAGTAGGGTTAAATGTAAAGGAAAGAACACTCATTGAATCACAAAAGTAGTAATTGATCCTAAGGAGACCTGGAGAGGCTTCAGGAAAGAGGTGAACTATTAACAGAAACTCCAAAGCTGAAATATCAGTCCAAAGATAATTCCTCTCTTGAGACTGATCCCAGTCTATACACCTCTGTTGTGGGTATTTAGATCGTCCTCTAGACCTGACTCCATCCTCCTCTAGTGTATTCTGTGTGAAGGGTTTCTGACTCAGAGAGACTAAGTCAGTTGACTTGTTTGCCCTCTACCTTCAGGTTGACTTTGACCATGGGGAATGGGGAGACTGGGAAGACAAGGGGTGGGTGAAGAGTGAGATCAGGAGTATTGCAGTTCAGCAGCACAGGAATGTCTGACTCTTTGCGACCCCACGGACTGCAGCACGCCAGGCTTCCTTGTCCATCACCGACTCCTGGAGGTTGCTCAAACTCATGTCTAACAAGTCGGTGATGCCATCCAACCATCTCATCCTCTGTCATCCCCTTCTCCTCCTGTCTTCAATCTTTTCCAGCATCAGTATTTTCAGATAAGTCGGCTGTTCACATCAGATGGCCAAAGTATTGGAGTTTCAGTTTCAGCATCAGTCCTTCCCATGAATATTCAGGACTGATCTCCTTTAGGATGGACAGGTTGGATCTCCTTGCAGTCCAAGGGACTCTCAAGAGTCTTCTCCAACACCACAGCTCAAAAGCATCAATTCTTTGGTGTTCAACTTTCTTTATACTCCAACTCTTACATCCATACGTGACTACTGGAAAAACCATAGCTTTGACTAGATGGACCTTTGTTGGGAAAGTAATGTGTCTGCTTTTTAATATGATATCTAGGTTGCTCATAACTTTTCTTCCAAGGAGCGAGCGTCTTTTAATTTCATGGGTGCAGTCACCATCTGCAGTGATTTTGGAGCCCCCCCAAAATAAAGTCTGTCACTATTTCCTTTGTTTCCCCATCTATTTGCCATGAAGTGATGAGACCGGGTGCCATGATCTTAGTTTTCTGAATGTTGAGTTTTAGCCAACATTTTCACTCTCTTTCACTTTCATCAAGAGGCTCTTTAGTTCTTATTCACTTTCTGCCATAAGTGTGGTGTCATCTTCCTATCTGAGGTTATTGATACTTCTCCCAGCAATCTTGATTCCAGTTTGTGCTTCATCCAGCACAGAGTTTCTCATGATGTACTCTGCATATAAGTTAAATAAGCAGGGTGACAGTATACAGCCTTGATGTACTCCTTTCCTGATTTGGAACCAGTCTGTTGTTCCATGTCCAGTTCTAACTGTTGCTTCTTGACCTGTGTACAGATTTCTCAGGAGGCATGTCAGGTGGTCTGGTATTTCCATCTCTTTCAGAATTTTCCAGTTTGTTGTGATTCACACAGTCAAAGGCTTTGGTATAGTCAATAAAGCAGAAGTAGATGTTTTTCTGGAACTCTCTTGCTTTTTTGATGATCCAGCGGATGTTGGCAATTTGGTTTCTGGTTCCTCTGCCTTTTCTAAATCCAGCTTGAACATCTGGAAGTTCATGGTTCACATACTGTTGAAGTGTGGCTTGGAGAATTTTGAGCATTATTTTTCTAGCATGTGAGATATATTGTGCAGTAGTTTGAGCATTCTTTGGCATTGCCTTTCTTTGGGATTGGAATGAAAACTGACCTTTTCCAGTCCTGTGGTCACTGCTGAGTTTTCCAAATTTGCTGGCATACTGAGTGCAGCAGTTTTACAGAATTCTCTTTTAGGATTTGAAATAGCTCAACTGGAATTCCATCACCTCCACTAGCTTTGTTTGTAGTGATGCTTCCTAAGGCCCACTTTACTTCGCATTCCAGTATATCTGGCTCTAGGTGAGTGATCACGCCATCGTGGTAATCTGGGTCATGAAGATCTTTTTTGTATAATTCTTCTGTGTATTCTTGTCACCTCTTCTTAATATCTTCTGCTTCTGTTAGGTCCATACCATTTCTGTCCTTTATCGAGCCCATCTTTGCATGAAATGTTCCCTTGGTATCTCTAATTTTCTTGAAGAGATCTCTAGTCTTTCCCATTCTGTTGTTTTCCTCTATTACTTTGCATTAATCGCTGAGGAAGGCTTTCTTATCTCTCCTTGCTATTCTTTGGAACTCTTTACTCAGATGGGTATATCTTTCCTTTTCTCCTTTGCCTTTCATGTCTTTTCTCAGCTATTTGTAGGGCCTCCTTTGACAACCCTTTTGCCTTTTTGCATTCATTTTCTTGGGGATGGTCTTGATCACTACCTCCTGTACAAAGTTACAAACCTCCATCCATAGTTCATCAGGCACTCTGTCTTTCAGATCTAATGCCTTGAATCTATTTGTCACTTTCACTGTATAATCATAAGGGATTTGATTTAGGTCATACCTGAATTGTCTAGTGGTTTTCCCTACTTTCTTAAATTAAGTCGGAATTTGGCAATAAGGAGTTCAAGATCTGAGCCACAGTCAGCTCCAGGTCTTGCTTTTGCTGACTGTATAGAGCTTCTCCATCTTTAGCTGCAAAGAATGTAATCAATCTGATTTCGGTTTGACTATCTGGTGATGTCCATGTGTAGAGTCTTCTCTTATATTGTTGGAGGAGGGTGTTTGCTATGACCACTGCGTTCTCTTGGCAAAACTCTGTTGGCCTTTGACCTGCTGAGACTGACTGAGGGTGAAACTGGGTCTTCTTCTGATGGGTGGGGCCATGCTGAGTAAATCTTTAATCCAGTTGTTTGTACTTACCCTCCTGATTACCTCCCTGTGGGCTTCCATGGGGCTAGCTGCACCCTCTGATTTAGTCTCAGATCTGCTGGACTCCAAGTAGCCCTTCTGCTTCTTGACTCCAGTTATTTTTTCCTCCAATTTTGCTGCCTTAATCTGGGATATCTGTGTTATCCCTGACCATTCCTCAACCCCTACATTGCTGTTGCTGTTTGGTCATTCAGTCATGCCTGACTCTTTGTTAATATGGACTGTAGCACACCAGGCTCCTCTGTCCATGCATTTTGCCAGGCAAGAATATTGGAGTAGGTTGTCATTTCCTTTTCCACAACCTCTGTATTCACCTTTATAAATAAACTTTTTATTGAATTTGACTTAGGTTATTCTACTATATATTACATATATATATGTATAAGTATATATATATATATATATATATATATATATATATATGTAAAATTGTTTCACTGGTCTCTCCCATTAAAATGTGAGCTCTTCAAAAGCTCACATCCTTTCTTTCCTACATTCATACCTATGGCTGATTCATGTTGAGGTCTGTCAGAAAACAACAAAATTCTGTAAAACAATTATCCTTCAATAAAAAATAAATTAATTGAAAAAATTGTGGTCCCTATAGTTCTTATAATGCAGCTTATTACACTGACCATATTTAAAGGGATAGTTTATTGTTTTATCGAGTACTCAGTAAGAATCTTAGTTTTCCATGTTCATTGAATTATTTTAAAATAATAGACTTCATATGTGCAAGTTCAAATCAGAAGGTAGTTCTTTTAGATAGAAACTTTGTTCTGGGGTTAAACTAGCCTTGTAAGTGTTCTCTGCATCTTTGTTAGTTTTACATTTTGGGGAGTGCCAGCTTGAGCATTCTTGTTAGCGTGATCTCTGGCTATATCATGAAACCACATTGTCCATTGAAGATATTCTCCGGGTTTAAGGAGAGCTTTTATTAAAGTTCGCCAATTATAGGGAATAAAGTTTCCAATAGAAGATGTTTTCTAAACCTACAACTATTGTTAATATGGCTTTATTTGTTTTAAATTTTTTAAACTTACCACAAGGAGATATCTTGACTAGAGCAGAAAAACATTTCGAAGAATTGAAAGATTCTTCTTCTCCTCTGCCCATTTGGTACCAAGACGGGTTAAATATACAATGGAAACCTGGGAAATTAATTTTACAGGGAAAGGGATATGCTTGTATTTCCCCAGATGGATCCAACGAGCTCACATGGCTTCCTCTTCGGAAGATCCGAGCCAGGGCAGCCCCCAGCCTTCAAGATAATGAAGAAACAGCAAAAACCCCAGGAAGAAGAAATTCCAATACGGGCCATGAAAGCTCTAAAAATCTCTAGAAAGTGCCACGCTCGGCGGCATCAACCTTATGATCTCCCCTCTTGGGGACAAATAAAAACACTCACTAATCAAGCTGAAAATCTGGTTTCTCAACAGGGAATGCCTCGGAATCCTGAAAATGTTTTCGTTGCTTTGCTTGCTCTGCTTGCTTGCGCCTCCCCCGCTCAAGCTGAATCAATAAATCACACTTACTGGGCTTACATACCTAACCCCCCTTTACTTCAGGTAGTAGACTGGACGGATGGAGGTTCCACTGCTCAGATGATATTAACAGTACTGTATGTGATTACATTACCCAAGTGGCATGGAAGGTTACCAATACTACAATGGAGCATCACCATGACAGAGGACTTCTTGGATGGCATGACAGTGGAATGGCCCCCCCTCGTCCTCGAATCGTCCTCGATAAACAGACTGGGCCTGAACAATGGGATATTTGGAAGCTTGCTGCAAGCACTGAGGAACTTGGGACTTGGACTGGACATTTCACAAGGACCAATCATAGCCATAGCAATTATTTCTTTCGCTATAATCAATCATATTTTATACAAGCCTGTGTTCCATTTCCTTTTGTTATAGCTATAGGAAACCTACAATTCAATAAGACTATACATTCTGTAACTTGCATAAATTGCAGATTATAGACTTGTCTTAACTCCTCTATTTCCTTAAGATATGATTCTCTTTTAATTCTTCAATCTCGACGTGGTCTATGGTTACCAATAAATCTCCAACGGCCCTGGGAAGAAGGTCCCATGGCTGGACTTGCTTCCCGGTTGCTTACTAAATTGCTCCGGCGATCTAAACGATTCATTGGATGGCTGATTTTTAGTATTTTGGGATTAATAGCCATTTGCACCACAGCTGCTGTCACTGGTGTTGCTTTACAAACCTCTATTCAGACACATAATTTTATTCAAAATTGGACTAAAGATGCCCATACTATATGGGCCACTCAGACTCAGATAGATAAGGGAATTCAAGAAGAAATACAGGAACTGAAAACAGCCATCGAATGGGTTGGAGATCAATTAAAAGATGTACAAAAACAGGTGATGCTAAAATGTGACTGGAATTCTACTCAATTTTGTGTTACTCCTGTTCGTTTTAATAATAGTGCCTACAACTGGGAACAAATTAAGTTTCATTTACAAAACATACATGATAATGCTTCTCTGAATGTACAATTATTACAAAAAGAAATATTTGAAACCTTTTCTAATAATCTGCCCTCTTCCATTGATATTGAAACTTTAGCTAAACAATTGGCTGATCAATTATCTGGGCTAGACCCACGAGGATGGTTTCAAAGTCTTACTCATAGCATTGGATCTGGAACCATAATTTTGGTGATTGTCTTAACAATTATATTTGTTGTCTACCATTGCCTTTATGCAAAGATTGTCAAAACTAAACAAACTTTGATGGTCAGAACTCTTCTTACAAATATTAAATAAATAAGGGGGAATTGTCAGGGAATGTTTAACGGGAGGATTCCTACGTGCTGTCTCTCATGAGTCCTTTGTCCCTCTTCAAGCGGAACAGCACGCTGCTCCCAGGGACTGAGGTCATTGTGTGAGGCAAGCATGAGTCTCCTTTAGTAAACATTCTCCTTAGGACAAAACAGCTTAGTCTCCTTCCCCTTTCTTGAGATAGGGATTGTCTTCTGACCTTGTGACTAACTTTAGCCCATGTTTCCTTGGTAACGTTTGCTGTACATTTGGTTTTCTGATCTCTATCATTCCCGAAAGAAGTTTCTTGTACTGCAGCCTATATATACTCATAGAAAAATCATTAAAGCACCTTTGCTCCATCAGAGCTTGGGTCCCCGAGTCTTTTTTGTCTCTCTCCCTCTCTCTCTCCTTTTCTGGCTGACTCTCTGGAGCGTGGAGACCCGTCGTGCTCACTTTTCTGCCCGGGCTTCTAAGACCCCCTCGAGAGGGCGCCTGGTGCCTTCGTGAGCGATGCAAGTCCTGTGTCAAGGACTTTATTGGTCCTCTGCGTAAGCCAAGGGACATCGGCCTCTTTCTCTCTTTCACTTTCTTATCGTCGACTCCGTACCTCCAGATTCCGGTCCATTAAGGGACCCCAACATTACATGCAAATTTTATGATATAGATCTTGAGGTTGGTTTATTCTTTGTGCTATTAAGTATCAAATATCTGTGTTTTCCTTTGTAGTTCTTCTTACTTTAATTGAGCTTAACATGCTGTATTTTTTTCCTACTAGGATTTACATGACATATATGTCACTGCATAACATACTTCATAGATAGGATCACAGAGGAATGATTGTGGTTTTGCAAATTTTCATGCTTTCTCATTTTCAGTAAAGCCTGTCATCTTTAAATGGAAGTGACATCATAGAACTAAACTAGTCTTGGCCCTCTTCTAATTCATTTTACAAGGAAAATCAAAGACAACATTTGCTACCATAGCTAGATTTGTGCTTGCTTGCTTTGAAAAAATTACGTGGGCATGTGATGTAATTATGTAAATGGGTCACCCCTTTCCAGTAACTTAGAGACTGGCTTTCCTGTTTAACTTTACTCATCTGTAAGGTCATGAAAAGACAGGAAATGGCAAACCAATTCTGTTTCTTCTGAAAGTATGTTACTAAGAAGGATATGAGAAAAAGTTAGAAAGTCTTTCCCTTTTCTTGATTTTACATTTTTGTTCTGCTTCATTGCCACCAAGGAAGGGGAATTTGAGGGAGAGACTGAGCACTTTGAGTGTTTGGGGTAGAAAACTTTTGCTTATTCACAGAACTGATGGTCATTGGTTCTAGGACCTCCTTGTGTTCTATACTTCAAAATTATCCCAGAAATGCTGCCTACGAATGCTTGTTCTCTGTCTCTCTGTGCTGGATTTTAAGAGAGCCAAGTGACATGGTTTCTAAGCCCAACATCTTTTGTAGTGGAACCACAGGTGAAAATGCCATCAGTTTCTTGTTGCCTTGTTTCCAGGAACAAACTAGTTTGATGTTATTTCGTCTTCGATTTTTGCAGAACGTCACATTCAATTCTCAACTGTCCTGTTTTTGAAGAAAGATAAGACTTTGGTTTTGATTGAATTTTCCTTGAGATCAGTTATTTTCAATTTCAGTTTATTAAAGGCCTAACACTGTATCAGTTCTGAATTCTCTGAGGTCATACTCAGGTTCATCTTTGAATTAAAGACAGTCTTCTTTTTTTTTTTTTTTTTAAAGCATGAATTGTGAATCTTGAGTTATATTAAAAGCATTTGCTTTCTATGCAAGAGGAGAGAGGATAGGTAAGAGTAAACTGGGAAGATTATTCTTCCTCCATTTTTGTACTTAATGGTTTTTTTTTTCTTACATTTGCATAGATTTTGATACAAATCTATTAAATATACACTTGTTAAGCTTACTGTTGTGTTTGATTCTTTGTTATTTACATGTTGCTGATTTCTGCAGTTGACTTAGAATAAATTTTTGGAGCATGAGAGTCTTAGAAGGATATATATTTTTCCCTTTATTTTAGCACTGGAAAGATGAGTCAAGAAGAAAGTGTGATTTGGTACCAAACATAGAGGAGGCTGCATGGTTCTTTATCTTTAGTGTCTCATGGTTCTGTGGAGGAGAATTCAATGTATTTTGCTTTATTGGAGAACATTCAGTGTGAGAAATGCTGGAGAGAAAGGAGTTACTTATGGCCCACTTATGCCACAGATTAGTTAGCTGTTGAACACCTATGTTCATGACACAACTCGGTAGGTGGCACACCTGTGCAGATGGAACTCCTCTGTTTTAATGACAAACCTATGAAGATGGCACGCACTTGTGTGGATGGAACAAATGGATGGTACACACTCACAGGATTTTGAGAAAACTGTGTGGAAAGCATTTCTGTGTGGATGACACACGAGGGGATCCTGATGTTTGAGCTTTGGTTGGACAATTTGTCTATGCCTTCGAGAAATGTACAACATGTACATTTCCTAAAATCTATAGCATTTAGGACTCTCAAATTTTGGAAAATATTTCCTTTGCTATTACCTCCCCTATATCTGAAAATTATTGGGATCTTAGGGTAAGGAGTCTTGATCAGAATCACATGCAAAGAATAGATTAAAATGAACCATTAGAATGTAAAATCTCTGCTCAGAAATGCTTAATATTATCTACTTGTTTGGTTGTGGGTATTTGAAGATATTTAATATCAAATTCAAGGCAACCAAATTCTAGTTTTACCATCCTACTTCATCTCTCTTCATCATCTCCAGAGGAATGAAGCAATCTGTCAGCTGTAGTCTTTATCATCATATCTACTCTCCTTATCTTTGATTCACTTTGTGTTTTTTTCTCAGGTCACTGCCCTTAGTAAGAGTGTTAATTTCCCCATCTTTCTGATATCTGATCATCCTTCTACTCCAACTAGGAACTTCTCTCATCTCAAAAGATTTCACTAGACATCTCAAGATTCAATGATTTTTTTTTTGTAACCTTTGTAAACTTATAAGAATATATTTTTTGATGTGTAATTTTTCTATTCCAAACAACTCATTGTTGTTTTATGGGTGTGATTCTCTTCTCTCCGACCCAACGGTGATCATTCCTCATTCTGCCTGCCTCAGTGGTTGACTTTGCTGATTGTAGAGATGATGCTTCCTATTTTTTTTTTTTTATTATTAGTTGGAGGCTAATTACTTCACAACATTTCAGTGGGTTTTGTCATACATTGATATGAATCAGCCATAGATTTACACGTATTCCCCATCCCGATCCGCCCTCCCACCTCCCTCTCCACCCGATTCCTCTGGGTCTTCCCAGTGCACCAGGTCGGAGCACTTGTCTCATGCATCCCACCTGGGCTGGTGGTCTGTTTCACCATAGATAGTATACATGCTGTTCTTTCAAAACATCCCACCCTCACCTTCTCCCACAGAGTTCAAAAGTCTGTTCTGTATTTCTGTGTCTCTTTTTCTGTTTTGCATATAGGGTTATCATTACCATCTTTCTAAATTCCATATATATGTGTTAGTATGCTGTAATGTTCTTTATCTTTCTGGCTTACTTCACTCTGTATAAGGGGCTCCAGTTTCATCCATCTCATTAGGACTGATTCAAATGAATTCTTTTTAATGGCTGAGTAATATTCCATGGTGTATATGTACCACAGCTTCCTTATCCATTCATCTGCTGATGGGCATCTAGGTTGCTTCCATGTCCTGGCTATTATAAACAGTGCTGCGATGAACATTGGGGTGCATGTGTCTCTTTCAGATCTGGTTTCCTCAGTGTGTATGCCCAGAAGTGGTATTGCTGGGTCATATGGCAGTTCTATTTTCAGTTTTTTAAGAAATCTCCACACTGTTCTCCATAGCGGCTGTACTAGTTTGCATTCCCACCAACAGTGTAAGAGGGTTCCCTTTTCTCCACACCGTCTCCAGCATTTATTGCTTGTAGACTTTTGGATAGCAGCCATCCTGACTGGCGTGTAATGGTACCTCATTGTAGTTTTGATTTGCATTTCTCTGATAATGAGTGATGTTGAGCATCTTTTCATGTGTTTGTTAGCCATCTGTATGTCTTCTTTGGAGAAATGGCTGTTTAGTTCTTTGGCCCATTTTTTGATTGGGTCATTCACTTTTCTGGAATTGAGCTGCAAGAGTTGCTTGTATATTTTTGAGATTAATCCTTTGTCTGTTTCTTCATTTGCTATTATTTTCTCCCAATCTGAGGGCTGTCTCTTCACCTTACTTATAGTTTCCTTTGTAGTGCAAAAGCTTTTAAGTTTCATTAGGTCCCATTTGTTTATTTTTGCTTTTATTTCCAATATTCTGGGAGGGGGGTCATAGAGGATCTTGCTGTGGTTTATGTCGGAGAGTGTTTTGCCTATGTTCTCCTCTAGGAGTTTTACAGTTTCTGGTCTTACATTTAGATCTTTAATCCATTTTGAGTTTATTTTTGTGTATGGTGTTAGAAAGTGTTCTAGTTTCATTCTTTTACAAGTGGTTGACCAGTTTTCCCAGCACCACTTGTTAGGGAGGTTGTCTTTTTTCCATTGTATATCCTTGCCTCCTTTGTCAAAGATAAGGTGTCCATAGGTTCATGGATTTATCTCTGGGCTTTCTATTCTGTTCCATTGATCTATATTTCTGTCTTTGTGCCAGTACCATACTGTCTTGATGACTGTGGCTTTGTAGTAGAGTCTGAAGTCAGGCAGGTTGATTCCTCCAGTTCCATTCTTCTTTCTCAAGATTACTTTGGCTATTTGAAGTTTTTTGTATTTCCATACAAATTGTGAAATTCTTTGGTCTAGTTCTGTGAAAAATACCGTTGGTAGCTTGATAGGGATTGCATTGAATCTATAGATTGCTTTGGGTAGAATAGCCATTTTGACAATATTGATTCTTCCAATCCATGAGCATGGTATGTTTCTCCATCTGTTTGTGTCCTCTTTGATTTCTTTCATCAGTGTTTTATAGTTTTCTATGTATAGGTCTTTTGTTTCTTTAGGTAGATATACTCCTAAGTATTTTATTCTTTTTGTTGCAATGGTGAATGGTATTGTTTCCTTAATTTCTCTTTCTGTTTTTTCATTGTTAGTATATAGGAATGCAAGGGATTTCTGTGTGTTAATTTTATATCCTGCAACTTTACTATATTCATTGATTAGCTCTAGTAATTTTCTGGTAGAGTCTTTAGGGTTTTCTATGTAAAGGATCATGTCATCTGCAAACAGTGAGAGTTTCACTTCTTCTTTTCCTATCTGGATTCCTTTTACTTCTTTTTCTGCTCTGATTGCTGTGGCCAAAACTTCCAACACTATGTTGAATAGTAGTGGTGAGAGTGGGCACCCTTGTCTTGTTCCTGATTTCAGGGGAAATGCCTTCAATTTTTCACCATTGAGGGTGATGCTTGCTGTGGGTTTGTCATATATAGCTTTTATTATGTTGAGGTATGTTCCTTCTATTCCTGCTTTTTGGAGAGTTTTAATCATAAATGAGTGTTGAATTTTGTCAAAGGCTTTCTCTGCATCTATTGAGATAATCATATGGTTTTTATCTTTCAATTTGTTAATGTGGTGTATTACATTGATTGATTTGTGGATATTAAAGAATTCTTGCATTCCTGGGATAAAGCCCACTTGGTCATGGTGTATGATTTTTTTAATATGTTGTTGGATTCTGTTTGCTAGAATTTTGTTAAGGATTTTTGCATCTATGTTCATCAGTGATATTGGCCTGTAGTTTTCTTTTTTTGTGGCATCTTTGTCTGGTTTTGGAATTAGGGTGATGGTGGCCTCATAGAATGAGTTTGGAAGCTTACCTTCATCTGCAATTTTCTGGAAGAGTTTGAGTAAGATAGGTGTTAGCTCTTCTCTAAATTTTTGGTAGAATTCAGCTGTGAAGCCATCTGGTCCTGAGCTTTTGTTTGCTGGAAGATTTTTGATTACAGTTTCAATTTCCTTGCTTGTGATGGGTTTGTTAAGATCTTCTATTTCTTCCTGGTTCAGTTTTGGAAAGTTATACTTTTCTAAGAATTTGTCCATTTCATCCAAGTTGTCCATTTTATTGGCATAGAGCTGCTGGTAGTAGTCTCTTATGATCCTTTGTATTTCTGTGTTGTCTGTTGTGATCTCTCCATTTTCATTTCTAATTTTGTTAATTTGGTTCTTCTCTCTTTGCTTCTTAATGAGTCTTGCTAATGGTTTGTCAATTTTGTTTATTTTTTCAAAAAACCAGCTTTTAGCTTTGTTGATTTTTGCTATGGTCTCTTTAGTTTCTTTTGCATTTATTTCTGCCCTGATTTTTAAGATTTCTTTCCTTCTTCTAACCCTGGGGTTCTTCATTTCTTCCTTCTCTAATTGCTTTAGGTGTAGAGTTAGGTTATTTATTTGGCTTTTTTCTTGTTTCTTGATGTAAGCCTGTAATGCTATGAACCTTCCCCTTAGCACTGCTTTTACAGTGTCCCATAGGTTTTGGGTTGTTGTGTTTTCATTTTCATTCATTTCTATACATATTTTGATTTCTTTTTTGATTTCTTCTATGATTTGTTGGTTATTCAGAAGCGTGTTATTTAGCCTCCATATGTTTGAATTTTTAACAATTTTTTTCCTGTAATTGAGATCTAATCTTACTGCACTATGGTCAGAAAAGATGACTGGAATGATTTCAATTTTTTTGAACTTTCCAAGACCAGATTTATGGCCCAGGATGTGATCTATTCTGGAGAAGGTTCCGTGTGCACTTGAGAAAAAGGTGAAGTTGATTGTTTTGGGGTGAAATGTCCTATAGATATCAATTAGGTCTAGCTGGTCCATTGTGTCATTTAAGGTTTGTGTTTCCTTGTTAATTTTCTGTTTAGTTGATCTATCCATAGTTGTGAGTGGGGTATTAAAGTCTACCACTGTTATTGTGTTACTATTAATTTCCTCTTTCATACTCATTAGTGTTTGCCGTACATATTGCGGTGCTCCTATGTTGGGTGCATATATATTTATAATTGTTATATCTTCTTCTTGCATTAATCCTTTGATCATTATGTAGTGTCCTTCTTTGTCTCTTTTCACATCCTTTATTTGAAAGTCTATTTTATCTGATATGAGTATTGCGACTCCTGCTTTCTTTTGGTCTCCGTTTGCATGAAATATTTTTTTCCAGCCCTTCACTTTTAGTCTGTATGTGTCTCTTGCTTTGAGGTGGGTCTCTTGTAGACAGCATATATAGGGGTCTTGTTTTTGTATCCATTCAGCCAATCTTTGTCTTTTGGTTGGGGCATTCAACCCATTTACATTTAGGGTAATTATTGATAGGTGTGGTCCCTTTGCCATTTACTTTGTTGTTTTGGGTTCACGTTTATACAACCTTTCTGCATTTCCTGTCTAGAGAAGATCCTTTAGCATTTGTTGAAGAGCTGGTTTGGTGGTGCTGAATTCTCTCAGCTTTTGCTTATCTGTAAAGCTTTTGAATTCTCCTTCATATCTGAATGAGATCCTTGCTGGATACAGTAATCTAGGTTGTAGGTTATTCTCTTTCATTACTTTCAGTACGTCCTGCCATTCCCATCTGGCCTGGAGGGTTTCTATTGATAGATCAGCTGTTATCCTTATGGGAATCCCTTTGTGTGTTATTTGTTGTTTCTCCCTTGCTGCTTTTAATATTTGTTCTTTGTGTTTGATCTTTGTGAATTTGATTAATATGTGTCTTGGGGTGTTTCACCTTGGGTTTATCCTGTTTGGGACTCTCTGGGTTTCTTGGACTTGAGTGGCTATTTCCTTCCCCATTTTAGGGAAGTTTTCAGCTATTATCTCCTCGAGTAGTTTCTCATGGCCTTTCTTTTTGTCTTCTTCTTCTGGAACTCCTATGATTCGAATGTTGGGGCGTTTCACATTGTCCCAGAGGTCCCTGAGGTTGTCCTCATTTCTTTTGATCCTTTTTTCTTTTTTCCTCTCTGATTCATTTATTTCCACCATTTTATCTTCTACCTCACTTATCCTATCTTCTGCCTCCGTTATTCTACTCTTGGTTCCCTCCAAAGTGTTTTTGATCTCATTCATTGCATTATTCATTTTCAATTGACTCTTTTTTATTTCTTCTAGGTCTTTATTAAACATTTCTTGTATCTTTTCAATCTTTGTCTCCAGGCTATTTATCTGTAACTCCATTTTGTTTTCAAGATTTTGGATCATTTTTATTATCATTATTCTAAATTCTTTTTCAGGTAGATTCCCTATCTCCTCCTCTTTTGTTTGACTTGGTGGGCATTTTTCATGTTCCTTTACCTGTTGGGTATTTCTTTGCCTTTTCGTCTTGTTTAGATTGCTGTGTCTGGACTGGGCTTTTTGTATTCTGGAGGTCTGTGGTTCCTTTTTATTGTGGAGGATTCACCCAGTGGGTGGGGTTAGACGCTTGGCTTGTCAAGGTTTCCTGGTTCGGGAAGCTTGCGTCGGTGTTCTGGTGTGTGGAACTTGATTTCTTCTCTTTGGAGAGCAATGGAGTGCCCAGTAATGAGTTTTGAGATGGGTCTATGTGTTAGGTGTGACCTTGGGCAGCCTGTATGTTGATGTTCAGGGCTATGTTCCTGCGTTGCTGGAGAATTTGCGTGGTATGTCTTGCTCTAAAACTTATTGGCTCTTGGGTGGTGGTTGGTTTCAGTGTAGGTATGGAGGCTTTTGGATGGTCACTTATTACTTAAAGTTCCATGTAGTCAGGAGTTTTCTGATGTTCTCAGGTTTTGGGCTTAAGTCTCCTGACTCTGGATTTCAGTTTTATTCTTCCTGTAGTCTCAGGACTTCTCCAACTATACAGCACTGATAATAAAACTTCTAGGTTAATGGCGAAAAGATTCTCCCCCGTTAGGGACACCCAGAGAGGTTCACAGAGTTACATGAAGAAGAGGAGAGGGAGGAGGGAGATAGTGTTGAGCAGGAGGAGAAAAAGGGGGACTCAAGAGGAGAGAGACAGATCTACGCAGTTGTCTGTTCACAGAATGTTCTCTGTAGCCCAGACACCCACCAGGATTCACAGAATTGGATTGGGAAGAAAAGGAGAAAGGAGGAAATAGAGGTGTTCTGAGGTAGAAAACAGAGAGTCAAGACTGGGAGAGAATAATCTTCGGTTTAAAAATAGGGCTTCTCTTCTTTTTTTTTGTAAGGTTATAGTGTATTGAAAATGAAAATTAAGGAGTAGTAGAGGAGTACTAGAGGACTTTAAAAGAAATAAGAGAAAAAGAAAAATAGAAAATAGAAGAGAAAAAGGAAAGAAAAAAAAAGAAGAAAAAAGAAAAAGAAAAAAAAGAAAAAAAAAATTTTTTTTTCCCCTAATTAAAAAAATCGTAAAAATCTATGGAAATGAAAGTTAAGGAGTAATGGGGGAGTAATAGGGGATTTTAAAGGAAAATAAAAGAGAAAAAATAAAAAAGAAAAAATAAAAAAAGAAAAATAAAAAAAAGAAAAAAAAGTAAAAATATATCTAGGAGTTTCTCTGGAGCTGTTGCGGTCAGTGTGGGTTCGGCTCAGTTTCAGATAGCTCCTCGTTCCAGCTTACACGTCTCAATATCTATAGGCCCCTTCCGGTGTAGTTGGTGTTTTCTACAGGGATTATAATCTGTTGCACCAGTCCCTTCTGAAGCGGTTCCCTTTGTTTATTTGGCTTCTGTTTGCCGGTCTCTTCAGAGCCTCATTTCCGCCCTGACACAGGCGGGCGGAGGTGGACTCTTATTCAGGTAGCTAGTTCCGTCGCTCTGCGGGGAGGGGCTGGCATTGTGGGGAGGGCTGACGCTGTAGGGAGGGGCTGGTGCTGTGGGGAGGGGCTGGCGCTGCGGGGAGGGGCCGGCGCTGCAGGGAGGGGCTGGTGCTGTGGGGACCGGCTGGTGCTGCTGGGACGGGCTGGTGCCGCTGGGACGGGCTGGCGCTGCCGGGAGGGGCTGACGGTGCTTTCTCCATCTGCGCTGCTCAGGCTCCCGGCTGTTCTATGTGGAGCGCGCCCCGCACTGCGAGAGGTTCCAGCCCTCGGGTGTTCCACAAAAGCGCGGAACGAAAAGCTGCACCTGCTCTCTGTGCCTTCCCCGTCAGAGCGGTCCAGGCAGGCAGGGGCTTGGTGGGCGCACTCTCCCCAGGTGTGGCGCGCGCACTCCCTTCCACGGACCCAGTTTCAGTTTCCGCTGGCGCCAGTCGGGTGCGTGCGCCTTCAGCCCTCCGCGTCCCCAGCCCCAGTCCCCGCCCGCGCCTGTCGGGTGCCTGCGCCCTGTGTCTCGCCGCGACCTTCCCCTTCCCCCTGCCTCCTGCCTCCGGCGGGGCTGGGCCGGTCCGCAGCCTGCGAGCTCTTCTCTGGACTTTCTCGGTCTCTTTGTTCTGCGAACGGCCGGCAGTGTGTTCGGGCTAGTTAATTTTCTCTCTCTCTTTTGGTCTCCCACAGTTCAAGTTGGCAACTCACAGAAGCTCCCTCCGATTGTCCTCAGGGCACTCAGGCCCGGACCCTACCCCAAGCAATGCCGCCTAAGACTCCCTTCCCGGGAAGGATCTCCGTCCTTAGCTCTTTTGTCTCACTTTTTATCTTTTATATTTTGTCCTACCTCCTTTCGAAGACAATGGGCTGCTTTCCTGGGCACCTGATGACCTCAGCTAGCGATCAGAAGTTGTTTTGCAAAGTTTGCTCTGCATTCAGTTATTCTTTTGATGAATTTGTAGGAGAGAAAGTGGTCTCCCCGTCCTACTCCTCCGCCATCTTGGCTCCTCCCCCGATGCTTCCTATTTTTATACAACCAGACTTCAAGAGATGAATGCCTCTAACTAGTTGGGCTTTTTGTGGGTCTCCTTTCCAAGGAGGTCCTCCTGGCAGGTCTAAGGTCTTCTCAAAGTCTGGTGTGTTTAGTCTGTCAATTTCCTAAAACTTAGGCCTTTTTTTTTTCTTTTTTCTCCAACTCTGAATTCTCTGTAGTAGAGCCTGGGTCGTCGGCTCCTCTGAACACTTTATGGAGCACTCCATGCCTATGTTAGCCTCCTCTGGCTTCTGTTGCTAAAACTCATATGCTGTCATCAGAACCATGGAGCAGATTGTGTCCGCATAGATGGGAACTATGTGTTTTTGGGGAATTGAGGTGGACAAGTTATCTGGTAAACCTCATTTAAGAAATAGAGGTAGCATTGTGGCTGCTCAGTTGATGCCTATTGATGGAACACTTAAGCAACAATGATTGTACTTTACTGATTATTTCATCTTGCTTCTTCAACAGGCTGCTGCTGGTAAGTCACTTCAGTTATTTTCCGACTCTATGCGACCCCACAGACAGCAGCCCACCAGGCTCTGCGGTCCCTGGGATTCTCCAGGCAAGAACACTGGAGTGGGTTGCCATTTCCTTCTCCAATGCATGAAAGTGAAAAGTGAAAGTGAAGTCCCTCAGTCCTTTCCAACTCTTAGCAACCCCATGGACTGCAGTCTACCAGGCTCCTCCATCCATGGGATTTTCCAGGCAAGAGTACTGGAGTGGGGTGCCATTGCCTTCTCCACTTCAACAAGCTATTTCCAGCTATTCAGTGGTTCAGCTTTCAATTTTTTTTTTTTTTTTGGTCATATCTCTGAGCCACTTCTTACCTGTCTCCTTCCTTAATTGTTTATGTCCTTGAAAGTCCTCCTCTAACCTTAGCACTTCTACCTTATACCAGCATGCTTTGCCATCTGATGATATCTGTATTTCCTACAGTTCTTTTCATTTGTCCTGAAATCCCACACCAGCACCCATGTTCAATAAGTTTAATGGAACTTTGTGATTACCTCTCAAGCCCTTCCTAGGCCCTTGTCCTAATACCTTAAATACTAATTTTCAGACTTTACTTGAGTCTATTTTGGTGACTTATTAGATTTTTCTTTTCTCCTTCCTCCAGGGGACATCAATTTCAAACCATCACAAGCACAGGTGCAACTTCTGCTCTTATAACTCCCACCCACACTCCTAACTCCACTGTATCTCCTGATAACACCATATTAAGTCACTAATGGCGAGAGTTTGAAAGACTGAATGTTAAAAGCATAATTAGAGACTTAAGGGAAACAAATTGTACCCATAAAATTTAGAATTAATTTCAGGAAAATAGGGCAATTGAAGCACCTCTTGCAATTTGAAATGACTTTTCTAAATGAGCGACTGTGCCAGAAATCAGCCCCCTCATAACTCCCCCTGTTTCCTTCTTATTTTCTTCCCAGAATAAGGGCAGGTCAGTGGGGTAGGTTTGGCAAACAGCAATGTACATTTCCTGTCAGAATATCAAAGGCAAAGAGCTCACCTTAAAGTTAAGCTTTCTCTCTTTAGTGGAAATGGAAAATGGGAGGAGGTGTGTGGGTGAGACCAATCACTGCCCTCAGGCAAGCTTGAGAAATTGCAAGACCAGAACCTAGACATTCAAAGAGGCAGTATTTCTGAGTTCAGGCTAATCCCATCAGTCAGTAATTTCTCATTTCTTCTATCCTGTATTGGCTCATGGCGCCATCCTAGTTTACACACAGTCATGTTACATGTCTTCAGTCCCTCTTCCTTTGCCCAGGCAAACTTTCCCTTAAGGAAATAAATCCTGGGCAGCCTACCTTGGTCTACCTGCTCCCATCCATTCTTCTAGACATGTCTACACCTACTCGCTTACATCCGGGAAGCTCTCTTTGACTGCCATAACCCCCATCTGTCTCTCCTTACTCACATCACACAGAGACCAGAACAAATCATAGCAGTTCCATGAAGGGCACTGCGTTAGTCACTGTGCGTGCAAAGAAGAAAACGTGATTCTACTTGTTAGGAGCTCACAGATTTCAGTGGGAGGAAGCAGCTAAAATTGTAATGATAGAGCATAGAGGTACCCGTGGATAGGATGCTATGGGGTCCCAATAGTGAGGTTGCCTGCAAGGTTCCAGAGAGGCCATTGCTCGGGTCTTCAGCATTTTCTTCTTTAAAGTGATAAAGTTAATAATTTTCTGGTAGGGTGATTTTATATGTTAAAGGAGCTAATGAATGTAAAATGCATGGTAAAGGTCTTACCTATAGCAGGTGCTAAGTAATTGTTTCCTAGTCAGTATCCAGGTTAGAAAATGGTTAAAGAGACTCCAGTTACAGGTTTGGTCACAGTTTGTGGCTATTTTTGACTCCAGGTCGGGCTTATCTGCCACGCCGTATTTAGTCCTCTCAAGAGAACAAGAGTGAAGATTATGGATGAATCAGAACATCTTTAACCTTAGTCTTAAAAACCTATGGCTATGGATGGTGGCTAGGGTTTTTCTTTGGTTAGAACAATTAGGACAACAAACCCATGGGGTCTAAGTTAGCTTAGGCTGGTGATGTTGAATTAGCAGTGAATGTCTGGAAAATGTGACTAAAAACTATACAAATTTCTCTATAAGATTAACCACACAAATTTCTGCTCTGGGGGGACTTGCTACAAAATATTCTTCCAAAATGTCTTTTTCCCTGGGGTCCCCAGCTGTCTCACTTTTGGTGCTACTGAAGCAAAAAGAATAGAACAAAGAAAATCTCTAAAATTCAGATGAAAATACAGATTTAAAGCAAGCAAAAGGAGGCTCTTTAGCATTTCTTCTCACTGGCCTGTGTTGTTACTTCAGGCACTGCGCATGAGTTTTATTAAGACCTTGCATCTGTTGTTGGTGAGAGATGAAACACTATTGCTTTCATTTGGAAAATTCTCGACTGTCCCCTTACACCAATCTCAGAGGCCAAGGAGAACAGGAACTCATGTCTCTTATGCTTAGAAGTAGAAATAACTTAAGAGCTAGTCACACAGTGACAGTAGTGGTAAAGAATTCACCTGCCAATTCAGGAGACATAGAGATGCAGATTCCATCCTGGGGTCAGGAAGATTCCCTGGAAGAGGGCATGGCAACCCAGTCCAGTATTATTGCCTGGAGAATCCCATGGACAGAGGAGCCTGGTAGGCTACAGTCTAAAGGGTTGCAGAGTTGGACACCACTGAGCAACTAAACACGCTTGCATGCTGATGAAAATATTGCAAATATTGCCTATGTTGCATTTAACTACAAGGAATACCTTGAATATTTACAATAAGCACATGTTCAGAAAAACATCTATTTCTGCCTTATTGACTATGCCAAAGTCTTTGACTGTGTGGATCACAATAAACTCTGGAAAATTCTGAAGGAAATGGGAATATCAGGCCACCTGACCTGCCTCTTGAGAAACCTGTATGCAGGTCAGGAAGCAACAGTTAGAACTGGACATGGAACAACAGACTGGTTCCAAATAGGAAAAGGAGTACATCAAGGCTATATGTATTGTCACCCTGCTTATTTAACTTATATGCAGAGTACATCATGGAAAAATGCTGGGCTGGAGGAAGCACAAGCTGGAATCAAGATTGCAGGGAGAAATATCAATAACCTCAGATATGCAGATGACACCACCCTTATGGCAGAAAGTGAAGAGGAACTAAAGAGCCTCTTGATGAAAGTGAAAGAGGAGAGTGAAAAAGTTGGCTTAAAGCTCAACATTCAGAAAACTAAGATTATGGCATCTGGTCCCATCACTTCATGACAGATAGATGGGGAAACAGTGGCTGACTTTATTTTTCTGGGCTCCAAAATCACTGCAGATGGTGATTGCAGCAATGAAATTAAAAGTTCATCTTTAAAAATTCTGATTTCAAAGGAAATTAAACCATTTCGACGGGCCCCTAAAAGTAACATGAGCCTGAAACATTTTTCCTCTGAACCCAGTGAACAAGTTGACTCTGGCTCTAAAAGCAACACTTGAATTGTTTTAAGGGGCAAATATCGGAAACAGAGACCAAGGAAGACATTTTATCAGTGGTCTAAATGAAAGTTATAACTAATTACAAGTTGTAATCCATGCAAAAACAAAAATCGAGATAATGTTCTGTGAATTAGTCTTTTACCAAACACACAAAGACAATCCAAAAGTAAACACATTAAAAACAAGAATGCTAAATTCTTTTTAATCATTGTAAGGCTAAGAAATAACTGCAAAAGAGCTGTATATCATCATCCAAATTAATTTAAACTTTATGGCTTTTATCTTGTCCAAGATTGTTTATTATATAAGATTTTAATGCTTTCCTGTTTCTCCTACTCAGACCTCTACTACTTACAAGCATGCTAGTGTATACACACACCTTGTTCATTTTTCAGTTACTGGGTTAATCTAAGATGTGTAAAGATCAGGGTCATCTATTTGATCTCCCAAGGTATTTCATCTAATTCATTGGGGTTTCACAGCTATCATCTAAAACTGTTATTTCTTCTGATCTCTAGTAAAATCCCGTCTGTAATTGTAGGAAGCTCTCCTCTGAGTCAGTCTGGCTTCTTTCTTCTTGTCTTGCGGAACTTACAGTTTTGGGTAAAAATCCCATAGGCTCTAGGTATTGCAGCTACCCTGGTGGTGGGGGGCTTGGTGGGATGATGATTTGTTTGGGGAAACTCCCTACTCATATCGCAGAAGCATATTTTCTAGTGCTAGCTGTTTTTAAGCCTTGACTGGGTATGCTCAGATGAAGTGATTTATTCAGTTTATTTAACTCAAACTGTTCTTCTCCCAGACACTTATCCCAGAACTTGTAGTCAGTCAAATAACTCTTAAGTTGAGCTCTTTGTCTTGGGATGATAGTCTTTCTGCAAATCTTTGAGTGTCATCCCAATTTGATTACAAACTTCTGAGGTCTCCTTTGTGTCTTTTGTTTCTCAGAACCTCCCTTCTGGGGTGGTTACAGAGATGAGCGATGGTGGGGAGAAGAACAGTGTCTGGTTCAACAGACTTTTGTTAACTTCAGTGTGGTCGGTGTTAGCCAGTGTTTGCTAAATCACTTAGTAGTGTTTTCCCATGAGAGTGAGCATTTAACATTGATGTTGACAGAAAGGATGGTACTTGGGAAGGTTGCAGGAATATGGCATGGTGCAAAGATCATAGACTTAAAATTTTTACTTTTTGTTGAAGTGTAGTTGATTTACAATGTTGTATTCATTTCTGGTGTACAGTAAAACAATTCAGTTTTACACATTATTGTTTCGTATTTTCCATTATGGTTTACTATAAGATATCGAATATAGTTCCCTAGACTATATACAGTAGGGCCCCCCAGATGGCTCAATGGTACAGAATCTGCCTGCCGATGCAGGAGCCTCGGGAGACGTGGGTTCAGTCCTTGGGTTGGGAAGATTCCCTAGAGGAGGAAATGGCAACGCACTCCAGTGTTCTTGCTGGGATAATTCCATGGACAGAAAAGCCTGGTGGGCTATAGTCCATAGGGTCGCAGATGAGTCAGAGACAAGAGAACACACACATACACGCTATATAGCGGGACTTTGTTGTATCTGTTTTATATACAGTAGATTGTATCTGCTAACCCCAAACTCCTAATTTATCCCCTCCCTTTCTTTTCCCTTTGATAACCATATGTTTGTTTCCTATGTATGTGAGTCTGTTTCTATTTGGTAAATAAGATCATTAGTATCATATTTTATATCCCACATATAAGTGATATCATATGATATGTCTTGCTCTGACTTACTTAAGAAAAGGATATTTATAAATTTTGGAGAAGTCTCTTAAATACTCTCAGTCTGTTTCTTTATTTGTAAAACAGAAATGGATCCAGGCACGCAGTTAAGATTAGATATCATGTAAGGAAATCCTAGAGCAGGTGTTCAGTGTATAGTTGAGATGAGAATGACCTCTGAGGCACATGCTAGTAGCTCAGTAAGTCCTGTCTGTTCCTTAACCATGGAGAAACTCCATGCACTGATTACTTGTCACCCCAGGGTCTCACACAGTCTCCCCAGTTCACATGATCTGACTAGTCATGCCTACTTAAGGTTTTTAAAGGATATATAGGCCTGCCACTTATGACGAAGACCTTGCTCTTACTTATGCTCCAGCAGAAACCCCTCAAAAGGCTCTGACTCATCCCCTTTAACTCAGCCACCTCCTTGCTCTCATGCAAGGCCTTTATTGTGTCCTGACTTTGCCGACCAGACAGTTAATGGAGAGGAAATCTCCGATTTTTGTGTAGCTGCTCTCTGTTTTTGTTTTTGTTTTGCTTTGTGTTTGAACTTGAAAACAAGCAGAGGGCCCTAGGTTTTCTCCAGGCAGCACGGAATGAGCAGGATTTAATTACTGCTGAAGGGCTGGTACAAAAGGTTATCCAACAGTGTGCGATCTTATTTGGCACTGAACTTTGAAGTTAAGAATTATGGATTGTGGAACAAGATACAGCCGTCTGCTGCTGTCCCAGAGCCGGGAATATAGAATTTAGAGGAAACTGGGTTAGAGCTGATGGGACCTCTCAGGGAGGTCAGGGAGAAACTAACTAGCCATCCATAAAGCTGTCGAAGCAGTTATTTGAAGGAAAAGGCCAAGGCTCCTCTTCCATGTTTCTAAAAACTTCAAATAAAAATAGACAATTCTGCATCGACATAGATAGGAAATGGACAGCAATTGAGGCCATCAAACTCAGAAATGAAACTGAGGTAACCTGTCATTGCTCGGAGGAAGACTGTGAAATTGGTAGCCACAGCCCAGGCTGGGGAGATGATAGTAAATGAGGGAAGACTATTTCCTTCCAATTTATCTAAGGCCACAAGAGAAACAGGATGATGAGGGAGTTGAAGGAGGGAAGGGAATCAAGAGAAGACCTGGGAGCCAAGTATCCAGCATTCCTTTGGTTTTACCTTGAAGAGGCAGAGCTTGAGGTCTGCTGACTTTGGAGAATTGTACCTCTCATACTTCTTTGCTGACAGCCAGATGGTTGGGCATTTTGTGATATAGTTTGTGGAAGCCTGGCTTCTCAGGTGGTGCTAGTGGGTTGGGAAGATCCCCTGGAGGAAGAAGTGGCAACCCACTACTGTATTCTTGCAAAAAATTCCATGGACATAGGAGCCTGGAGGGCTACAGTCCATGGGGTCACACAGAGTTGGACACCACTGAGCACATAATACTTCTGGAAACCTAGGCTGGGTCTTGATAAAATTGAGAAGTGTGAGTATAGGTCCTTCTTTCTACCATTTCTTGAGGAATATTTTTCTTTAATTCTCTGCTCTTCCCAGGTACGCAGTCTATTTAATACTCCTGCAAGTCTGTGTTGGCTGTGAGGCAAGCTGTTAATTATCTAACCTACCTAAATTCAGCCAACTTTCATACCTCTAGGGTCTTTTCAGTGCTTGGGATGGTGGTAGATTGAGGTAGTTGAACTAGATAGAGCCTCTGACATCTAGCTGAGTTCTGCTACTGGCCAATTGACCTTGGGAAAGTTCCTCAAAGACAGAATTTATTCTCTCTTCTCCAGCTGTCATCGATATCCACTGCAATGCTCCAACTGGGATTATTGGGCTTGCCCCCGCATCTTAGACAAGTTTATAAGTACTTTCCATGTCAGGAATCTCACATTCCCTGGAGTAGCTCACATCATCTTTGGAAAGGTTTGAATATTACAAAGGTTTCCCTGCTGGTCGAGTGAAAAGTTTGCAAATCTACTGATTCATCAAGCCCATACAAAGGGCTGCTGTTAGTATTCATCAAATTGTAACATTTCCTTGGATGCTTATCTTTAACAAAAACATATCCAGTGGCTACAAGGATGACCTTTTCTGCCTCCTTACCCCTCCATGTTGGAAGTCTTCATTTCCTGATGCCTGCTGCTAATATAGGACACATGTTGAAATGTTTATGCTAATTAGGCTTTGATTGGAATCTCAGAAATAAGTGAAAATGACAAGTTTTATTCCATTGATGAATTAATTAATAAAATGAAGTTGCTGTTACACTGTTTGAAATCAGCCCTCTGATTTTTTGCAGGAGACAGGAGAATTTTCTACTCTAAAACCCCATAGTTTTTATGCAAAAAGCTGTGGAGGAGTTATGTTTTTAGGTTGAAGTACTGAGGGATCATTCCTTTGGTGAATAAGTGACTAGCAGTGGTAGATGATGTGCTGTGTGCTTAGTCGCTCAGTTACGTCTGACTCTTTGTGACCCCATGGACAGTAGCCCGCCAGGCTCCTCAGTCCATGGGGATTCTCCAGCAAGAATACAGGAGTGGGTTGCCATGCCCTTCCAGGGGATCTTCCCAACCCAGGAATCAAACCCAGGTCTCCCGCATTACAGGCAGATTCTTTATAGTCTGAGCTACCAGAGAAGCCCATGGTAGATGATAAGAGGAGGGATTTGTTCATGTGACTGTGTATATGAATAAGAAGGAGGTATTGAAAGACGAGGTGTATAGAGGAATCAGTGACCTTATGTCTGTGATTCTAATAAGCTTATATTTTCCCAACTAAACCGTGTTTGGAAACAGAGCTTTTCATTTATGACTCAATGTATATTAGTCAAGGTTATCCAAAGAAGTAGTATCAAGGTGATTATCTGTCTGTCTGCCTATATATCTGTCTATCAGTCCATCTATGTCCTGTTGAGGAACTGGCTTATTCAATTATGAAGGTTGAGAAGTACCATAATCTGCCATATGCAAGCTGGTGGTACAAGTCTGATCAGCATCTGAAGGCCTAAGAATCAGAGGAATTAATGATATAAGTCTTGGTCTAAGGATAGAAGACAGATGCCCCAGCTCAGTAGGCAGGTAGGAAGCAAAAGGCAAATTCCTCCTTCCTCATATTTTTGTTCTATTCAGGCCCTCAAGGGATTGAATGATGCTAATCAACACTGGTCAAAATAATTAACTTTAAGGAGCCCACTTGATTCAAATGCTCATCCCATCTGGAAACATACTTACAGACACACCAAGAAAGAATGCTTAATCTGGGTACCTATTGGCCCAAGCAAATTGATACATGGAATGAACCATCATATAGTGTGTCCTGGATAACATGCTGATGAGGTCCATCATTGTACACAGTTGGTCAGGGCCCTGAAAGAAGCTCATTTTTTAAAAAAGTTTAATTTTTGGCTGGGTAGGAACATATACATGAAATAGCCTATCTATCAAAGGAATTAGTCCTTGGAATCATTTGACCTTTAGAAATTTACATCATGAGAAGCTCATCCTATGATGAACAGTGGATACACTGATACATGTTAGTTCAATAACCCTCAGATTCCAGAACATCCTGCAGAGGGCAAGAGGCTTGCCCCAAATCAGATAGAACAATATCATCACTGCTCTTGGTGAAATGGGACAAAATGCACATTTCATCATCTGGTGTAGGGCTTTTCTACTGTTTTGACTAAGTGAAACAAAGCATTGGAATGATGCCAGAAAAAAATAAGTCAAGGAAATTGAAGTCCAAAGACCAGACATGAATTGCCAAATCCACCCAGCAACAATTTATGTCAGAGACAACCAATAAAGCAAGTCATTTACCAAGACCATTGATGAGCAAACTCAGACTTTATTTCTGTTGGCCTATCTAGTCTCTGAGTTAATGTTTAAAATAAGAATTTTAACATAAGGGTCCCCGGTACACTACAGTTTTTATATTCACTTTGGTTAATGAGGCTGATGAAATACACTTTGTCATCAATGACTATGATTTAGATAGACTTTGTATGAGTAGCAATTCCTGATTTAGCAAGTTTTGAGCTTGCAAAGTCTTTAACAGATTCATTAAAGTTCTTTCTTCACAGGTAAAATAACCAAAACTTAATAGTTATACTAGTTTAATAGTAATATGATAACTATATATATTAGTTTAATTCTAATATACATATAATATGGATTTGGGCTTCCTTCATGGCTCAGCTGGTAAAGAATCTGCCTACAAAGCAGGAGTCCTGAGTTCGATCCCTGGGTTGGAAAGATCCTATGGAGAAGGAAAAGACTACCCACTCCAGTATTCTGGCCTGGAGAATTCCATGGACTGTACAGTCCATGGGGTTGCAAAGAGTTGGACACAACTGAGTGACTTTCACTTTCAGGATATATATGTCATTATATGCGGCTAAAATACAAAGATGAATAAGATGAGTAAGCTTTGGACCTTACATTCTGTGGACTGATTGTGTATTTATGGGAATAGATTTTTTTTTTTTAAAGTAACTTTGATACAAAGCAGAATGAACCCTGTTCTCCGGAAGAGGAACATACAGAAGCTTATGGGAGTTTCTAACTAGGAACAATTTATTGGACCAGGGAGTATCTAAAGAGCAGCATGAAACAACTGGTATGTATGTTAAGCTTAAAGAATTAGTGAGATTTTTAAATGGAGAAAAGGAAACAGCAGCTCTCTTAAGCCACAGGAACAACATTGAAAAGATCCAATGTATAAGAAAAGGAAAGACATGCATGGGTGAAGTACAGATAACCAGTCAAGACTATGATATTGTTTGTGAGATGCGCATACATATAAAGGCACAAAGACCCACGCATATTTATATATCTTGGACTGAGGTTTATACTGTGCTAAAATTGCCAAGATACACATATAGAGGCCAGAAAAAAGTGGTGTGTAATGATCACCTATTACTGAGAATTGAGAATGAGCTCTGTGTGCATTTAGTCACACATCTCCTCCTTTGTCCTAGATGACACAGTTATACTTATGGCCCTGGCACAGTGGTGGTAAATGGAGGAAAGGGTCATATTGCTTCTGCTACGTGCTCTCAGATAGCCTTGATATCTTCTTTACATTAAAGTGAGTGAAAGTTGCTCAGCTGTGTCTGACTCCGCGACCCCATGGACTGTATAGTCCATGGAGTTCTCCAAGCCGGAATACTGGAGTGGGTAGCCTTTCCCTTCTCCAGGGGGTCTTCCCAACACCGGGATTGAACCCAGATCTCCCACATTGCAGGCGAATTCTTTACCAGCTGAGCCGCAAAGGAAGCCCAAAGCACAAGTTACAATAAAGGGATGGATACATTTAACATGGACCTATAATTTAAATAACTGGAGATTCACTAACTATTTAAGCACATTTGGCAGAAAGCACATTTATTTTCTGGCTTCAAACTGCAATAGAGTCTTTATAATTCACACCAGATTTGGAACTTGTTCAGAAACTCTTAATGAAATATTACCTATGTCTGTTTTTCAATAGCTGCAGTCATACCACTTAGTGCAAGTCATTTTTTTTTTTTTTTCTCATACCCTGTTAGATCAAAACCCAGCTCAGGGACATGTTTATCTAATTGGTAAGAATAACACAGGTTTGACTCAAGCAGTTCCTTTTAAAAACTCTGTAAAATACTGGCTATTTTTTAATTTAGGGTCATATACTTAATAGGTGCCAGGGTTTTTATGTTCACTGACATCTTCTCACACTCCCTTCCTAGTCAGCTTACTTTGCAAGCTTTCCTTTTGTACATAAAATATGAGTGAAAGCTCAGCGGAGACTGGCTAAATGGGATGTTGAGCTAATGAGAATAGTCATGTGATTAGTGTCCAATGGTCTTTCATTGTTATGGGAAAACTGTCTTGAGTACCTTTTTCATAACATTGCAGAATATTCTCTTCCAAGCAGATTAGCAGGTGTATGCCATTCAGGTACATTTTTAGCTCCAGGTAATTTAAAAGTTTGCTTCCCAAGACAGCCTTCAGTGTGAAACACAACTGTAACAGTATTCAATATTTTTATAGATATTATTCTTCCACCATTCAGAAAAAATAGAATAATACAATATGGAAATATGATACTGGTTTTGCAATAGTCATTATTCACCATAAAGCATTCTTCTTGTATTAAAAAGAAATAAATGCTAACTGTAAAGATGACATTTTAGATTAGGTTTCCCTATTCCACTCTACCCTGTAATATCAGACAGTATCTGTACAAAAATTTGTCAAATTAAATCATAAATTTTTGTTCATAGCTGAAAAGCAACTCTAACATTGAAATAAGTCTTGGATATTCATTGGAAGGACTGATGCTGAAGCTGAACCTCCAATACTTTGGCCACCTGATTCGAAGAACTGACTCATTTGAAAAGACCCTGATGCTGGGAAAGAGTGAAGGCAGGAGGAGAAGGGGCCAACAGAGGATGAGATGGTTGGATGGCATCACCGACTCAATGGACATGAGTTTGAGTAAACTCCGGGAGTTGGTGATGGACAGGGACACCTGGCATGTTGCAGCCCATGGGGTTGCAAAGAGTCGGACACGACTGAGTGACTGAACTGAACTGAAGGTTAAAATATGATGATTGAAAGAATAAGTATCATTTTATTTTTTCTGATATCTGTAGTATTAGAAAAGGGCTATTTTCCTTGAAAGCCATTTGATGACAAAAGCATGCATACTTTTACATCCTGTATCAAGCAAGAGAGTATTTTATTTAAGAAGAAAGGAAAGTGGAGAAGGGAGGATGCCATTTGTTGAGGGGCAAAATAATAGATTCTTATAGGAAAAGTAAAATCCTAAATCTACCATTTTTCACTCCTCAAACCCTGTCAAAGGTTTTGGCCCAGCAGCTGTCACGGAAACATCATAGGGTGTTTTTGGAATTCAAGGTCTAGACTTTTCTAGCTGCATTTCCTGCTCTGAACATGCTGGAAGAAGGGAAGGAAGGCAATTGGCAACACATGATACTCTGCACAGGTTCCTCTGGATGTATTGCAAGGCCAAAAAGTTCATTTAGGTTTTTCTTTATGATGCTATGGAAAAGCCTGAATGAACTTTTTAGCCAACCCAATAATAGGAAATAGGAGCAGGACACCCAGATTCTAGTTAATGAGGAAAAGTTCCCATGGGGTCCTGAAGGAGTAGAAACGAATAGACCGGGCTTGTATCAGAGCTGGAGATCTTGATTTGAGATCGAGTAATAGACTCACTTTCTATATAAGACTCATTCCCCCCACCCCACCGGATTCCATAGCCTGCATTTCTATTTTAAATCTAGTGCAATAAGGCAAGAAGAATTTTGTAATCATTAAGAAGGAAATTGGAATTAAGCTCTTATTCTATTTTCACTTGCTCTTAAAACCAAAATTCTGCCCAATTTGTCAATCCCACAGAAAAAAGACAACTAATCCTTCTAACAGAAATCATCAGGATTTCTTAAGCATAAAAATGAATAAGAGAGAGGGAAAAAAGGATTTCTGCATGAAAGTTAATTTTATGATATTGCAGCATAAATTGTGACCTGGCAGGTCCTTCTGCAGTTTAATAGAACTGGCAGCAAGCACCACGACTTAAGCAGACTCTGTATAATGAGAAGCAAAGACAAATCGGTGTGAAGGACAGGGAGAAGGGCATTACTGCCTCCCTCCTGGAAGATTAAAAATAGTAAAATATTGCAACCAGAATTTATCTAAAGGGAGATACTATCTCAGAAAGAGAGAGAAAAAAATAGATTTTAAGAGACCGCCATAGCCCAGTCTCTGATGAACAGTCAGAGAGCCTGGTGCTGGCATTTGAAAGACGTCTGTGAGGGCTGACCGTTCTCCTTCCCAAGACCTGGTGGCGGGTAGTTTTTGACATTATAATTTTGAAATGGGACAATTTTCTAAAGCATAATTAGGGTAGAATGAGCATGTTACTCCTTCTGCACTGTTAAATGCAGACAAGAGACTTGGGCGTACTAAATAAATAAGAGAATTTATTATCAGAGGACGAGAGCCAGTCCGTGCCGCCAAACAGGCAGGTGACTTCCTCAAAGAGTGCTGTCCTGAGGAGCCTATGCACGTGTGACGGGTCTGTTCTGAGCTCTGTATCCACAGGAGCTAGATCAGAGCAATTTCCAAAATTACACAGGGCAGGCAGCTTCTAAATCTCCTCGCAGAACAGCCATATTATCCTGAGGACTTGCAATAACAGGAATTATATGCAATTTTCTGATAATGACTCCATTAATGTGAGTCACTGCTGACAATACAATTTGTTAAACATCACTGGATTCCTAAATCTTCCATTCTGTCACTCTGAAACCCGTCTCTATCACCACTGCCATCATCATAATGGTTGCCATCATCATCATCTTCATCATCGTTGTCAGCAGCAGCAGCAGTTGGCAGCAGCATCAGAATGGTGATGGACATGTTTAGGTTCACCAATAGTATCTTTTCTTAATTTCACTGACCTTTGAAAAGGGGGGGGGGAAGCATGCCTTTACCTATTCAAGTGTCAGTTTTATATTCAATGTATTTGATTTCGTCTTTGAGAAACTAGGACCCCAAATTAATTAAATTTGGACCAGATATAGCTTAACTTTAAATTGTCTTTTATATCAAGGGAAACTGCCTTGGCAATTAGGTGCTTCCCATGAGTGCCTGTAAATATCCATTATTGTACATTCTAATATATCTGGACATAGAATAGAACCTACAGCTCATGCTCTATCTGATTTACTAATTGGGAGCAGCAACTGCACCTAGTGTTTTGAACCTGAATTAATTAACCAAAACAGATTAAATTGTCTTTGAGCTATTCAAGGGAGTGACACCAAAGGCAGAAGTGAATGAGGAAAGGGCTATTTAATGTTTTTTAATCACAAAGGTCAGCTTTTTTATGTAGCAGATCATTAGAAAGTCTTCGAAGGTGGAAAGAAACTAACAAAACAGCCTTCACTTCCCTTACAAGTATGTCATCTATTTTTCCTTCAACCAGTTTTCCTTCTGGTGGTTAGGGCTTTTCCCAGGACACATCTTTGTCTAAAGAATTGTATTTTTATCAACAAAACTTACTCAATCAACAGAGTTTTTTGGTTTGTACTTGAAACTCTCTCTTGATATTCCTGAAGCCACGATCACCTCCTGGCCCTTGTGGCTTTACTGCAGTTACCTCCCAAGTGACCTCATTCTCTACTTTCTTCTTTCAACTCAAGGTCAAAAGTAGACCAAACTGCAAGCATTTACCGCATCATCCCCTTGCTCAGGAAAATAGAGCTCTGTCACTGCCTAGTGATCACAACCGAAAGCTTCTTCCCTTCTCCTTGGAAACTGGGTTTGGAGTCACATAGTTCACATCTCTCTTCATTCTGTGGTCATCTTGGCTTTTATTTGCATACACAATTTGTGTCCTCTTCTTCATCCCCTATTGATAGGGGTAAATAGGAATTCAAGACAGGAAGGATGCAAATAGAATGGAATGAATTAGGAAGTCTCCAAGGAGAGCTGGAAATAGAAGTAAATATAGTAAACCATTTTACATTAACCGTTGAAGTAAATATAGTAAACCAGGTTAGGGAGCACTATTAATGCACCCTTAACCTGACTTCCACTGCATCTCCATTGAAACAGTTCTTGTAAGGTCATCAGTGGCTTCCGCATTAGAGGGCTGTTCCCTTACTCAGCTTCTCATTGTTTGGTCATTTCTTGAAATATTCATGTATCATATCTCTTTGGACAGAAGTCTCTTCTATTTTTTTCTACTTTATCACTGGCTACTCCTTGGGGCCTCTTTTGCTGTCTCCGCCCTCTCCTCTGTCTCTAAATGTTAGGTTTCTTGGGTTTTAGACCTGGATCCTCTGATCCTCACTCTCTGAACTTCATCCTTAGATTGTGGCTATGTCTTTTCATATGTTTTTGAATTGTTGTTTTAATACTAATGATTTACAATAATTAATTCAATTCCCAGCTCTCCTTGGAGACTTCATGATTCATCCCATTCTATTTGCATCCTTCTTGTTTTGAATTTCTATCTCTGATTAAATTATTGCATGTGGTTTCACTGAACAAATACTCCCCAGCTACTATTCACCTCAGTGTACACAGCTCTGTGATAGCAATTTGACTACATTAATTTATATACTTTTCTCAAATATCCTGAGATTCAATATACTTCCCATTTTACAGGTGCAGAACTGAGATTTTGTTCAACTAGAATGCTCATCCACAGCTTGTAGGAACATAAAAATGATACAAGCACTTTAGAAAAAATTTCTCAAAAAAAGTTAAGCATATATCTAACATATGATCCAGCCATTCTGACTCTAGATATTTATTGAAGGGATATGAGAATATATATATATATATCTACACACAAACTTGTATATGAACATCCCTACAATCTTTATTCATAATAGCCCCAAATTGGAAATAATGCAAATGTCCATCAGTAAGTTAATGGATAAGCAAACATATTATATCTGTACAGTGGACTGCTAGTCAACAATTGAAAGAAATATGGATACACACAATAACATTTATGAATCTCAAAAATCAATATGCTAACTAAAAGAAACCTGATACAAAATTAATAACATCACCAACTCATTTGGACATAAATTTGAGCAAATTCCAGGAAATAGTAAAGGACAGGGGAATCTGGCGTGCTGTAGTCTATGGAGTCCCAAAGTGTCAGACATGACTTAGCAACTGAACAACAATAAAATCTGTTAAAAATTCTAGAAAGTGCAAACTAATCTATAGTTGTTGAAAGTAGATCAGTAGTTGCTTAGAGCTAAGTGTTGAAGAGCCAACAGTGGAAGAAAGGATGGATTGAAAGAAAGCAAAAGAATACTGAGGAGATAGAAAGTAATATTCTGTATCTTGGTTGTGACATTGGTTTCATTGAGCATAAATTTCATTGGTTTCATTGGTGTATATATCTGTCAAAACTCATCAAAGTTTATGCCTGTAATGGGTACAGTCTACTCTTTATAAATCATGTCAATAAAGTTGTTTAAAAGGAACCCTGAAGCTTTGTGAGTCTGAATAAGTTGATTAAAGTTTCATAGCTTCATAACAGACATAGAACCACAAAGCTCGTGTGCTTAGCTACTCTGGGTTACTGCCTTGAATTTTTTTTATTATATGTTATAATTATATATATATATATATTTTATAATTATATTTTTTCTTGAAAATTTCCTTGACTATTTGATGTAAGAAAATATGAACTAAACTATAAATTTATGCAAGGTGATGTGAACATAAATCACATACATATCTTAGGGCAATGTACATTATGCTAAATGTGTAGTAGATGAGTGTATGTGTGTATGATATGAATAAGCTAATTTTCTACAAAGCACATACTTGACTAATTTATTGATGAATTATTGAATTAGTTTTTTCCAAATGTGGCCATAATGTTATTTCTTGCTCTACATGTGACTTCTATTAAAAATTGATCTAATTTCCCTTCTTTTGAACCTGGGTGGATCTGTGATAGTTTCATCCAAAAGAGTGCAGTAGAAGTGGAGCCATGTGACTTTCAAGGTTTCATCATAAGAGATGTCACACCTTCTACCTGGTCTCCTGGAATATTAACACTTGGAGATCCAAGCTGCCATGTAGGAGATCTAGCGATAGTAAAGTTGCTGGACTGTGAAGAAGGCAAGCCAGAGTGGGAGGGATAGTTACGGAGTTTGGGATGAACATGTAGACAGTGCTATATTTAAAATGGATAACCAACAAGGTCCTGCGGTACAGCACAGGGATGCTTCTCAATGTTAGGGGGCAGTCTGTATGGGAGGGGAGTTTGGGGGAGGATTGCTGTTGTTCAGTTGCTGAGTTTTGTCTGACTCTCTTAAGACCCCATGAACTGCAGCACACCAGGCTTCTCTGTCCTTCACTGACTCCAGGAGTTTGCTCAAATTCATGTACCCCACTATCTCATCCTCTGTCACTGTCTTCTCCTCTTTTCCTCAATCTTTTCCAGCATCAGGGTCTTTTCCAGTGAGTTGGCTCTTTGCATCACATGGCAAAAATATTGGAGCTTCAGCTTCAGCATCAGTTCTTGCAGTGAATATTCAGGGTTGATTTCCTTTAGGACTGACTGATTTGAGAATGGATGCGTGCATAAATAAATCTCATTGAGCTATGTCTGCCTTCCTGTTTTCCAAAGTCTTTGACCTTAAAAAAAAAAAATTATTTTGAGCTGCTAAGTTAGTTATTATAAAATTAAACTATAAATTTACTACCATAAGTGGGGTTCTGCTATTGTGAACACTTAAAACATACTGTATTGACTTTGGAATTGGGCGCTGGTTAAGGAAAGGTCCTTAAGTTTAGTTATACCAGTTAGTAAATTAGTTAACACAAGAATGAACTTTAAAGATTTTCATCATTTCTTGAAGGGTCTCAGAAAGATTGGAAGTCAAGGCTGTCAGGATAGGGAGGAAATTGTTAGTGAGGGAATAGAGAGGGGAGAAAACAGGGGCTCACGTGAAAACTCATCACTAAGAGGTTGGTCAGTGTCAGTGTGAGCTGGCCAGATATGTCTGCTAAGCTTCCAATTACTGCAGTTAGAGTTCTGCCCTCCTGCAGAGACTGAGAGAGAGAGGTCCTTTCCTTCCTGATGTTCAGAGGAGCAGAGGCTTGTTTCAGGTCCTTGGGAAAGACATTGCAGTGTGGTGAGAGATGCATAGCCATCTCAAAGGAAGACAAGAGTGATGCACCATTGTGAGCCCTTTCTCTTAAACCCTGTTTACTAGGTGTTCACTGAGGTTGGGGCCTATCTTCAGATGTTAGCTAGGACAAGCAGTAAATTCTCTGAAGCTTTCTCGGGCAGGCATTTTAATGGAGGGCTGGGGTCATCTCAGGGACATAGCTTTGTTCTGCTTTCTCAGGCAGGCATTTTAATGGAAGGCTGGGGTCATCCTAGGACACAGCCTCATGCCCAGTTCTCTCTTAATGCAGAGGTTTGAATGGAGTCATGCTGTGCCAAGAGTTCTACAGTTCTCAGGGGGGGAGTGTATTTTGTATGTGAGAGGTATATAAATAATTTATGGCCAGAGGTCGGACTGGAAGTTTTAAAACATAGCCTGAAAATTCTCTGATACTCCTACTATCAAGAAAAGGGTATAATTGCCCTTCTCTTGAATCTGGGCAAGTGATTGCCTAAGAGGGTATGGTATGGCAGAAGTGGTGCCGTGGACTCCCAAGGACTCCCAAGGGAGCAGTCAACGTTGGCAATCTTATCTTCCATGTTAGTTGAATGTAGACAATAATTTTCAGAAGAATGGAAGGTTAAACAGATTAGAGACTATAGGATGATAACTAGGTGTCAACTGGTAAGGGACCCATTGAGACAGAGTTCATTCAAGCCAATATTGATAGAATGAAACCTGATTGAATAAGTGGATTAATGAATGGGTCTCTTCATGGAGGGTAATAATACTGTATCTGAATTGGAACAAAGTTAGAATTAAAATAAATTTAAGTAATGAATGATAAATTCCTAACTAGTACATTAATAAGAGTTTCCCTGGTAGCTCAGCTGGGAAAGAATCAGCCTGCCATGCAGGAGACCCCAGTTCAATTCCTGGGTCAGGAAGATCTGCTAGAGAAGGGATAGATTACCCGTTCCAATGTCCTTGGACTTTCCTGGTGGCTCAGCTGGTATAGAATCCACCTGCAATGTGGGAGACCTGGGTTTGATCCCTGGGTTGGGAAGATCCCCTGGAGAAGGGAATGCCTACCCACTCCAATATTCTGGCCTGGAGAATTCCATGTCCCTCCCCACCCCATTTTTGATATTACTCCTGTATTTAGTGAGTGAGTACATTAAAACATGACAAGATAATGGATCTTGTTATGTAATGGTCGTATTAGAAACTCTAAAGCTATTTAAAATTTTTCTACTGAAAAGGAAAAAGGTCAATTTACCATGAATGGAATATAATTATTTTAATTCATGTTCATTATTATCATTCTATAAATATTTGTTGTGTGAATGGATAACTCACTTTTATTTAATATGCACTGTATACCAAGCCTTGTGAGGAGAGCTTTTTCATGCATCATACACCTAAATGGTAGATCTTATTTAAAAACCCATTATTCATTTGAGATGAATTTTCCTAAGAGGTTTAAGACCAATTTTAGTATCTTTATTGTGACTTTTATAAAGTGTTTTATTCCAAAATACACATTTTTGTTTTTTGTACTATAATATTTTATTTTAAAAACTGATAAAATTTACTTTGGAAATTTACATCCTGAAAAGGCAGTTAATTAAATTCAATTAGATAGTTGCACTGTACTCCCTCGACACCTTCCTGTCTTTATCCAAATATCACCTTCCCAATAGGACCTTCCTTGAACACTCCGTTTTAACTGTATCCTTGTTCTAGGCAATCTCCCTCTGTTTTAACCTGATGCAATTTTTGCTTTCCATAGCAATGATCACCTTCAAACATACTGTATGAATGAATATGCCTATCGTGGGCTTCCCTACCTTAGAACATAAAGTTCACAAGGTCAGGTGTTTCTATTCCATTCACTGATGTGTACCTAGAACTTCTAGAACAGACGTAACAGTTTTTCAGTACTACAGAAAGAATGAGTGCTTGTATGCTATATCATGCCTTTGTCTAAAATGACACAGAAGGATGAGACCTCTGCCTGTAGGGAACTTACCTGTGGCATGAGAAAGATACACACGGGACATTTTGCCCTATGTTTCAGTAGGTTAATTCAGCTCAGCCAAGTCTTCCTCTTTTCTTTAGGGACTGGTCATTCTTACTGTTTTCTTCATCCCCTCTTTGTTTATAGTTTCTTCAGTGTTCTATGTATTTGGTCCAATATTTTACTCTTAACTAAATTTGAAAAGGAAATTTTCTCAGTGAAGGGAAAGTATAGAACAGGGATAACTTTCAGTGCTTCTCTCTGTACTTTTGCAAACCTTTTGTTTCTCTTGTACCATCTAGTGTGGCTTCAGTCTACAGTTACTGGAGACATCCCTTACCCTCTCAACCTCACTCACCCACCTTCAAATGTCATTAGACCTTACTGGACCTATGCTTATTTATGGCTCATTTGTCTGTCCCTCCCCACCCTGTTTTTGCTATCACTCTTGTATTTAGCAAGGACATTGTTTCCCAGTCTTAGATACCAACCTCAAATTGAGCAAAAATTGTAAATAATTCAGAAAACTTGGTGTGTCTGGTTTACTCCAAACAGATAAATGCTCATTTCCTTTAGGATCAAACTGCTAATATGAACATTTCAGAGGATGCCAAGTTAGTACAAGAGAATATCCACTGGGAAGATAAAATTGGAGCTGGAGATCTGTTAAACTGAGGACATTTAAAGAACAAGAAGTAAAGCTTTCAGTATAAATTATAACCTCAATTTCTGTAAGACCTTCAGAAATACAAAAGCTGATAGGAGTAAGAAGTTTTGCTTGGCAGCCAGCATGCCAGACACATGGAAGGGACATCTCTCCCTCTCTCTTTCAAATACACATACACCCACACCCACACCCATCACAATGGAGAACACAACACACGTAAACATACAAAAACAGGATTCTTTGTTGTTTAGAATTTTAAAAAGATAAAATAAAACCCTTTAACTAGTAAGGATGGCTCAGAACTGTCAGAAAAAGAAATAGGTAATTCTCAGATCCTGGAGAATTTTTTGAATTGGTAGCAGTTTCACAATGAAGTATTACTATTCTCATTCAATTGTATTAGATGTTATTAATATATTTCTAACTATTTGAGTTATTTATTGTACACTATCCAATTTTGATTCTAATTTCTCTGTCATATTATTTTGTGTGTTATGTACCTATATTTATTTTTATGATATATTTTAGTGTGTATTTATTACACATATATGCTTGAAAGTGACTTTATCTTCCTTTATTTTTACATTCTTATCTGATTTTCTTTTCTAGATAAAGGTAAGATTTGCTTTATCTATTCATGAAAATAAGATAAATACAAGTAAAAGTACCTATAGGATTTTAATGGGACTCTGCTCAATTTCTAACATACTTCAAAAACGACATATTAGAGATATCTCTAATTTACTAATAATAAGCTTAAAAAAGCACATTCCAGTGAAAAATAATATGGTAAATTTTAACCATTTTTAACAACAAAAATTCATCTTAAAATATACATTATTTACATAAGGTGATAAAGTTTATATGTATTAAATTAATCTTTTTTACTTGTAGAGTATGCTTTTTGCACATAGATACAGAAAAATTACTTCTAGTCTCATTATTCTTATTGAATACTTTCTGCAATTATAATTGTTAGATTAAAACATGGAAAGACTAATGAGAATAAATATCAAAAGAAAGATTTAAATAGTATAATATGTCAGATTAATATCAAAGATAACCTAAAATATATTGGGTTTTACAAGGGGTTTAATATATCAAGAAGTTCATAAAATGCATATTCTAAAGCAACAATCTACTAGAATAAAAGGAAATTGATAATTCACTCACATTAGCAACAAAAATGTAAAATACATAAAAGTAGTCTTAATAAGAGATGCAGGAGAGCAATACAAATGCATAAAAATGGAATTGCTAGTTACCAGAGGTAAATAATTGGAGTAGTCATTTTATTTAATGTAAAATTCAAGTATCTAATGCCTTTGTGTTTTGCCTGAAATCTTTTATGAAATTGATGCAGAGAACACTTAAATAATTAACTATGATTATCATTCCCTGGTTTTTGTTCTATCTCTTTTTTTTTTTTAAAGAATTTGTATTATTCATAAGTTAGATAAATACAGTCTTTTCTCCATGACTTAATGTTTGGCATTTTCCTTTCTTTATTCTTTCTACTGTTTTTTTTGTATTTCTTATTTCACTTTGTGATGCTCCCAATGATTATGCTAATTGTTCTAGCACATATTTTTATTTGTAAAAATGTATTGCCTTCTCTTGTTGAATAGTGTCAATGACTTCTTTTGTTTCCTTAAGATAGATTTTAGAGGATCTCTAAAGTCTTTTGTATATACTGTGGAAAATCTTTCCAAGGTGAAAGTTAACTCTGGTCAATCCATTCTTGACTTGTTATTCTCTTCTGCTGCAATGTTTTTCAAATTGTTGTTTGCTTTAACTTTTACTTTGCACACGTCTTTCAGAATACTTTGTTATTTGTTAATGTAATCATTTGCTTTCATCTGAGGTCGCTGAGACTTGTACAGTTCAATGATGGTACACGCGTGTGTGCTTAGTTGCTCAGTCATGTCCAACGCTTTGTGACCCCGTGGACTGTAGCCCCCCAGGTTCTTCTGTCCATGGGATTCTTCAGGCAGGAATACTGGAGTGGGTTAGCCATTTCCTTCTGTAGGGGATCTTCCAAACCCAGTGATCAAATCCAGGTCTCCTCTATTACAGGTGGATTCTTTACCATCTGAACCACCAGGGAAGCTTTCAATGAAGGTAGCTTACTGATATTTTAGAAATCCTTGGGCAATCTTTTCCCGATTTTCTCAAGCCTTCTTCTAACCAAAATAGCAGTCTTTTAGAAGGGAGTTCAAGGCCACTGCGGAGAATACCACTCAGGTTAGAGCCGTTAAGTGAAGTCGCTCAGTCGTGTCCGACTCTTTGCGACCGCATGGACTGTAGCCTACCAGGTTCCTCTGTCCATGGGATTTTCCAGCCAAGAATACTGGAGTGGGTTGCCACCTATAAATGGTAAATTCACTATAGGTTTATTAAGGGAAAGCCAGACAATCCATGAAAATGATGCCCCAGCTAAAATGTAGGCCATAAATAATTCATTAACCAGATATACTTTAAAAATTTATGCAAGTTAAAATTCAAGAATATTTGAATGATAATACTAGCAGAGAAAATCTGATGACAATCGTTTTGTTAAAAAAATGAAATCATATAAAGAGGAAAAATAAGAGAGATTAAAAAATAAGATTAAAAACATACGTTTTAGCAATGCCTAGCAAAATTGAGCAGGATGTACAGAAGAGTAGCAAAACACAAAATCAGTTATCTGATCGGATGTGAATAAAAATAGAAATCTCAGATATAAAAACAAATATGTCTCTTTCTGTTTTGCATATAGAGCTTTGAATGCAGGAATGGCGCCAGGAGAATACTAGCATGCCAATTAAGAAACAATGTGTTTCTGGAATGTGACCAAAATAAGACACCCAAACCCAAATGGCTTTAAAGAAGAGATAAGAGATGGTGATGCTGCCTGCCCATCATCATAGTATTCTGCAGATATAATTTCTGGATAATATATTTTAAAGAAAATAAGCAATAATTAGTGGGTAGTATATAAAAGTATACTGACAAAGAATCCTAATTAGGACAAGCTATTTCATTTCATCAAAATCATTATCATTTTTTGTCCTAATGAATTACTGTACTCAGCCCAGATGGTTCCCTCAGAAAATGAAGGAAACAGACAAAGAGGGATAAAATAAACTCACTCTTATACAAGTCAATTCATTAACTATATAAATAAATGAACTTGAACACATATGTAAATTAGTAAGATATCAAAGAGCTCTACACTGCCTGTCAGGTAAAATTGTAGGATGTATTATAATTAGATTATGTTGCCTTCAATTTATTTTAGAAAAACTATTTCATATATTTCTTCTCATGCCATCATTATCTAAATATTCATAGCACTGACAACACTATCCTTTTTGGTTCTCTCTAGGATCTTTATTTTTTTAAATAATCATTTATTCTGATCTTTATGAGGACCTTTAGGAGTATTTGAGGCAAGAGAAAGATTTCCTAAAAATGGTGATTATGCCCAGTTGTCCTTGGCCTGTGGAAATATTTTGTCACAATCCATTTTACTCACTAATAAACTGAAACATAAAATTTCTGCCAAACAAGCAAGATAGAAAAAAAATGCCCTTTGGTTGAGCAGCAGTATGCATTCTGTCATGCCCTGTATGGAATTAAGGGTTTTATGGAATTTGTAGAATGTAGTTTTAGTGATGGATATTTTTCTCTATGTCTAGTACATAGTTGGACTTCACAGGTGGTGCTAGTGATAAAGAACCCACCTGCCAATGCAGATAGACACAGGAGGCCCTGGTTGGATCCCTGGGTTGGGCAGATCTCCTGAAGGTGGGCATGGCAATCCACTCTAGCATTCTTGCTTGGAGAATCCCAGGGACAGAGGAGCCTAGCGGGCTATGGTCCATAAGGTTGCAGAGTCAGACACAACTGCAGTGACTTAGCATGCATGCAGTACATAGTCAGTTAAGAAATATTACTCAAATGATTTAAAACATTGGTTGCTACAAACAGCACCAATTCAAATTCCTGGGCATCATTTGAAATAACGGCAAACAAGTTCTTGCACTGATGCAGTGGGTGGTAAGTAATAGAGTTTACGTGTAACAGATACCGGGGTCCCTGGTGTCTGATATATTCTGTATCATGCACATATCTAATGTTTGTGAACACCTTCTTAAAGTCTAACAGGGAATATAAGCAAGGACACAGGTCATGTTTATAATGTGGTGTTGCTCACAGTCTTCTCACAGAGGGAGAAGACCAATGTTAACAGGATTTCTGGGACACACAGGCTTATTGCTTTTCAAATATCTTCAAACCTCTTGCTTATACTTTAAATTCCAGAGATTCTATAACTCTTTAATGAATCTTGTCTGAATATGGCCGGGAATTTTCATTTCTTTGACAGTTTACCCCTCGGCTTCCTATACTGTTCCTTTGGCATCCAACTCAGAACCCACTCCTAGTTCTGACTTTACTTTTATTTGCATATTATTCATTTATATTATATTTTCATACCTATTTATTTAGGCTACTCCATCACGTGTGGGTAGATGAATGCCTTATTTTGTGCTTTATTCACTTACAAAATTTGCCCACCATATAGAAACCTTGATTATAATAAATTATTTAATAGTTTCTAATTCTTGTAATTCTCAAAAAAAACAATATACAGCCACATACTCATTCCCCCAAATACTTGGTTTAGCTCTAAGAGATTAGGTTTAATCATCTTAGGTAACAGTTTCAACATTTTATTGGGTTCTATAATTATAATTGAACTGTCTGATTTTTATTCAGTTGATATGTGTGTCTTATGTTTCACTTTAAATAGGACATGAGATTTGCAATACATTTAGGAAAGAATAAACAAATAAAGTAATTTTTAGCTTATAATTAGTTCAAAGTTTTTAGCATTTAATGTCATTGACTTTTTTAGACCCTCAGTTTGAATTTTATAACTCTTATTAGACTGTTCCACAGTTTGTTGTGATCCACACAGTCAAAGGCTTTGGTATAGTCAATAAAGCAGAAGTAGATGTTTTTCTGGAACTCGCTTGCTTTTTCTGTGATTCAACAGATGTTAGCAATTTGATCTCTGGTTCCTATGCCTTTTCTAAATCTAGCTTGAACATCTAGAAGTTCATAGTTCATGTATTGTTGAAGCCTGCCTTGGAGAATTTTGAGCATTATTTTGCTAGTGTGTGAGATGAGTGCAATTGTGAGGAGTTTGAGCATTCTTTGGCATTGCCTTTCTTTGGGATTGGGATGAAAACTGACCTTTTCCAGTCCCGTGGCCACTGCTGAGTTTTCCAACTTTGCTGGCATATTGAATGCAGAACTTTCACAGCATCATCTTTTAGGTTTTGAAATAGCTCAACTGGAATTCCACCACCTCCACTAGCTTTGTTTGTAGTGATGCTTCCTAAGGCACACTTGACTTCGGACTCCAGGGTGTCAGGCTCTAGGTGAGTGATCACACCATCATGGTTATCTGGATCAATAAGATATTTTTTGTTTAGTTCTTCTGTGTATTCTAGCCACATCTTCTTAATATCTTCTGCTTCTGTTAGGTCCATATCATTTCTGTCCTTTATTGTGCCCGTCTTTGTCTTTGCATGAAATGTTCCCTTGGTATCTCTAATTTTCTTGAAGAGATCTCTAGTCTTTCCCATTCTATTGTTTTCCTCTATTTCTTTTGATCACTGATCTTTTGGTCACTGAGGAAGGCGTTCCTATCTCTCCTTGTTATTCACTGAAACTCTTTATTCAGATGGGAATATCTTTCCTTTTCTCCTTTGCCTTTTGCTTCTCTTTTTTTTCTTAGCTATTTGTAAGGCGTCCTCAGATAACTGTTTTGCCTTTTTGCATTTCTTTTACTTGGGGATGGTCTTGATCCCTGCCTCCTGTACAGTGTCATGAACCTCCTTCCATAGTTCTTCAGGCACTATATCAGACCTAATACCCTGAATCTATTTGTCACCTCCACTGTATAATCGTAAGGGATTTGATTTAGGTTATACCTGAATGGTCTAGTGGTTTTCCCTACTTTCTTCAACTTAAGTCTGAATTCTGCAATAAAGATTTCATGATCTGAGCCACAGTCAGCTCCTGGTCTTGTCTTTGCTGACTGTATAGAGCTTCTCCATCTTTGGCTGCAAAGAATATAATCAATCTGATTTTGGTATTGACCATCTGGAGATGTCCGTGTGTAGAGTCTTCTCTTGTGTCGTTGGAAGAGGGTGCTTGCTATGACCAGTCCGTTTTCTTGGCAAAACTCTGTTAGCCTTTGCCCTGCTTTATTTTGTGGAAAATTCTTAAAGAGATAGAAATGCCAGGCCACCTTACCTGCCTCCTTATAAATCTGAATGGAGGTCAAGAAGCAACAGTTAGAACCGAACATGGAACACAGACTGGTTCCAAATTGGGAAAAGAGTATGTCAAGGCTGTATATTGTCACCTGCTTACTTAACTTATATTCAGAGTACATTATGTGAAATGCTGGGCTGGATGATGAACTAGCTGGAATCAAGATTGCTGGGAGAAGTATCAATAACCTCAGATATGCAGATGACACCACACTTATGGAAGAAAGCAAAGAGGAACTGAAGTGCCTCTTGATGAAAGTGAAAAAGCTGACTTGAAGATCAACATTCAGAAAACTAAAATCATGGCATCTGGTCCCATCACTTCATGGAAAATAGATAGGGAAACAATGGAAACAGTACAGTTTCTTTTCCTGGGCTCCAAAATCACTGTAGATACTGACTGCAGCCATGACATTAAAAGATGCTTTCTCGTTGGAAGAAAATCGATGACCAACCTAGACAGCATATTAAAAAGCAGAGACATTACTTTGCCAACAAAGGTCCATCTAGTCAAAGCTATGGTTTTTCCAGTAGTCATGTATGGATGTGAGAGTTGGACCATAAAGAAAGCTGAGCACCAAAGAATTGATGCTTTTGAACTGTGGTGCTGGAGAAGACTCTTAAGAGTCATCCCTTGGACTGCAAGAAAATCTTTCCTGAATATTCATTGCAATGGTTGATGTTGAAGCTGAAGCTCCAATACTTTGGCCACCTGATGTGAAGAACTGACTCATTTGAAAAGACCCTGATGCTGGGAAAGATTGAAGGCAGGAAGAGAAAGGGATGATAGAGGATGAGATGGTGGGATGGCATCACTGACTCAACAGGCATGAGTTTGAGCAAGCTCCAGGAGTTGGTGATGGACAGAGAAGCCTGGCATGCTGCTGTCTGCAGGGTGGCAAAGAGTTGGACATGACTGAGCACCTGAACTGACTGATTAGACTGTTCCATTAAAGAGGCTTCAAGTTTGTATATCATATGTGGTATATCGTATCTGATTGAATGAGTTCAGTCAGACTGTTTTCTGAAAAGGGACAGGGAAGGAGAAATCTGAGTGTACTAATTCCTGATAGAATCAGAGAGAAGTAACACATGTCATGGGCTTCCTAGTGGTGTGGAGGGAGAAACAGGACACACTCACCTGAAACAACTCAAGCTCTTTCTTCTCTTGAAAATTATTTTCTTTCCCTTCTTCTTGACTCAATCCTCCTCATTCTTTTTTTCTTTTCTTTTTTACTTTTTTTTTTGGCCTTACCTTGAAGCATGTACAATCTTAGTTTCCCAACCAGAGATTGAACTTGCGCCCCCAGCAGTGAAAGCATGGAATTGTAACCACTGGACTGCCAGTGCAGTCCCAATCCTTCTCATTTTTAAAGAGTTGCTTTAAATGTAGCATCTTATTACAAATCCTCCTTGACTCCCCTTTCTCCTCCAAGTAGACTTAATCCTTCAACTGAATACACTGAAAACAATTGAATACAGTACAATAGTGTCAGTTCTCATTGCCAGACAGAAGTGTGCTTTATTAGTTGTATTTGTTTTTATTCCTTCAACTTAAGAACGTGGGGAAAGAGAAAGTATGCATTGAACATTCATTATCTATCAGGCCTCATAACAGTTACATACTACTACATATGACCCTGACAAAAGTCTTGTGGTTTAAGGACTCCTGTTTTGTTTCATAGCGCTCTGTCTTTCTTTTAGGGGACTTCGCTGATGGCTCAGCGGTAAAGAATCCACATGCCAATGCAAGAGATGCAGGTTAGATCCCTGGGTCAGGAAGATCCCCTGGAGAAGGAAATGGCAACCCTCTCCAGTTTTCTTGCCTGGGAAATCCCATGGACAGAGGAGCCTGGTGGGCTATAGTCCTTGAGGGTAATGAAGAGTTGGACATGACTTAGTGACTAAACAACAAAGCATTTCCTTCATAATAATTTGCAAAAATATATTGATTAGCGAACTGTTTTAAATATTTGTCTTCTCTGCTAAGCTCCAACAGAGCATGCAATGTGTTTTCTTTACATCTTTTCAGTATCCAGCACAGGGCTAGTACCTAAAAACCAAGCAATCACTAGCCATCGAATGAATAGATCAATAAAATATGTATTTTATTAGTCATAAAATACTAATATATATTTTATTAGTTCCTACTTTATAAGTGAGGAAATCCAGTCTTAGTAAAAGTAAATAAAGCCACTTATCAAGTCAGGGCAGAATTGTGACCAGACTAACAACTATTGATTCCAATGCCAGTCAGATTTCAGCCAGACTGTGTGGCATTTGACAATCACAGAGTGTGGGGTAGTCATGGAGTTCTTGAAACAGATCAGGGTCAATTCAAATATTTGTGGTTTTGAAGGCATTACTTTTTCATTCACTTCTTCATTCAGAAAATATTTATCATGCATGTAACTGTCTACTTATTTTGTTTTGACTTGCGTTCCATCTGCTGCTATTGCACTAATCATTCAGCATAACTTCCTAATAACAACAGACATCTCTTTAAATCTCCTGTACCTGAAATTGTCAGTTGCCTCTCAATATCTCTTCTCTTGATTTTTCATGAAATATAATGTTGATTGTTCCTGGCTGCCTATGTGTCTACCCCAAACTGTATTTCCAAACCTCCCTTGAATATAGGTGTGCTCCTGAGACTAATTTTTATAGACAAGATATAAGTAGAAATGTTCTGTGGGATGAGACCTCCCCCTTAGAAGGTAGAGAGAGATGGCATGTTTTTCTTTCTCTCTGCATCTGTCCTTCTGTGGATGTGGTTTTGAGCTCTTGCATGCATCTTGGAGCATTAGGATAGAGGTCACAGCCTAGTGCAACACTAGAGGTAGCTTGAGTCTATCCTGGCATCTATGCTAACCCTGGGTATCACTGAGTGTATTTTGTTAAGGAGAAAAATGATTGCTGTCTTATCTAAGCAGTTGTTTTCTGGAGCGTCTTTTTTCCCCTTTACTTGTTGCCAAATGTAATGTTAACTGATACCCATCCTAAAAGAAATAAAGATGATTAAGCATTAACAAGTTTTCTGGCTTCAGGAGACATCAAAATAGAAACCATATATGCCAATAAAATGTCTTTCAATTGAATAAGTAATTTTAAGGCAAACTTTTCTATAAATAAGGTATAATTCATAAAATAGAGTGCTCAAAATAAAAGTTTTCACCAAAACAAATTTGATACATGAGAGAATTTCATTTCCATTTAAGAGCCTTTATTCCATCTTTATTGCAGTATAAATTGTGTATTATGAATATGATCTCATAACTAAATATGCAAAGAATAAAGAAAAATCAAATTAAAAAAATGAAAGTATAGATAATCCCATTAGATTATTCTAAGTCATTATGGAATGAAACATTTTTTAAAATATGAAAGAGAATGTGTCGTCCGAGTTTGAAGAATAATGTCGTGTGATTAGAAATGTTCTCCTGCACAAAGTCAGCACATTGTCTTGAAGAGCTCAAGGGGGAATTCATAGTTAGGTCATGTTTATATTTTTCATTCTTGCTGCTTTTGAATCAAAAGACCCTAATACCTGAGCCTGCACCAGAAGAAATGACCGTGCACCATCACAACTGCCTGTAGGGCAGGCTTCAAATATTGGCTCCTTGGGACAGGCTAAGGAACTCAGGGCTAATTGTTTCAGTACTATCTTTTGACGGCAAGTTGCATCCAAGCTGAGCCTTCAAGGGACATACTCACAACACATCCGTTCTCCTGAGTTTGGTTGCTCGCACTCTTGATCTCTCAAAACCGTCTGCCTTCTCACTTTTAACTGCCCACAGGCCCTGCTTTCCTACAGTCTGATACCCTGACCACATCTTGTGCAGGGTTGTCCTTACAAGGCAAGTGAGTCTGGTCCTCTCTCATGGTCATCTGACTGTCATTTGTACTTCATTTTCACTTGTATAGTTCAGACTGTATGTGACATCTAACCTTGATGGTCTCCTCTGCCAAATTACTTTCTCAGAGTAATTGTTCTTAAAATCTTAGCTAAGTTGATTCAGAAAGTGTTTATCAAGAGCCTGTGATGTGCCAGGGGCTGTTCTAGATCCTCGGTGGGTCTATCAGGTCTGTACAGTCTAAGCAATCTAGGTATCGGCATTGGCAGGTGGTTTCTTTACCACTCGTGTCACCTGGGAAACCCAACCCAGTGGTTAACCCCCTTCTATCTTATTTTGAAATTACACTTAAATAATGTGAACCTCTGTTGCCCCATTTTATAGACAAGAAGTTATTTGTCTGAGTCCTTGGCCTTTTCAGGGAATATTCTCCTAGAAAAGAAAGGAGAAGTGTCTCTTATTACAACAAATGGTGAATGGGAGAAAGAACAGCAGGAATCAATATTAGGAGTGAATATCTGAGATCACCCCACCTGTTGCGGGGGACCTCAGCAACCTCAGTGGTAAAGTAATCTGCCTGCAATGTAGGAGCTTTAGGAGATGCAGGTTTGACCCCTGGGGAGGGAAGATCTCCTGGAGGAGGATATGACAATCTACTCCAGTATTCTTGCCTTGGAAATTCCTTGGACAGAGGAGCCTGGCGGGCTACAGTCCATAGGGTTGCAAAGAGTCAGACATGACGGAAGCTACTTAGCACGCACGCGTGCACATTAAGGAGACCTCAGCAACAAACTGTGGAAGCAGAGTCCTGGTTACCTTGGTCTGGGTCTGGAAGTTCTCAGTGAAGTAAGGGGTTCTTTCAGCTACCGAAACCAAGAAACTTTGTTTCTATTTCACTACAAGTTTTAAATATTAAAAGAAAAATAAAAAGATTAAAGTCTTCCCAATCAGGGAAAAAGGTATTTTTTCCACTTTTGTGAGAGTATAATGCTCCTTTTTTCAAAATGTTAATTTGCTTTTTCATAGTATACTTTGTAATTAGTGAACAAAACTATAATGTACTGTAAGTATGGTTTGTAAAGGCTTAAATGACAGACTGTAGCATAATTTCAGTCCTGATGTGTTGTTAAATAACAATATATCCTAAGTGAATAAACTTAAAATAAGTAAGCCATTGAGTACTATTGGCCACCTGATAATTAAACTTGATCTAACAGGGACATCAAAAATAATTATGTGTACTAAGCATAAAGAGGCAGGTCAACTCCTCAGAGAGATGAGGTGAACTTGGACAGATGGACAGAATGCAAATCATGATGGATTTCTTACTGAAAAAAGAAATGCAATTTAAAGCCTTTTGCAAAATATGGTTTAGCTACTCCTAGTATTTAGTACAAATTACTATATATATATAGTGCTGAAACAAGATAGACTACCACATTTGAAACAACCAGGAAAACCATTCCTCTAGAGAATTTAGATTTTCAACTTTCCCAGGCAAAGAGTTAAGAACAAAATTACTTTTTAGTATATTTGCATTTGTTCCCTAGAGCTGCCATAACAAAGTACCAAAGACTGGGGCACATAACAGAAATTTACCTCCTCACAGTTGTAGAAACTAGAAGTCCAAAATCAAGGTCTTGGCAAGGTTGGTTTCTTCTGAGGGCTGTGTCCTTGACTTGTAAATGGCTGTCTTCCAGTTTCCTCGCGTGATTTCTTTCTGTGCGTTTCTGATGTTTCTTCCTCTTCTTATGAGGACACCAGCTGTATCGGATAGCGTGTTGCGTGCGTGTATATTCAGTCGCTAAGTTGTGTCTGACTCTATGGACTCTAAAACTTCATGGATTTTACTTCGCCAGGCTCCTCTGTCCTTGAAATTTCCAGGCAAGAATATTGGGATGAGTTCATTCTCCAGTATTGGATTGGGGCCCCATCCAAATGACCCCGTTTCACCTTAATTATCTGCTTAAGAATCCTATCTCCAAGTTCAGTCACATCTGAGGTGCCAGGATCAGGACTTCAACATACAAATTTTGGAGGAACACAGTTCAGTCCATAGCAGTGTTCAATTCGCAAATTATAAACAGTTTAGAGAACAAAATTATCACAGTGTAGAAATACATAAGGGGGAGATGTATTTGACTACCTTATCTAAGAGAGAGGTCATGATTGGCTGGTAGGGTGACCAGCCATCCTGGTGTGCCTGATTTTAGCACTGAAAGTTCTGTGTCCTGAGAATTTTCTCAAGCCAAAATGGTTGTGCACCTAGAATCAAGTGTTGGATGCCCTACAACCACTGCTAAGGTTAAAGATGTATTTTGTGAGCTAAAGCAGTATGGTATTATGGTAAACAAGATTACTCTTGAGTTCTTGAAATTTTGCTGCAAGTGTGAATTATGCTCAAACAGGCAGGCCTCCTTAATGATGATGAGCTAGAATCCAGTATTCCCAATGTTATTGGAAAGTTTAACAGATCTCCAGTTTGCTGTAAGGATGGCATATTCTTAGTTGCCTGCAAACCATTCTGAAATGTCTCTCAATGATAGACTGTGTCACCCAACTGTAACCTACCTCCTTTCTTCTTAGATTTGTTTCAGAGAGAATAATGCTCTTTTCCCAAACTCCAGGACTTATATTTGGGATGACCATAAGTCCTGCTTCTCCTTGGATAGTCTCATTTTACCTGTTATTTCAGGATAATTATTGATAAGTCCTCCCTCATTCTCAAATGATCCTTGTTGTAAGATAAAATGTATGGTCACACACATACTGTTTAGTTCTTCTGTTCCCAGTACTTCTTTTCCTATAACACAAAGATACTTTATTTTTCTTAATTTTTATTGGAGTATACTTGCTTTACAATGTTAGTTTCTGCTGTACAGCAAGGAGAGTGAGCTATACATATACAGTTAAATATACATGTATTTAACTTATATACAAAGTACATCATGAGAAACGCTGGGCTGGATGAAGCACAAGCTGGAATCAAGATTGCCAGGAGAAATATCAATAACCTCAGATATGCAGATTACACCACCCTTATGGCAGAAAGTGAAGAACTAAAGAGCCTCTTGATAAAAGTGAAAGAGGAGAGTAAAAAAAAAGTTGGCTTAAAGCTCATCATTCAGAAAACAAAGATCATGGCATCTGGTCCCATCACTTCATGGCAAGTAGATAGGGAAACAGTGGAAATAGTGGCAGACTATTTTTGGGGGCTCCAAAATCACTGCAGATGGCAACTGCAGCCATGAAATTAAAGACGCTTACTCCTTAGAAGAAAAGTTATGACCAACCTAGGCAGCATATTAAAAAGCAGAGACATTATTTTGCCCACAAAGGTCCATCTAGTCAAGGCTATGGTTTTTCCAGTGGTCATGTATGGATGTGAGAGTTGGACTGTAAAGAAAGCTAAGCACCAAAGAGTTGATGCTTTTCAACTGTGGTGTTGGAGAAGACTCTTGAGAGTCCCTTGGATGGCAAGGAGATCCAACCTGTCCATCCTAAAGGAGATCAGTGCTGAGTGTTCGTTGGAAGGACTGATGTTGAAACTGTAACTCCAATACTTTGGCCACCTGATGCAAAGAGCTGACTCATTTGAAAAGACCTTGATGCTGGAAAGATTGAAGTCAGGAGGAGAAGGGGATGGCAGAGGATGAGATGGTTGGAAGGCATCACTGACTCAATGGACATGAGTTTGAGTAACTCTGGGAACTGGTGATGGACAGGAAGGCCTGGCATGCCGCAGTCCATGGGATCTCAAAGAGTCAGACATGACTGAGTGACTCAACTGAACTATACATATACATAGATTCCTTCTTTTTTGCTTTTGCTTCCCATTTAGGTCACCACAGAGAAACTGAGTAGACTTTCCTGTGCTATACAGTAAGTTCTCCTTAGTTATCTATTTTATACATAGTAGTGTCAATCCCTGTCTCCCAATTCATCCCATTACGTTTCCTCCATTCCCTTCTTGGTGACTGTACACTTGTTCTCCACTTTTGTGTCTCTGTTTCTGCTTTGCAAAGAGGTTCATCTGTGCCATTTTCTGAGCTTGCCATTCACCGAAACATAGATTCCTTGACTCTCTGTGTGACTCTTCTCGTTATTGTCTGACTAGAATAGGGGCGATGGGGTTTGTGGATTTTATTTTAATCTTCCTACTTAGCCAGGTCTTATATAATATAATAAAGAAGGAAGCATATTTTTTCCATCATCTAAGAATCAGGGTATAGGAGCTTACAGTGAAGTAGGAAAAATATTAGAGAATTTATACCAATGCAAATAATTTATGTGTGTGCACAAAATATTTTTAATAATCATGGAATCTCAAAGGGTTACAGAAATTATCTAGTTGAATCCTCTCCTTTGCTAAGGAATAAACTGAGGCTTAGAAAAAGGAAGTGATTTGTTAGAGGGTATAACCTAACTTAATCCAGTTAAAGATTTCATGACCATCAATGAATTAGATATTTCCAATCCCAGGTCAGGTATTTTTACCATCATGATCAATTGTTCAGTCATTATCTGACCCTTTGTGATCCCATGGACTGTATAGCCCACCAGGCTCCTCTGTCTATGGGACTTTCCCGGCCAGAGTACTGGAGTGGGTTGCCATTTCCACCTCCAAGGGAGCTTCCTGACCCAGGGATCAAACCACCATCTCCTGTGTCTTCTGCATTGATGATTGATTGTTTACCACTGAGACACCTGGGAAGTCTGTTTAAACATAATAACTGTTTCCCTAGAACATCTTTTCTGGATTTCTTTGTTTCTTAAAATAACATATTTGTTATTCTAAATGTGAAACTAGTTTGTGTACTTCAGAAAACTTACAACCAAAAATTTAAAAAAAAAATTGTAAGTCACTTCCCAGAAATAATCACAAAATTATTTCCTTCCACTGTGTTTGCATTTTGGCACATGTGAGTGGTGTTTGTGTGTGTGTGTATGTGTATGCATAAATTTATAATTCCACCTGTTTATGTCATGCAAATTAAGAGAATTTCATTTTATGATGTGCATTAGCTAAATCTTTAAGCCCAAAATATATAGCATGAGAATATTTTCAGGCCGTTAAGTATTAACATATTTTATATAATGTCATTTATTAGTGACTCTGCATTTTTCTACTATATGCTATGCCAACATTTATTCAACTGTCATGACATTATCACTGAAGACGTAAACAATTTCCCCCCCTTTTTTTTTTGTTATATAAGCAATGTGGCCAGAAAAACCCTTTACATGGTACTTGTAAATTATTACTTATAGCTATATCACTAGTTACCTGAAGTGGAAAGTTGCTAATCCGAAGACTTTACATTCTTAGTGTTTAAAAAATATATTGCATATGACCACTCAAGAAGTTTGTGCCAATATATACACCTCAGTACTATGGAAGTATTTCTGTTTTTCTGCAACCCTTGACAACACTGGCAGTTATCTTTTGACTGGGACACTTTGATAGAGAGAAATGGTGTATGATTGTCTTAATTGGCATTAATTTTACTATGGTTGTACTGGTACAGATTTATATGTTTATAGGTCTTTTGTGAAATGCTTATTTCTATTTTGTAAACTTTTTAATCCTGTCAGATTATCTTCAGTTCAGTTCAGTCACTCAGTCGTGTCCGACTCTTTGTGACCCCATGAACAGCAGCACGCCAGGCCTCCCTGTCCAACTCCCGGAGTCTGCTCAAACTCATGTCCATCGAGTCGGTGATGCCATCCAGCCATCTCATCCTCTGTCGTCCCTTTCTCCTCCTGCCCCCAATCCCTCCCAGCATCAGGGTCTTTTCCAATGAGTCAACTCTTTGCATGAGGTGGCCAAAGTATTGGAGTTTCAGCTTCAGCATCAGTCCTTCCAGTGAACACCCAGGACTTATCTCCTTCAGGATGGACAGGTTGGATCTCCTTGCCATCCAAGGGACTCTCAAGAGTCTCCTCCAACACTACAGTTCAAAAGCATCAATTCTTCAGTGCTCAGCTTTCTTCACAGTCCAACTCTCACATCCATATGTGACCACTGGAAAAACTATAGCCTTGACTAGACGGACCTTTGTTGGCAAAGTAATGTCTCTGCTTTTTAATATGTTTATCTTACCTCTTAGCAATAAATCTTTATAATAATACAGTAATGTATTAACATAAACACTCCCTGGACTGAAGATATATTATAAAACTTTAACTTGAAAAATAATATTTTTCCATTCAATTTCAATTATCTGTCTTTTTTAATTTGAAGAAATTTCTAAAGTTTTATTATGTTATTATTTTGTCTTTTTTACTCCATCCTGAGTGTTGCTTTTGTTGTTGTTCAGTCACTCAGTCATGTCTGACTCTTTGCAACCCCATGGACTGCAGCACACCAGGCTTCCCTGTCCTTCACCATCTCCTGGAGTTTGCTCAAACTCATGTCCATTGAGTCCAGTGCTCTTATCCTCTGTTGCCCCCTTCTTCTCCTGTCCTCAATCTTTCCCAGCATCAGGGTCTCTTCCAATGAGTCGGCTCTTCACATCAGGTAGTCAATGTATTAGAGCTTCAGCATCAGTCATTTCAATCCTGAGTAATACAGAAATACCCTATACTAGTGAATGCATTTTTATTGACTGCTTCACTCATTTTTACATGTACATGTTGCTCCATTTAGAGATTCATAATACATATAAATACTGTGTGAGACAGGAATGTTATTTTATATCTTTTCTTAAACAGTAGTTATTTATGTCAATAATAATCATTGAAAACCCCCCCTTTACCTATTTAAAAAGACCCTTTTCAACTTACTTCAGATACTATAGCCCTACCATACATTTTAATATGTTCTGTAATAAACTTCAGTGTCCTACATAAACTTTTTCTTTTAGAAGTGACTTTGGATATTTCATGCTTATTTGTGTGTATGCATCTGTGTGTATATCTTAGTATTTATTATTTAAACTACTAGTGTCCAGAAATATTATATAGTGATTCTAATTATTTTTTCAATTAATTATCTTATGTTGTATATGTTACCAGTTGCATCTATAAACATTGAAATTTGAATTTCAGAGTTTTTTCTGTTATCTTTGTTTCATTTGGAAAAGTCATAAAGTTACAGAATAGTAATGGTGCTGAAAAGCACCCTTATCTCATCTTGGACTTAAATATATGTGAGGTGTCTATTGTGATATGCACTGTTAGTATCTGGTATATATTCTTTATCAAATTGGCATCCTGTTCTTTTTTACTAAGAGAATTTTTTTTAATTCAGAGATAAATTTTGTCTTCTATTAAATGTCTTTTAATCCTTTTTCTCTATTTAATCTTCCTTAAGATATTATAGTTCTTATTTAACCCAATTAAGGTAATAAAATACATTAAGATTTTAGAATTGTATACTATCTTTTCTTACATGGAATAAATTTTACAATTGTGGATTATAGTCCTCCCAGACTTTATTTGGGCTTCCCAGGTGACTCAGTGGTAAAGAATCCACCTGCATTGCAGGAGACCCAGATTCAATCCCTAGGTTGCCAAGATCCCCTGGAGAAGGAAGTGGCAACCTGCTCCAGTATTCTTCCCTGGAAAATTCCATGGACAGAGGAGCCTGGGCTACAGTCCATGGCGTCACAAAGAGTTGGACATGACTTAGTGACTAAATAACAACAATAAATTTTATTTGTAAAATTATATCTGTGTCACATTTATGAGCATCTATGTTAATTATATTGTTTCATTAACACTTATACATACATTGTCAACATTTGTTAGCTTCCATCATTGATTGGGATATTTTTTTGAAAACCTAGGTAGTATTTTTTTTTTTTTTTTTTTTGCTGAAAAGATAATTTTTTTTTTTATTTTTTATTTTTTTTATTTCAACTACAGAGGGCAGGTCTTTATTCCCAATCCCGATCCCCCCTCCCACCTCCCTCTCCACCCGATTCCTCTGGGTCTTCCCAGTGCACCAGGCCGGAGCACTTGTCTCATGCATCCCACCTGGGCTGGTGATCTGTTTCACCATAGATAGTATACATGCTGTTCTTTTGAAATATCCCACCCTCACATTCTCCCACAAAGTTCAAAAGTCTGTTCTGTATTTCTGTGTCTCTTTTTCTGTTTTGCATATAGGGTTATCGTTATCACCTTTCTAAATTCCATATATATGTGTTAGTATGCTGTAATGGTCTTTATCTTTCTGGCTTACTTCACTCTGTATAATGGGCTCCAGCTTCATCCATCTCATTAGGACTGGTTCAAATGAATTCTTTTTAATGGCTGAGTAATATTCCATGGTGTATATGTACCACAGCTTCCTTATCCATTCATCTGCTGATGGGCATCTAGGTTGCTTCCATGTCCTGGCTATCATAAACAGTGCTGCGATGAACATTGGGGTGCATGTGTCTCTTTCAGATCTGGTTTCCTCAGTGTGTATGCCCAGAAGTGGGATTGCTGGGTCATATGGCAGTTCTATTTCCAGTTTTTTAAGGAATCTCCACACTGTTTTCCATAGCGGCTGTACTAGTTTGCATTCCCACCAACAGTGTAAGAGGGTTCCCTTTTCTCCACACCCTCTCCAGCATTTATTGCTTGTAGACTTTTGGATAGCAGCCATCCTGACTGGCGTGTAATGGTACCTCATTGTGGTTTTGATTTGCATTTCTCTGATAATGAGTGATGTTGAGCATCTTTTCATGTGTTTGTTAGCCATCTGTATGTCTTCTTTGGAGAAATGTCGTATTTTTATTATTATTCAAAATGATCAGTTTCTTGAGAACTTAGCAGACTATGCTTATCGTACCGATCAAATCAGTGCCTATTTGGTAGTTCTTGTGCGTATTTGTCTGTCAGTCAGGGTAGGCTAATGTACTCAAAATGCTTAACACAGCAAGCATTTAATCATTGTTTAAGTCATCATATAATGCAGCGTATCAGGGACAGGGAGACTATGCTCCCTGGCGTTCAAAGTCCCATGCTCCTTCCACTGTGTGGTTTTGCCCTTTTACTGATTCTCAGAGCCAACCTGTTAAGCTAGCTTGTGGGGAGACAATGAACCATATATGGGAGGTTACCATGGGCCATATGTTGTAAGTGGTTCATACCCTTTCTGCTCAAATCCATCTGTGTGATCAGGAAGAAGAATAGGTATCTATGAACACTGATACTCTCTGTCAAGTGAATTAATTTTAGTCACATATTTTTACTAGAACATAATGTGATGCCTTAAAATATTTAGAAGCATTAGGAGAGAGTTGTATGGATTTTTTTTTTTTTTTGGTCTGTGGTTAAATCCTTTTCCTACCTTCCTCAGTCCCATCTCCCTTACTTTCTGCCTGGTTTTCATCTCCTCTGTTCTTTCTCCCTCCATGTTTCCTTGCTCCCTGCTTCCCCATCTGTCTCCTTTCTTTTTTCTCCCAATACTAAGTATATAACCTTTCCGTGACTTCAAAAAGCAGCAAAGACTGTCTTATCACTGATGTCTACACAATGTCTAGCACTGTGCCCTTCTCAAGTTAGGTATTTGCTGAATGACTGTATTGGACTTAAATTGAATCAGCCATGTCCTGGGTTGCTCTACGTGCCTCCCAGTTGTTTGCTCTGCTGCTGCTGCTGCTAAGTCACTTCAGTCATGTCCAACTCTGTGCAACCCCATGGACGGCAGCCCACCAGGCTCCCCCGTCCCTGGGATTCTCCAGGCAAGAACACTGGAGTGGGTTGCCATTTCCTTCTCCAATGCAGGAAAATGAAAAGTGAAAGTGAAGTCGCTGAGTTGTGCAGCCCACCAGGCTCCTCCGTCCATGGGATTTTCCAGGCAGGAGTACTGGAGTGGGGTGCCACCGCCTTCCCCAGCTGTTTATTCTACCTGCAGTAATATCCCCAACATCCTGTGCATGTGGCCAGATCCACGTTCCTGCGACATCGTCCTGCTCTGCCCTAGCCTCCTGCGCACAAATATTCAAGAGCTCCCAGCACCTCTCAGATTAAATAGATGCGGCCATACTCCTCACCTGTGCAAGGGCACTCTATTCTGAGGTAATAAGCTCTATTTTTCACTACTCATGCATACTTGCTTTGTGTTTTAACCATACCTAGACCTTTTTATTACCTCACTTATACTTGTCTTTTTTTTTTCTTTTTTTTACAATATGCTTTCATTTTCCTCCAGCAAACTGCTCAGGTAGGCTTTTCCTCTGAAATGTCATCATATTGATACTTGTGCCTCTTATTGGTTAACTCATTTTCTAAGGAGTTACTGTTTCCTCCCTGAAATCCACAACTCAGTGGCCTCCCTCTCCTCTTTCTCTCACAATGGCATGTGGCACAATAGAGGAGCTTTTAACCAGAGAGAAAATTTATACTAATATCTTCTGTGCCCCCTGATCATTCACAGAAGAAGCATACATTTTGGCAGCTTTCTCTAATATTAATCTGCCTTTTTTATGTTTAGAATAAGCCTAAAGACCAATTCAAAGCATCTATTTGGGGAATCCTAGTCTCAGATGAAGCTGATGGAGAGGTAGTTATGCCAGATTCGTGAACACAGCTGAGTTCTTATAAGTGGTACTAAAAATAAAAGCATAGGCTCTCATAATTCTTTTTGGGACTTCTAGCTCTTAATTCCAAATGAAAAAGGGGAGAATTTAAACCAACTTTTAGATAAAAAGTATCTACTTAACCCAGAAAGAAATGTATTGTGAGAAAGGCAGTGTGACCGCAGACCTCCTTACTAAATTAACCGGTAATGTCCATTTCTCATAAAAAGGTTTATATTTTATTTATACTTGATATTTCAGTAGATCTAACATAATTTCCAATTTAGATATGGGAAAACTCAAAATGTGCAGAAATTACAGCTTATTGCCTGGGGTAAGAAGGGTAGAAATTCACCTTTTTACAATTCAATCAAATGCAGAATAAGAACAGTTAATAATTGTAGAATATGAATAATCAGATAAGACATTTTCTAGTGAAAACTCATAAATTTTATTTTCGGCATACATTAAAATTCAGTTAAAATTTAAAATCATAGCATATCTTGAGCCACTGTTGAATAGTTGCTGTATCTATAGAAATCTATTTTAGAGATATACGACTACAAATTATAGAATGTCAGCATGCAATTTGATTTTATGTGCTTTTCTACTAATATAAATAATGAAGCATGCTGAGAGCATTCAAATACATTCAGCTGAGTATAATTAAAACACTGAGGTATAACATGTTTTTTTTTTAAAGAAACAAATTAAGTACTAAAATGAAGTAGGTAGAAATATCAGCAATTCAAGGCGATAACTATGTTGTGATTACAGTATTGTGAATAGACTAAATCTAATATTTTGGTGTAAATGAAATCAGTGATAGCTGGAAAGTTAATGGAAGCAGTGCCTTTATATTTTCTGTGAATAATGGAGAGGCTTCATTTCAGGAACACACAATTTTTTGCCATCTCTGGAATTAAGTCTCCATGGTACTCTGAATAAGCATTCTCGCCCAAATGGAACAAACTCTCTGATGAAATTGGCCACTGGGGCCTACAACAAATAATTAAAATGGGATTTGGGAATCAGTTGGTTTTTTTGTGTCCAACGCTCCCCATTGGGTTAGCTGAATGAGGGCAAATCAGCTTCTTCAGACCATGCAAAGAACGCAATTCAACTTCCTGCTGGTCACCACTGATTGCACCGTGGTTGTGGCTGTCCACTGCAGGCTGAAGGCAAACTTTCATTTGGGGTTTGTTGCTGAGGCCCACTGAAGGACCAACTATTTATTTGGGCTGCCAGACCCAATTTAGAGTAAGAGGTACTGATATTGTGATAACAAAGGGTATATGACTGTGTTCTATCCTGTCATATGGGTTACTTGTGTCCTTCCATGTAACAAAAAGTCCTGGGTTCCTGTGTCATCTGTGTTGTGATCTCTAATCTCAACCTTCACCCTGATTTCCTAATAGTCCATTGGGATTTATGAGAACTGATAGGTAGGAAATGGCTAAGAAGGTGACCTTATTTTGTGTCTACTAAAGTGAAAGTGAAAGTGAAGTCACTCAGTCGTGTCCGACTCTTCCCAACGCCATGGACTGTAGCCTATCAGACTCCTCAGTCCATGGAATTTTCCAGACAAGAGTCCTGGAGTGGATTGCCATTTCCTTCTCCAGGGGATCTTCCAAACCCAGGGATCAAACCCGGATCTCCTGCATTGAAGGCAGACGCTTTACTGTCTAAGCCACTAGGGAAGCCCTTAGTCTTCTAACAAAACATCAAATGTTTATGGTTTTTTTGGGGGGACAGCGTTGGAGTAAATGTGTCAATCATTCCCATAGCAGAATCTACTGACTCTAAATTTGAGACTAAAATTCTAAAGTTGGAGCTAGAATCTTAGTAATGTAAATACAGGCTTCTACATTGTTTGCTTATTTTTTGACACTAGTGTTTTTAAAAAATATTTGTTTATTTGGCTGTGTCGGGTCTTAGTTGTAGCATGCGAGATCTTTGCTGTGCACAGACTTCTTTCTCTCGCTGTGGCACACAGGCTCCGGAGTGCATGAGCTCTGTAGTTGGGCCACACAGGCTTTGTTGCCCCCACAGCATGTGGGATCTTAGTTTCCTGACCAGGGATCAAACCCATGTTCCCCTGCGTTGCAAGGCAGATTCTTAACTCCTGGACCACCAGGGAAGCCTCAGGCCTCTACACTGTTTGACCTTGCTGGGCCCTCTTATTCCTAGATCCAGAGTCTTCCTCCTTTTTGAGAAATCTTTATCTACCGATTGACTCATATCCTAAGTAACTTCCTGAGAAACGGTGATTGGGAAGCAAATTTACTTAGTCCTTATGTAGATCCCCTTTTGGAGGTAAACAGTGCCTTCTCCTCTTCATCTAAAAACACTGACTTTGTCTATGGACTGATGCTCAACTACCTCTTGTGTTTCATTTCCTTAAATATACCTCTTCTTTTTGGAACTGCCATTCCAACTTATTTATATACAAAGCAAAAGTGAAAGTGAAGTCGCTCAGTCGTGTCCGACACATTGCGACCCCATGGACTGTAGCCTACTAGGTTCCTCCATCCATGGGATTTTCCAGGCAAAAATACTGGAGTGAGTTGCCATTTCCTTCTCCAGGAGATCTTCCCAACCCAAGGATTGAATCCAGGTCTCCTGCATTGTAGGCAGATGCTTTACTATCTGAGCCACCAGGAAAGTCCATATACAAAGCAAAGAATGATATAAAACATGATTTATCAAAATGCCATATATAGAAGTGGACAACATGGATTCTGCCAGTTGCAAACTGTGATCTATAAAATTTTTAATCTCTTTGAGCTTTAAGTTTCTCATCTGTGTATAGAAATAACTATAGATAATCTAGAAGTTTTTTGTGACACCTATACAAAAAGCATGTCAAGCACCCAGCATGATGCCTGGCACAGATAGCCAATATGACAGTGGATAATATTGATATATTGATATTTTTTATCGGGAGTTGAGATTGAAAAAAAGGGCATCAAACTTTAATATTATAAAATTTTCACTATTCTCTTCTCTTATATAGCTTCTTTGGTTATACAAAATCTATGTATAATATTTAGAAAGTCCTTGAATATCTACTTTAATTTGAAATTTAAAAAAAGTTTTTAAAAATTTGAAGAAAACTGAATACCAAGAAGTCTTGAAATAGTTATCTTTAACTTTGCTTACTCATTGCTTTCCAATCATATTGACAAAGGAGCACTTTTGTGTGTGTCCACCGTACCTGTTAACAAACTACATGTGTGATGTTACATTTAATGACACTTCACACTTATGGAATCACTGTAGTTCACATGTAATAGAAGTCTAATAGAAGTAATAGTGTTAGTTGCTTGGTTGTGTCTGACCCTTTGTGATCCCACAGACGGTAGTCCACCAGGCTTCTCCGTCCATATGATTCACCCGGCAAGAATACTGGAGTGGATTGCCATTCCCTTCTCCAGAGGATCTCCCCAAGCCAGAGATCAAACCCGGGTCTCCTGCGTTGCAGGCAGATCCTTTACTGTTTGAGCTACAGGGAAGACCTATAGAAGCCTAACCGTGAATGGAAGAATCTGTCCTTGAAAGAAAGAGGCTCTTCTTACCTTCATTCTAGATTACAGATGCAGGATATCTCCTACACTTCAACTGTCCACATTCTACCCATTCTTCTTCCCGGATTAAATGCCATCCATAAACCTCCCTTCAAAGAAAGGAATTTCCCTTCCTCTGACTTCCAGAATATACAGTTGGTACCCTGCCATTTAGCATTTGATTATATTCTGTCTTGCTTTGTTTTATTATTGTCTGTGTATGAATCATTATAATGGCAGCTCCATGGAGTAGAGGAGTGTGTTTGTTATTGATTTTTATCCCATTCTAACAAAATCTGGCACAGAACTGGGAAAAAGATGCTATTGTTGGATTTGCACCTTTTATCTTCTCCTTCTATAAGCCCTGTACTTTCCTCTTACCATCCGAGGACTTATTGCCCAAAATGGTGCTCAAAGATCCCGCACATCAGCAGAAAAACAAAATAGTGAGTGAAATTACCCAGTTTCTGCAGAACTCATAAACATCGGAATGTAGGTCACAGTCATTGCCTGATGTGCTGTGTGTGTCATGTTCCAACAAAGCAGCTGCCACGAGTAGCCAACCCCCCGGAAAACAGCACGGCCCCCAAAAGAGCAGCCATTCGGAAACACATTTTCATTGACAATTTGGGGAAGTTGGGCATTCACTTAAGAAAAAGCCATAATTCTGTAAGAAATGAGCAATTTATGCACATTATAATCAAATTTATTTTTATATCCAGCTACTCCTACATGTGGCATAATTCAGTCTGGGAAATCATGCTAATTAGTTAGAAATCCATTACATTGTAAGTCTTGTAGCAGATGCAAATACTGTTTCAAGTGTTCTCACCTCCATAATGCTTGTGCTTTTATTAGAATGCATTCCCAACATGGACAGTTTGTTGGTGAACCAGGCTTGAAAGTGCATTTGAGGGGAAAACACTCACAAAAACCATTGATAGCAGTTCTTTTCATACATTTTTAAAAAATGCATTGTGCTTCAAAATACGAGGGCAGCTCCACCCGCCAGAAGATTAGTCAGAGCAGTGAACTTTCCTAGTCAAAATAATAATCATGATAGTAATACTGCTAGGTTCTAATGACCAATGAAATATGCATCTTTGCTGAAGCCAACATCTGGGCATGCTCTTTGCAGTCACTGGAGGAAACTAATGAGCCCCAGATTAGGAGCAGAAAGACTGAGCTCCAGAAGTAAGAACACCGATCTGGGTCACCCTTGCCAACTCACTAATCTCATAGATGCTGGATTTCATCCACTATAACTCAAAATAATATAATGCATTATCTTCCTCACAGAGCTGTTGTGAATTTAAATTAGGATAGATATGTAGCTTTTGATTAAAAAAACAAAACAACAGCAACACTCCAGTGTGGTTTACTTTTGGATTATTGAAAATATCTCAGTCTTTTAAAGAAGTAAAACTAATCGTATTACCTCTGTTAAGGACATAATAAACTGTGCATTAATTATATTTTAAGATAAATGATAAATAGCAAGGTCTAACTGAGTAACTCTACTGATCAAACTTCTGTTTAATTGGTAAGTCACATCTGACTCTTTTGCAACTCCCGTGGGCTGTAGCCTGCCAGGCTCCTCTGTTCATGGGATTTCCCAGGCAAGAATACTGGAGTGGGTTGCCATTTCCTTCTCCAGGGGATCTTCCCAACCCAAGGAACGAACTTGCATCTCTTGTGTTTCCTGCATTGGCAGGCGGATTCTTTACCACTGAGTCACTGACCAAACTGCTACTTGATAAAAGATTTTATGCTGAGTTAGGGCTTTGGGATCCACAGGCTAATATGCGGGAAGGGTGAATTTGGTGAAATTCATGTTTTAGATCAATATTAAAAAAAAATCAACAGACATGAACATGTTCACTCTTCTCTCCTCACTGCCCAACCATCACCACCACCAAGGTCCTGGGCAGTCAACCCCAGATTCCTATATGCCCAGCACCAGTGATTGGCACCACTACCTCTTAGAAGCCCTAAGCCAGAAACTTTTCCCTGTCCATCTGCCTCTCTGTCTAGTCTATCAGTACCTACCCTTAATTCTATATCCTAACCATCTTTAAAGCCTACCTCATCGCCTGTGCCCTGCCTCTGCATTATATTTTCTCAGATCACTGTCTAATTTCCTCCAGAAGTCCTTTATTACCTCCTCACTGGTCTCTATGTCTCCAGGGCTTTTTCATCCACCACCACTCCCTTCAAAGCCATCACTGGTCTTCTAAAGTGCAATTTTATTTTAAATGGCTACTTTTAAACTTTAAACTATTTAAATGGCCCCAAGGAGCCTCAAAATAAAGTACCCGTGTGATTGGTCCCTATTCGTTTCTCCAGCTCTTTCTCTTTTTGCCACAGGCTCTGTGTGAATGCCTTTCCTGGAGTTTCTGAAAGTCCCACACTCTCTCTCACTTTAAGCCTTTTGCATAACTTAGTTTCGACTCTGGTGGTTTCAATCCTCTCCTATCAAGTTGGCTTCTTTTACCTTCAGTTTTCAGCTGAAAGATGCATTGTCCTGAGGAGCATGTCCTTGTCTCTCCAGACTTCACTGACCTTTGCTTTCAATGATCCTCAGTATGTTCCTTTGTTTTCCCTTATCCCACATCACACTTCCCTGTATACTGGTCTCAGTCTCCTAGGGAAGTGGGAGGATGTTGGGGAAGATTGTGTCTCTCTCACTATTCTTTTCTCAGAGTTTGTCACGAGTAGGTATTTATTTTCTTGAATAAAAGTGTTCTCTTGACAAAGGTGAATGAATAAAGAAAATAATCTCAGTTAAATAACAGATTTAAATCATTTTCATAATGCTTCTCCAGCCTGCTCCAGAAGCTCAGTGATGTCAGTGGGAACTTTCAAAACATCACAGTAGCACAGGTTAATCTGTAACATTGTGAATTCTCTTGTACAATGAGAAAGACCTCAGAAATCAAGGCTCCAATGTTACATATGTTAACTGGGCTTCTGAGTCCACATCTATGGAAACTACATGAAAGATTAAAAAAAAAAAAAAAAAAGAATCTCTCAGCACCCCTCCTTGCCCTGGATATAGTCACACCTATCTTTAAAACAAACAAAAAAACACTACCCCTTTAAGATATATTTAAAATTGGACATCCTGTGGGTAATCAGTCATTTCTAGAATTTTAGTAATAAAACAGTGACTGAGAGTTAAAATATTAGAAGTGTCCTTCTGAGGCCACTGAGGAGTGTTTAGTAAGTCATTATTCCTTTCCATCTTCATCATCTTTGACCTTTGAGAATACAGGCAATCTGCACACATCACAAAGAACTCCTAGTGCAGAAGTTAATTAAGCCTTGCAAAGCCATTAGAGATAAGTATTTGCTGGCCTCTTGTCTTGGTTTCACAGTTGAATCCTATGCGCTTGTATACTCTTGCTGTCAGACACTCAGGGTGGGTCCTGGCTTGGTTGACAGAAACCAAACCAAACAAATGAAAATTCAGTTGCCACTGTATATCCACGGTTTCTCGGTTAGTTCAAGTCTGAGTGATAACTTTTTTTTCTTTCAGCTAATTCAGTCGAGAAGAATTATAGGTGACTACAACTGGTGGCCCATGACATGCACAAATGTCAGTGATGTATGTGAGTAGAGATCAGAGACAATTTCTTGCTTAAGAAGCAGTTAGCATTAGAGCTCACCAGTGACTATGTACATGAGAATCAGTCATGTATTCTCTTTTTCATGACTACAGCAAAGGGTCATTCAAACCCTGAGAGTATTCCCATATTTCTGAATAGACCTAGAAATCCCTCTATTGGGAGGAGGAAGGATAGAAGCCCTTCCTTCCATGCAAATCATAGGCAGAGACTTGCTCAAGAGAATTCACCAACTCCACTCATTGCATAAATGATGCTTCTCCCCAAGAGTGACTTTTGACATGGTAAGGGGCTGGGAGCATGTGGTCACCTCTCTGGGTGTGATCAGAGAGAGGAGAAAGGCTCAGAAGGAGATCCTGGTAACTGACAACCCTGATAATGATCTCCTGGATTGTGTTCCTGCAGGTCTTGGAATATGAAACCTACATATCAGCAGGCACTTATGTAAAAACAGACACGTGTGCACTGCCCCCAGTCATGAGCCTGGTAAAGAGAGGGACGTGGAAAAGAGCACATGATGTGTGTGCACTCTGCCCTGGGAGACTTGCAGATTCCCTGAATGCGTAACACTCCAAAACATGAGACAACACAGAAAGACAAAACAATGTGTCACCTATTTCCCCATTCACTTGTTTGTCATCGATTCATAGAGACTCTTCTTGAATGGGAAGTACTTTATTGGGACAACTGTAGAAAGTGGACACAAATACAAATAAAACATAGTCATTTTAAGTGCGTGTTCGGTTCAGAAGTGAACTGAGGCACCAACTAGGAGACTACATACAAAAGGGCCAGAATTCTCATGGCCTGGGGGGAGCTGTTGATTAAAGAAGAAAGTCAGGAATAAGAGTGAGGTTTAAGATACGTGGAGAATGTAGATCTTGTTTCCCTTCTGGGTCAGGCAGTCATTTGGGTTGGGGGAATGAGACTGTGGAATGAGATTGAGAAGAGAAGTCACTGGTGTCCAGAAAAAAAACCAAAACACTAGTATCTCTTTTTTGCCTCCAGTGACACATGGGGGTTGTATAACTCTGCTTTTGATCCCTTCTTTTGATAATTGCTGAGTGGTCAGTGTTTCCCTGATGCTGGGAAAGATTGAAGGCAGGAGGAGAAGGGGACAACAGAGGATGAGATGGTTGGATGGCATCACCGACTCGATGGACACGAGTTTGAGCAAACTCTGCGAGTTGATGGACAGGGAAGCCTGGAGTGCTGCAGTCCATGGGGTTAAAAAGAGTCAGACACGACTGAGCAACTGAACAGAACTAAGTCAGTGCTCGGTGTTTTGTTTAACTCATGTATTCATTCCTTCAATTATAGACTCGTTTTCTATTATGTTTTCAACATGGAACATGCTTTACCACTTTAGCTGTGAAAGGGTGGGCATGTTATTTTAACTCTCAGAGCCTTAGTTAATTAAAAAAAATACATGTATACCTTTTTTTAGAGTTTGTAAAGTGTTACATGAATGATTTCACTGTTTAAAGCAATCATGAAGTTTTATATCATAAAGTTGAACATAAAGCTTTCTGCTAGAACTTGGTGCATGATGTTTGTGGTGCATAATTTGGGGTCTGAAAATTATTGGTATATTTTGAATCTTATCATCAAAGTCATGCCATCTACCTAAGACAATGAGATAGTTAGTTAAAAACACAGGGATGGGGATTATCAAGCTTTTTTATTAAAAATGATGATAGTAGACGATCAGTATAATGTTACCACAGAGGGACTGGCCACTGCCAAGAAAATCGTCAATGGAAAGACCAGGGAATCTCTTTGGTTCTATTTCCTTTCATATAGGCAGCTTCTAAAGTCTCAGAATGGGGCTTGTTTTCCTCAATTTGTGTGTGTGTGTGTTGTGTGTGTATGTATGTGTGCTTGATTTGGATTTTAGGTAATTTCAAGTTAGTTCAGATGAAATTGATGAGCATTTCTGTGTATACCACCTCTTGGCCTAGCTCAGACATCCTGAGCCGTTGAAAATATGTATCAGGCTTTTCTGAACAACCATACACCTATACAGTAATGTCATGTGAAGGAAAAAACAAATATTAATGCCAAGAGATTCTAGCCAAAAGTGTTCTCAGATCTGTGAACAGTACCTGTGGCTGCTTCAAAGTCAATGCATAAGTAGGATGCTTTAACTCATCTCCATCTCTCTTTCCTTTGTCCTCCTCCTCCATGTCTCTCTTTTTCTTCTCTCCCTCCATTTCTCCTTCTTTAACAAAAGTGTGTTTTTCTTAATACCCTTTTGTTAAACAGGGCAGCAGAGGATGAGATGGTTAGATAGCATCACCAACGCCATGGGCATGAACTTGAGCAACCTCCTGGAGATACTGGAGAAAAGGGAAGCCCAGTGCGCTGCAGTCCATGAGGTCGCAACAAGTCGGACATGACTTGATGGCTAAACAGCAAGGATATTTTTCTTAAAGTTTATGTCAGTTCCAAAGCTTGAAACACTTGTATCATATTTACATTTCATACTGTTTAAGCACACCTTAAACAAAGCTCAGTATATAAACCTATTGACTCATGAAAATAAGTTCATTAATAGGGATCATTTGCATATCAGCAAAATCCTTATTTTTGCAAAGGAGAGTCTATCAGATTGCCTTTTAATAGAAAGTTTCCCCAGCATGTACAAATGTGAATTCCTTTTCAGTAATTTCTATGTATCTTTTTAGGAAGACATCTGTTGTGTGAAACAAGACACACCTGCCTATCTAATTTCAAATGTCAGTGTAGTAAACACTTATGAATTACTGATGAAAAAAGAAATATATTCTCAGCCATGGTAGTCCATCTCTCATCCTTGTTACCAGAGAGATTTTTAATAAAGTGCCTTACATTCAGTATCACTTCACAAGTCACTTTCCTATTGTTTTAGCAGGCAGGACATTTTCCTAGATTTTAGTTCAGGAGTGAATGATTCAATGTGACTTGTACTTACCACCATTGTACATTATCATAAAACTATTATTCAAATGCCCTGAACAAAGGTTTCTAATCTTCAACCAAAGGCATACACTTCACTGCCAGTTTTGACATCTTAAGAAATTAATCAAGATTTTGTAGGCATCAAAAGATGCATAGGTAGAATGGTTCTTTAAAGTTTCTTTTTTTTTTTTTTTTTCAGTCAGTGAAGTAAATTGCTGACTCCTTACTTTTAACTTCCAAGAAAATTTGCAAGCTGTATTGTAAGTGCATGCCTTAAAGTCTAAAGACTTATCTTGGCATATGAAAATGGGGTTGCAAAAGAAAAAAGTAATTACTTCATGCAGATAACTGCACAGGATAATCCTAGGTGGTTGATCTGGAGTTATGCTAAGATAGAAGAATTGGGCTCTGTTAGGGAAATTATAAAATGAATTTAAGAAGGAATAAGAAGAAAGGCTATTTTGGAGTATAAAAATAATGAGTTTGATCTGAACATAAAGTTTTCTGTTAGAACTTGAATCCTTGAGGCAGGGATCTAGTCAATTAAAATTTGCCTAGGGTAGAGTGAAAAAAGTAAAAGTAGTGAAAGTATTAGTCACTAAGTCGTGTCTGACTGACTGTGACCCTATGAACTGTAGCCTGCCAGACTCTTCTGTCCAGGCAAGAATACTGGAGTGGGTTGCCATTCCTTTCTCCAGGGGATCTTCCCGACCCAAGGATCAAACGTAGGCCTCCTGAATTGCAGGTGAACTTTACCATCTGAGCCACCAGCAAAGCCTCAGATAGAGTGATCCCTGTTAAAGAATCATATTTCTCTTTTGGGACAAGCAGCATAAAATCTATGAAACCCCATGAAAATTATTTCATTTTCTTTGATCTCTTCACAAGTGATATTCTTGAGTACCTAGAACCCTCTTGCCTCTCTTCTTCACATGCCCAACTCTGACTCTCCTTTCAGAGCCTGTGGACATGGACAGGAATATTTCCCTCTCCTTAGACATCCAACCATGATTAGATTAAAATCCAGATAATGAGCCCCAGAATATCCCCATATTTCTCTTTCTGAGCACTTTGTTCACTTGAAATCATCTTAGAACTTATTTGTAATTAATGCCACTGATTTTTATTTTATTTTTATTTTTTTAATGCCACTGATTTTTAAATATCTGTTTTTACTGCTGACCAGGGCTGCGCTTGTCATATGTATCAACAAAAACTCAGAACCTAGCCTAGTGCTGGGTGCCTCACAGGGGCATATAAAATTTTGCTCTTTGGTCAACTGGAAGAAATTCAAAATTAATTATGTATTAAGCACACACACTCATTTGAAGAGAGTATATTTCAGGGTCAGTGATCCCTTGGCTTCTGATCACTCTTATGTGGAAGTGTTGGCAGTAGCAGCCATTTAGCCATCATCACAGAAAAAGCATAGTCTAAAGCTAAGGCCATAGCTATGGACTTCAGACTTTGTGACTGAAAAGTAAAATTAAGCAGGGATTTCCCTGGTGGTCCAGTGGCTACGACACAGTACTCCCAACACAGGGAGTCCAGGTTTGATTTCTGGTCAAGGAACTGGATCCCACATGCCTCAGTTAAGAACATGCATGGTTCGACTAAAGATCCTGTGTGCTGGAACTAAGACCAGTGAAGACAAATAGTTTTTTGTTTTTTTTTTTAAAGTAAAATCAGGAGGATTCACATCAAAACTTCATGCTACCTGCCACTAAGCTGATAAATTTAGGAGATTTTCCCAGGCCTACTGGTGTGATGCAGGAAGCCATTCCGTTTGAAAATCTCTCTCTTAAGAGAGCCACATGCAGGAGACACAGTGCCCAGAGAGAACACTTCAGTCTTGCTCTGGTGTGAAATTGCCTTTTCTTGGCCTTTGGCTTATCTTTTGCTATACGTGAGTCTGCATTATAAAGTTATACCAAGAGTTAGCATTCCCTATATAGCAGCATAATCTAGGGATCACATTCTCCTAATGGCATTCCCTAACTTTACTCTTTAAAAAAAGAATCAGCGCCCTGTATGATAGAATTTCCTTTGTTGTTAGAATGTTTCTTCCTTAGCTATACATTAGTAAATCTTTAGTAAACCTAGAGAACCGTGGTTCCTTTTAGATCCAGTCCTGCTTTGAAAAGTGATTCTTTTCCTTCAGAGTAAATTTGATTTCCTTACTCATCAATTTCGCTGTCCCTTCCTTAGGCTCCTCTGAGCTAAGTTGCCAATCTCAGGCTCGCTGAATGACACTGTTTTGTGCATGCATGTTTGTGGTTAAGTCACTTCCTTTGTGTCGGACTCTTTGTGACTCCATAGATTGTAGCCCACACCAGACGCCTCTGTCCATGGGATTCTCCAGACAAGAATGTTGGAGTGAATTGCCATGCCCTCCTCCAGGAGATTTTCCCAACCCAGGGACTGAACCTGCGTCTCTTATGTCTCCGGCATTGGCAGGCAGGTTCTTTTACTTCTAACATCACCTGGGAAGCCCAAGGCTGTTTCAGAAAGTACAAGTAAATGCATGGGTTCATTTTAAAGATGCTTCCAGAAGAATGCTATTGTTTCCTCTAATTTCAAGTGTCATTTAACTTTTGCAGGTTTGCACAGAGATCCCTTTAAGATTCTCTCTTATTCTGAAGACGATGAAATTATTAGCCCAAAGTCCAGTCATCTATTTTAAAACATTGTGCAGGGACATTATCTAGAAAACTGCTTTTGGCTAAATCTTGTCATCTGGGTTTTCTTCCATTCATAATCAATCTGATCTATCAATCCATAATGTTTAATACTTGCTTGTATTCTCCAGTCAGAGGAAATAAGTGTTACAACTCAAAGATAATTGAAATTTGTTGACTGATTGTCATTCCTTTAGGGATAAATTTAGGTTTGAGGTAATTTTGGAAGTAGTTCAAGAATAACAAAAGTTTCCCTAATTTCTCTGTGTTAGGATTTGTTTTCTGCCATTTTATGAGCCATGTTCAAGATATATAGAAATGATGCAGTCGGTGGCTTTTCACCTGTATAATTTCAGAGCTGGGAAAAGTTTGAAAAATCATTTCCCTAGTTTTATTCCCTTAGATATTCTTAATATAGGAGATATAATCAATTATGATTTGAAGGAGTTATACAACAGATAATGTGACCACCTCTCACTGACTCTGGACCTTCTGTCCTTCTGTAGACTTAAGTGATAAATTTTAGTTCACGTTTTCTATCACTGATCCTAATAGGAATAAAACAGATTGCCAAATTTTCTAATATTCAGTGTAGTACTGAAGCCCCTGGCAAATGTTTAGGACAAATACAAGAAATAATAAATACAAATATTGAAACTGAAAAAAAGAACCTTCATAGAGGAATGATTTAATTAAAGAAAATAAAAGAAAATCTGAATGAACAATGAGATGTATGTGTTTATGGGTGGGAAATTTAATATTTTAAAGGTGTCGCTGTCTTGAATTTATTCTATAAAAGTTACATGCAACTTTAATCACAACTCTGCTAAGATTTGGGGAAGACATTACAAAAAGATTCTAAGAAGTACCTAGAATAATAAAGGGTATAAAATAGCTAGTTTTTTTTGGGGGGGGAGTATAAACTGTCATAGTTTTTTGGATTTATAGAGGCATAGTAAAAAGAGAATTGATGCTTTTGAACTGTGGTGGTATTCATTGGAATGACTGATGCTGAAGCTGAAGCTCCAATACTTTGGCCACTTGATGTGAAGAGCTGACTCTTTGGAAAAAAACCCTGTTGGTGGGCAAGATTGAAGGTAGGAGGAGAAGGGGACGACAGAGGATAAGATGGTTTGATGGCATCACTGACTAGATGGACAGGAGTTTGAACAAGCTCCGGAAGTTGGTGATGGACAGGGAAGCCTGGCATGTTGCAGTCCATGGGGTCGCAAAGAGTCAGACACGACTGAGCAACTGAACTGAATTGAAAAAGAGAATAGTACTGACACAGCTAAAGCAGATCAGTTAAACATATTAGAAGCCCAGAGAGAGATTGACATATATGTGGGAACAAGTGGTACAGAGTAGAATCACAAAGAAGTGAGGAAATGATGAAATATTTAGAAGATGGTGTTGAGAAATTTCTTAGTATATATTGTAGTTAAAATTTGCAATTTAGTAAAATATTTTGGAACTTGAAAAACTCCCGTTTTCATGTCTATTCACATAACACTCTATCTTTCAGCATTTCCCAAAACACCTCTGATACTTCTGGTTGTCAAATGTGCCAGGGTTTTCCCCCACCAAGCAATTTTTAGACACCAACGGGGTGTCCTATAACTTAACTCAATTCTAACATTATCTTCCTGGCCATTTTGCTGCTCTCACATGTCAATCGTAAGTACAGGTTATTACCTGTGCTTCTGACCATTGGCTGCAAATTAAAGGCTCCCACAAACTCCTCTTCTAACTGTTTGCTAGAATGTCTTGTAGAACTCAGGAAAAGAGATTGCTTACTAGATTACTGGTTTATTATAAAAGGAGGTAACTCAGAAGCAGTCAGGTGGAAGAGATACAGAGGACAAGGTATGGGGGAAGGGGCAGAGAACTTCTATGCCCTCTTCAGGCTCACCACCCTTCCAGACCTACATGTGTTCCTCAACCCAGATGCTCTCCAACAGTTTCCTTTTAAATTTTTGTGGTGGCTTCATTACATATGCAAGACTGACTGAATCTTTGATCATTAGTGATTAACTCATTCTCCAGCACTCCTTTTCCAACCTAAAAATAGGGGAGTATGGCTGTAAGTTGCAACACTTTAATCACATAGTTGATTCTCCTGGCAACTAGATCCCATCCTTAGGGACATTCTACAAGTTGTCCCATTAACATAAATTCAAGTACAATTAAAAGCAGCTTGTAATGAATAGCAAAATGAATCCTTATCATTCTTATCGCTCAGGAAATTCTAAGAGTTTTAGGAGCTCTGGCTAGCATAAAAACTATGTATATTAGTATGTGTGTGTGTATGTATGTATGTATATATTTTTTACAAATCAAATCATCACATAATCCTGTATATAAATACATGTACAAATAAAATGGGAGTAAATGTGAAAGATAAAAATTATAAAGCTAATAAAAGTGTAGCATATTTATTGGTCTTTGGATGGTAATAAATCTTTAAAAATGCTTTAAAAAAAGTCATATATACATCACAAAAGAAATCAATAAATACTATCAGAGAAAAGTTAACAGAGAATGATAACTGAGTGATGATACTTACCAAGTGTAAAACTGGCAATTTATTTATTACATAGTAAAGGAAAGAACAACAGTAAATAAGCAAGGAAAAGGCAACTTCTCCAGTGGAAAAGTTGAGTAAAGAATATGAAAAGGCAATATGGTTGGAAGCTTGACTATTGATAAGTAAAATATGCAATATACATGCCCCAGAATAAATGTATCAGTCCCAAGGAACATATTTCTGCAAACCAACATGGATAGCTCCCAAGAACATAGAAGTTAATTTTAAAAAGGGCAGGAAAAAAAGGATGAGAATTGTAGGATAATACTACTTATGTGTAATGAAAGTCACTCTATTTATCTAGTTTTGAAATAATACAAATGCACAGAGAATTATAGGGAGCAGTATCTCCAGCATAAAATTAATATTTTATGATTCCTCAAGATTAGTTTTAAAGATAAAAACTACCAGATTCACATTTTGCAAGGAAATATCTGTATCTATGTAAACATATGGAAGGCAGACAAAAAGGATATAACCAGTATATGAGAGGGAGATTTTAGGGTTTGCAGAGTGCAACGGGTTTGATGATAGAACATGAAAGGCTAAAAAATAATAAAAACAATAAAAGCAGTGGTCTTACTTGGATTGCTAATTATAGTATGCTATTGACTAATAAATGTAAATAGCTCAATTCTGTGTCTCTGAGGCCCCCAAAGAAATAAAGAACTGTGAATATATTTGTGTGTATATGTGCATGCATTTATCTTGCTTCAGGTCATTTCCATGCCTATGTAAATTTTTCTGAGCTTTGTCTGTTGTCTCTTCTCTTTTCACCTGTGAAGCTTGGAATCAGACCCTTCACTTGGTGTCTTGAAAAGCATGTTGGAACTTACCTCCTGCCCACCAAGTTGTCATTCTGATTAAAATCTTGCCTGCCTTTCTAAGGTTGGCCTTGAAATGTTATCTCATCACTCCAGTTGGAAGCAACATTTTTGGCCTGGATCTTTTTCATTCCTGATTTCATCTTCTTGGCCTTTCTCATTTATCTGCAACACCAACACAGACACCTTTACCTTTCTTATCATCTCCTTTTCCTCTATGCTATGTAAGCTCTGACCTTGCTTTTCTATATTTCAGGATTATATTGCCCGCAAGACCTAAGGGCCTCTCACTGTTTCAGAGGATATCTCATTTACTCCTAATAGAAATGCGAATTTCTTGCTGTGTCCTGCTCCCCTTCCTTGTGCCCTCCACACACATGCAGAGATGTTTCTTCTAAACAATCAGAGACCTCTTCTCCTGCAAGGCCAGATCAGCATGAGCAAGCTGAAGGAAGGCATCTTCTGTGCTAGGACAGTAACCTTCAGAAAGGGAATGAAGCTTGGGGCTGGCTGAGGAAGAAGACGTGTTTCTTTGCCTCACACAGAAAAGGGAGAGCATTCTAGTGCAATTTCCAGAAAAGGAATTAGTGAGTTAAAGGAAAGCCATTTTAAAAATAGATATTGACAGATGTGTTTTCAATAGGATTATTAAGTAATTTGCATTCACATTTCTGTTGCTATAAATGTGCCTCTTTCACCTTCTACCAACTGGCACTGCTATGTATGTATTAAATCTAAATGACTGCTAATTTGTTGGAATTAATAAATATATATTGTTATTTTATTTATTTTTTTTGGTTCCCAATGAGGGTAAACATTTTTCTTTCAATGGGTTTGTTAAAATGTTCTGTTTCTATTTTGGCAAATTATCCTTTCATATCCATTGCTCGTTTAATTAGTGGAGTCTTTATATGTTTATTATTTCCTTTTCAGAACTTAGCTCCTTATTACATCAGTAATGTGTTTGGAGGTATAGTCTAAGAGAGGATCTATTTTTAAATAAATTTTTTATTACCCAGCTCTATTTATTGTTCTTTTTACACTGATTTTGGATGACTTATTGCATAATAGCTTATTTTATATGTCTTCAGATTGACTTATTGCCTGCATATAACAGTATTCCTTGGTTTGACAGGCAGAACACTCCTTTTTGATGGTGTCCATTTAAAGCTAATAATGAAAAATATAATCATATCTGAAAATATTTTTAAATTGGTCTTAAATTTTCAAAACTGTGTGTTATTTCTGTCTTCTTACCTCTTTTCATGCACAGTGAGGAATTGAAAATATTCTTATTGATTTAAAAACGTGGCAGAAAACTTTAATATATTTCAGAGGAAAGTGAAGCAAAATAAATAAGTTATGACCACCCTTTTAGTGTCTTAAGGCAAAGAGTATATTAACTGAATTCAAATGTTGGTGTTTGGATTTTTAGTGTTGATTACCAGAATTGGGTTTTCTGAATTAGGATACTTCGTATGTTCATTCATTCATTCACTAATTTAATGGGTGTGAGTCCTCAGAGTTTGTAGTTATAAAATACGGAGTGGTTATAGCTTTGCCTGATAGTCCAGTGTTTAGGATTCCGTGCTTCCACCAGAAGTTCAATTCCTCATGGGGGGGATTAGATCCCACATGCCACACAGCTGGGCCAAAATATAAAAAACAAAACAAAACAAACAAACAAAAAAAACTGGAGTGATTAGTATATTGTCCTCCCTTGTATTTCCCTTTTGTTGTTGTTTTTTATTTGTTGGTAGATTGGTATACTGTTAGGTATCAATAGATGCCTGAAAGGAAATAGAGAATGATTCAATATAATGAAACGTACACATAAATGTGCATAGATGAACTACTTTGGGAAGCAAGGTGACCACTGCTAAAACGATGAGATTGCCAGTGAGTCCTGGCCTGAGAGTTGCAAACCCTAATCATTGGTAAGCAGTGCAGGATGAGGGAGAAGGCATAGGCTAGAAATGAACATTGATATTCAATAAAAGGAGAAGAATAGAATAGTAAGTTGACAAACATGAGTTTTATGCTAACTTGTGACATTATTATAAAGCCATAAAACAATGGCCTCTGAGCCCCTGAAAGAAAAACAAATAGGATAATAATATCTCCAGGAGTTAAAATGGGCTCTATAAGAAGGAGTCATATCCAAATGAGAATCTTTTTTCTTTTTAAACTTAAGTACTAAAACTGACAATGTAAGAAATGTAACCCATGTTTTAATATCCTTGTTGATAAAATAGAGATGCATAGGATGGAAAACAAGAAGATAAAAAAAAAGTATTGGCTGGTAGAAAGCCTGTCTGCAAAGAGTTTGTAGAAGTATAAATCCAAAGAGACTGGTAAAAGCAACCAGGATACTATCTAATACATTTTTCATTTCAGCATATCTATCAGTAACTTAAAAGGCAATAGTAATTTGGAAATTATCAGATTTTTTTTAAAATGTTGTATAAAATGGTATTATGTCAGATATGTTGATCATTTCTTACTGAGGGGCTTCCCTGGTGGTCCAGTGGCTAAGACTCTGTGCTCCCAATGCAGGAGGCCTGGGTTCAATCCCTGCTCATGGAACTAGATCCTACATGTTCACAAGCTACAACTAAGACCCAGTGCAACCAAATAAATAAATAAATATTAAAGCTAATGGGAGTAAAAGTCATAGAAAAAATCTTACTGAGAAAGATCTAAACAGAATGGAGAAAATAAGTTGTAAAGCTATGAAATCGTTCAGAATAAATGTACAGATCCAGATTTAGATCTAAAAAAACAATTGTATGAGCATAAGATGAAGGAGATATGATGTAGTGGTTGTCTGTTACTATATAACAAATATGCCTAAAATTAGCAGCTGAAACAAAAAAAAAGAAAAAAATTCATTTTCTCAAGTAGATCCTGAGAATAGAAATCCAGCATAGACTTAGGCAGTTCTTGCTCAAAGTCTCTTGAGGTTGTACTCAAGGCTTAACTGAGGCTGGAGGTTTTACTTCTAAGATGACTCATTCACATGGCTGTTGGCAGAAGAACCTCAACCACTGGAGTCTCTCCATGAGAATGGTGTGTCCTTATGACATAATATTTCTCTTTTGCCAGAGCAAAGGACTTAAAGAGCAAGCCAGATGTCGAATATATGTCTTTTATAATATAGCTTCAATGTGACATACCATCATATGTGCCGTATTGTATTGGTCACATAAACCAGCCTTGATACAGTATGTCAGGGGGCTGTAAGAGGGTTTTAAAGGCCAGCTGGTCAGGTTCACTAGTGGTTATCTTGGAGGCTGGTCATCACACATGACTGGCTATAGATCTTTAAAAATGGCTTGGGGATTTTTAGTTTATAAACAGCTTGAGTCACGGGTGTGATGTAGCTGCCAGCAAAGTGTCTGTGATATTAAGTGGTTTCAAATACACATGAGTTCACACACAATCTATTTTGTATTGGTGAAAATATCATTGTGATTTTAAAAATCAACCAAAAGCTCCATATTTTGTAAGAACAAATACAAACTTGAATATATTTAGAAGAAAAAGCTAAAATTTGAAACTACAAAATGTGAAATAGAAGAAAAGCATGGTATTCTTAGCCTGCATAAAAGAATCTGTGCAGAGGATTTGAAGGCAATAATCAAAGAACTGTACTGGGAAAAAGAAACTAGACGGGCTTTGTATGTTTTTAAAGAGTGGGGATATTCATTAACAGGAAGAACATTTCAGAAAGACAAACAACTGCATGAGGGAAAGTTTGTGCAATAAAATTGGTATAAAAATAGAGAACCACTTTTTTTTTTATTATCACATTTTACTCGAGGAAAAATAAGAGTAACATTTGGTTAAGACACCAGTAATTGTATTTGAGAGAGTTTAAGCATTAAATGAATTATTAATTCCTTTAGCCATTCTTTCAGAAGAGAGCAAATAGAATATCTGCTTTATAAACTGAGAGTTGATGGTAAGGCCTAGATTTAGAGATTGCTGAATGAGAAGCCAGATTCTGTTCTTACCAGGCTTTTACCAGATGACAGGTAGTATACAATAAACAGTAAAACAAACCAAAAGCATAAGTTTATTTTACTAAGATAGGACAAACTAAGAAAATAAAATTTGAATAGGCATATAAGCTAGAGTGGGACGGGAAGCCCTCTCTGGGAAAAAGACATTTTAGCCAAGGATCTGAATGGTAGAAGGACCCAGTCCTGAGGAGGTATGGGAAAGACGGTTTCTGGCAGAGGAAACTATAAATGAAAGGACCAGATAAGTGTGGCATGTTCTATCTGCAGGAAGGTGGCCCATCTGACTAGACCATCATAGTGATGGGAATCTGAGACCCTGCAATATGGGTAATAATCTCAGCTTCAAAGTATGTGGCTTCTGTGGCTTCTAGATATTAGTGCTGAGTTTAGATTTTATGTTAGAATGTTCAAGAAAATAAATAGGTTTTAAGCAGGGACTGTGGACATAGTCTGGTTTACATTTTTTTTTTTTCCAGTGGGTTTTGTCATACATAAAATCTTTCTCTTCTGTGGTTGAACTAAGGGTAATGATTAGGTGTAAGCTGTTGTTCATTCACTAAGTTGTGTCTGATGCATTGTGACCCCATGGACTGCGGCACTCCAGCTTCCCTGCCCTTCACTAACTCCTAGAGTTTGTTTAAACTCATGTCCATTGAGTTGATGATGCCATCCAACCATCTCATCCTCTGTCGTCCCCTCCTCCTCCTGCCTTCATTCTGTCCCAGCATCAGGGTCTTTCCCAATGAGTTGGCTCTTCACAACAGGTGGCCAAAGCATTGGAGTTTCAGCTCAGTCCTTCCAGTGCTTATTCAGTGCTGATTGCTTTTAGCATTGACTGGTTTGATCTCCTTGCTGTCCAAGGGACTCTCAAGAATTTTTTCCAGCACCACAGTTCGAAAGCATCAATTCTTTCTTGCTCAGCCCTCTTTATGTTCCAACTCTCATATCTGTACATGACTACTGAAAAAGCTATATGGACCTTTGTCAACAAAGTGATGTCTCTGCTTTTTAATATGCTGTTTAGGTGTAAGTAGGGGAGCTAATAGAAGGCTATTGCTTTTACTTTAGGTGAGAAGAAAAGCTTTCAAATTATTTATTGATACATCTTCTCAACTAGATATTGGCTGGTCCTTAGAAATACAGAGACAGAAACTAAAATCAATACTTTTAAAGAGCATGCTTATCGAAGGGGTTAGGCATGCACAGATGTGAAGTAACTTTGGCTTCTGATGGTGGAATAATGATGATGTTGTCAGAGAAGAACCAAAGACTGAGTAATAGAGAGGGTACCATATAAGATGCATTGGTACTATGTGAGATACACTGGAACCATAAAATATGCATTGGTGCCATATAAGATGCATTGGTACCATAAAAGGGGCATTGGTACTATATGAGATGCATTGGCCTGAAAGCTATACAAATAACCTTTGAGATTCAAGTATGGGATTCTATGATTCTAGTTAAACTTCCAAAGAACTTTGTTTCAGCTGGTTCTAACTGTTATAGTTGAGAGTTGTGAGATCTATGTTCTCTAGCCATGAAGAAAGGGAAATCTGGTATATTTTTTGGATACTTGAGACACAGTGACTTTACCTCTCTTCACTCAGGGACCCTGATGGCCTGTTCTTAAGTGGAAAGGGGCCACTGTAAGACCACTTAGAGGTGTGTGTATGAGATAGTGTCTCTTTTTCAGGAGCCAAATCTGAGGCCAGTATTTCTGAGTCTTTGTTGAGCTAACCCCCATAATTTTTTGAGTTTGTTTTTTTTTTTTCTTATCTGAAAAACAAAAGACTCTAATGCTGATTCTACCCAAGTCACAAGACTATTGAGGTGATCAAACAGTCATAATTTCAGAAAGACTTGGAGGTCTATTTGAACTCTATGGAAAAGCAAGTAGCTATCTATGTGTGTGTACTCAGTCACTTAGTCACGTCCAACTCTTTGCAATCCCATAAACTAGCCTGCCAGACTCCTCTGTCCATGGGATTCTCCAGGTAAGAATATTGGAGTGGGTTGCCATACCCTCCTTCAGGGGATTTTCCTGACCTAGGGATTGAATCCATGTCTCTTGGGCCTCCTGAACTGGCAGGTTGATTCTTCATCACTGCACCACCTGGAGTGAGAGTAAAAGTCACTCAGCCATGTCTGACTCTTTGTGATCCCATGGACTATAGCCTTCCAGGCTTCTCTCTCCATGGAATTCTCCAGGCAGGAATACTGGAGTGGGCTGTTGGTCCCTTCTCCAGGGGATCTTCCCGACCCAAGGATCAAACCCGGGTCTCCTGCATTGCAGGTGGATTCTTTACCATCTAAGCCACCTGGGAAGCCCTTAAATAGCTAGCTAAGAAGCTGAAAACATGAAAGGATATCCAGAGACCTTGTTTTTACTTAATGCTCAATTAGAGTAGGCCAGAAGTGTAGTTGGACATCACGTTTAGTTGGGCACACACAAAGAGAGAATGACCTCTCAGGTTTTTTTTCCTTGCCCTTAAACGAGTACAAGTCTCCCTGAGGGAAGGAGAAGGATAAATGGAGCATGAAGGCAGAGTTAGTCTTGTGAGCACAGATCACTAGTATTTCAAATTTGTGAAGAGCTTGAAATCATTTATGTTAATTTCATTCCCATGCTTGTGCTGGGGTGCACTGCTAGCCTCATTTTATAGATCAGTAAGCCAAAGACAGCAGTATCAAGTAGCTTACACTTGGCTTCACAGTGAAAAATCACAAAGCTGGGGAAAGCACACCTGGGTCAGAATGTGATTCTACCAGCTGGGACCCAGAAGCATTTGAGAAAGTGGACCCTATATTCTCTTAATCACTTATGAATGGTTTTGGCAGTGTTAATCCTTCTAACCCTTGAAAATATTCTAACAGAAACAGTTTTTTTTTTTTTTTTCCTGCTTGGGATTGCTTTCTACCTGTCCTTTTATTCAGATCATCCAAATATAGAGCCTGATACTTATGCAACTCTACTCATGTCATCGGGTCACTAATTATTCCATTCATAAAACAACTACATGTTGAGACATAACTGAAATCTGAGGCAAGATGAACAGAAATCAGCTGATATATTGACACTCCATAGAGACCCAGGACAATAGCATAATGTTTATAAGAATACATGGATAACATTGTTTCCCAATGCGTGTTCCATGGAACCCAGATCAGGGGAACATTTATTTGTGTTAATAAAACAAAGAAAGTATAGAATTAAACAAAAACATGGTGCATTTCTAGACAAAAAAATTTGACCTTTATTTCAGGTCTTCTGGGAGAATTTAAAATAATTCCTGAGATAAGTGTGACTAGGGAATGTGGTATAGAATATATCCCAAGCTTATCTGGGAATGGAAATGTTTATTTTCTAATGAGCATGAAACAGGACTGTGTTATAGATCAGATGGGAAATATTAGTAAGTGATTCCTCCTGTCTTGGTTTCTTATCTGTTTTTGCTAGTTTTGTTCTCAGATTTTGCTCATAAAGTTGGATCTCCAAACTTGCCCTAGAAAAGCCATCTCCTGCTGTGTTCATCTGTACTTCACTCTTCCCTTGTCCCAACTCTTAAGTCCACATTTTCAGAAGAGTGTGTGGTATCTGCTTAAACTTTGCTGGTGTCTGCTGATTTACACCAATTTTCACCTTGCTTTTCTTCTTCTCTTGCTGATGACTACTGTGTACTTACTCGGTAAGTAACAAACAGAAGGCAGGTAAGTCAGCTGGGCACGCTGATGCACATTGGAGGAACCTGGGTCCTGAAGGAGTTCACACGTGCTTGGGAAGAGAATGCGTATCCCTAAGTGGTAATCTTTTAAGGTGACTGGTTTTAAGTGTCCTAGTTGAAGCCCAGAGATGAGAGGCACAGCACCCAAAGGAGTAAGGAAGCTTAAAGTCCGGGAATTGGGGAAAGGTTTTATGAAAGAAGCTCTACCACAATCAATTAGGTTAAAAAAGCAGAAATTGGAGTTTAGGCAGATGAACTGAGGTGAGATGGGAAAGAGTAGCCAACCTTGTTTCCATTCTTCTTTGAGAGAAGAGAATGGATGTTGCACAGATGCACTAGGGCCCTGGCACTAATTGCTATATGTTCTGATTCCTGGGGCTCAAATATGGCAGTGGAAAAAATTAGGGTACTCCATCAGAGAGGCATAATAAAGTTGGCTGTGATCTAGCATGAGTCACCATGCTGTTGTTGTCCAGTCACTAAGTCATGTCCAACTCTCTGTGACCCTAAGGACTGCAGCACACCAGGCTTCTCTGTCCTTCACTATCTCCCAGAGTTTTCTCATACTCATGTCCATTGAGCCAGTGATGCCATTCAACTTGCCATCCAATCCTCTGTCACCCCCTTATTCTCCTGCCCTCCATCTTTCTCAGCATCAGGGTCTTTTCCAATGAGCCGGCTCTTCGCATCAGGTGGCCAAAGTATTGAAGCTTCAGCTTTAGCATCAGTCCTTCAAAAATTCAAACATATAAAACAGGGAGTCTGGGGAGGTGGGGTTCCAGTTTGTTGGAACTCCTCTGAGCCCCCTGGAATTATCCTTTTGCTAGTTAGATCTGAGAGCTTCAGTGAATTTTCCCGAAGTATGTTTAAATGTTATCTCAAAAGGTTTCAAATGATACCCGAAACATCAGAAGAGCCAAAATTATGTGAAGGAAAGCTCCTGTTATAAACACTATCTCTTTTATAATTCCTTTATTTTGCTTTTCTTAAAGCCATAGTATTGGGTTGGCTGAAAAGTTCATTCATACATCTTACAAAATATCTGAATGAATTTTTTGACCAAGCCTTTATAAAGAATGGGAAATATATTTTCCAAATGTGACTAGAAGAAGATAGCAAATGTCTCCCTGAAGCTCTGCACACACTGTGGAGAGAGGGGGACTGGGTGGTCAGCCACAGGCCTGTGGGACCACGCAGAGACGAGGGAACACAGATGGCTAGAGACTGTGCAGCCTGGGAGAGGCCTGCTTACAAGTGTGGTCCCAGCCTCCTACCTGAGAACATGGTTGGTAAACAGAACCCTACACTGAGACCTGAAACTCCCTGAATCGTAAGAGTGGCTCATTGTGCTGAAACCATTTGTAGACATAATTTGGTTTTCTTTTGGGGGTCTGGGACTTTGTGTGTGCTAGATAAAAAGTGCCTAAGTGACCAGGCTTCAGTAAACACCTGGGACTTTGAGTCCCCAACATGTGTCCCTGGCAGGTAACACTTCTCACATGTTGCCATTACTCATCCCTGGGGGTTAAGTCCTGTGTAAAATCTACTGGGAGAAGATTCTTGGAAGCCAGGTCATGGGGTCATCCAGACTTCACCCTGTATATCATTCTCTCCCTCCACCCTTTTTTGCATTTGCTTTGTATCCTCTCACTGGTAGTAAGTCTTAGTCATAGGCACAACTAATTTTTTAAGTATTCTTTGTTGTTCTTTTTTTCTTTTCTTTTTATTTTTTAAAAATATTTTTGACTGCACTGGGTCTTTGTTGTTGTGCATGGGCTTTCTCTGGTTGCACTGGCTTCTCTTGTTGCAGAGCACCAGCTCTAGGGTGCCCTGGCTTCTGTAGCTGGTGGAGCATGAGCTCGGTAGTTGTGGCATGAGGAATTAGTTGTTCCACATGATGTGGGATCTTAGTTCCTCCATCAGATGTCAAACCCGTGTCCCCTGCATTGACAGGCAGATTCTTAACCACTGGATCACCATGGTGGTCCAAGCACAACTATTGAGGTATCCTGGAAGTAATTCTGGAAAGTTATAGGCTCTGGGGAGTAGGCTGGAAGATTTCCTACCCAGAACCCTTCTCCCAACATCTAAGGACTAAGCCGCTCATTTTCTTTTCCTAAATTCACTTTGTTTTTCCCTGTGCACATTTTAGTTTTAATTTAAAATAAGCACTAGATCTGCAAAAAACTGACTTGCTCAGTCCGTCAGTCTTGTCTGACTCTTTGCGACCCTGTGGATTGGGTCTGTCTGTCCGTGGGATTCTCCAGGCAAGAAGACTGAAGTGGGTTGCCATTTCCTTCTCCAATGAGTTAGTCACGCAGTTGCGACCACCTCTTTTCGACCCCACAAACTGTAGCTCTCCAGGTTTCTCTGTCCATGGAATTCTCCAGGTAAGTGTACTGGAGTGGATTGCCATTCCCTTCTCCAGAGGATCTTCCCTGGTCTCCTGCTTTGCATGCAGATTCTTTACTGTTTGAGTCACAGGGAAGTCCTTCCTTCTCCAGGGAATCTTATAAACCCAGGCACTGAATCCACATTTCCTGCATTAGCAGGAAGATCTTTACCACTGAGCCACCTAGGAAGCCCAAAAAATTAGTGTCCCATTTAGAACTTTTTTTTTTTCAAATTTCTAAACTCATTTGTGTTTGTCTCCTTCAGTTTCTCCACCCCAATTTCAGCATACTTTTGTCTTTCATGATGATCTGCAATAGAAGTGACAGTAGTTACACAATCCCATGAAAATACATACAGACACACAAGGACAGAGGAAAAATAGAAAGTAATTCTCCTATTCTTAGTATTTTCAGCTCAGCTGGGAGCAAAACATTGTAAAGTCTCACAAGTATGCTTGTTATCCTGAGATATGAGGGAATATTGCTTGATTAGAGAGGTTCAAATTTCAGGGTGCTGGAGGTAAACTTCAAAACCTTCACCTTTTTCACTGGATTTGAATGTGAATTACAGAGGTTTGAAACTGAGTCAGGGGTCAGGAAAGCCTGCACAAAATGAGGCCCTTGTGGCATTCTCGAACACACACAAAGAATATGCACATTTGTAAAGTTCTGCCAAACCCCAGATTTTGTTCCTGGAAAGCATTCTGAGTTCCAGCCGTGTAGAACAAGGGCCATGATGTAGGAAGAACTTGGACCAAAGTTTATTTGTTCTCCTTCCCCTCTAAATGTTCAGCTCCCCATTGTCATTTGTGATATGACTTTTGTGCTGGAGAAAATGAAACGAAGTCAATGTCATTCAGTTGTCTTCTGAAGCTATGTCTGCCATCGTGTGGGCAGAGAAAAGGGGTGTCCATGCATACTATGAGGTTTTGGAGGTAAGAGAGATACTGAAAGCAAAGACCTTTCTGAAAGCAGTGATTTGGTAGGGGAGGGCTTATACTGCCTCTTTGTTCTCCTGTTGTTTGTTTAGCTGCTCAGTCATATCCGACTCTTTTCAATCCCCACAGACTGTAGCCAACCAATCTCTTCTGTCCATGGGATTTCTCAAGCAAGAATATTGGATTGGGTTGCCATTTTGTTCTCCAGGGTATTTTCCAGGGATTGGACTCACATCTCCTGAATTGGCAAGTGGATTCTTTACCACTGAGTCAACAGGGAAGCCCCTTTGTTCAGTCGCTACGTTGCATCAGACTCTTTGCAATCCCACCAACTGCAGCACACCAGCCTTCCCTGTCCTTCACTATCTCCCTGAGTTTGCTCAAACTCATGTCCATTGGGTCAGTGATGCCATCCAACCATCTCATTCTCCACTGTCCCTTCTCCTCTTCCTCTTAATCTTTCCCAGCATCAGGGTCTTTTCAAATGAGTCAGCTCTTCACATCAGGTGGCCAAAGTATTGGAGCTTCAGCTTCAGTATCAGTTCTTCCAGTGAGTATTCAGGGCTGATTTCCTTTAGAATTGACTGGTTTGTCCTCTTATAGAAACATACAGAGCCTTCACACTCCATCTCAGAATTATCTAGTGTCAGTGATTCAATACAGGACTGTCATACTTGGAGCAGACTCTGCCCCCAATAACAAATTGTATTCGGTTGTCCCAAAAGTTTGTTCAGATTTTTCCGGAGGATGGTATCACTGAGTTAGTCTTGCTATCCTATGCAATTCCGTCCCATTACAAAAAATAGCATCACTTTGGCTTTTCTAAAGAAATGAGGATATTTGCCCAGAAAGTGATCCTCTATCATCTGTTTAAAAATCTTATCAACAGTTCTGACAGTTTGACAAAACGAGATTTCTGGGTGCACCATTGAACCAACAATAGGAGTAATTATTTTTTTCTTCTATTAGCTCTTGTAACGAGCAGCTTTCTCTGGAAACTAAAGGAGTATATTAAACTCCACACTGCCCTGGAATTTTAAAAAGCTAAATATGACTTCATTTATACTAAAAGTCTTTAATTTTCACTGGTAATAAAAACAGAACCAATGAATTTCAGTACCAAAAAGAAAAATGTTTTCTTTCCAGCCATATAATTCCTACTCAGGGTTTAATGGCTTTGAACTCTACTAGGTAATCAAAAATATTAAATCTGTTTTGTGTAGTTTCTTTTAAAGTTTAAATTTATGTTTGTATAAAAATATTTCTTGTCTGATTGTTTGCATAAGATAAGGAGTATGACTAGACATGTAGTAATATATTTTTCTAGCATTTCAATAGTTTACTCGGCTTATCTTTAATGCCTCATTACAAATCTCATCAAGACTAATTTATTGGGTGTCTTGATGGCTTTATTTTTGTAAACATGATGGATTGGAAAAATATTTGTATATTTCAGTTATTTCCAATTTTATTTAGTATGTTACACTTCAGAGGTATTCCTGGTGACTCAGACGATTAAGAATCTGCCTGCAATGCAGGAGACCAGGGTTTGATCCCTGGAATGGGAAGATCTCCTGGAGAATTCCATGGACAGAGGAGCCTGGCAGGTTACAGTTCATGGAATCACAAGGAGTTGGACAGGACTGAGTGACTAACACACACACATGTTACACTTTAAATCCTTGTGGTAACCCAGACATATAGGAATCTTTCCACCTAGGCTGGTATTGATGTGGAAATTAATGAACACTGGTGAGAGAACCAATGTAGACCTTTGTCATATTTCTCAATTCTTTTTCTCTTCCCTGTGACTGGACAGTGCATTTATGGTCGAGAGTATTTTTATGGGTATCATGCATTTGACCATGTTAGTTAAAGGAGTAAGTTGTGCTGAACAAAATAACTTCTTGGAAACTGAAATCTTTTTTGACAAATGCTGCGTGGGAAAGCTAAAGAAATCTAAGTCCTGAATAAATCCAATTGGCATTGACTATGGAAGTGCTAGTTCTGGAGAGAGATGACATTTATGATACCTTTACTAAACATTATGAAAACCTTTAAGCTTTAAATCCAAACTATGACCTTGGAGCCTTGTCCTACTGCTTTAATAATATGTTAAATGTCAGATAAAGCATTCTGATGGTGAATCTTTGGAAAACTCTATCATGATAATCAAATAGTCAAGTAATCTTAACAAGGGGGGGAAAGCATGGAAAAGAGCAAGAAGTAGAGGGAGGCAGACGGGAAAGGGAGGTAGAAGGCAAGAAAGTGAACATTCTGAAGAATGAGGGAAGAAGCTACTTGCTATGAATTCCACATATTTCTATGTCTGAGCCTTTGTGCAGAAGGGCTAGAATGCCTTGATGAAATTAGAGTGTGACCAGTTGAAGTAAATAAATTGAAATAATCACTCATTCAAAATAACACCTTGTAAAAGGCATAAATCATCAGCTACAGTGCCATCAAATGCCTCCATCGTTGTGGAGCTTATGAAATCACTTTAAATGAACAAATCTTAAAGGTGAAGATCATGTTTAAATAGTCATCAGACTTTTGAAAAATATTTAGTTCTCTCAGTGTTGTAAGAGGTGCTATGGAAACAAAGATAGATATATTTAAATCCCTTTCCTTGAAAAGTTCAGAGGTTAGTTACAAAACTGGCAATTAACTAGGAGTTGCAATCCAGCCTGACACAGTATGAAATGGGTATATAAGTAGGAAGAGAGTTGAGTAAGCTAGTAAACTAGCTGAGAGAGGTTTCAGGCAGGTCTTTGGTCTCTTTGGAGATATGGATGACTGATTACAAAGAACCTTGTAATCCATGTTACAGGTCCAGAATATCATCCAAAGAGCAGTGGGCAGTGTTAGAAAAATTGTGACACTTGTTAAAGATAGTATGGAAGAATTTATTTAAGGATTGCAATCAGGGTTTTTGCTGTGGAGGAGAAAGATTGAGCTTAAGTCTGAATACAATGAGAACAAGCAAAGATTTATAGACAAACAGCTGGTCAGATTTTTGTCCAATAAATAGCAGATAAGAACCTAGAACATGTCTAGATCATGTCTACCCACCTTCCTGTGGGTATAGGAAGGAAATAAGTGATTATAGAAATATAAAGGGGGTTAAATGAATATATTCTCAGCAACTCACACAGTGTCTGGCATATAAGAGGTAAGTAAATAGTTAATAGGTAAAGAAACAAATATGGCATGGAATATATGTGTTACTGTTAATATTGTGGTTGTCATTCCTACCTGGCCATCCCCAAATCAGTGGGGATCCAGTTCTGATATGTACTATAGGTCACATGGAATCATAATTACCCACCTTCCCACTCTGATTGTGACACATGAATCGTCACATGCCCATTCATGACTGGTATATGAGAATATTTTTACTTTATATCTCAAACCTTTGATCACAACAAATACTTAGTATTTAATTCCTGGGGTCAATGAAATTATTTTCCATTTAAAATAAACTGACAGTTCGTTAGCAGGAAATATGTTTGCACTGACAATCATTCAAAACTTTTAGTCTAATCTCTAAATCAAGAATCCAGTAAACAGAAGCTATTAAAAAAAATTGGCTCTGTTGTTTGCTAGACATAACTAAAATATGTGTATTTGTGACAAATATCTCTGTGCTTCAATCCCATCCTCTATAAAATGGACATAATTATACTTATTTTGCAGGGTTTGGGGGAAAGTCAAGAGTTTTTATTTATCAAGTGCTTATCAAGTACCTAAAAAGGAGTAGACATTCAAGAAATTTAAATGTTATTTCATTCAAAGTTACCAAATATCAGTAATGACAAGTGATTAGTGGGGCCATCTTCCTTTTAGTTATCAAGTAAATTTCCCTATCAAAACCAAGTAAGTCATTGAACTCCCCCACATAATAGGAACGTGTAACAAAAAACATTTTTGGGGGGAATGGAGAGCTTCAAAAGTCTCAGTAATTATGACTTCTTCACTCCTGACACTTCCTTAGGAAAGCAGAGACCTTTCAGAGCAAGTAAAACATTATGGTCCAAGTCTAAACTTCCATTCATGCAGAATGAGTTCAATAAACACTATACTCTTTATCCTTGCATTTAGTTATTCAAGGATCATTTTATGAGCATCCAGAGCATCCATCAGGCATCACACATTGTCCTAGGTAGCCACATTTTCATAGATTATTTAGACGCATGCCCTGTATTCAGATAATTAATAATCTAATAAAAGACACTGTAACATAAACAGATGGTTATGTTACAGAGGAATTAGAAGTTTGTACACGAAATGGTAAAAGCACAAAGGACTCTGATCTATTCTGAAAATGGAGTCATGAAAATTGGCAAGTCATGGGTTATCCTTGATCCAGGTCTTGGAGGAGGAATAGGAGGTATGAGTGGCTGATCACAGCTAAGAGCTGTGATGCCCTTTTTAATATTTTTAAGCATTTGTCACTTCCTGCGTGCCACCCTCTCACATACTTCCAAGTTTAGATGACTGTCAGTTCAGTTCAGTTCAGTCGCTCAGTCGTGTCCGACTCTTTGCGACCCCATGAATCGCAGCACGCCAGGCCTCCCTGTCCATCACCAACTCCCGGAGTCTACTCAAACCCATGCCCATCGAGTCAGTGATGCCATCCAGCCATCTCATCCTCTGTTGTCCCCTTCTCCTCCTGTCCCCAATCCCTCCCAGCATCAGGGTCTTTTCCAATGAGTCAACTCTTCGCATAAGGTGGCCAAAGTATTGGAGTTTCAGCTTCAGCATCAGTCCTTCCAATGAACACTCAGGACTGATCTCCTTTAGGATGGACTGGTTGGATCTCCTTGCAGTCCAAGGAACTCTCAAGAGTCTTCTCCAACACCATAGTTCAAAAGCATCAATTTTTCAGCGCTCAGCTTTCGTCACAGTCCAACAGCACCCTATAATTTGTCACTTCCAAACTACCACTGCCCTTATGTAGAAGAGGTATGAAGGAGCCAAGTTCCTTCCCTAGTCCTTTGCATCTGTATCATCCACCTGCTGCCTTATACAGAGCATCCTTTCTGTATACATTCCCTGATGATCCAGGCTTCTTATATCTAAGACTTAAAGAGAAATTCATGACTCATTTTTAGTCAAATTTTTGTGTATCTCTAGAGAGTAGATGAGCATAGATTCTTGCAGAGGACAGATATCAGATTGAAAATGGAAATTAGTTTTGTCCTACATAAGGCAATGAGAAGAAGAGAGGATGCTTTTAACACTTACAAGGTGAACTGAACATTCAAAAAATAGGAAGTGAAAGTGTAATATTTGGGTTTGGGACCAGAATGTAGATCCCAGACATTGAATGAAAGGGAAGGAGATCTATGGCATGGTGTGAAAGATGATATTTTCTCATGTTTCTTGTGACTAGATTTCTCAGTATAGCACCATGAGTGGCTTGAGATGGGCAATGATCCTGAGGGAATCTCTGTAAGAATCTTGTGAAATAAATGTGTTCAGAACATGTCATATACAAAGGGGAGGTGAAAGGAGCAGAGGAGTGGAAAGCTAGGAACATGGGCCATTCTTGACCAGCCACCTATGTTGCTTTTTAGGATAAACTTCCTTAGGCTGTGACTTACTCCTTTGGCCACGCTTTTCAGTGAAATGCTAAGACTCTATAGAAGACCAGGAGACAAGATTAGTTCATTTTCATAACTAATTTTTTTGTCCCTCTCATCCCCACTGATATTATCACAATGCACTAGGATTTATTATTTATCCTTTGTGAAGGTGGGAAAAATTTGACTTGAAGAGGCTACTATCAGAGCTTGTGATCCTTAGACAAATAGGACATGGGGGCTTTGGGCAGGTGAAATGGATGATCAGGAGAAGACCAAAAGAGAAAGTAATAGGAAGGAGGAAGAGAAAGGAGGGTGGCTAAGAGCTGAGACAGCAGCTCAGGCAGACTGGAACCTGAGAGGTCAATTGGATGTGGTATCTGTCGAGGAAATGGTTCACAGTATCATGGGGAGTGTTATGGTCCTGGGTTCACAATCACAGTGGGAAGAATATGGTATTTACTGGAGAGACCTGACCTCAGACCAGGGCAAGATCCAGGGACCATTCTCCGGAAGAACTGGTAAGAGCACAGTCAGTTTCTTTAGTGACAATGGTGAAGGTGAAGAGTCTCAAGCTGGAGAGAAGAACTGAGGCATTGCTGAAAGTGGAACTGAAATAGATTAGGAAACCTTGGCTCACAAGTATAGTGAAAGGTCTTCCTGGGGCCAGGGTTCAAGTCCAATCCAAAACTGATGCCAAGCTGGCTTGGTGAGAGTCTTGCCAGCTCCTAGATTGGGAACTCACCAGTTCTCTCCATCACAGGACAGGAATGTCCTCAAGCCTGAGATAGTGTTGAGCAGGTCTGTGGGAGCCAAGCTCCCAATATGTGATGGAAGAGATATGGGGAATATACTAGGTAGTTCCCTCTAATAAGATTCTGATACACCTCTGGTAAGAATGATGATAATAATCTCGATGTTCTGACAACACCTGACTCAGCCTACTCAGAGGGGGACCCATGCAGAGGAGCTAATCATGAGGAAGTTCCATGCTTTAACCATAAAGAAAATCATTGCAGAATGGATTCCAGACACAATCAGAGATAGAAAGGCCAGGCAGCCCAGGGCATTTTGCTGCTGAAGACTCATTCTGACCTTAGGCAATTGATCTCTGTGTGAAATGAAAGCCAAGTTCACTTTGCCAGCTTTCTATAGCCTTCAACATCCCATTTAATTTCCAACCATTCAGCTTCAGTTTTTTTTCTTTTCTCCTTCCATTATTCCCATTTGGAAATTAAAATTAGTTTCCTGATTAAAGTTAGTCTTGGACTAAATCCTAGAATTTTCAGTCCTTCATACTCAAGTGTATATTGGCACTAGTGCAACTGTTTTACTTAGTACCTGATTGTGTTGATAAGATTCTTTGGAGAAGCTTCCCAGGCTGCTTGAGGAAAGTATAATTGGCTAGTATATTTCAGAGCTCTATTAATGGATTTTGCATCAGGGACGGCATTTTCTGTTGTTTTCTTTCATTTTTGACAGCACTCAGAACCAAGGCGCTTTCTTCTCCCTTTGACTCTCTGCTACTTTCTACTCTTTCTTATATGAGATCTGGCAAAAGACAGGACTAGAGCGACCTATACCCTCATTTTAGCTCCACACAGAAGAGAAGAGTGCACTTGTACTCAACGCTCCCAAATACCCACCAATTCAAACCAGCCTCTGAGATCCTTTACCCTGAGAGTGTAGACCTGAGCTCTAGACCTGACTCTGCTTTCAATAAAATATGAGATATTAGGAGTATTTCCTCAAGAAAAGAGAAAGGCTTGGTCCCTGAGAGCCTTTCAACTCTATATAATATGGAAGATAAGAGGAACGGGAGGAGCAGGATTGATCCAATTATAATGCTTCCAGTAGACAATAGAGGTATCTGTAAAGCAAATGCCAGTTCAGATTTTATGTTAATTTCTATTTATTGAATGTTTATAGCAACTTCTGTGCTATGTTTTTATATATGTCATCTCATTTAATCTTTACAGCATCCCTGTGAAGTTGAATCTTGTATCCTCAGATTCAGCTTAAGAAAATAAAAAGGATGAGTGATGGTCCAACTTCTTTATACCATAATTAAATCAGATATCTAGCTAGGTCTACCTCTAATGTGCCTCTCTTGATGAATATGACATACCTCAAATTGGCTGAGTTGTTAAACTGATTTTTTCCTCCTGCTCTACCTAAAGATAGGAAAAGAGACACTATGTAATGACTAGAGATTATCATGATGGACCAGGAGAAAGGAAAGCAATAAAGAAAGACAAGGACAAAGAAAAAAAATTGCTCTAGTTGGAAACTATGATTCCCAAGGAATCCATGGTTAGCAAGCAATCCATGCAATTGCTTGCTAAGCACCTCCAAGCCATCCTTGGTTAGCAAGTCTAGTCTTGTGATGGTTGGATTTATTATTTACAGCAATAAGATGGTGGGGGAGCCAGAGGTGTTGAAGTTATAGAAGGCATCTCAGGTCTGGCTTATCATTCTGCTATGGCAGGACCTTTATCAACAACTAAGGCTACAGAGAGAAAAGTCCAATTTCACAAGAAGAGGATGATGAGAAGGTCAAAGTTTTGCTAGATAATGCTGAAATTTGCCAAGATTGTAAGCACAGAGAGAACCTCAATTAATAGACGTGAAAGCAAGCTAACCAACATGGTTGATGATGAGTGAAAAGGTGTGGCCAGAGATCCCCTAAACTATTAAAAGGCATTGAACTACCACAAACCCTTGCTCTTATCAGCTAGTGGGCTGAGTCTGATGCTTTGCTATTTGCATTATCTATTCTGGTTTAGGAGGGCAAGAGCCTGTGTGAGTTTTGCTGTTTGTCTTTTAAGAAATTGGTCAATTTCATCTAAGTTATCAAGTTTATGGACATATAGTTGTTCATAGTATTTATTTTCTTTTTAATACTCATGGGATCATGAACATTATTTTATTTTATTTCTGGTATTAGTAATTTGTATCTTCTTTATCAGTAGTTTACTTTCAGTGGTAGACAGAGGCCAGGATTGATGCATTGCTGTAGCTATTTGATGGGCTATGGTCATCATATGTTAAAAATACTGTGCTTTCATTCTCTATTGTTCAGTTGATTGTACAGATTAGATAAAATTGGCAAGATGAATAAAGAGAAGTGGAATCCAACCAGAGATAAGTGTTGGTGGAAAACAACAAACTGTGAGATTTAGAAATTAGAGGAGAGTGGCACCATAGGAAGTATCATTTATAGTCCAATAACTCATGCATCAGTTAGATTAGAGATAGTACCAAGTTACCCTAAATGTCTCTAAGGGATCCCTAACTTTGCTTCCTCAAGATGATAGAATAAGTCATTATTTTCTATGTACAGCTCTGTCTTCAGTTATATTACCATCCACTTTGGGGAAGCACTTGGGGACAGGCTTCATGTATTTACTATTGTTGAAAAAATTATAGCAAAGGCTTACCTTACACTGCATAGTACAGAAGAGGAATAACTTATTCTAAGACTATTTCATCTTCAGAAAGGTCTATGAGTTTGTGAAATGTTTGATAATAGAATTGCAGAATCGGAAGGGACCTTTACTACAGGATCCTTTTAATTTACAATGAATTGACTGAGGTCCGAAAGGGTCAAGTGAATCACCGAGTAAGAGGATAAGCTAGGCTTAAACTTAAGTCTCCAAACCCCAGTTCCAGTGTTCTTTCCACAGCAAACAGAGTTCATCCTCAAATTTGCATTCTTGAACACATGTTTTTGCTTCCATCAAATACACATACATGAATTCTTCCTGAACCATCCAATTATCTAATCTACTCCCTTTACTCAGGATAAAGGCCTGCTGGCAGAGACTATGAAGGACCATTCAATGCTCATGTCAGTCATACTACAGTAACTCCAGGTGCCTCAAGCCTCCAAGTGACAATCTCTAATACAGCACCTTTCAAAGCCACCAGAGAAATGATGCGTTAAGGATACAAACCTGAATGACAACCTGAAATTAATGTTAACATTCAGTGACTATATATATTACAATAACTCAGGACTTTAAAAGTACATGTTTATCTGCTGTGTCTGTCATGTTAATAACCAATTTTGTCCAGAAAACTCTCATTTGCCTTTTTTACCAAACACTCAATGCAAGGAATTCCTTAATATTTAATCTTACTCATCATGTTTAATATGCATTAAGATTACAATGTTTTATGATTGATTAGGTTGTTTAAGAAATGGCTCACATTCAAATTATATAGGTACACAATGCACACACACACACACATACACAAAGTTGTCTTAAAACTCAATATTCAAAAAACTAAGATCATGGCATCTGGTCCCATCACTTCATGGCAAATAGATGGGGAAACAGTGGAAACAGTGACAGACTATTTTCTTGGGCTCCAAAATCACTGTGGATGGTGACCACAGCCGTGAAATTAAGATGCTTGCTCCTTGGAAGACAAGTTATAACCAACCTAGATAGCATATTAAAAACAGAGACATTACTTTGCCAACAAAGGTCTGTCTAGTCAAAGCTGTGGTTTTTCCAGTAGTCATGTATGGATGTGAGAGTTGGACCATCAAGAAAGGTGAGTGCCAAAGAATTGATGCTTTTGAACTGTGGTGTTGGAGAAGACTCTTGAGAGTCCCTTGGACTGCAAGGAGATCCAACCAGTCCCTCCTAAAAGAAATCAGTCCTGAATACTCATTGTAAGGACTGATGCTGATGCTGAAACTCCGATACTTTGGCCACCTGATGCAAAGAATTGACTCATTTGAAAAGACCCTGACACTGGGAAAGATTGAAGGCAGGATGAGAAGGGAACTACAGAGGATGAGATGGTTGAATGGCGTCACCAACTTGATAGACATGAGTTTGAGTAGGCTCTGTAAGTTGGTGATGGACAGGGAAGCCTGGCGTGCTGCAGTCCATGGGGTTGCAAAGAGTCAGACTTGACCGAACAACTGAACTGAACACACACACTCACACACACACAAATATATGTGCAAACATGCAGACCACATATTTAAGTGCATGTAATACATTTATATGTGTATAAATGTATAATTACATTTATATTTACATTTATTATTTTTAATTTGGGAATTTTTATTGAGCATTTTCTATGTGTGAGGTATTGTTGCATGTCTTAGAAATATAGCTGTAAATAAGACTAATTAGTTTCCTATTTCAGGAAGTTATATTCTAAAAAGAAAACAGAAAATAACCTCTCCAAAACCCCAAAAGATAATTTTACATAATGATACATAGCCTGTAGAAAATTTGAAGCTTATCTGGAAATATAGAAGTTTATATGTATAGCAACAAATGAAATTTGAGAAAGCCCAAATCAAAGGGAGAAAACAAGAACTGACATTGCTCTGGGGGAGTTGTGTTCATTCTTGATGACTTAACATGACAAACTGTAACAACTATATGAGTCCAGGCACATTAATGGGCTCTTCTGGTGGCTTAGATAGTAAAGAATCTGCCTGCAATGCAAGAGGACCCAGGTTTCATCCCTGGGTCGGGAAGATCCACTGGAGAAGGGACTGGCTCTACCCATTCCAGTTTTCTTATCTGGAGAATTCCATGGACAGAGGAACCTGGTGTGCTACAGTCCATGAGGTCGCAAAGAGTTGGACATGAATGAGCGACTAACAATTTCACTTTTCAGGTACATTAGGGTCAACACTCTCAGTGGCCAAAAGGAAAGCATAAATGTCCCTGCAGTGAAACATATGTGGACTTGTCCTCTTTTGGAAAACTGCCTGCAGGATGATATTGAAAAAATAAATAAAAACTTTATGAGAATTTTAAACCACAAACCCTCTCTTTGGAGTTTTGAGGTTTAGAAATCACACTTTCTATGCCTCCTAACCCACCCAAAGAAATGTGGTTTAAAGTGGTACTAAATTGTAGTACTCCAGAATTAGTCAGTAGTGAATGAGTATGTTCTCTGGAATAATATATTTTAAACCTAGATCTCTTCTCAACACACTCTAACTGATCAAGTTCTGGGGGACATGTGTTCACAGTAAGAGGTTATTCAGCAAATCATTTCACTAAACACCATGAGCAAAATATAACAGAAATAACTAATCACAGAAACAGGACATCAAACACTACCAATTTGGGAATTATTCTGTTCAGTTCAGTTGCTCAGTTGTGTCTGACTCTTTGCCATGAAGTGATAGGACCAGATGCCATGATCTTAGTTTTCTGAATGTTGAGTTTTAAGCCAGCTTTTTCAGTCTCCTCTTTCACTTTCATCAAGAGGCTCTTTAGTTTTCCTTCCCTTTCTGCCATAGGGGTGGTGTCATCTGTATATCTGAGATTATTGATATTTCTCCTGGAAATTTTGATTCCAGCTTGTGCTTCATCCAGTCTGGCATTTTGCATGATGTACTCTGCATATAAATTAAATAAGCAGGGTGACAATATATAGCCTTGACTTACTCGTTTCCCTATTTGGAACCAGTCTGTTGTTCCATGTCCAGTTCTAAGTATTGCTTCTTGACCTGCATACAGATTTCTCAGGAGGCAGGTAAGGTGGTCTGGTACTCCCATCTCTTGAAGAATTTTCCACAGTTTGTTGTGAGCCACACAGTCAAAGGCTTTGGCATAATCAATAAAGCAGAGGTAGGTGTTTTTCTGGAATTCTCTTGTTTTTTCCTATGATCCAACAGATGTTAGCAATTTGATCTCTGGTTCCTTTGCCTTTTCTAAATCCAGCTTGAACATCTGAAGTTCACGGTTCATGCACTGTTGAAACCTGGCTAGGAGAATTTTGAGCATTACTTTGCTAGTGTGTGAGATGAGTGCAGTTATGTGGTAGTTTGAACACTCTCTGGCATTACCTTTCTTTGGGATTGGAATGAGAACTGACCTTTTCCAGTCCTGTGCCACTACTGAGTTTTCCAAATTTGCTGGCATATTGAGTGCAGCACTTTCACAGCATCATCTTACAGAATTTGAAATAGCTCAACTGGAATTCCATCACGTCCACTAGCTTTGTTCATAGTGATACTTCCTAAGACCTACTTGACTTCGGACTCCAGGATGTCTGGCTCTAGGTGGGTGATCGTACCATCATGGTTATCTGGGTCATGAAGATCTTTTTTGTATAGTTCTTCTGTGTATTCTTGCCACCTCTTCTTAATATCTTCTGCTTCTTTTAGGTCCATACCGTTTCTGTCCTTTATTGTGCCCATCTTTGCATGAAATATTCCCTTGATATCTCCAATATTCTTGAAGAAATCTCTAGTCTTTCCCTTTCTATTGTTCCTTTATATCTTTTGATCACTGATCTTCTGGTCACTGAGGAAAGCTTTCTTATCCCTGCTTGCTATGCTTTGGAACTCTGGATTCAGATGGGTATATCTTTCCTTTTCTCCTTTGCCTTTAGCATCTCTTCTTTTCTCAGCTGTTTGTAAGGCCTCCTCAGACAACCATTTTTCCTCTTTGCATTTCTTTTTCTTGGGGATGGTATTGATCCCTGACTCCTATACAGTGTCACAAACCTCTGTCCGTAGTTCTTCAGGCACTCTGTCTATCATATCTAATCCCTTGAATCTGTTTCTCACTTCCACCATATAATCATAAGGGATTTGATTTAGGTCATACTGGATGGTGTAGTGGTTTTCTTTAATTCAATTTAAGTCTGAATTTGCCAATGAGTTCATGATCTGAGCCACAGTCAGCTCCTGAACTTTGTGTGTGGGTTTTTTTTTTTTTTTTTTTTTTTGCTGACTGTATAGCGCTTCTCCATCTTTGGCTACAAAGAAAATGATCAATCTGATTTTGGTATTGACCATATGGTGATGTCCATGTGTAGAGTCATCTCTTGTGTTGTTGGAAGAGGGTGTTTGCTATGACCAGTGTGTTCTTTCTTAGCCTTTGCCCTACTTCATTTTTGTACTCCAAGGCCAAATTTTCCTGTTACTCCAGGTATCTCTTGACTTCCTATTTTTGCATTCCAGTCCCCTCTGATGAAAAGGACATCTTTTTTGGGTTTTAGTTCTAGAAGGTCTTGTAGGTCTTCATAGAACTGTTCAACTTCAGCATCTTCAGCATTACTGATTAGGGCATAGATTTGGAATACTGTGATATTGAATGTTTTGCCTTGGAAATGAAGAGAGATTATTCTGTCTTTTGAGACTGCACCCAAGTACTGCATTGCGGAGTCTTTTGTTGACTATGAGGGCTACTCCATTTCTTCTAAGGGATTCTTGCCCACAGTGGTAGATATAATGGTCATCTGAATTAAATGTGTTCATTCCAGTCCATTTTAGTTCACTGATTCCTAAAATGTTGATGTTCTCTCTTGCCATCTCCTGTTTGACCCCTTCTAATTTGCCTTGATACATGAATCTAACATTCCAGGTTCCTGTGCAATATTGTTCTTTATGGCATGGACTTTGCTTCCATCACCAGGCACATCCATAACTGGGCTTTGTTTTCGCTTTGGCTCTGTCTCTTCATTCTTTCTGGAGTTACTTCTCCACTCTTCTCCGGTAGCATATTGGACATACTGGCCTGGGGAGTTCATCTTTCAGTATCATGTCTTTTGCCTTGGGGATTATTAATAGATTTGATATTTTTAAAGAGCTAAAGAGACTCTTAAAAATATCATAAATGGGTATATAGTATTAAAATCAGCAGGGACATATTTGCAAAAGAACTGACTACGATTGGAAAGCACAGTGAGTGAAGTTAAAATTCAATGGGTAGAATAGACATTCAATTAGATACAGCTGTAGTGGGAATTAGCAAACTGGATTTTGATCTGATAATATAGAATAACAATAGAATGAACCACAGAATGATGAAGAAATAGAAAACTTGAAAGAGAAATCAAAAGACATATAAGTAAGAAATTTCTAAATATATTGTAATAGGGTACAAACCAAGCTGATATTATCAAGAGACTGTAAAACACAGTGATTTAAATAAAATGGGTTTATATCTCCCTCCCTGAAAGTTCTGGGTAGAAATGCTCTTGAAGTTGAAGAGAGCCTCTGCCATTCTCAATATGTTTTCCAATACAATATAAACATTCAGTTTCTTACCAATAGAAATTTGTGGGAATGAGAAATTCCAGGGCAAGCATCTTGTCTTCAGAAAAGTAATCTGGAGCTTTCCCCAGCACCTTTCCTCTCATACTAATGGTCAGAACTCAGATATATGGACACATTCAGCTGCATTTATAATCCCAGCCGTAACACATCAAATTGCTCTCATGTTTCCAGTCTGTCTCTTCTGCTGCCAGGTGTAGAAACTCTCTGCCTTTAAAAGGTTTATGTGATGATATTATACACATTCAGATAATCTCCATATCTTAAATTCAGCTGCACCATTTAGCATAACATAATGATGGGAGTGCCATTTCATTAGGTTCACAAGTTCAGAGAATAAGGACATGCAACCATTTTTAGAATTTTGCCCACCACATCAAATAAGCAAAATATTAAGAAGAAAATAATTTAAAAAAATAATGATAGTAAATTAATGAAATAGTAAAATAAAGATTTAATGGGAAAAAGATCAAAAAAGACAAAGTGTGTTCTTTGAGTTGACAAAGTGGACAATTAAATTTTCCAGATTAAGTAGAGAGAAAAAGCTAAATAAACAATATTAGGTGTGGAAAAATGGCCATAACCACAGATGTGGCACAGATTAAAGTAATGATATGCTGATAAATTCAAAGAGTATCTGTAGGGAAAGAGGTCCTAGAAAAATATGTGTAGCAAAAGTAAAGTTAAGATGAAATAAGAACTATCAATAGTCTTAAACTTATTAAGAAAACTGTATTAAATCTTCTGCTAAAGAAAGCTCTAATAGTTTCATAGGCTAATTCTACCAAATATTCATGAAACACATAATTCCAATATCATACAAGCTTTTTTAGAAGATAAAAGTTGAAATAATTCTTCCTGATTCTTATAATATTTTAATATAACTGTAAGATGAAAACTCAACCTAAAGCAGCATAAGCTAGGAACCATCCAGATAATTTTACTGATAATTAGAGATGCAACATTCTTAAACAACATATTAAAAATTTGATGTATATGTATATCAGAAAATACATTACAATGTTGAGTTTGTTTCAGAAATCTATCCTTTTTTTAAAATATAGAAAAAACTCAAATATGACTGAGCATATTTGCTGAATAAGAGAAAGATCATACACAACTCTCTACTCACTCATTTCCTAATTTCTTAAGTATCTAATAAATATTAGGTGTTATTCTAAGGGCTAGAGAAAGAGCAGTGAATAAAATAAACAGAAATCCAGAAATCCCTGCTCCAATCTCGTGGGAGAGAAACTCGGGATAAACTCCCGAGTTTATCCAAACTCATGTCCATTGAGTCAGTGATGTCATCTAGCCATCGCATCCTCTGTTATCCCCTTCTCCTCCTACCTTCAATCTTTCCCAACATCAGGGCCTTTTCAAATGAGTCAGCTCTTCGCATCAGGTGGCCAAAGTACTGGAGTTTCAGCTTCAACATCAGTCCTTCCAATGAACACCCAGGATTGATCTTGCAGTCCAAGGGACTCTCAAGAGTCTTCTCCAACACCACTATTCAAAAGCATCAATTCTTCCGTGCTCAGCATTCTTTATAGTCCAACTCTCACATCCATACATGACTACTGGAAAAACTGTAGCCTTGACTAGACAGACCTTTTTTGACCAAGTAATGTCTCTGCTTTTTAATATGCTGTCTAGGTTGGTCATAACTTTCCTTCCAAGGAGTAAGTATCTTTTAATTTCATGGCTACAATCACCATCTGCAGTGATTTTGGAGCCCCGAAAAATAAAGTCAGCCACTGTTTCCACTGTTTCCCCATCTATTTGCCATGAAGTGATGGGACCAGATGCCATGATCTTAGTCTTCTGAATGTTGAGCTTTAAGCCAACTTTTTCACTCTCCTCTTTCACTTTCATCAAATGGCTCTTTAGTTCTTCTTCACTTTCTGCCATAAAGGTGGTGTCATCTGCATATCTGAGGTTATTGATATTTCTCCCAGCAATCTTGATTCCAGCTTGTGCTTCCTCCAGCCCAGCGTTTCTCATGATGTACTCTGCATATAAGTTAAATAAGCAGGGTGACAGCATAGAGCCTTGACATACTCTTTTTCCTATTTGGAAGCAGTCTGTTGTTCCACATCCAGTTCTAACCAATTGTTGCTTCCTGACCTGCATACAGGTTTCTCAAGAGGCAGGTCAGGTGGTCTGGTATTTCCATCTCTTTCAGAATTTTCCACAGTTTATTGTGATCCACATAGTCAAAGGCTTTGGCATAGTCAAAAAAGCAGAAATAGATGTTTTTCTGGAACTCTCTTGCTTTTTCGATGATCCAGCAAATGTTGGCAATTTGATCTCTGGTTCCTCTGCCTTTTCTAAAACCAGCTTGAAGTTCACAGTTCACATATTGCTGAAGCCTGGCTTGGAGAATTTTGAGCATTACTTTATTAGCGTGTGAGATGAGTGCAATTGTGTGGTAGTTCAAGCCTTCTTTGGGATTGCCTTTCTTTGGGAATGGAATGAGAACTGACCTTTTCCAGTCCTGTGGCCACTGCTGAGTTTTCCAAATTTGCTGGCATATTAAGTGCAGCAGTTTCACAACATCATCTTCCATAATTTGAAATAGCTCAACTGGAATTCCGTCACCTCTACTAGCTTTGTTCATAGTGATGCTTGCTAAGGCCCACTTGACTTCACATTCCAGGATGTCTGGCTCCAGGTGCGTAATCCCACCATCATGATTATCTGGGTCATGAAGATCTTTTTTGTATAGTTCTTCTGTGTATTCTTGTCACCTCTTCTTAATATCGTCTGTTTCTGTTAGGTCCATACCATTTCTATCCTTTATCAAGCCCATCTTTGCATGAAATGTGCCCTTGATATCTCTGATTTTCTTGAAGAGATCTCTAGTCTTTCCTATTCTATTGTTTTCCTCTACTTATTTGCATTGATCGCTGAGGAAGGCTTTATCCTTCCTTGTTATTCTTTGGAACTCTGCATTCAAATGGGTATATCTTTCCTTTTCCCCTTTGCTTTTCAATTCTTTTCTTTTCATAGCTATTTGTTAGGCCTCCTCAGACAGCCATTTTGCTTTTTTGCATTTCTTTTTCTTGGGGATGTTCTTGACTCCTGTCTCCTGTATAACGTCACAAACCTTCATTAGTAGTTCATCAGGCACTCTGTCTGTCAGATCTAGTCCCTTAAATCTATTTCTCACTTCCACTGTATAGTCATAAGGGATTTGATTTAGGTCATACCTGAATGGTCTAGTGGTTTTCCCCACTTTCTTCAATTTAAGTCTGAATTTGGCAATAAGGAGTTCATGACTTGAGCCACAGTCAGCTCCCCGTCTTGTTTTTGCTGACTGTATAGAACTTATCCAACTTTGGCTGCAAAGAATATAATCAATCTGATTTCGGTGTTGACCACCTGGTGATGTCCTTGTGTAGAGTCTTCTCTTGTGTTGTTGGAAGAGGGTGTTTGCTATGAACAGTGCATTCTCTTGGCAAAACTCTATTATCCTTTGCCCTGCTTCATTTTGTACACCAAGGCCAAATTTGCCTGTTACTCCAGGTATTTCTTGCCTTCCTACTTTTGCATTCCAGTCACCTATAATGAAAAGGACATCTTTTTTTGGATGTTAGTTCTAGCAGGTCTTGTAGGTCTTCATAGATCCATTCAACTTCAGCTTCTTCACCACTACTGGTCGGGGCATAGACTTGGATTACCATGATATTAAATGGTTTGCCTTGGAAACAAACAGAGATCATTTTGTCATTTTTGAGATTGCATCCAAGTACTGCATTTTGGACTCTCTTGTTGACTGTGATGGCTACTCCATTTCTTCTAAGGGATTCCTACCCACAGTGGTAGATATAATGGTCATCTGAGTTAAATTCACCCATTCCAGTCCATCTTAGTTCGCTGATTCCTAGAATGTCAACGTTCACTCTTGCCATCTCCTGTTTGACCACCTCCAATTTGCCTTGATTCAGGGACCTAACATTCCAGGTTCCTATGTAATATTGCTCTTTACAGCATTGGACCTTACTTCTATCACCAGTCCCACCCACAACTGGGTGTTGTTTTTGCTTTGGCTCCATCCCTTCATTCTTTCTGAAGTTATTTCTCCACTGATCTCCAGTAGCATATTGGGCACCTACTGACCTGGGGAGTTCATCTTTCAATGTCCTATCTTTTTGCCTTTTCATACTGTTCATGAGGTTCTCAAGGCAAGAATACTGAAGTGGTTTGCCATTCCCTTCTCCAGTGGACCACATTCTGTCAGACCTTTCCATCATGACCTATCCATCTTGGGTGGCCCCACATGGCATGGCTTAGTTTCGACTTAGACAAGCTGTGGTCCATGTGATCAGATTGGCTAGTTGTCTGTGATTGTGGTTTCAGTCTGTCTGGCCTCTGATGCCCTCTCTCAGCGCCTACTGTCTTACTTGGGTTTCTCTTACCTTGGATGTGAGGTTTCTCTTCACGGCTGCTACTCCTACTGTGATGTAATTTCAAGCTACCACATGCCAGAGAGTTTGGCAAGAAGTACATTCAATCAGACCTCTTGATCTGGTCCGAGCCGGTTTCACCTCACCCCTAGGAAGACAGACAATGACTGGAATAATTCAGTTATATATTACATTGGAAGGTGAGCAATATTGTGAAGGATAGCAAACAGGTGTATTGGATGACAGTAGGTACTAAGAGGAGGAGTTGGTTTTGATTTTCAGTTTTTAAAATTGTATTATTCCTCATTGATGAAGTGACTTTTGAGTAAGTACTTGTTGGAGGTGAGTGAAGTCTGTTACATGATTTACTACAGAACAGGTGCTCACGTGAGAGTGTGCCTGGCTTTTTTCAGGGAAGTGGGCTGGAGTGAAGAGGGAAGAGATGAGAGTCGCTGGGATGAAGTTGGAGAGAGAGAGAGAGAGAACAGGATCACAGAAGGCTTGGTAGACCATGGTGAGGGATTTAGCTTTTACTGTACGAAATGGGGCATCACTGGAGGATTCTGACAGGTAAGGAACATGACCAGATTGACATGTTAAAAAAAATTGGTAAGGACACTATGTTGATAATAGGTCATAGGAAAGCAAGGGTGAAGAGAGGCACAGGTTAATACAATCATCCATGCAAGAGGTGGGGACAACTCATATCAAAGTGACAACATGGAGACAGAAAGGGTTGTCAGAGTCTGAATGTTTTTGAAGACAGAGCCAATGGTCTCTCTTGGTTATTTACATGGAATACATAGAGAAAAGAGTAAAGGTTAGTCTGGCTGGTCATTGATGTGGTTCAACTTTAAAGAGGTCAGGAAGGAAAGAAAGAGCCACAGAAAAGATGGTTCAGGAGCAGCTGATGATACAGGACAAGGACCAGCGGAGTCTGGAGTTCTGGAAGCAACTGAGATGGTATTTCAGAGAGTGATTGGTCTTCCCAAGTCTAATCTCTGTCATATGTGTCAAGACATAGGCCATTGATGATCTTTATAAGAGCAGTTTCAGAACAATGGAATTGAGTGCCCGAATGGAGTGAGTTTGAGAGAAATTAGGACTAGAGGTGTTACACCTGTGAGTCCAGTCAACTCTTTCAAAGAGTGTTGCTGTAAAGGGGAGCAGAGAAATGGGTATAAGCAAGAGTATCTAAGTGTTTAAGAGATGAGGCTTATTTGTTTGTTTTAAGGAAGAAGTTATGCTGATAAGAATGACATTTTAGAGAAGGAAATATTGATGAATTAAGAGAAAGAGAAGGCAGAATTGCTGATGTAATGTCCTTAAGTAAAAGAAAATGACTGATATTGTATACAAAATACAGAACAACACAGATCAATTCTCAATTCTAATGCAATAAGCAAAGATGAAAGTTGTCATCTCTTTTACCAGATGCTGGTATAGCGAGTAGAGTTGATGGCAGGAATCTGTGGAACTTGAATTTTGATTATTTCAGTTTTCTCTGCAGAGTGGGAAGTAAGCTATTTAAACTGGACAGACAACTGGATAAGCAAATGAAACAGAATAGAATTTCCAGAGAGAGATCTACACATATGTTGATTCTTGACATGGGAAAAGTTAGTATTGAAAATCTTTGCTCACTTCATTGTGGTGAGGAAAGCTGTGTACTAAATTGCACAGAGAAGAATGATTGTACACATAGAAAAAACTAAAATGCATCTCTCTTTTACACCACAGCATGCAAATTAATGCCACACATGAAAATTAATGCCAATTAAATTAAAGACTAAAGTCTGAAAGGAAAAACTCAAAAGCTTTTAAAAGAAAATATCTTCATGATTTTGTGTTTGAAATGAGTTTTTAAACTCATAATACAAAAGGGAAACTCATACACTGCTAATAGGAGAGCCGACTGGTAGACTTGTGGGCAGTTTTCATTTGTAAATGCTCATACTCTACATCATAAGAATTTCACCTCATGATTCACACCACAGAGAATTTAATATATATCAGAACACAAGGTACATATCTTTATATTACATATATATATTTGTAAAATATAAACACATATTTATAAAACGTCATATAGCATAGTATTTTCAGAATTGCAAAAGAATTGGAATTGAGTCAAACATCGATCAGCAATAAAAATCAATAGATTATTTGTGGTATATAAATTACAGATACAAATATACAGATGAACCTAACAAACATAATGCTGAGTAAAAAAAATTAAATGGCTCCTTATGTAAAGTTACATACAGTATAAATATATTTCCATAAAGTTAAAAATTCAGAAGTAGGTAAAATATATATTTTAGGGATATATTTATGCATGCTTAAATATATAAAATGATACAAATTTAGGATAATGGTTAAATCTGGGAGACAGAAAGAAAGATGGTTAAAGAGGGGCACGCAGGATTCCTTTAAAGTACTATTACTTTTCTATTCTTTAACCTAGATGATGAGTTTCTATTCTTTTTATAATTACCTTTCCTAACACTAAACCTGCATGCTAAATGGATTCTTTTTAATCCTGGCATCATTACTCATTCTTTAATCATTGAATTGAAGGTTTTTCTTTGGTCTGGTCTTGATTTCCCGTTTGTTTCACTTTCCATGTGAACAGTTAAAACTGTATTAATTCATTCAAAATCTATAGGCACTGCATCCATACATATCGCAAACCAGAAAGAAACAATGGCTAATGTCTACATAAAGGACAGATGTTAGCGTAAAAATGAGCAACTATTTGTTCATCCTGCCAGTGTAAAGGACTGTGACCTTTTTTTACTGAAAAACACTTGATTCTGGTTAAGGGATCTATATGTAGGCAAATAGATCAAATTGTGGCTTGCAGGAGTGGGTCTACGGCCAAGGAGGCTTGAGGGCACTTAGGTGTGCCTCAGATCTTCAGAAGTGGTTGTGTATCTTTGTAACATTCACGGGGAGTATATTATATGGATATTATAATAGCCTTGAAGGAGAGCAAGCAGTGGATATTAAAAGGTATGTGTAGAGACGGCCATCCACTCTTTACCTTTCAGGAATGGTGGGATTTTGAGCTGACTTCATATAATAAGCCCCAGCCAAAGAGTTTCCTGGATTTGTTTTTATGTTTTGTTCATTTGCTTTTTTGTTTGTTTGTTTTTGATTATGTATTAGTTATAGTCACGCTCATTCTTCTACTTCACCAGAAATTTTTGTGTGCCCTTGTTCCTCTTTTTGTAACAGGTCAAGAAATCCCCCATGTTATGAATCTTTCATAGGTCCTAGGGATAATTAAATTGAAGTAGAAAACTATGTCAAACCTCTGATGTTTAGTTTATTCTCATCACGTGAATTATAATTAGATTATGCTATCTGATAACTTGAAATAGATCATGGTGTTTTTGTTCCCTCATTTCAGCCATCTTCTTTTCTAGTGCTTAATTCAGTTTTAAGACAGAGCTTCTCCACTAGCAAAGAAACCTTTATTTTATTTCATAATGCAGCAGAAAGAAAATATGACTTCTGGATTGAAAATTTTGGATTGAAGATCTAGTTTGATTCCCATGTCTTATTAAATTTGTGAACAATCACACATCTTGCCAAGCTTCAGACACATACATAACTGAACTACATTGAAAACTGGGAGATAGTAGTTCATGAAACTAGTTGCCAGCCTGTGGTCAGTAGGTAAGCTGAGACTTGACCTAGATAACACTGGGGACACCAAGAGCCCCCAAAAAGGTGATCTTGAAAGTTACAGTCTAAAAAGAAAGGCAACTTTTGAGAATTAGTAGACATAGCCTACATATTGGGAGGTGTGCATATAGTAGAGTTTAGAGCAAAATGCAACTCCTTTGACCAAATGGCAGCTTTTTTTTTGCCCAGGAGCATTTCAAGTGTGGCATCCACTCAAGTTGTAAAGTATTTTTGCCTACAAGATTTTTAAGACATCAAATGAGATGCTGGAAGTAGCCAAGTCGAGTTGGATTAGATTTTCTTTTATAGTTCTTCTCACTCAGGCATTCTGTGATATACAAATGACTTTTACTAAAAATCTATGAGTACCTGGATAAACACATTTCAAATCCTGATTACTTACATATATACTAAAAAATTTAAAAAAATAAAAAACCTCTGGATGAGATTATGAAAGGGGAAATCAATTTTTTTGGCAAAATTCAATCTTCCCTACTGAGCACTGAAAAATCTTATTAGTGATGCCTTCAAAATTCCACTTTGACCAACATTCTGAAGATTTGAAGGCAGGAATATGATTTTTCTACCTCTTATAGCCCTAAGACAATTTCTTTATTTCTTTTCTCTAAAGTTCAATTTGATTCTGTGTTGGTCAGCCGCTACATTGTATCTGACTCTTTTCAACCCATGGACTACAGCACACCAGGCTTCGGTCATCCTTCACTATCTCCCAGAGTTTGCTCAAGCTCATGTCCATTGAGTTGATAATTCTGTGTAGAGAATGTTATTTCTCTTTCATAAGTGTTTTGCATAAATTAGTTATTAAATGTATAATGTCTATTGAAGTTCCTGGCAATTTGTTAATATTCTTTAAAGGGCATTTTATCATCATGATTATTACTATTATTCTCAGTTATACTCATTTTATAAACCTATCAATTAATTAGCAAACATGTATTGACATCTAAAAAGGTACTGTTCTGAATACTGGAGATGGCAGGAAAAATTTTGCCTATGTTCTATGCCTCAGTTAGCTTGTTATTTAACTGGAGTAACACATCACATAGACATGTGTAAGCTGAGCTGAAGGAAATAGGAAGCAGAATAATAGCACAGAAAGTTCAGTTTAGTCTGTTTCAATCCTATCAGGCAACAAGCATGAAAAGGTCCCTAAAGGCTGGATCTCAGATAAGACAGGTCCTGAGGTCTTGAGCTAACTGGTAGCTGAGGCTGTTTGTTAAGGGACATTTGTGTAAGTGGGTGGACAGAGTCGGGGGCACATATAATGCCTCTTTCTGTGGTTTTCCATGCTCATTAACTTGGCAGACACCCTACTTTATAAGTTACATGATTTCCCAAGTGGAGAGGAAGTTTCATAGCAGTAGCTCCCAGATAAGTGTGCATCTTGGTGCAATTTCAACCACAGTTGGAGAGACCCAAGCTTATGGAAGGTTGGGGACAGGGTCCATGTGGCTAATAAGAAAGGTGTTTGAAGAGATCTGCAGAAAGTTTTCCCAGAGCAGAACCCAAGCTGGAAATGAGAGAGAACCTGGAGGAGGCTTGAGTGTACAGTCACAAAAAATACCATGGCAGCAAAGCAAATGACTTCCTCCTGTGGAATGGACCTAGCCTGCAAATTCAACTCTTTCTTCAGTATGAGGTCATATTTCAGCTGCCAGAGGGCTTCAAACTATTATTAGTGGGAAAGCATCTGAAACCTACACCATGTTATCTGGTCAGTGACAAGCAAGTGATGTGAATCTGAAGAGGAGCATGGTTTCTATCTTGACCAAATCTACCTTATGACCTGGAAAGCTGGAGGCTATATCCTGGTGTGTGTGTGTGTGTGCGCGTGCACGTGTGTGGAGGGGGGGAGTTATATAAATACATATTTTCCCCAGAGTTTTGTCAGTACCAGAAGGAGAGAAGAGGGGGTGTTCCTGCTTGCAGAGATGGAAAAAGGTGGGGAGAGTGGAGAGGAGTCAGCAAACACAAAGGAAGAGGAAGAGAGCAGGGGGAGAGAACCATGTGTTTATTCCAAAAACAATTTACTCAGTCAGTCAGTTTTGGTACTCTTGCTATTACTGAGGCAGAGAAGAAAATATGCTCAAAGAGTGTTCTTTTTATTTCTTTCCCTCAGCCAAACCTCCTGCTGACAGGCTCTGCCCAGGAGCCATTTTTTTCCAGCAAGGGTCTGTGAGAGTTTTGGTGGATGAGCAAGGGTGTGAGTGCCTACGTAGTGAGATGGACAGAGGGTCCTCCACCTTGCAGAAGTCCCTATTCCCCTCTGCACCTGCTGAGGTTATCAGACAGCAAGGGTGGGGCACCCCCCCATCAGACTGTGATGCAGTTTCCATAGGAGGCAGTCTTGCCTCAGGGGGACTGGGGCTCCATAGCCACCATCTCACAGAGGTTTGTGGAGCTGTTTGTGTTTTCTCACAGGGGCCCTGCCCTCTGAGGATTCCAAAGGCTGTAAAAGCATATTTAAAAATAAGCATTCTACTATGGCTCATAAATTTAAGCCTGTGTTTCGTAGCATGTGGTAGGTGAATATTGGTGTATTTATTTTTTGTTTTGTTTTGCCTTTTGTTTGTTTTAGAAAAACAGATGTGGAATCAGAATATGAGGGTCCAATCTAAGGCACTAGGCCTCTGGATCAGCTTCTCTAGACCATCTGCCATTGACTGAGTCAGGATCTACTTTAATGACCAAATCTTCTATCCCTGGCTTGTGTAGCATCTTCTCAAAGACCCCACTCCCCAAGCTACAAAGAAATAAACCATGTCCTCTATTCTGCTTATCTCTTGGGTTCTTAGGCAAAAGGTTGTCTCTCTCATTGATTTTTGATGATCTAGAAACTAGTGTCTTTATTGCATTTGCTTATAGATGGGATTTTTTCTTTTTTTTGAAAAAGAACTTGTATCTTATTTATCAGTCATTCTGGAAGATAGAGTGAGGGATGGAAGAAGTGTAAATATCATGTGAGCAAAGATAAAGGGTTTATGTGTGAAGTGTTTATTTGTTACATCAATTTTGAAAGCCATTAGCAAATTCTGATTGACAGTAAAATTTAAGAGTAATGTTCTTTGACTACTCCAAAGCCTTTGACTGTGTAGATCACAACAAACCGTGGAAAATTTTTAAAGAGACAGGAATACCAGACGACCTTACCTGCCTCCTGAAAATGTGTAGGCAGGTCAAGAAACAATAGTTAGAACCAGACATGAACAACAGACTGATTCCAAAATGGAAAAGGAGTACATCAAGACTGTATACTGTCACCCTCCTTATTTAACTTATATGCAGAGTACATCATGCGAAATGTCAGGCTGGATGAAGCACAAGCTGGAATCAGGATTTCTGGGAGAAATAACAATAACCTCAAATACACAGATGATACAACCCTTATAGCAGAAAGGGAAGAAGAATTAAAGAGCCTCTTGAAAGTGAAAGAGGAGAGTGAAAAAGCTGACTTAAAACTCAACATTCAAAAAACTAAGATCATGGCATCCAGTCCTATCACTTCATGGCAAGAGATGAGGAAACAATGGAAACAATGACAGATTTTATTTTCTTAGGCTCCAAAATCACTGCAGATGGTGAGTGCAGCCATGAAAAGACACTAGCTTCTTGGAAGAAAAACTGTGACCAACCTAGACAGCATATTAAAAAGCAGAGATATTACTTTGCCAACAAAGGTCCATCTAGTCAAAGCTACAGTTTTTCCAGTAGTCATGTATGGATGTTATAGAGTTGGACCATAAAAAAAGCTGAGCACCAAAGAATGATGGTTTTTAACTGTGGTATTGGAGAAGATGCTTGAGAGTCCCTTGGACAGCAAGGAGATCCAACCAGTCTATCCTAAAGGAGATCAGTCCTGGGTGTTCATTGGAAGGACTGATGCTGAAGCTCCAATACTTTGGCCACCTGATGGAAAGAACTGACTCACTGGACAAGACCCTGATGCTGGGAAAGATTGAAGGCAGGAGGAAGAGGCGACAACAGTGGATGAGATCGTTGGATGGCATCACTGACTCAGTGGACATGAGTTTGAGCAAGCTCTGGAAGTTAGTGATGGACAGGGAAGCCTGGCATACTGCAGTCCATAGGATTGCAAAGAGTTGGACACGGCTGAGTGTCCAACTCAGCTTCAAATCATGCTTCATAGAATTTCCACAGGAAGTGGTGAATGGGGTTTGTGACCCCATGGATTGTAGCCCGCCAGGCTCCTCCATTAATGGAATTTTTCAGGCAAGAATACTGAAGTGGTTTGACATTTCCTACTCCAGGAGATCTTTCCAATCCAGGGATTAAAAATATGATTCCTGAGTTGGCAGGCAGATTCTTTACCACCAAGCTACCTGGGAAACCCCTATATAGGGCTTACACTTACTATTTTATGTTAAGAAAAAGATCAAGAGGATAAAAAGAGAAGTTATAGACAGGGAGAAAATGTTTTCAAAAGACAAATCTGATGTTCCATGCTTAGTTACTCAGTCATGTCCAGCGCTTTGTGACCCCATGGACTGTAGTCTGCCAGGCTCCTCTGACCATGGGGATTCTCTAGGCAAGAATACTGGATTGGTTTGCCATGCCCTCCTCCAGTCACATCTGATAAAAGGTCATTATTCAAAATATACAAAGACTTCCTAAAACTCAACAACTCAACTGTAAGAACTCAAATAACCCAATATGTAGACCAAAGACCTTAGAAGACATTTCACCAAAGAAGTTATACAGATGGCAAATAGGTCTATGAAAATGTGCCCCATATTATATGTCATTAGGGAAGGGCAAATTAAAAGGAAATGCCATCGCACACCTATTAGAATGACAAAATCCAAGGGGCTGACCAGGACGTGGAGCAATAGGAACTCTCATTCATTGCTGGTGAGACTGCAAAAGGGTTCAGTAACTTTGGAAGACAGCTTGAGGGTTTCTTACAAAATTAAATATACTCTTACACAGGATCCAGAAATTTGCTTTCCTGGTATTGACCAAAGAAGTTGAAAACTTATGTCCAGTAAATATACTGTTACATAGGATCCAGAAATTTGCTTTCCTGGTATTGACCAAAGAAGTTGAAAACTTATGTCCAGGCAGAGACCTGCACATAGATTTTATAGCAGCTTTATTCATAATTGTCAAAACTTGGAAGGAACCAAGATGCTCTTAAGTAGGAGAATGGATAGTGAAACAATGGTGTATCAGGTCAATGGAATATTATTCAACACTAAAAGGAAATGATTAAGCCATAAAAAGATAGAAATGAAACTTAGTTCAGTTTAGTTGCTCAGTCATGTCTGACTCTTTGCAACCCCATTGACTGCAGTGTGCCAGGCTTCCCTGTCCATCACTAACTCCCAGAGCTTGCTCAAACTCATGTCCATCAAGTTGGTTATTCCATCCAACGATCTCATCCTCTGTCATCCACTTTTCCTCCTGCCTTCAATCTTTCCCAGCATTGGGGTCTTTTCCAATGAGTCAGTTCTTCACATCTGGTGGCCAAAGTATTGGAGCTTCTTACATACTACTAAATAAAAGAAGCCAATCAGAAAAGGCTACATACTGTGTAATTCCAGCTATAAGATGTTCTGGAAAAGGCAAAACTATGGAGACAACAGAAAAATCTGATTGTGTTGGGGGCTGAATAGGCAGAGTACAGAAGATTTTTACAACAGTGAAAATATTGTGTGTGATATTATAATGATTGATACATATCATAGTATATTCCCAACCTATAGAATGTACAACACCAAGATTAAAAAACCCTAATATGAACTATAGACTCTGGGTGATAATGATGTCAATGTAGCTTTATCAGTTGTAACAAGTGTACCACTTTGGTTGGGGGATGTTGATAATGGAGAGACTCTAAATGTGTGAGGATATGAGCTAAAAGGGCAATCTCTATACCTCATTCTTAGTTTTGTTGAGAACTTAAAGCTGTTCTAAAAATAAGCTATTAAAAAAGAATTTAGTTACTAAAAGCATAAAATAACATTTAAATATTTAGAAACTACTTTTTTTCTTGGAGTATAATTGCTTTACAATGTTGTGTTAGTTTCTGCTGTAAAATTAAATGAATCAGCTATATCTATACATATCTCCCTCTTGGATCTTCCCCCATCCCCTCACCCCACCAGGCTAGGTCATCACAGAACACCAAGATGAGTCAAAAGTCCATTTTAAAAAAATGTTGTTTCTTAAATAAGTTTATTTATTTATTTTTGGCTGTGCTGGGTCTTCATTGCTATATGGGTGCTTTCTCTAGTGGCAGGAAGTGGGGCCTGCTCTAGTTGCAGTGCACAGACTTCTCATTGCAGTGGCTTCTCTTGTTGCAGAGCATAGGCTCTGGGGCACTTAATCTCAGTAGTTGCAGCCCCCAGGCTCTAGAGCACAGGTTCAATAGTTGTGGTGTGAGCGCTCAGTTGCTCCATGGCATGTGGGATCCTCCTGGACCAGGGATCAGACCCATGTTTCTTGCACGAGGGGGTGAATTCTTCACCACAGAGCCACCAGGGAAGCCTGAAAATACATGAAAAAAATAACTACTAATATTTTATAAAATAATAACAGTAGCTCTAAGAGGTTATTAGCAGTGGTTGACACATTGTATGTAGTGAGTAAACATGCATTGAATGAATGTGTGTGATTATGTATGAGTGTTTGCTTACTCTTGCATACACACCACTCAATAACTAAAACGCTTTTAGTCTATAACATGAGGAACACTCTAATTTAATCCAAGTTGGCCCTTTCTGACATAGTTCTGATGTACTAGATAAAGCAATTTCACCGCAGGAGGCTTTCCTAGAAGTTTTGTTTTTTAATAATCATCTCTGGGTTTTGTTTTGTTTTTAAGCTGGCTGGTAGTTTTGTAATCAGACTTTGTTTTATAGATTTTGCTTTTAAAAATCCACTGAGTATTTCTGTATCCCTTGAAAACTGACAGCAGAACTGGCAAAATGTCAAGAATGATTCACAAAAATGCCAATACAGGATATTCTTCAACAGAAGGAATACATCTTTGGAAGATTCTCTGTCTGGGTTAATTAGTGTTCTTTCTGAAACTCTCACAGAAATATCTTAGAACTGCTTTTATTAGTGGGTTTATCCATAGAAGAGAAGTCCTGACTGGACTGTTAGTCTGGCCTTAATACAGTGATATCTGTTCTGACAATCCCTGTCTTTTTGATTGGAACAGGATTGCAAGGAGACTCATTATTAGCTATTGTTATGAGAAATTGGCTCCTCAGCATGGAGTTTAATCTTTGAAGTGAATTTTTTTCTAGTCCTAGAATACAGATGGCACTGAATGGAATGCCCTGTATTAGATAGAGTCAGATGGAACATCAGCCCAGAATTTCACACTGTGGAAGTCCTGGTTATTGGTCCTCCCCTCTCTGCCCTGCTCCCCGAAAACCTCCCCATGTGAATGGATCCTTTTAATCAGGATAAGCTCTCTCCCCTGTCAAAACACATCAAGGGGCACACTGAGGGTTGAGTGAGGTTGACAGATACTGAAACTTCACTCCCAAATAAATGCCCTTTTATAGCTGCTGATCTTCTTTTCCCTTTGTCTGTTTCCATTTTGGATTTTTTGATGTGGGTGGTTGGTAAGATAGGATCGGGAGGATATCATCTCTTGAGGAGGTGTGCTTTTTCTGTAGCTGTATATTTTCTGTATGTTGTATACATTTCATTGAGATGGAGCAGGCAGAAATAGCTCCTCCATATTTTTTCCTTCTGTTCTACTCTCCTTGCCCTGAGAGGTACAAGTCATACTTTCTAAACAACATTATTCAGACTTACTATATTTCTATTTTAATAACCACAGAGCATGTTTGTGTAACACATTAAAAAGGCATATTCTCAATTCTCATTTGATGTAGCAGGGTAAGGTAGGAAGAGAAGGCAGCTTTAAAAAAAATTGTTTACACTTTTTCTAGAATAACTGAGGGCTAGAGTGGTGAAGTGGCTTTCAAATCTCCAAGCAGAAAAGTCAGAACCATTGCCCTGACTTTAGACAGGGCAAATCAGAAAGTTAAGCACTGACGTTAACTTTCTCTGTGCACCACTTGCGATAGAAACTCACAGTTTCTGCCTTGATAATAAAAAATAGTTAATTTACACCTGAGTTATTAGGCTTAAATTTTGCCCCATCTCCAAGGAAGCATCAATGAACTGGAGAACTTACAGGGAGAGCAAGGCAAGATCAAGCTCCTGAGTCAGAGAATGGTTGGAGATGAAGACATGCGGGACTGTACGCAGGATTAACTTTTTATCATCATAAAATGTTTGGACAGTGAAGAACCAAATCATTAATGTGATTAATAATTTGAACATTTATTGAGGACATATTGCTATATTAATATTCCAGGAACAATATTATATGCTTAGGATAGAAGAATGATACATAGTCTCTTTGGAAGAAACATAAACAAATATGGAAAAACCACACATATGTTTTCTGGCTCAAGATGACAATTTGAGCCCTATACATTTAATTCCCTTCTCCCTCAAATTCACATTTATAAAAATATATGTGCATGTATATATATATGTCTATGCATATACACAAACATTGGATAAATTTACATCAGTATAGATAAAAAAAGAAATAGTGTGTATAAAATACCATGTTGACAGTATCAAATTGAAGGCTACTTTGATAAACCCTAGATTCAATCATTGTAAAGCCATATTACAAAAGATTATAACTAAGACAAAGGGACATTTTTGGAACAATAAAAAATGTCTATCTCACACAGCCAACTACATGTTATATAGAATCTGTTTTATTCCTGAAATAGTTCATAAGTTCCACCTCAGTCATTACCTGTCTCTTCCTGTCTCCATTATTCTTACTCTTTTGCAGTCTTACGCACCTCAACCTCGGTGGGCTTCACCACAGAGCTTGTGGCCAGTGGAATGTATTCCATGGTGACAGTATACCAGTTTCAAGTTTGGGCCTGCGAAGGATCTTCTGGTTCACCTCACCATCTTGTGGTCCTGCAATTCACCTTGGGAAGCACATACCTCAGGGATCTGCTATCTCAGAAAGGGAAGTCTAGAACAATCTGTGGGACAAGTTGAAAGAGTAGCATTGACATATATACTCTACTATGTGCAAAATAGATTGCTGGTTGGAAGCTGCTGTATAACACAATGAGCTCATCCTGACACCCTGTGATGACCTAGAGGGGTGAGGCGGGGAGGGAGGCTGAAGTGTGTATACACACATATACACATACACTTATACACACACATATACACATACACTTATGGCTGATTCACGTTATTGTATGCCAGGAACCAACACAACATTGTAGAGTAATTATCCTCCAGTGGGGTTGCAAAGAATCAGACATGACTGAGCACACACACACACTCATGCACAAATTTAAAAAAAGAACAATCTGAAGCTGACTTGCAGCCAAGTCCATCCTATCCCCAGAAAATCATAGCTTACTCATAAAAGTGAGCAAAATAAATGCTTGCCATTGTAGCCTACTAAGATTTTGAGGTTGAATGTCACACAAAATTATCATGGCAGTATTTACTGATATGACACGGGTTCTCCCCTACTATCCGTGTCATGGGGCACACATGCCATTTAAAGCATGTAAGAAAGGAGAAATTGTTAATGAGCAAAGTCATGTCCATTAGGAGTCTTCCTTGGTGGCTCATACAGTGAAGAATCTGCCTCAATGTGGGATATCCAGGTTTGATCTCTGGGTCAGGAAGACCTCCTGGGGAAGGAAATGGCAACCCACTCCAGTATTCTTGCCTGGGAAATCTCATGGACAGAGGTGCCTGGCAGGCTAGAGTCCATGGGGTCTCAAGAGTCAGACTTAGGGACTACACCACCACCACCACATGTCCCTTAGGGAGAAGGAGGAGTAGTCCAGCTAACTACATTGTATCCAAACCAACTTGAGGGGGGAAAAATCCAGCTCTTTTGCTAGTAGCAGCAAGGTTTACTGTAGACTGCCCTCATGAATTGTTAAAATTCAACCAGGCAGAGACACCCATCAGGGCGGGTAGCAGAGACCAGAGGAGAAGGACTGGGGGCAAATTTTAATTTTTGGAAATGGAGTTGGTGTGTACTGTGGACAGAGATACATAGAGCCTACTCTGGACATATACCTGGTTAGAAGGTGGCCTTGACACCATCTCACAACTTGGACATTTGCACCACCTAGTAAATAAGGATTGGATCTCTACGAAGACAGAGCTACTTCAACAAGCATGCATGGCAAACAGACAGAGGGAAACAAGCTTCTGTCAGAAGAGTAAAATTTCCTGCTGAACAAAATGCCTATAGTAATGACTCTCTTCCCACTTGTCGTGTGTTGTGTCTTTCTCTGGCAAAATAAAAGTGCAGAAAAGAGTATAGATCAGCCAGGTGATTGTCAGGGTGTTTCTGGGGAAATTTCCCTATTTCATTTGGTGTTTTTTGTGTGGTGGCCAAAGCACTCTGGAGTAGGAATCCAATCCCGGACTCCTACTACTCAGACTTCGTGCTTTCCGTGATGTCCATCTTGAAGTCATTCACATAGTAAGATTCAGGCTCCCCCCTCTTTTCTTGGCTGGGCACCATCTGGGACCCTAGCAGGAATTGAACCTGTGCCCCTTGCATTGATAAAAGTGGAGTCTTAACCAACCACTGAACCACCAGAGAATTCCCATGATTTGGCCTCCCTTGATTACTGTTCAGGTCCTTCCCCATCCCTCCAGGTCCTACCCCTGTGGTTCAAAGGATTGGAGAGTTTGCTTTCCATGTATTGAATTTAAGCCTAGTATGTGATTTTTCTATATAGCAATTTAAGCCTATATTATATCTTGGAAAAATGTTCTCAACAATATTGAGAATGTGAATGGCATCCTTCCCTGTTTGGTCACACTGATACAGTTTTCTAAAATACACATATTTTTATATAACATTGTAAATATAAATGAAAATTTAGCAATGGTGTAGTCAAATATATGGGCTCTGTTTACTATGCTTAAATGGAAACTTGGAAGCATTTCCAGAATCTAATGAACAGAATTGACAATGGATTATATATGGGACAGATTTGGAGGTTTAGTTTTGTATGGAAGCCTGAAAGATGGAATTGTATTAAGGAAGGTACATATAGGTAGAATTGAATCCTATTCTTTTTGACCTTAACATTTGAGGACCAAACCATGAAAAAGACTACTTCAAAAAATTTAGAAGGAATTTTCAAGGTGATAAGGAGAAATATAAAGATATTGCACAGCCCTAGAAACAGATGAAAGAGATGGTTCTGAAAATCAGTGGACAACACAGTGACACATGCTGTTGGAGAATGGATAGGATAAAGATTAAACTGGCCATCAGATTGGAAGGTTGAGTAGTCCTGGTGATCTTAGGGAGATTAGTATCATGAAAGGGTCTAGGCCAGATTGCAGATGGTGAAGGCTGCAAAATTCAACTGCTCTTCCAGGAATTACATGGCCACCTCTCTTTACTGCATTTTTATTTAGTTTACTTTGTTGTCTTCGAAAGGGCAATAGATCTTGAGGGCAGGCATTATGTCTTTAATTTTTGTGTCGCCAGCATCTTGCACTGAGCCTGGCACATTGGAAGCATTCTCTAACTGTTCCTAAATGAATGAATCTCCAGCTTGAGTGGTTGGTAAGCACCATGTTGACAGGTGTTCATATCACCTTTAGCAAAGCAGCAAAGAAAGCATGATCCCCCTGGAGAGAGTTCTCTAAAAGCCTTAGCAAAGCTTTTCTGTGCAACCTGGAATAGATGCATTGCTGAAGCTATAGTCTGCAGAAACTGCAAGGGTAATTTTAGGTCATCACGATGTCATTTCCCTAAATGGAATAACTAGTCTCTTGCTGGTTGAAAATCAAGTGTATTTTTGTCAGAGAGCTTTTGGCGCAGATACTGGTGATGGCCTTGCTGGTTTGAATCGAAGCTTTTAGTCCTCATTCTATAAGCATTGGGTTTGGATCCACATTTAAAATGGAAAATGCTATTTAAAAATATCTGATAGCCCATTAAAGTTCATCGTTCTGTCATCTTACCATCTCCTCTCGAAAGCAAGTGCAGGGCTGCTCTCCTCTCAGCTGGAAGCAGCTTTTACACTGACACTGCACACAAAAGCTGATTGTCTCTTCTCGAAGGGGTAAGATCTTCCCATCTCTGAATAGGTCACTTTTTAGAAAGCATTGTTCCAATCCAGCTAAGTTCAGTTTGATCATTTTCTCCCGTTCAGTCCGCTAAAAACACATCCATTTTGCAACTTTAAATTCCATTCTGATTTTTTTCATACTTCATCTCTCATCAAGTTTTTTTTTTCTCTTCTCCTTTTCCAAAAATACTAGTGTAGTCAAATCTTCTTAGTGTGTATATGTATGTGTATATTTTTGCAAGTATTTTGTTTGTTTTTTTTTTTTTTATTTCAACTACAGAGGGCAGGTCTTTATTCCCAATCCCGATCCCCCCTCCCATTTTGCAAGTATTTTAATACGTCTGTATGTTTTATCATTGAGGAAATTAAAACAAGTGGATGGATTCATTTGTCTGTAAATACTGGGAATTGTGGCCAAGTGTCCATGGCACCCTAAAGATAAATAGATCAGTCTTCACATCCTCATCTTTTTTTTTTTTTTTGAATGAACAGAACAGATGATAATATATCTAACTAAGGCTTCTCCTAAGTCTAGCTGATTTGCTAAAATCCTTTTTGTTTCAGTCTGACATAAGGGTCCAGACTGATACTGTAGGTAATAACCTCAGTGACAAAAGAATACTTAAAGTGGAAAAGCCCTGGATCAAAACAAACGTTTCTTCCTCCTCACTCTCAAACCTTACAACCTCCACTCCATCCAAGATGTTTTAGGGTCTGTTCCATCACATAGGCTCAGAATTGTCGCTGAGAAACCTCTTCACCTCTTCCTCCATAATGTTTCCCTGACCTTTATATCCACAGGGATCTCTCCTTACAATGATGTCACTCAGATATTACTTAGCCATGCCTCTGTGTTCTTCCTGCGCTACTTTGACATTTTATGTATTTGTTTTTAATAGTGTATGGCTGTGTTCTCATCTTTTTAGGTTTTGTGGTACTGATTTTTTAAGGTCTGTTTCTCCTTCAGTCTTAGAGAACATCTACACATAGTAGATGTTCCATCAGCATGTGTGTTGGTTTTCTGACTAGATCACCTTGTAAGACTCTAATTTTATATTTCAGATTGCAGTTTTCAATTCTGCGTAACCTTTAGTTAAATGTCTCTTCTCCTAGGCAACCAGTTTGGGCTGATCCCTTAGGACCTTACTCAAGAACAAATTTGTTTTATTTCAAAATGGCAGATGATATTTGGTTGTAACTTTGATCCTCATTAAGATAACATGTAACTGCTTATCTGAGGGTTTCAAAATCATCATGAATATTTCTGGAGTGAATAAAGACATAACAAAACATTTCATGCATAAGATTTCATTGCAAAATTATCATTTATCGTAAGCATGCCAAGTATTACCCCATATTAGAGAAAGGTGTCAAGTCTAAACTTGCTGATTGTCACAAAGCCAGCAACTAGCAACCTAGAACTGGAAGCACATTTTTCTGATTCAAGACTAGTGGGATTTTGTTTGTTTATTTTTTGTTTACTTCCCTTCTACCAGAGTGTTCTCCTGTATTTAAAGTTTGGTGTGTTCCTTCACTTGTTTCCCTAGAATTCAGGAAATTTGTATTGTTTTAATTTAATTTTGAATTCTAATGTGGTAACACTGTCTTCTGCAGCTGCGTGAAAGGTTTTCCCAGAGTGTATGGTTCTTTAGCAAATTTGTAGCATGATATTTTAAACAGAGTCCTTCAAATGAAATTCAGAAAGGTTGGCGTGTTAAGGCTGACCTTTACACAGAGTGAATCCAACGTGGCATTTTCCATGCTTTATGATGAGACTTCTCCATGATTGCTTCCTCTCCCCACCCTCTCTGCCTTAATTATTCCTGATCTCTTATACTAAAGCTTTGCTTAAGTGAACTCCATTGTATCTATCAGCGGCCTCCCAGAAGAACAGGTCAAAAGCAATTACCATTACAAAGTGATTGGCTTTTTCTTAGTAGAACCAAGACTTACGGGAAGAGTACTTTTACTGCCTTTCTCTGACTGAGTCAGTGCAGAAAGGGTCCCCTGCAGAGATCAGCATATCATCTCAAACAAAGCAATCCCCATAAGTATAATGTCAGTATTATCAGCTGAGCTCTGTAGTTTTCCTGATGAAAGGAGGACACCAAGCATCACAAACAGGGTGATTTTATCTCTGGCCTGGGTTGAATTGTGTTCCCCCAAGTTTATGTCTAACCAGAATCTCAGAAAGTGGCCTGATTTGGACATAGGGTCTTTGTGGATGCAAATGGTTAATATGGGATCATATGTTACTAGTGCTATGCTGTTTCTCAGTCATGTCTGACTCTTTGCGACCCCATGGACTGTAGCCCGCCAGGCTCCTCTATCCATGGGGATTCTCCAGGCAAGAATACTGGGGTGGGTTGCCATGCCCTCCTCCAGGGGATCTTCCCAACCCAGGGATCGAGCCGAGGTCTCCCCCATTTCAGGTGGATTTTTACTGTCTGAGCCACCAGATACTAGGGTGGACCCTAGGTCCAATATGGCTGGTGTCCTTATAAGAAAAGAGAAGACACTCTGGGTTATTAATATAGAAGGAAAATGGCCATATGAGGATGGAGGCAGACATTAGAGTAATACAGCTACGAGACAAGGAATTCCAAAGACTGCAGGGAGTAGCTGAGGCTAAGAGACAGGCATGGAGAAGATCGTCCCTTTGAGCCTTTAGAGAGGGTATGACTCTCCTGACACTTTAATCTTGGACTTCTAGTCTCCAGAGCTGTGAGAGAATATAACTCTGTTATTCTAAACTACCTAATTTGTGATCATTTGTTATAGTACTCCCAGGAAACTAATGTAATTTTTCACCCTTGAAAGACGTGCTTTCTTTGAGGGGAGAGCACATGTACAAAAGTGCGAGGCAAAGGCTGCCTTGGTAGTTTAGGCATGGCTCTGCCATTTTGGGGAAGGGAGTCCAGTGAATTGTGTGGTCAGTGTAGCGACCAGGAGAAGGTATGACTTGAGATGGACTTTGAAAGCTAAATGGAACTCAGAAATGCATAAAGAATGGAGGGGAGACATATTGTAGGGAGATGACTCATGTGCTTCATACTGAACTGGGGGGAGTAGGTGGAGACTGTGGAGAGTCCTAGACTAAGAATAGCTGCAGGCATTTGGATTGTTCCATTTCCATGGCAAGGGGGCATTGAAGATTTCTGAACCTTGAGGGAAAACATTCATCATCCTTTCACTGATTATTGATAAGGTCAATTTTCCTTCCCTTTCTAATATATTACAGACTGTGGGGAAGTCTATATTGCTTAGAAGGAAGAAAAAGAAGCTCTGACTTTGATTTTTCCCAACACCTTGTTTTGAATGAATCACTGTCAGTTCATGTTAGCCTGCTTTAATTTGACATGATCAATGAGAGACTAGTGTCCTGTGAAACTGTTTCTCTGAGCCTGGCGTGCCATGAGATGGCCATTGAGAGACTGATTATTTTGGCCTTTTTTTACTGGAAGGACTGAGTTGTGCTGTACCCTATCTTGGTTGAGAATCAGGATGCAGTCTGTGCACTTGAACTCTGTGTAGGCGTATATCCCTTCTTCCAGAAAGAGAGCCAACATAGACAAGCCTTTCTCTTATGCTTAAGGACACTATGGCAAGTGTTTTTCTCCAACCCTGATATAATAGTACCTCCTTGGGAAATAATAGAGCAAATTCCAATTCCAGTGAAATCTGAATAAGAAAAGCTTTACTCATCAACTGTGACCACTCTGACAGCACTCACTTCAGAAGTACCTGAGTATAACACAATACATTTGGTTTGAAAAAGAAATGAGATTCCTTGATAGTATTTGTTTTCGTACTTTGATTTTGATCAAAGTGAATTGACGTATTTGCCATTGATAATGCAATATTTTAAATGTTCAAGAGCTTCTTTCTTTTTAAAAAATGTATTTTATATCCAGTAACTACATCATAATATTTAAAGGTGCAGAAATGAGTAGATAAGTAATATTCACAATATCTGCCATGTAGTGGGAATTAAATAACTATCTAGAGAATGAAGGAATCAGAAGTAAAGTAACACAGATCTAATTTTCACACATATTTCTGGTCACAAATATTTTCTAAATGCATTTTAAAGTATGCATTTTCATAAGATAACAGTATATTCAAAATAAGAATAAGATAGGAGTTTTACTAAATAAGATAGTATATTCAATTTTCATGTGAACTTAAATTCAAATTCAATGAAAATGAATACGACTTAACTCCTTCTCTTAATTAGTTCAAAATCTGGTGGGTAGGCCAGGTCAAATTAACTAAAAGTTACTATGTAAAGTGACTCGTAGTATACTATCCTATCTGAGAAACAATATGGACCCAAGGATAGAGATGAACAAGCACCATTTCTTCACATAGAGCATTTACTACAGAAGAATAAATAGAAGGTCAATGACAATTAGCTGAATTCTACTCCATCATGAAGGAGGATAGGAGGGCAAGTGGACTCAGAGAAAGGAGCCCCTGACTCTGGATCACACTCAAAGCCTCTGGTGAAAGTTGCTGGATGAGGATCCAGTTGTCCAACTAGTGTTCAACATGAGACAAAGCCTTAGCTCAGTCACTACCCTAGGGCCCCCAAATCAACACTATAATGATGCTGAGTTCTAGAGTATTGGTCTAGGGATCATTATTTGCTTACGGAAGTGAAATTAATGCCATCTGGCTTCTGTGATAGCAGCTGTGTGAAGAGAAAACCAACTGAGGCTCAGATATTCATGATCCTTGGATACATTTAAGATCTTGGGATACTCCTGAATCTGCCTCCAACACCAGTTATACTTTGCAAACCTTTTACTGCTTCCAGATTTCATGTGTTACCACCTGCAGGGTAAGTTTCCAGAAAGAGCCTGACATCCTCTTTGCTGGTGAAAGTTAAAAAACAAGATGGCAGTGCTTCCATTTTGATATGGAGGAGAAATATGACTTGATTTTCTGGAAAAGAGAAACTCAATAGAAGAGAGGCCTAAGAAAAGGGATGGTTTTAACATCTCACAAAGACAGTTGTTACCATGTGATCGCTTAGGTGGTGCAGTCCTAAGGATAGAAAGACAGTGGTCAGTTGGCTGCAAGCTCACTGTGCTGGAAAAGCATCTTAGCTTGGCAAACCCTCAAGGGCTTCTGGGGTTGTCACTCTGATTTTCACTGCCTAATTTAGATTTTTTTTCTTTCATTCTTGGAAAAAGATGTTTCTGGATCATTTCATCCTAACTAATCTACTCTGGACCCCCTGCTCCCGTATTTTAAATGTGATGTTAGTTCTCCTTATAGTCGATACACTGTGCACTTCATTGTGGAACCAGAAGAAGGGACCATAATTCTGCACTGAGAGGCATGGTATTTGCTTAAAAAATAAAAAGAAAAAATCATTAGATTCCGTTAAATTATTGATAAGTACGTGACAAGGAATTAAGTTACAGCGACTTGTTCACAGCATGATTTAGGAAAAGACAAAGTTGAGAGTTTTATAATGTGATCCTTTTGTCTGGAGTGGACAGTTGTGCTCTGTGTGTCCACGCACATAAAGGGGGTGCAGTTTTGAATTTGTGTGGGCCCCCTAGGGATTTGGGAATGAGAGCACTGTGCTTTGAAAACAGCACAAAGCAAATAGATGAGCAATACCTAAGCAGTGCTGTGCTTCGGTCCCCCAGATTTCCACCCAAGCCCTTTCCATTTATCACTGAGACGTTTCCAAGGTAACTTCAATCCCAACCCCATCAGTTCAGCTCAGTTCAGTCGCTCAATCATGTCCGACTCTTTGCGACCCCATGAGCTGCAGCACGCCAGGCCTCCCTGTCCATCACCAACTCCCAGAGTTTACTCAAACCCATGTCCATCGAGTTGGTGATGCCATCCAACCATCTCATCCTCTATTGTCCCCTTCTCCTCCTGCCCCCAATCCCTCCCAGCATCAGGGTCTTCTCCAGTGAGTCAACCCTTCACATGCGGTGGCAAAAGTATTGGAGTTTCAGCTTCAGCATCAGTCCTTCCAATGAACACCCAGGACTGATCTCCTTCAGGATGGACTAGTTGGATCTCCTTGCAGTCCAAGGGACTCTCAGGAGTCTTCTCCAACACCATAGTTCAAAAGCATCAATTTTTCAGCACTCAGCTTTCTTCACAGTTCAACTCTCACATCCATACATGACCACTGGAAAAACCATAGCCTTGACCAGACGGACTTTTGTTGACAAAGTAGTGTCTCTGCTTTTTAATATGCTATCTAGGTTGGTCATAACTTTCCTTCCAAGGAGTAAGCGTCTTTTAATTTCATGGCTGCAGTCACCATCTGCAGTGATTTTGGAGCCCAAAAAAATAAAGTCTGACACTGTTTCCACTGTCTCCCCATCTATTTCCCATGAAGTGATGGGAACAGATGGCTCAGCGATCAATGCAAAGAAATAGAGGAAAACAGAATAGGAAAGACTAGAGATCTCGTCAAGAAAACTAGAGATATCAAGGGAACATTTCACGCAAAGATGGGTTTGATAAAGAACAGAAATGATATGGACCTAACAGAAGCAGAAGATACTAAGAAGAGGTAGCAAAAATACACAGAAGAACTGTACAAAAAAGATCTTCACAAGCCAGATAATCACAATGGTGTGCACTCATCTAGAGCCAGACATCCTGGAATGTGAAGTCAAGTGGACCTTAGAAAACATCACTACAAACAAAGCTAGTGGATGTGATGAATTCCGGCTAAGCTATTTCAGATCCTGAAAGATGATTCTGTGAAAGTGCTGCACTTAATATGCCAGCAAATTTGGAAAACTCATCAGTGGCCACAGGACTGGAAAAGGTCAGTTTTCATTCCAATCCCTAAGAAAGGCAATCCCAAAGAATGCTTAACCCCATAGGCCTTTGCAAATGGAGGGTCAGTTTCTGGAATTTCTTGGGAGAGCTGAATGGAGCCAACATTCTACTCTGGTTCTGCCTGCATGGAAGGTTGTCAGAAGCCAGGACTGTACTGAGAAAGAACACTTTAGGTTGTCCTCTGTGGGCTGTGGCTACAGGAGACCAACAAGAGCCTGGTAGGGAGGACACAGCCTCCTTCTGGCTTCACTCTGGGCAGTGCACCTTCATCATTTGTCTTTGGGACCCATATAGAAATGAACTAATTCTAGACTAGACTCCCACACAAACCATCTCCCAAGATGTAAAACAGAATGCAACTCCTCAGATGACCCTGTCTGGCTTTTTCTCCAGACTAAATCATTGAGCTTTAGGCCTCTAATCACAGCTCAAAGTCAATATTTGGGATCATTGTGTCTTGTGGTTGTTGTTTGGTTGCCCAGTCGTGTTCGACTCTTTGTGACCCCATGGACTGTGGCATACCAGCCCTCTTTGTCCTTCGCCATTTCCTGAAGTTTGCCCAAGTTCATGTCCATTGCATTGGTGATGCCATCCAGGCATCTCATCCTCTGACGCCCCCTTCTCCTCTGCCCTCTTATCTTTCCCAGCATCAGGGACTTTCCCAATGAGTCAGCTGTTTTCATCAGATGATCAGAATACTGGAGTTTCAGCTTCAGCGTCGGTCCTTCCAATGAGTACTCAGGGTTGATTTCCTTTAAGATTGACTGGTTTGATCTCCTTGCTGTCCAAGGGACTCTTAGGAGTCTTCTCCAGCACCACAATCCAAAGGCATCAATTCTTCAGTAGTCCACCTTCTGTATGGTCCAGTTCTCACAACCGTACGTGACCACTGGGAAGATCATAGCCTTTACTGTACAGACCTTTGTCAGTAGAGTAATGTTTCTGCTCTTCAACACACTGCTTTTCATTGTGCCTAGTACTCGTCTAAGTCTGTTAGTGCTTCTATAACAAAATATCACAGACTAAATGTCTTATAAACAAAATAAATGTATTTCTCATAGTGAAGACTTGTTGGTCAAAGATCAAGGTACTGGCAACTTGATCAAGTGCAAAATCATGTCTGACGAGGGCTTTCTTTCTGGTTCATGAATATGACTTCTCACTGTGCCCCCACATGGTAGAAAGGGCAAGGGCGTTCTCTGACCTCTTTTATAAGGGAACTGATGACCTAATCGCCTCCCAAGATGCCACATCTTAACATCATCACCTTGAAGTTTAGGATTTCAGCACATGTATCTGGGGCAGGGGGGCACAGACATTCAAGGCCATAGCAGCACTATCTAGAGTTATTAATACATTTTGTGTCTGCTCACTGACTCCATGGACAAGAGTTTGAGCAGGCTTCAGGAGTTGGTGTTGAACAGGGAAGCGTGGCGTGCTGCAGTCTGTGGGGTTGCAAAGAGTCGGACGTGACTGAGCAACTGAACTGAATATGTCTGCTCAGTCACTCAGTCGTATCTAACTCTTTGTAGCACCATGAGGTGTAGCCCACTAGGCTCCTCCATCCATGGAATTTTCCAGGTAAGAATACCGGAGTGGGTTGCCATCCTACTAAAGGAATTTTCCCAACCCAGGGATCCAGTCTGGATCTCTTGTGTCTTCTGCGTTGGCAGGTAAATTACCACTGTGCTACCTGGGCTTCTCGGAATTACTTTGTCTTTTCCCAAATATATCTCATATACACAGGGGATAGCTTTTCCTTTCTCATCTCAAAAACTCCTCTGCTTCAGAGTTATATCTATTATGAAGTGCTGAAAGTTTCCTAATACCCTTGTATATATGTTATTAGGATATGTGTATGTATGTGTGTGTGTGTGTGTATCACACATACATTGTAGTTTTATATTGTGGTTATTGTAGTATCGTAACAGACTGCCCTCAATTTGCTTCCAGTTTTTTAGGCTTTCCCTTGGCATATTAAGGAGATGTTATTTAAAAAAAAAAAAAAAAAGCCCTTCTTTCCATCATCTGAGAATGCAACCAACAGAGAAAGAGGAGAAGCTTATGAAAGCATCAGGAAAAAAGTCAATGCAGAGAAATTTCTCTGTTGTTCTGTGCTTCAGAATAACCTGACATTACCTTACCCTGAGCATGGAAGAGAGTAATCTCTGGGAACTTTTATTGCTCCGGGCTCTAGGACCATGGCTTTAATGTTTGTAGAAGTCTTGATGTGATTTCTGAGGCTTCTGAGATAACTTTCAAAAACACTTCATACCCCTCATCACTTGTACAGCTGCAAAATACCAACAGCACTTCGCCTTGTCTTTGAGTATGTTTTTCTATCTGTTTATCACTGAAAACAATGGCTATTTGACCTAGGCTCTGAGCTCTATTAAAGAGACTGATCATGTTTTCCTATCCCACACCCTTCTTTATATTTCTGGTTTCAACAGTGTCCAGGATTCTTTTTAAACAAGTGTGTTTTGTGTGATTGAATGAATAACACAATTCTGGAGATAAATGGTAACTGCAAAAAAGAACAGGATAGTAAAACCATATAGGGTTAGAGGAGATGTCAATCTTAGAATAATAGATATTGTGTTCAAGAATAGAGAATTCAATACGTTTTCTTCCTAGGCAAGCTTCTTAGGTTTTAGAATTATTTTAAATACCTGTAATAAAAGGCATTTCTCTACACTAGTATATATTTTATCTGTGTGTGTGTGCATGCATGCATGCACACGTGCAAAGCTTTGCTGAGTTAGAACTACCTACAAATAGCCTAATTTAAGAAATTGCTACACTTTGGTCCTTTTTTTTATCTATTTTTGCAGTGGGATATTATTTTTTACACATGGTGATTGTGATATCTCCATATTTGTCATCAAGCAAAGTAATTCTCTTTCTGTTTAACATGATCTCATCACTAATAAGAGTGTTAATGAAAACTCAGCGGTCTATGGAGCTCCAGTGCTCAATCTGAAATTGTTCATCCCTGAAGCTCAGCATGATGGAGAGTCCAGGTACCTCTCAGTTCAGTTCAGTCGCTCAGTCGTGTCCGACTCTTTGCGACCCCATGAGTCGCGGCACGCCAGGCCTCCCTGTCCATCACCAACTCCCGGAGTTTACCCAAACTCATGTCCATCGAGTCGGTGATACCATCCAACCATCTCATCCTCTGCCGTCCCCTTCTCCTCCTGCCCCCAATCCCTCCCAGCATCAGGGTCCTTTCCAGTGTACCTCTTCAGTTCAGTAGCTCAGTCATGTCAGACTCTTTGCCTCTAGGTGTAGTCAGTTCACATCTGCAATGAATCATCAAATCAATTTTTCTTAATGGCAATGATAAGAATTTTATTTGGTTGACAGTGAGTATATACGTACTGCCCATCATCAACGTCAGGATTTCATCACACCTGAAGCCTTTTTAAATGTTATGTTTGACTTTTTTTTAAAAATTTTTTTATTTTAGCCTTCATAGAAAAAGGGTGGTTAAGTAAATACGTTTGCTTGGCTTATTTTATTCCAGTAGCAGCCACATGAGATAGAGATTATTATCTCAGTTTTTAAACTTAATTTTTAGTGCAGCATAGTCGTTTCACAACGTTCTTAGTTTCTGCCATGCCTCCGAATGAGTCAGCCTTCCATATACATGTGCTCCCTTCCTTTTTGACATCCTTCCCATTCATGTCGTCACAGTGCAGTAAGTAGAGTTCCCTGCGCTAAACAGTAGGTTCTCATTAGGTATATATTTTATGAGAGAGAGAGATTTGTACTCAGTCATGTCCGACTATTTGCAACCTCATGGACTAGCCTGCCAAGCTCCTCTGTCCATGTATTTTTCCAGGCAAGAATACTGGAGTGAGGTGCCATTTCCTTCTCCATGGGATCTGCCAGACCCAGGGATGGAGCCCAGGTCCTTTGTATCTCCTGCATTTTTAGGCAGATTCTTTACCACTTAGCATCACCTGGGAAGTCCATCTATTTTATACATTGTATTGATACTGTATGTGTATCAATCCCAATCATCCAATTCCTCCCACCTCACCTCCTTTCCCCCTGATATTCATACATTTATTCTCTACATGTGTCTCTATTTCTGCTTTGTAAATAAGATCATCTATACCATGGTTCTAGATTACCATATTATCTCAATTTTAAAGAAATGACAACTGAAGAGATTAAATAATATGGCCAAGGTCACAGTGTGAACAAATAACAACACTCTTTGTCTTTCATTTTCTTGTTTTTTTTTCTGTCTTCACTTTCTCTCTCTTTTCTCTCTTTCTACCTTATCTCTTTTTGTTTTACTCACTTCCTTTGTCTTTCTCTGATTCACTCTACCTCTCAACCCTCATCTCTCTCTTCTTAGCTTCTTCTTTTGTGCTTTGTCACTCCATTTTCCTCCTTGTAGTTCTCACTCTTTTCCTCTCTCTTTCTTCTTCATCTCTTTATTTTCCTACAATGAGATACCTTTAATGGGAACAAAAATCAGAAGTAGCCTCTCTCCTCTCTGCCTCGTTCAATGATAAGAAACAAATGGACTTTGGACTTTTCCTAAAAATTTCTACTTTACCCTTGTAGATGAGAAGAGACCTCAGGTTTAGGAACACTGTCATATTTTACTGTGAATCACTTGCTGTGAAGACCCATAACTATCACCTTCTTATTGGCATTATATTTCCTAAGGAGCTTCATTTCAGATCATAGGGAGGTGGGGGTTTGGCATGAACAGGGACCCAAGTGTACGAATCTCAAGAGATTTGAATATAACTTAGTGTCCAGGGTTTTCAGATGCCAAACTGCAAGAGTCAGAAGACCTGGCCTTGAGAATTGTTTTACTTGGTCTCCTTTTTGAGTCTATGTTCATTTTCTCTAAGGTGGGCATCATGATATTCCCTGTGCCTACTTCACAGGTAGGTTCTAAGAATCAGCTTAAAGGATATAAAAGAACTTACAAATGTCCTGTCTCAGAAGTAGGTATGTTTTCTTAAATGGGGCAGAAAAAAATACCCTATAAGCAAAAAAAAGAAAAAAAAGGTAGCCCACTCCACTCTTCTTGCCTGGGAAATCCCATGGACAGAGGAGCCTGGCGGGCTACAGTTCATGGGGTCACAAAGAGTCAGACATGACTTCAAAAGTAAACAACAGCAGCAATTCATACCACAATTATCTGATAAAGGCTCCTATCCAGAAAATGTACAGAGCTCCCACAAATCAATGAAAAAGGCTGCTGCTGCTGCTAAGTCGCTTCAGTCGTGTCCGACTCTGTGCAACCCCATAGATGGCAGCCCACCAGGCGCCGCTGTCCCTGGGATTCTCCAGGCAAAAACAGTGGAGTGGTTTGCCATTTCCTTCTCCAATGCATGAAAGTGAAAAGTGAAAGTGATGTCGCTCAGTCGTGTCCAACTCTCAGCGACCCCATGGATTGCAGCCACCAGACTCCTCCGTCCATGGGACTTTCCAGGCAAGAGTACTGGAGTGGGGTGCCATTGCCTTCTCCGAATGAAAAAGGCAGGCAGTAGCAAAATATCCAAAAAATGTAGCAAAATATCCAAAAAACTCCTGAAAGGAGGACATCCAAATGGCAAAAAAACAAATGCAAAGGTATTTAACTTCATTAATCATTAGGCAGTTTACAAAATCAGATGTCTAAATGATGGATAAATGTAGAAAAATGTGCTGAGTCAGGGAAATGTGGATTAATCAAAACATGATGCTGCTACACTTCCATCAAAATTGCAATAATAATAATAAATAGAACCATTGAAACTCATGTTGGTGAATATGTAGAGCCACTGGGACATTCCTACAGTGTTGGTGATAGTATAAATTTTCACAGACACTTTAAAAGAACATTTTGGGGACTTTCCTGATAGTTTGGTAGTTAAGAATCCACCTTACAATGCAGGGTACCTGGGTCTGGGCCCCGGTCAGGGAACTGAGATCCTACATGCCTGAGGGCAGCTGAGCCCACATGCCACATTAGAGAGCCTGCACACCACAACTAAGACCCAACACAGCCAAAAATAAATATTAAAAAAAAAAAAACAAACAGGATTATATTTGATAGAATCTACTACATCTGAACATATCAGACTCTAACACTAAACAATTCCATTTCTGGAATTTCCTAATAGAAATTCATGTATATGTATGTGTGTGTATATATCTATCTATATATATATATAGACATAGATATATTCATGCAAAAATGTTCACAGTGTAACTATTCATAACATCATAGAATAAATAATTACTCAAAGGTTCATCAACAGAGGAATAATAAATTGTGGTTTATTTACAAAATGGGTTACTACACAATAATGAGAATTAATGAACTGCAACTACATGCAACAGTGTGGTTGACTTTTGTATGTAATGTTGACTGAAAGAAGGAAGACACAGAAGAATAAATTTCACATGATTTAACTCATATAAAATTCCAGAACAGGAAAATTAATTGGGGTAATAGAAGATAGGATAATTTTCCACTACCTGATGGGGTGGAAGGTAGTGACTATGAGGAGCTGTGGGGAGACATGTTATACTACTAATCTTTTTCTTGAGCTGAGTGGCTAGATACAAAGATGTATTTCAATTCTGAAAATTCAACTAGCTGAATAGCTATGATGCATGCACTATTCTGTATGTACATTACACCTCCATACAAAAGTTAAAAATACCATCCCATAAGTTGGCTTGGGATTTAGAAATGATGAACATTCTTTTCAGTGGATAGAAATACATTTTGTTTACCAGAAATTCTATGCAAGGGAAAGAGAAATTATGACCTGTTTCAAGAAGTTCATGCTAGGAAAAATTTATATAGATTTGCACTTAATGAAAAAGAATCAGGAAATTAAAGAAGATAGAATGTTTATGGGTATGTTCCTGGATTTAGATGTAAACAAGGCTGATTAGAAATTGGAGGAGGTAAAGGTAGCAGACATGAGGTTTTGGTGGAACTCTAAGGAGTTTGTACTGGACACTATATTTGTACATACACACATACACAGAGACATTGAAAGGGTAGGATCAGATCTGATATGGGAGAAGGAAATGTAGAAGGCCAGAAGGACTGAATGTGGGACCTGAAGTCCAGCATGGCATGAAGAGGAGAGAAAAGATGGAATAAGGACAGTTGGTGCAAAGAAAATAGCCCTTGGACATGAAGTTACTGAAGCTTGTAAATATTTTTTTATTGAACCAGACTATCATATGTTATGATAGAAATTAAATTCAACATCTGTTCTGAGGTTTTGCAGAACTGAAACTTCATTACAAGTTTGTATATTGGTCCACATACACCATATATGTGTACAGTGAGGAATCTCAGCTATTCTCACATTAATATGTGGCAAAACTGTAATTTTCATTTTTGAAAGCACCGTTTAAAAACCTGGCGGTTTTCTCTTCCTTCTCAGCCAACATGGGGTAGTAGATTGCACTCCATTTATGAAAGAGCAGTACATTAACTTGGAGTATGGGCAGGATTACCATAAATTAAGGCAAAACTACAATGCTGAGCAAAAGAACAGAATGTGTTTGGTAATGGGCTATCCTTGACCTTGTAATCATTTGCCTTAATTCTAATCTGCCCACTCCAGTAATCTGCCAGTCAAAGGGGTTTGTGAATTAGCAAGGTTTAGCTGTTTATAAAACACATGCATAAATATAGGTGAAGAGTGTGTTTGTGTACATTTATGTACACAGATGTATCTGCATGGGAATGGGCATAGTTGTGGAGATCTTGTGGGGAATGCAGCTGCGTGGATCTGTGGAGCTGCATGTGGAACGGGTGTGTATATCAGTGTGTGAAGAGGAGTTGGGGGTTGTCGAGCACAGTTGTTCTGGCAAGTATTTGCTAACAAAGGACTGACACAGCCAGAGATTCATGCAGTTGCTGTGTGGTCTACTTAACCTTCAGAAATGTAATCATCTCAGGGGTCTTAGGGATGTTTTGTGGAAGAGGACATAGCAAGAAGATGTGACCTACTCAGAGTCATGTGGATAATGGAGATTCAGTACAAACTACCCCTGGAAATATAGAATGAATACATTGCTAAGTCCATTGACTGATGGTGGTTCTGAGAGTTGTGATCTGAATCAGAAATCTACACCTGGAAGGTAAGCAGTTCCTATCTGGGGAACTCTCAGTATCAACTTTATTTGCTTTGATGGTACAATAGTGACCATTGTCCCCCTTGCCAGAGCCCCAGGAGACTAAAATCTGAAACACAGGGAGAACATAAGGAGACATTTCCATATGCTTATTGGATAGATCCTGGTATTTATGGGGTATGCACACACCATGTACCCATAGGTGTGTATTCCTGGCTATAGGTAGTGGACTATATTCTATAAGATCAATGCATGCTTGATCTCCATTTCATGCTTACTTATGTATTAAATTCTAAGAGGAAATAACTTTTCATATGACAGGGGTTAACAGTTGGGCTTCCTCGGAAACTTGGAGTCTTCTGGAGGAATAAGAAGCTGATTTTAGAACTCTTCCCAAGAGCAGGACTGAAGACTGAAGCAACAAGAGAGTGTGAGGACACTAGGAATAAGGACAGCATAAGAAAGAGAAGCAGGGCTCGGGAGTTGGGTTTCACGAGTACAGTCTGCTAAGCATTGTCTCTGTGAGTGTGTGCTTGTGTGTGTGTGTGTGTGTGTGTGTGTGTGTGTGTTGGGCATGTATACACATGAACACATATTGAATATATGAATTATCAGCACATTTTTTGTGTTATGAAGTATTTAAGTGCCAAGATATAGGTGGTTCTTGGAAGTACTTGCAGAACATATGCTGTGCTATTTCACCATCTGTAGCCTAGGACTTTGGACCAAATTCTGTTGCTTTGCTTTGGGGCAAGGAAGAAGGAAATGAGCAGATTTCTCTCTCATTTGTGACTCCTCTTCCCCCCTGCAAGTTCCTCAGCCCTAGGACCCTGACCTTTAGTGAATCCAGTTCACCCCTCTCCCTGGGATACTTGACCTTTCACAGTTAGGAAATGACTCTTGTCTCACCTGTAAGGGGGAATTTTCACTGCTTCAGACAGCATTATAGAAGCAACTATACTTAACAATGTTTTTGTCCAAATTCTTCAAAGCCATCATGTCTTCTCCCTTTTTTTTTTAGGATGTCATGAATACCACTCCTCGGTTTGCTTGCCTTCCTTGTCTTGATGGCATGGATGAGCTAAAACTAATCTGATCGCTGACTACTGATACTTTTCAAAGAACATTTCTAACTCTTTTTTAGCTCTATAAAACTTAATAACCAGACTCTGCCTATCTTTGCTGTCAAATGTTTCACTGCTATTACATATGTTTTTGCCATTTAGAAATGTGTGAAGATACACCAATTTGCCACTCTCTAGGATGCCAAATAAGTTACTTCCTCTGCCTGGAAGGGTGGGGAGCAGTAGGCATCCCTCTCCCAACACCCTGCTCCTCCAGGCCCTCCATCCCTGATGCCATGACCATGATAACAGACTTGTTATGATACCGGGAACTCTCCAGCTTTCCTGGCTGAGTCATGGAAAGAGGGACCTTCCATTTGTCCTCTAAAGATAAGGAGACTCTTTCTTTTATGAGAACAACAAGGGGAAAGATAGAAAAAATAAAGCATGTGACAAAACATAAAATTTATTAAATTATACAAAATAGATTCCTTATTAAAATAATGTGTCCTCAGAGGACTAAGCTATCCAAGTTTTTTCACTACAATCCTGCCTTGGCTGAACCAGAGAATAAATAAATTTTTGGAGACCTTGGCCAATATTCTGCCACTGCCTTGGGAGGCTTTTTCCTACACTTCAGGGGACATTGCTGATTCATATTGCTTCATTCTGGGAATTTGAAAAGGGCAATCAGATGTTACAGTGCATGATTTTTCATTGCTATGCTCAGACAAAGGGCTGCAACAAGGGCATTGAGGGACATGACCTCCAGCATTCTTCCTCCCTGAATTTCTCTCTGTAGCATCCTCCCTTGCATCCCAATCTGAAATTTTAGACCTTGCAACTACAACTGGCTTTTTCCTCATCCTTAGGGTGATTCTGGCATGACCAAACTTGGAGTCGTGGAGACATACTTTGTAATTAATTACTATCTGGGGCCTCTTAATGACACAGTTTGTCAGATGGGAAGAGTGATGAGATGGGAGACTTGAAGCACCACTTGTGGGGTGATAAGATCCACTGGCTCTTGGCTGTCTCTTGGTTGCCATGACAACCACCTGGCTATAGGACTCTGCGTGAGCGGTTGCGGAAATGAATTGGTGGCAGCCTTTGGAAGTCAGTCCTGAGGCTGAAGGACCACTCCTCCACACCACCCCCCGCCCCCCAGGGACAGTGCTTTCTCTGCTCTCGCCAGTAAAGAGGGAGAACATGACATTGCATTTTGAAGCCATTGGTTTTAGCTCAAAGACACACTTTAATCTTGGTTTATGAGGAGTTGGAAACCGAAAGGGCAGAACAGGGGTTCTCTGTGGCAGAGGACTGGCATTAGTGGCTGTGAGCAGTGAGCTTGGACTCAGACCATGCACATCTTGGGAAGCCCTGATGTATTCTGGGATGCTGGGTAATGGTGCCGAGCTGGCTTTTTAACTTGTCTTTGCCCTGTGATGGTGGTTCTCAAAGCTGGTCCTACCTCTTTCTCACTCATATTTCTATATGAACTCAGTTTCTTCTTCCAGTCCATAGGGATCCCTACTTCATTCCAGTTCCAAGCAGGATCAAGGTTTCTAAGCTGTTTCTTTTCTCGAGAAGTATTAAGGTTCAAGGGACGTAAAAATTGTACATAGTTAAGGTGTACAACTTTAGTTTTGATGTATGCACACATTGTCAAAGGAAGTCTGTGGTGGGGACTCCAAGGCATGTTGAGAGTGAGCACTTTGCCCTCTTACGGATGCTCTCTGCATCTTGCTCCCAGGGACTGTGCCCACCCTTCTGATGGAGGATATCTGCACTTGAAATATTTAGGAGAATAGTTTATGCACCTTGGTTACTCTTAGGAAGAACATTGTGAGAATTTAGAGAAAGATCTTAATATGCATTTTAAAATGGGAAGTGATATTCAACAAGGGGACACAAGTAGTGAGGGATAGTCATGAAACAGGTTTCTAAGGAGAGTGGCAACTGCCATCTGGACAGCATTAGTTTCACTCAGTGCTGGGAGATAAGGAGGAACTACTGGTCAGAATTTGAACAGAGATGAATTGTTCCACATACAACAAGGAGGGAAATTAGAAATTTAGGGAAATTCCAGAATGGAGATGAGAAGATCTATTAACAGAGAGCAGTGTAGATCTTAGAAACAGGGATGAGTGAGAGAAAAGGTTATAATCCCACCTAGCACTCCCTCAAGGTTAGCACTAGGTTCTCTTGTGAATTAATCTTTGTCTTGTCACTTAGTGTATTTCATAAACGAAGACAGCACTGTAGGTAACACCTTCTAAACCTGTATAATGCAGAGTACTTCCCTAGCATTATCTCAATGATACTAAGCATTATCTCAATGATACTAAGTATGAGTTTACCTGTGTTCTAGATAACACATTGGGCATGTTTTCTGAATAGAAATAACTAATTTAACCAATTATTATCCCTGATGTAATAATCTGTTTATATAGAAAGTCTCAGACATAGAATTGAATTCAACTTTTATATAATTTATTTCTTCAGCAACATATATTTCTCTTTTTTTAAAAAAAGAATAAAAGTACCTAAACCTAAGGGGTGTACGTATGTGGGTGTATTAGTCAGTCATGTCCAACTCTTTGCGACCCCATGGACTGTAGCCCACCATGCTCTTCTGTCCGTGGAATTCTCCAGGCAAGAATACTGGAGTGGGTAGCCAATCTCTTTTCCAGGGGTTCTTCCTGATCCAGGGATCGAATCCAGGTCTCCTGTATTGCAGGCAGATTCTTCACCATTTGAGACACCAAGGAAGCCTCAAGCTCAAGGTGTCTCAGGGAAATTCAGGTTATAGTGTTGCTTTATCTACAGAAGTCAAGGGTCACCTTGCATACAAAGGTTAACTTCAAGACTAGTAGAGGGTTAGGTGATTTGTCTCTGGTTCTCCTTTTGTGCACTGAGGCTCTGTGAATCCTCCTGGGCAGTGTCATCCCTCCAGTGAAGTTCCTCCTCTGGTTTCCGCCATTCTCAATCTGTATTTTCCTGTCCTATATTATGAAAAGGACAAATGGCCTTTTCCTTGGAGGCCCAGTGGTAAAGAATCCACCTGCCAATGCTGGAGCTGTAAGTTCGATCCCTGGATTGGGAAGATCCACTGGAGAAGGAAAAGGCAACCCACTCCAGTATTCTTGTCTGGAGAACTCCATGGGCTTAGGAGCCTGGCAGCTACAATCCATGGGGTCCCATGAGTCGGACATGACTTAGTGAGTAAACAACCACAAAACAAAATATTATGAGAAAGTGATCTGTAGGTTCATACTCTGGAAAATAAGATCTCTGATCTCATAATTTATTACCCTTTCTAGAGTATATGTTTGCTTTTCAGAAAGGGATTTTAGGGAGAATCACACTGGAGTCGGTTTGCTGCAGAGAGGATGTAAGTTAGATTATAGAAGACTGCCCAGCTTTTGGTGACTGGGTGGCAGAGCCTCCAGGGAGTTTGCCCTAACCAGCACCTGTGTTATATTATTATTTTACCACTACTTTGCTTGTTGGAAGTTTTGTATTTTAGATAGCACTTTACCCTTGGATTCTCCAATTAGGTTACAGATAAGGTAATGCAAAATGTCTCTGAAGGGCCACACAATCTCAGAGTCCCTTTAAAGTCCCTTCAAGTTTCTTATGAAGAGGGCAGAGTATGATGAGGACCATGAGGACTGTGGCAAATGAGAATGTGTATAATCCGCACATATGTATGGATGTTTATATATAAATACATATCTTTTTAAAATAAAAATACACCTTCCAAACTAAGCAACTCTATAGCCATAAAAAGTCCAAAGGCCTTTCATTTGAAAGCCTCTAAATAGCATTTTAAGTAGAAAGCTAATTACAAATTTGAAAGAGAAAACATCAGATGGAGCCACCAATGAGTAACTTATCTTGGATTATTTAGTCATCAATGAATCATACAGACTGATGTTCAGATGGTTGGATGGTGTCACCTACTCAATGGACATGAGTTTGAGCAAACTCTGGAAGATAGTGAAGGACAGGGAAGCCTGGCGTGCTGCAGTCCATGGGGTTGCAGACTTGGACGTGACTTAGCGACTGAACAACAACATTCTCTTGATGGCTCTTCAGCCTCCTAAGATCTTGATGGGAACTTTGAATCATACACTGTCTAGAGCCAGAGATCAGAAATAGGTGTCACAGGAAGACATATTGCTGTCTGTGAGCCTCTGGCCACAAGGAAGGAGAGGTGGCCTTGGACAATGATAGTGATGACTCAAGGTCAGAATAGGATCAATTCCTTACACAAATATTCAGTGTAACAATAATTCAAACTTGAGATCAGATCTTTGAAAGAATAGCTTAGGGTGAAATATGTTTTGTTTCTGAGGATTGTCTTCCTAAATTTTTTGTTAAATGTGCTGATGATATAAGTCATTTAGAACCATAGTATTTCCCTTTTTCACTCTTAGATTCATACCTTCAGTAGGGCACATGACAGCTTCAACCCAACCACTATGAGATTCCACACTGGGAATTTGGTTGAGATAAGAGGTTATCAAGTAAACAATTATAATCATGAGGGAGTAGAGAAGGTGTTTTTCTAGAGGTGTTGCTTCAGGGGATGTGTTTGTTAGCACTTGGCTTTGTTGAAATGTGCACATTAAATTTGGGAGATCTTGAGAGGCTTTTTAAAGTTTAATTGCTGCAAATCTCTTGTTATCATGCTTTCCTATGAGATTTATATAGCCCTAAATGCTTTCCAGTATGAAAATTATTCTTTCCTATATTGTTTTGCCTGAAAAATAAAGTGTGCTGCAGATGTGAGAAAGGATAACATTCCTTCGCTGGAGTCAAGAAGCGTATTAGTCAACTAGGGCTGCCATAACAAAATAACAGAGACTGGAGGCCGATATAACAGGCGTTTATTTTCCCACACTTCCAGAGACCAGAAGTTCAAGGTACTGGCAGCTTTACTCTCTTCTGAAGTCTCTCTCCTTGGTTTTCAGATGTCCACCTTCTCCCTGTGTCTTACATGGTCATTCCTCTGCATGCTCATCCCTGGCATTTCTTTGTGTGTCCCAATTTCCCTTTCTTATAATGCCACTAGATGGGCCCAGCCTTCTTTCATTTGAATGGATCATCTCTTTTATTTTTTATTTCATTTTATTTTTTAAGTTTTTTTTTTAATGTGGCCCATTTTGAAAGTCTTTATTGAATTTGTTACAATATTTCTTGTTTTTTACATTTTTGGTTTTTGGCTATGAGTTATGTGGGATCTTAGCTCCCCACCCAGGAATTGAGTCCATACCACCTGCATTGGAAGATGAAGTTTTAACCACTGGACTGCCAGGGAAGTCTTTTAATCACCTTGTTTAAAGGCTCGATCTCCAAATAGTAACATTCTGAGGTCCTGTGTCTTAGGAAGCTCTATGAATTTTGAGAGACTTCATGCAATTCAGCCCATAACAAAGTATAATTGTTTTTAGGGTTGGACTGAATGATGGGGGATGCCCATTTTAGATCTCTAAGTGTAAGATTCTCTGATTCCAGAACTTGTTTCACCTATGACCTGAAAAATCAGACTTTTGTAGAAAATTGTTTTCTCTCTCTGGTAGGCACTTATGTATGCCAGAGAACACCATCTCCCCCAACAAATGGCACTAGAGACAAGACCTCCTGATTTATGACCCAATGTCTCCCTACCTTCTTCATCATTCCTATTCACAACCTGCTCTAAATCTTCTCTTAATCAGAAAAAAATAGCAAATAGGTAAGATATAAATGCAGGTTATTTAGAAGGGAGGAGAGGCTGCTAATTATAGTTTTCTTTAAGAGAAATAATGAGAAATGATGGTGGCAGGACAAAAACAGAGTAGAAACATAAGAGACATTTCTAAGGTAAAATTCTAATTATTTTACCTTATTGACTTTTTATTAAATACAGGATGTAAAAATGAATGCCTGGCACATCCAGAATGCCTCTATGAACTTTGGTGTGTGTAAGTCTATGGATGGTGGAGGTGCTAGTGGTAAAGAACCTGCCTACCAATGAAGGAGGCATAGAGATATGGGTTTGATCCCTAGGTTGGGAAGATACCCTGGAGGAGGGCATGGCAACCCACTCCAGTATTCCTGCCTGGAGAATCCCATGGACAGAGGTGCCTGGAGGGCTACGGTCTCTCATAAAGTCGGAAACAACTGAAGCTACTTAGCATGCATGCATGCATGCACCAGTAAAAGGGGGAAGTTATTTTACAAGTTATTTAAAGGCATATATATGCATCTGTGTATACACATATAAATACACCTGTGTAATGCATATATACCATTATAGGCACACTTACAATGTATATTTTACATATATATCCCCATGATAAATTTTAGACTGTGCCTGCTAAGCAGAGTGTCTGTGTTTTTTCAAAGAAGGCCAGGCACAGAGCTTGACTTCTTAAATGGTTAACAGGAGTATAGCCTCAAGCTATGATGCCCAAGAGCATTTGTTTTAAATGGAAAATGGATAAATGCAATAATTGGACCATATTTAAACACATAGCATTAATATCTCAGACAAAATTACCTGTTCTGAGAAAAATAATCATGTAGCTAAGGTTGCAGACACATATAATTAAACAGTATATGTATTAAATTGAAGGATTGCCAATCATACAATTCTTTAGTTCTTCTGTACAATTCCTTTTTATCAAAAGATAATACTCATGATGGGCTTCCCTGGTGGCTCAGTGGTAAAGAATCCATCTGCCAATGAAGGATACATAGGTTCAGTTCCTGGGCTGGGAAGATCCCCTGGAGAAGGAAATGGCAACCCACTCCAGTATTTTTGCCTGGGAAATCCCATGGACCGAAGAGCTTGGTGGGCTACAGACCATGGGATCACAGAAGAGTCACACACGACTTAACAACTAAACAGCAACAACAAATGCTTATGGCTCCTCACTAACTAATAAGTGGAAAAAATTGTGAAGTAAAGCATTCATAAAACAATAAAACATCATATAATTATGTGATTAAGGGCCATCAGTGGCATTTACTGCCTTACTAATGAATACATTGTTAATTACTCATTAGCACTTTGCCCAGGCGCCTTACTTAGAACACTGCAAACTCTTGTGAAAAGATACATTGGCAGTTAAAAGTAGAAACATCAGATTTCTTTCAGGAAAACAGCAAACCTATAGGGTCTCCTAATCTAAGATGATATTAACATTCCTTGCTGAATTATTATGCAAAAGCCATCCATGTAAGTTGACTACTGATAGTCCAGTGGGATAGAAGCAGCTCTGTTGATCTTCTTTTGCCAGAAATATGAATCCCTGCATGTGAGTTAAGCTTCACTTCTCTCTCTGACTTTTAACTGTATTCTTCCTTCTGAGAGATGGAGTTCATAGATTGATGCTGCTGGGTTTCACTATCACCGCATCCACAGGTAGACCACTTAGGGTATAAACCTATGTGTAGAATTGCTCACCTCTTCCAACCCCCGTAAGATATTGCCATTTTATTCAAGAGTCTGGGGAACTATATCACTGTGGAAACATATCTGAGTTGATAATTACAGAAGATGCCTAACCCACTCATCAGAATAATTTAGTCCTGTACTTCATCTGAAAACACACGAAGCAGTGTCCAGGCATGCTTATCTCAAGGCCTACAGGCCCTCACCCCTGTTCCTGTGCCTATCTGCCCCTACCACGGCTGGTGAGCTTATCAGAAGTCAGTAAGTATGTTTATGCCAGTTGCCCTTGCTATTGTAATCACATAAATCAATTAAACATTATGCAAATCAATGAGCCATAAGTACAAAGAAAAAAAAGTGTTTCGGATTTTTTTTTTCTAGGAGGGAAGGTGCTAAAAAATTTGTGGGTTAGACAAATATATATATTAAAAAAAAAGATGAGGGAAACTAAAATTCTAGAATTCTTGGCTTAGATTGACTCTCCAGAGACTTTGCATTCACACTTTCACTTAAAGATATCAAAAGAGAGAATTGTAGAACATGCAACATAAATGTGGCTTTTGTGGGAAAAAAAAGAAAGAGACTGTGTGGAACGCTTATCAGAGGGAAAAGACCTTGGCCCTACATCATAAGCATAACTAATAAATGCACATTTGTATATTTTAGGTTAAAATAATATGTTTAAGCAGTGATTGTATTTTTTAAAGGATTATCTGCTTTACAGACCTTTATGATTAATTGGCCAGTTATTGTTCAGTTGCTCAGTTGTGTCTGACTCTTTGCAACCCCATGGATTGCAGCATATCAGGCTTCCCTGTCCTTGACTATCTCCCGGAGTTTGCTCATACTCATGTACATTGAATTGATGATGCCATCCAATTGGCCAGATATAAACTCTGAATTCACAAGATGGAAGAACTTCTATTGTGTATGAGGAGTGAAAAAAATCATTGTATAAAATATTTACAACCTAAGCCAATTTTTTAAATTTTATTTTTTAGCAGTTTCTAGAGCTTTTTACTCATGGAATCATATGATACATAGCCTAATCCAACTTTTAAAAACTACTCTGTACATGCAAGCATGTTCGTATATCTGTAGAAAATATTATATGAGGCTATTAACAGTGTTTGGTATTTTCATGCCAGTTTTTCATTTCCTTTGTTAAGTTTTTCTGTATTAGAGTTTCCTACAATTCATTCTTATTACTTTTGTAATAAGATGATAAACCACCAAATGTTAATTAATGCCCCATGTTTTTGGCTCTTCTGTGACTCCATACTCTTGAGAGTTGTCTGCATTCGCTGGACAGACTGTGCACAAGCCCTCCAAGAGGGTGTTCAGAGTAGGGCTGGTCTCAGGTTCTCCCTGGTAATGTCCAGAGGCTTCATTGTTGAAGGACTCATGTGTCTTCATTCACATGTCTCTTCTTGGTCCCACGGACAACACAAGGGAACGCACAGGAAACCTCTGTGTGATCCAGGAGCAAAAGAACCCCTTTCTTGTAACCCAGTGAGCTGTGATCACCACTGTTTGGCTGAGTAATTGAGGCTGTAGGAAAATCTCAGCACTTTGACTCTCAGTAACATTTACAAACATTTCAAATTCATAACAGTTTACATTTTTTCCTCCTTATAGACATGTTCTTTAAAAAAAATGACTTTAATTCAGCCTGCATTTTTGAAATTACACATATGGATTCTCTTTTTTGGTCATGGTTGAATAAGTACAGGTAGAAGTGATTTAAATATTTGCTTACTTTGGTGATGACTAAACTGATACGAGGTAAATAGCTACTGCTAATGCTGAACACTCAGAGGAAAGAAGATATACCTTTGCTATCACTCTAAGAGAGTCTTAAAAGGAGATAATATAGATAGGGGCCTTCCCTGGTGGTCCAGTGGTCAAGAATCCAGCTTGCAATGCAGGGCACACAGGATTGATACCTGGTCAGGGAACTATGATCCCACTTGCCATGGGGAAACTAAGCCTGTGTACCACAACTACTGAGCCCATAATGAAAGATCCCGCATGATGCAACTAAGACCTAACACAGCCAAATAAATACATTTTTAAAGGAGGTATTACGGAAGCTTTACCTTGGACCTGTAATGTGTGCACCATAAAGCACTCTGGGGAACCAGAGGCCTGAAGACTGCAAACAAGGTGTCCATGGTATTGTGAAATAGGTTCTAAGAATTTGCCAATCATTGGTAGATGACAGATGGATTTGTGGTTATTTTTAGAATGCCTCATCTGATGATGTTTACATCTGAATTTATTGTTTTCAGTTAGATGAAATTGAGCTTAATATTAATTGTTCTATCATGTGTTGGCCTTTTTCTCTTGTGGGACACTGGTAAGATTTTTATATATATATATATTTTAATAACATAATGTCTTTGTGTCTAATTGTCTTGCGATCATTGGACAGATCAGAGAAAACAAGAAGAGTGAGGTCAGTGGTCAGAGGCTGCCTCATGGCCTTTCATTCTGTTTGTTGGGTCCATGGAGCTCTTGACCATCTCAGTCTGGGCTTCTTTCTGCTCCATCAGTAGGTTGAGTATGCAGATAAAAGTAACACTTAAGTGTAGTGAGTTACAAAGTAATTTGTATATCTTCTCTTAGTATAATCCTTATAATACCCAAAGAACCAATATCATTCTCATTTCACAATTGAGAAAATAGAGACTCCTTGAGTTTAAAATCATTTGTCTTATAATCATACAGCTCAGATGGTCATAGCCAAGGTTTGAACCTAGTCCAGTTTAGAAAATTTCTAGGTTGCTAGTTGCACATGCAAGGGGATATTGCACCTGTCTGGACTTGTCTCTTCATGCATGTCCTGATTGCTCGCACATGGTGTAGAGAGCACAGAAATGTCAAACACACATACCGACCCCACACTTGGGGTGTTGCTCCCCATCACTTCTACTTCTAACCCCCTTTCTTTGTCTTTGGCTCTAAATGTTTACTTTTTTTGTTTATGGCGACCTATGAAATATCTGATAGTATTTTTGGTTTGTTTTTCTGTTTAAAAAATAAACTTTGAGGTATCATTCACATACAATAAAATATGCATATTTTAGGTGTACAGTTCAATAAGTTTTGGCAAATAAACCCAGCCATGCAATAACTATCTTCTAGATAAAACATTTTCATCACTTCAAAAATGTCTTCATGCCACCTTGTAGTTAATCTCAAAACTCCTCTTTCCAAACCATTAGTCATCTGATGTCTATTGCATAAAATGGTTTTGCCTAGTCTAGAACTTCACCTAAATTACAATCTTAGAGTACATGCTTTTTATATCTGATTATTTGACTCAATATAATATCTATGAGATTCAAGAATAATATTTTATGTCTCATTTTTATTGCTGAGTAGTTTTCCATGGTACAGATAGTCAATATCTCAAATTGTTTATCCATTTTTCTATCAGTGGACATTTGAGTTTTCTGCTTTGGGGCTGTTATGATAAAGTTGTTATGAACATCCATGTAGAAGTCTTTTATTTTTGTGGAAATGTGATTTCATTTCTTTTGGGTAAATACCTACAGGTGAAATAGTTAAGTCATGTAGTGTGTACATTGTAAAGCTGATTAAAAAAAAAAAAAATCTGCTTGCTGTTTTCCAATACAACTGTAGCATTTTACATTCCCGCAAGCAATGCTTGAAGATTCTAGCGCCAGAGTCCACATCCTTGCTGACACTTAGTATTAGAAATCATCAAATTGAGACATTGGATGTGAAGTGATATCTCAACGCAGTGTTAATTAGCATTTGCCTGATGGATTATAATGTTGAGATGTTTCCCTATATTTATTAGCCATTCATATATTTTTCTGCTGTTTGTTAACCTGTCTCTTCCAATCTTACTTTAATTTAAACAAAAAGGGTTGCCTTATTATGGAGTTGTCAGAGTTCTTTATATATTTGGGATTCAAATCCTTTCTTAAACTGTTACCCATATACCATGAATATTTTCAACCTGTTTGTGTGTACTTATTACGTATTTTCTTTCTTTTTAATTGCACTCTTCCTTCTCCCCCATCCTGCTGCCGTCATCCCACCATGAGCACTCTCAACTCACACAACCTCCTCACTCCCTGAGTGATGCACTGGGATGTCCTGGTAACACTTCAGATACAATTTCTGGTTCCAGGAAAACTCTTTGCGACCACCAAGTCATGAGTCCTCCTCTGGCTCCTCCCAGCACCACTCCCCACCAGGGATCACCTGTTCTTAAAATTAAGTGTGGTTTTAAATATTTAAGATCCTCACTTCCTCCTCCATTTACCTTAGTTTACTTCCAAATGCCAGTGTCCGAACGGTTGCTATTTTAAGATCTTAATGATAATCTTTGACTTCTTAATAACTCCTTTTGCCAATCTGGTGACTAATACCATGACCAAAACACATAGCACATTTCAGTTAGCTGATGCCTTATAACTTGTAATAAGGGGAGATAAAGCCATAGAATTTAGAAACAATAGCTTCAAGTATAGGAAGCAATAGGTCTGGTGACTAATTTTGGATTTGGCTATATTTTCAGAATTGGTATGAATGGTACTATAAGTAGAGGTTGCATTTTCAGCAGGAAGTTGAGGATTGTTATTATTATTATTATTTTGGTGCCTGAAGAAATGGGAATTGACAGTTTGAAGTAATATAAACTGTTTGATATTGAATAACCTATGTAGCTTTCACCAATAGCAAATATCTTCTAGAATAGGGTATGCTGCTACCGCTAAGTCGCTTCAGTCGTGTCCGACTCTGTGTGACCCCATAGACAGCAGCCCACCAGGCTCCACTGTCCCTGGGATTCTCCAGGCAAGAATACTGGAGTGGGTTGCCATTTCCTTCTCCAATGCGTGAAAGTGAAGTGAAAGTTAAGTTACTCAGTTGTGTCTGACTCTTCGAGACCCCATGGACTGTAGCCTACAAGGCTCCTCCATCCATGGGATTTTCCAGGCAAGAGTACTGGAGTGGGTTGCCATTTCCTTCTCCAGAACAGGGTATACTGCAATGTAAAATGCAGAATATATTGCTGTTTTTATTACAATCCATAAGCAGTGGCACACACTGTTGTGCCCAGCCTCTTTCAATCTGTCCCAGTGATTGCCAGATTTTTGCTTATCTACCTCAGCTAAAATCCACAGGAGAGCAGGATCAATTCTCGCATGGATGTCAGGACTTACAGGACAGTCTTAGTGATGGAGCAAGTTATCAGAGCCCACAGACTCCCCATGTGGGTCCAGGTCATGTGCCATGTTTGAAATGTCAAAATGAAGGCTAGACTTCGTATCCTTTCAGATACTACACTATTGTGCAGCCTCTATTAGGGCTCTGTGGGTGCAGAAATTATGGAGGTTTCAACAGTTGTCTCTGGGGGGAATCAGGCTACCCTGGAAAACAGAGACATCCTCAAATTTCTTTAAGGAACTCTGAGCTCAGTGGGTTTATTTTTGATGAGTTTGGGTCTCTAATCCATAAAAATATCACTTAGGTTTTAAACTTCTTGAGCCAAGGGTATTCCCATCACTTCTGTACCTGACTGAAGGAATCTATAGTACCTTGTGAGAAAAGAAAACTCAAGGGTCCCTTATTAAAAGATGCAAAGTTTAACTTATATTCTGCTCAATTTAAAATTGAACTATTTCTCAAACTTAGAAACAGGAAAGCATTCTGAAGCTGTGAACATGAAAATTATTAGTTCTAATTGTTATACTTCATATAAAAAGGGGTGGCAAATCTATAGCAAGCAGGGATGAATCATGGCAACATTAAAAGTACAAAATTCCAGCTCTCACCTGAATACAGATAGTATGTTTGCTTATGTTCATGGTGGACTTGCATCCACATGAAGAGTAGCCTTGTTTCAGAGCTCCTGGCATCTAAAGCTGCAGTTGGGAGGCATCTATTTTATATCCCTCATGTCTTTCTTGACTGATTCTTTCAATGCTTTTGTTACTGAGACAGAGGAATGCCACATTAGCATTCACTATGATAACTGTGTGTTTGTTTGTTTTTTTCCCAGAATTCAGTGTCATTACATAAAACCAGTAGTCTATCCACAGGCTTGTTAGGGGAGTGGGTCACTAGTAGCTTTGGCTGCCATAATTATTGAATGATCTATCACCTTGAAACCCTTATCCTCATGGTTCTTCTTTAATGTAAACTCAGCTGTAAGATATGTTTTTTTTTAATTATAAATAAAGCAGTCTTTTGGCAGTAGGTGTTCTGTTACCTCTTGTGCAGAATGGACATCCTAAATGTGCTCCACATCAGTAATAAGAGCCTAAGAGTAGAGTCTGGGCTTCTGTGCCCTCCAAAAAAAAAAAAAAAAAAAAAAAGGTGGGGGAGCTGGCCAAAATTTCATTTGAGGTTTTTCTATAACATCCTACAAAAATGTGAATAAACTTTTTGGCCAGCCCAATAGTTAAATCGCTACTGCTCCCCCAAGGTACACAGGAAGCTTTGTAAAGAGCCATGGATCAGAGGCATTAATGAGTCAACTTGATGGACCAAACCTTACTAATAACCTGAAAACTTCACCCCTCTCCCAGATACAAGTGTCAAGGAAATCCCTTGGGGGATTGGTCCTCTGGGCTCTTGTAGCCAGAAGCATATCAGCTTTAAAGAACCCACAGCTTTTCAAGGATAGGTGAAACAACCACTGGAATCAAAAATTCTTGTATAGGAGGGGGGGATTCACATATTTTAACAGAAGGTCAAATGCATTGCTTGAATTGACAATGTGGAAGATCAGACCTTCAGAAGTTTTAAAAAGTAAATGTCCTTGAATTTTAGACTTAGCTTGCCTTCTCAGAGAAGTTAATTATGTCCCTAAGAATAAAGGTTTATCTCATCAGAAACACTGTAACATTCTCACAACTTTTAGTTGCTTTGTCAGTTATAATGGGAAATACATGTTATTGTAAGTTTCCAGCTAAAAGACTTCTTTTAAATAATTAAGCTTTCTGGAATTTTATTATTTTATTTTAGCTAACCCAAAATGTCGAAAGTACAGAATCAGCAGTAGGGGAATTCAGTCTGAAAAAGCTTGCTTATTAAAATCTACTTGCCCAGATGTGGGGTGGGAAAGACAAACCCACATAGCAGGTCTGGGGGAGGGAGCATGGGACTGATACTGCTCGATGGGTAAAGAGGGACCTCAGTCTGCAAATTGTGGATGCTGGGGAAGGCAGGGAGCGAAAGCTTGGAGAAAGAAAACTGGTTCAGGAGCTGGTCTGGAACTAACCGGATCACACCGGCCTCCCTGTATCCTGAAGTTACCGGGATAATCCTGATTTTCCACTTCCCTTCAGTTCAGCAAATGTGTGTCAGAGTCTACACAAGGTGCTTGGGATATGAATCTCAATTAAACATGATTTTCTTCTTCCTCCACTTTGCCTCAAATTCTCAGAGCTTTTGAGGAGTACAAGCCTTATTCACTAAGTGTTTTTCACAATTTTTCCCCCTGGGCTATTATTTAGTTTTGAAATATGTTCTATTTTATTTGCATAGGTAATACAAGCATGTTGGTGAAATGTTTTGTTAAAGTCAGAAAAGTTATTATTTTCATTTTTATCTCGATTGCTGCTCCTTTTATTGGCTGGATTTCTTGGTATTGTTGTGGTTCTTGTTGTTTTCTCTTTATTCTTCCTTTAATGAGGAAAGATCTTTACAAGCTTGTGTCTGCTTGGCATAAGATTTTCTCACTCAGATTGAGATGGAGGCCGGCTCAAGTGTAAGTTGTCAATGTGTGTGGTGTTTAGTCGTGTCCAACTCTTTGTGAGCACGTGAACTATAGCCCGCCAGGCTCCTCTGTCCATGGAATTTTCCAGGCAAGCATACTGGAACGGGTTGCCAATTCCTACTCCAAACACCAGCCTGCTAATTACCTGGCAGAAGTAGCTGAATCAAACAACAGTTGTGATTATAGGAAGAATATGTGTTAATGCAAGATGTGGTCAGGAGGATAGAAAGTCACTCTAGATATCTCAAATGGGAAGGATTTAACATAGGAGATTAGTTCCTTTTAAAACTTTTGGGAAAACTGGGGAAGCCAAGAGTCCGGGTCAATTAAAACAGCTGACTGTGTGGGAATCAAGAAAGGTAGGAATTCCAGGAATTTACACAGGAATCTCAAAGACCCACCGTCCAGGGAGAGTGATTCTTGGTAAGAGACCCAGAAAGTTCTGTGAATTCCACTTTTGCTTCTGCCCTTTCACCTCCCTGCCACTGGAGGATGAGAATAATGGCTTTCTTTCTCTTCTATCTTCCTAATTTTGTGTACGTGATTTTCACTGATGGAATATAAGTCAGAACCCAAGAATCTGAGAAACGTACCTTCCAGGCTTCCTTGTGAGGCTGAGGGGTGTGTGTGTGTGTGTGTGTGTGTGTACCAATTTTTTGTTTTTTGAGTAAGCCTGATTATCAATAGACAATCAACAGTATATAGTAACAATATAAATAGTAAGACAAATACATACTGGACCTCACCTTGTTCTGCTCACCATACTAGGAACTTTACATATGGTTTCATCAGAGCTACATAAAGGAATCACTAATACTATCCTCATTTATTACATACTTCAAAGTTGATAAAGTCTTAAATATACTTACCACAAAGAAGAAATGATAATTATATGATAAGATAGAGGTGTTAATGTTGTAGCAGTATTCAGTAATGCAATATGTAACTGTATCAAGTCAACCTCTTAAACTTACATATTATACATCACTTATATGAATAAAAAACCCTGAATTTTAGAACTAAGAAGTTATCATAACCCTGCCACTACTAGGTAGCAATGTTGGCCTGCAAATCTAGGTCTATTTTATTCCCATTCTTGGGCTTTACTTAAAATTATATCTTTATCATTTTTTTGATCAACTGATGGTACAGAGGAGCATCTATTTCTAAATAATTAGGTGCATTCTACAGTCATTCTCTTGCCATAATGCAGAAATTTCAAGTCAGAAAATTCATCAATTTCCCATGTCTCCACATCTGCCCTTTCTAGTCATTTTTTTATTTGCTGAAAATTTCATCTGTGCTTTGGTTAGTAGGAATTCCTCCAGGGTTTTGGCAGAGCAGTAGGAAATTTCAAGGTTCTAGTGCTGTTTCAACTTGGTTGTGTTTGGGTGTGTGTTTTCATAAATGCTGCATCAGGGCCATATGTGAGAGGGCTTCATAAATCTTTTCAATAAAATAAAATATAATATCCATTACTAGACATATGCATTGGATGCTATAAAGAGGGAAGGAGTAAATATACATATCCTATTATGCTGACACTTCTTTAAAAATCCCATTTCCTGTATTTTTAAATTAAATATTATGGTCACTATAATCATAGACAGTAGCGAGAAGGTGTTTGGACACAGGGGAGCCAGATATTAGTACTGGATCTGATGTTGCCGACCTAACGCCACTTTCTGGGCTTGTTTCTCCAAAGTCAAGACTGAAACCATCTTTTCATACTTAAAATTACAGTTGAAGGATAAAATAACCATAAGGGAAGAAATATACATTTGTGAAAGCTTTAAGAATTATATAATGTTTCACGTGTTACCTCATTTCATCCTTACCTCATTCACCTAAAATGTAGATAGTGTTCTATTTTATCCTTTACAAATGAAGGATCTCTGGTTCAAGATGTTTAAGGGTGACATACTGTGTTCATCTAATGCTTATCCAAATTCATCTCCTATGAAGTTGTCATTGGGTTAGGACACAGCCTGTTGCAACTCCTGCTTTCAAGTTTTCAACTTGGGGACATGTAACTGGTACATGAAATCTGTGAAGTGAAGTGAAGTCGTTCAGTTGTGTCCGACTCTCTATGACCCCATGGACTGTAGCCTACCAGGCTCCTTCTTCCATGGGATTTTCCAGGCAAGACTACTGGAGTGGGTTGCCATTTCTTTCTCCAGGAGATCTTCCTAACACAGGGATTGAACCCTGGTCTCCCACATTGTAGGCAGATGCTTTACCATCTGAGCCACCAGGGAAGTCCTGTGAAATAACAATTAAATAAGGAATAGGATGTGGCCAGCTAAATATGCCTACTGTCTAGATGAGTTGTGTAGACGCTGAGTGCTGAAAGAGCCTTGAGAATAGAGAGAGGCAGAGAGGGGGGCTTTGGTCCATAGATAAGAAGGGAGTAAGTGAGCTATTGGACAGAAAAATGTCACTGGTGGCCCCTAAAACAGGAACAAAAAGTGTAGAAACACTTTAGGTGAACCTCTGTTATCCTCCAGGAATCATGTGAGTCATCAGGTATGTTTTGTTTTTGTTTGTTTGTTTGTTTTTTCCTGTGAGTTAGGTAAAATTGTCCCTTAACAACAGTAAAAATAGCAAACAACCAAGAAATCAAGGACATAAAATTGAAGTTACTATTCTGAAAGCATACAATTTTTAGGTGGTGAGGACAAGATCTGAATGCAATCTGTCTGATTTTAAGGTCCAAACTTGGGACTTCCCACTTCACAAAAACTAACCAAGTCCTGACTCTGCTCCACCATAGATGTCTCCCCCATCCATGTATTTGGGAAATGTTTCTGAAGCACTTCTTACATTGAAAGGGTGAATCTTGACTTTCAGAATCTTAAATGAATGAGAAGACACTAAAGCTTATGATAGGATGGCAGCTCAATGCTTGTCTTGTCACATCTAGGGTACATATGTGTATCAGATTTCCATTCCGGAGACTTGTAATTTATAATAGCACAGTACTCATGGAGTGGTGGTGCTAGTGGTAAAGAACCCTCCTGCCAGTGCAGGAGACTTAAGAGATGGTTTGATCCCTGGGTCAGGAAGATCCCCTGGAGGAGGAAATGGCAACCCACTCCAGTATTCTTGCCTGGAGAATCCCATGGACATAGGACGCTGGTGGGCTACAGTCTATAGGGTCACAAAGAGTCAGACATGACTGAATTGACAACATAGGGTTTACATGGGGACTATTCACCAAGAACATGACCCTTTATTTCTTAGAGGCCCATAACAAGACACACAAAAATCACTGGTACCTTCTGTTCCCCTACAAAATTAAAGGTATCTTTTTCACACTTTATAATGTGAACGTGCTTGCTTTCCTTTTTCCCCTCTCAGGACTAGAGTCCCAAATCACAGGGCAATAGTGGTTGAAATGACTTGGACGTGAATTTAAGGTATAAAGTGCCATCTGTTTCAAGCAGTTAGGATAAAGATAATGGGAAAGACAGTTTCTAAGATGGATGGTTATTGAAAAGCAACATTTGGTTGAGGAATTACTGAGACAGCACACTGGGGTCATTTCCAATCTACCCAGTGTTCTTTGACAGAAGGAGAAAAAACAGAGTAAAATTTGGGAAGTGGTGTCATTCCCTGCCACATGGGTGTAGCTTAGGAATCAAGGTTTATTGAGTCACATCTAGAGACGACACCGCATCCATGGACATCATTTGTGAGTAATCATTAAATACGTTTAAGAGATGATCAGAAAGGCAACAGGCTGCCTTCTGAGGTCCTGAGAGCCTGCCCTCTAATGAGTTTGGTGTGAAATCAGCTTCCATAGGGTCAGTGCTGGACTTCAAGTACAGAGTGCCCACATTGTAGGAGACAGTTTACCAGTTATCTTTTGCAGAAGATCAAATAATGGAGGATACCCAGGGCCCAAAGTTGTACTGATAAGAGCCATGTTAACCTTCATACTCGCACATTCTAATATTAGCTACTTTTACAGTCGCTTTTTTTCCCCAGAATTGTAGAGATGCAAGAAGATCTTTTTTTCTTGTTTGTTTGTTCCTCTTGAGTTCATCCCCTCTGGTATTAAATTATATGTGTGATTCTCTCTCTCTGAATTCCCCAGCATTAGTAGAGCTCTGTTTAAAATACAGAGACCCAAAGTGAAAGTGGCATTGCAGATCCAAAACATCAGACAGGCAGAAGGCTTTTTTTTTTTTTTTTTCTTTTACCTAGGTTAGATTAAGTCTTTTTTGTTCACAGCCCAAGTGATTCCTGCATGTCTGCTCCCATCTCCTCTTGGCAATGTCTTTATGATGAAGTGTCCACTTTCTCCAAGCCCTTGTGGTCCCTGCTGCTCTGCTTCCCATTAACCATGTGTGTTTCCGCTTGTTTGTCTCCAGATGTATTCGTTAGCATTTTTCCAGTTGAATTTCATCCTGCTATTTCTTGCTCATATTGCTAACCTCTCCAGGGGCCCATATGCTTCCACAGCTCTTGTGCCAAAATCGCAGAGCATCTTAATACAAACCTTCCTTCAACGTCTTCACACCAGCCAAAACCACAGGCTCAGTGGACTGCCAGCCTGATTTGCAACCAGCTCTGCTCCAGTGTAATAGGGTGAGCACCGGGTTTGGAGTTGAATGATAACCATGCCATTTCCTAGCGGTGTGACCTTAAGCAAGGTGGCCCAACCCTTCCTCATCTCCATTCTAAGAATGTTAACCACTTTGCACAATCAAGAGCATGAGATGATGGTTGTTTAGCACCTCCGTGTTCCCTGGTACACTGGAGGCACCTCTCTCTCCTGGGACAGCAAACAAGAGCTAAGGCTTCTGGTGAGCACCCCAGGGAAAAGACAGTTGTCACAACCAGACAAGGCAGAAGCACTAGTGAAGACTAGTCTGTAAAAAAAGACTGTAAAGTCTTGTCTGTAAAGACAAGGCTGTCTTAAAAAAAAAACTATTAGAACAAAGGGGTGAAAAATTGATGACTGCAGAAAACTGGCATTTGAGGTGACTTATTTGATACAGCCATGTGCAAAAGGGAATCCAGACAGTTCTTCTGCATGGAAGCTCAGAGTAAGCCCCAGGCTCTAAGAGTGTATGGACTATGTCTTTCCATGTTTGGACACAACATCACCCATTTATCCTTGGAAATCTTCCTAAATTTCTGCCCCTTGGCTTGATATCATCTTTATCAAATCACCTCCCTCCTAATTCATTGTTATCTTTTTTCAAAAAATTGAAGAAAATTATTGAAGTATAGTGGATTTACAGTATTGTGTTAATTCCTGCTGTCCAGCAAAGTGATTCAGTTATATATGTTGTTCCGTTGCTCAGTTGTGTCCGACCCTCTGCGACCCCATGGACTGCAGCATGCCAGTCTTGCCCGTCCTTCACTATCTCCTGGAGTTTGCTCACACTCCATTGAGTCGATGATGCCATCCAACCATTTCATCCTCTATTGACCCCTTCTCCTACACTCAGTCTTTCCCAGGATCAGGGTCTTTTCCAATGAGTTGGCTCATTGCATCAGGTGGCCAAAGTATTGGAGTTCAGCTTCTATATCAGCCCTTCTAATGAATATTTAGTGTTGATTTCCTTTAGGATTGACTGGTTTGATCTCCTTACTGTCCAAGAGACTCTCAAGAGTCTCCTCTAGCACCACAATTTGAAATTTTTTCATATTTCCTTTTTCATATTCTTTTCCATTATAGCTTATTAGAGAATATTGAATATACTCCCCTGTGCTATACAGTAGGATCTTGTTGTTTATCCATTCTATATGTGATAGTTTCATCTGCTAATCCCAAACTCCTAATCTGTTCCTCCCTCACCCATTTTTTTTACTGCTTCTTGACAGGCTTCTGGTTCCCTGAACCCACCATGCATGTCACACCTGCATACCTAAACAACACCTTCTTACTAGAGAACACCCATCCTCTCCCACATCTTTGTCCCCCACCTAACATACTTCTGTCAACCCACTCCAGTATTCTTGCCTGGAGAATCTCAGGGATGGAGGAGCCTGGTGGGCTGCTGTCCATGGGGTCGCACAGAGTCGGACATGACTGCAGCGACTTAGCATGCATGCCTTGGAGAAGGAAATGGCAACCCACTCCAGTGTTCTTGCCTGGAGAATCCCAGGGATGGAGGAGCCTGGTGGGCTGCCGTCTATGGGGTCGCACAGAGTCAGACACGACTGAAGCGACTTAGCAGCAGCAGCAACATACTTCTCTTCAGTCTTTGAGAGTCAGGTAAAGCATCACCTCCTTTGGGAACCTGCCATAACCTCCCCACACTGAATTCAGCACTTATGCGTCTGTGTTTCTGCACCAATCCCTACAAATCTGTCAGAGCACACATCACATTACTGTGTTTGGACTCATCCATGTATCCCTAGACTTGTGTGTGCACCTCTGAAAGGGAAGTATTCTCTGTATTCCCAGTGCTCAGAATTGAGTTTGAGACAGTGAACAAATGCCTAGTGAAGATGTGCATTAGTGAACAAGTGAGTGCGTGCATGAATGCAGTCTTGAAAAAACATCCTATCATTTGCATTCAACTTCGGCTACTAGCAAGTCTAGAATGATAATTTTCAGACTTGTTCATAGGAGCAGAGAAAGAACAAGCCCTATCAAAACGCCCTGCATGATGGCCATCCACCTTGACTTGTAAGAAATGATCTCTTCCCACTGCCAGACACAGAGAAAATCAGATTGATCTTCATCTGAAGCTATTTTTTAAATAATGTTTTAGAAGAATAGAGCAGAAATTGAGGAAGTCAATCAACAAGGAAAGACCTGTTTGATACAACCATGTGCAAAAGGGAATCCAGATAGTTCTTATATGGGGAAACTCAGAGTAAGCCCCAGGCTCTAAGAGGCTACAGACTATGTCTTTCCTTGTTTAGACCCAATATCACCCATTTATCCTTGGAAATCTTCATGAATTTCTGCCCCTTGGCTTGAAATCATCTTTCTCAAGTCATCTCAGAGTTGAGAGGATGACTTTGACCATTCTGCATTTCCCCACTCACTATCACAGTATCAAAATTCACTTTCTTTCTATCATTTAGAACTTTGTAAACTTGTCTAGTTTGCTTATTTGTTTAGTTGCCTATGTCTTTCCCACCACTCTTAACTGCCTTATCCAAAGACTAGATTCCATGAAAGCAGAGATCTTTGGGAACATAATAAACACTTAAAAGCATTTGAGGACTGAATGATTCATTTCTCACACTGCAACATTTCTCTTCTTTTGAGTAGCAACTTAATAATTAATAAGCACTGACTGTGTGCCAGGCACTGATACAGTAGTCGGCGGGGGGGGTGGGGGGGGGGTGGGGGGTGGGGGTGGGGGAGCGGAATATGTGGTTCATTTGAGAGAAATTAACTTGGAGGAGTTACAAGTGGGGAAGGGTCATATTTGAAAAACAACTGTGTCTGAGATTGCAAGGTAGGATAGTAACCTAAAATCATATATCAGAAGTATATACTTATTAGAAGTCCCTATTTTCCTAGAGATGGAGTTGTAAGAAGATAAGGGCTAAGCTGACTATGTGCAGACATTTCTACCCAACATAGTCATCAGCTTACAGGTGAGAGACTGCCTGTGAATCCCATTATTCCCCTTTTCTCAGGCTGTTCCCTAATCCCTGGACATATATTTAACCTGAATTGAAGTTGAGCTTGTGGGAAGATCAGAATCTCAGGCAATGGATTCCTATCTTACTTAAATCTACAGATCTGGGATTATTGGATAATGAGGAGCTAAAAGTCATCTAGTACAACTGACCTTTTTTTTTTTTTTTAATCTTTTAAATTACATAAATCCAGTATGTCACCATGGATAAAATGTGAACTCAGTCATTAATTATTATTCTCATATATGCTCTCTAAAAGGCTCTTTCCCTTCTGGAATTTGAGAAATATATGAAGGATATTTGAAGTCAGTAGCTTGAGTAAGACATAGTATTCTATCCTGGAATGGAATCTTAAGATAGGAAACCATAAATATGAAGGAAGTATATAAGAATCAAAATGAATGCACTTGAATGTGGGTAACATTCCACTGCCAGAAGCTACTAAAACATCTGAAAGGTGGAATGCAGAGGGCTGACATCGGACACTATCCGTTTACTTTTATTTGTTATTTCCATCAGCAGTGAATCTGAGACTCCCACTGTGGCAGACTCCATCAGTGACAAGCATCATGAATTAAATACAAAATTTAGGACGTACATTTTAACAATTTCATTTTATTTTTCCATATATCTGTAGTTTCACACACATACTTTACAATTTTTTAAAGAAAAATCTATCATGCCTTAAAGAAACTCTTTTTAAGACAATGTAGCCAGATTTATTAACAACCTTTATGGAGTTCTGAGACCGGGACCAGATAGAAGTCAGTCAACTTGGCAAGGAAACCTTAATGCCAACTGATTTTATCTGTCTTTGTTTCTCAAAGTCTTTTTTCCTTCTTACTCCCCTAAAGACGAGTATGTCACCATGTGCAACCATGGTGAGATCAGGGCCGGGAGAGACATATGCAGAAGCAGAGAAATGATGCCACTCAGAGAGTCTCTCTCATAGCTGCCAAGACAGGGAATGGTACCCAGATTTGAGCTACTTTGTGTATACATGAGGGACCAGGGAGACTCCAACTTAAGGAGTGGAGTCTGATAGGCAATGGTAAAAGCTGATTCTCAGCCAGGTTTTCCCTGTGTTCTAGCTGATGGTTACATCCTCCTTGATGTACTTGATATTCCATGCTCTCTGACTCCCTCAGTCTTCTTCCCAATATTTAATTCCTGATCCAGAACATTAAGGGGATGGAGAAAAGAATTCTTTGGAGAGCATAAGAGAAAAGACAAATGACTACACTTTACTAGATATTTGATATAAACCAAGATTTCTTGCCCCAATTCCAGGTCTACTGAAATAAAACCTTCCAAGGCGGGACCCAAAATTCTGTTGTTGTTGTTCAGTCACTAAGTCCTATCCGATTCTGCGACCCCATGAACTGCAGCACGCCAGGCTTCCCTGTCCTTCACTACCTCCCGGAGTTTGCTCACACTCATGTCCATTGAGTCAGTGATACCATCCAACCATCTCATCCACTCTTGCCCCCTTGTACTAAAAGCAAAACCCTTTGCAGGCGAGATGACCTAGTCCAACTTGAAAGAGTTTCTTCTGGAAACATGACTATAGCAGAGGTATACATGATAGACAGTAGTTATACCAAGAAGAGGTGTTTTCTCAGCTTTCTGCTTCCTCACAGGTCCACCTTCAACACCTTTCCCTGATGTTACAGGCTTCACACACCCTATGCTTATGGAAGTTGTTTTATTTACTTTTTAAACATTTACTCTTATTTGTTATTCCCACCAGCTGTCACTCACAAGAGGGTGGTTCCTTTGGTCTGTGTAATATTAGAAAATAAAAAATGATACTGTATATTACACATCTGTAGAAAAGTCTCCAACTTTATTACTACGGATTTCAGCTTGTTTTGATCTTTATAGCAATGTGCTTTAACACCTGGTCTGTGATGTATTTTGGAATGCATTCAGAAGCCTGCTACCTCCTATGCATAATTTAAAAATAAAGGCACATGTGTCACTTAATGGAGGAGAAAGCACCAACTGCAAGCTGACCTTGCTTGTTCTTTGATTCAAGTACTCTGCAAAGTTAATTGTCACTAAGAACAAAATAACATTTTAGGAGAGACCATTCCCTGGGATTAACCCCTAAATCTTAATCTCATCCCCTGCTGACTGACTCTACCACGACCTTTGTAATGAATATATTGTGTAAAACAGACAAGGATTTTTACTTGGTAAGCCCTGTTTGACTCTCAAATTGAAAGTTTCAGCAAAGAGAAATTGATGGTGTTGCTTCTTTTCCCCCTACAAAGAAGCATCCTGTATCTTGTAAGACAGAGACATAGAAGTCTGAATACTTGGTTCTCATTTCTTTGCTCTTCACTTGGAGAGAATCCATGATCTACATGGAGCCCTATTTTTCCATCTGTAAAATAGGCACCGCTGCATTCATTTATTTCAAAGAAATCTTGAGAGAATTCATAGGAAAAGGAAAAATGACATCAATATGTTGATTCCAACACCCTTTTACTATCATCACCACTATAATTTGCCCTAAACGAATAGTTCAGGACATGTAAGTCTGACTATATGAGCATAAATCCGTTTCTTCTAGGACACTGTGCCTAAAATTCAAGTTACTATAAGTCTTCTGAAGGGGCAAATTTGATGTTCTACTTTTTGTTTTTCCCCTGCATAGTATAGAGCCATTATCTGCTTAGTAAGTATGTAGCATTCACTTAATAAATATTGCTACTATTGTTTGCTTGGTTATGGTTTTGTGATTCAAACACCTTATTTTTTATGATTTTATTTTTTTAAATTGGAGTATAATTGCTTTTCAATGTTGCTCATTTCTACTATAAAAAAGTGTGAAGCAGCTATATGTATACATATAGCCCTCCCCTCTTGAGCCTCCCTCCCACTCATCTCCCATCCCACCCACCTAGGTCAGCACAGAGCACTGAGCTGAGTTCCCTGTGCTATGTGGCGGCTTCCCACTAGCTAGCTATTTTACGCACAGTAGTGTAAGTGTCAATGCCACACTCCCCAAATGTCCCACCCTCTCCTTCCCTCTCTGTGTCCGCACGTCATTTCTCTACATCTGCATCTCTGTTTCTGCCCTGTAAAGGTGCCACTCCATAGTTTATAAACTCTACCCTTATTCAGCACCCCACCACCCTAAGAGCTCTCCTATGGGAGGAGATGTGCCAATAATAACAGTAGTTTACACTATCTATTGACTATTTACCAGGTCTTATGCCCAAGGGGCAGATACTAATAGCTTCCAATCTTACATATATGTGAAGTGATTTCACCGTGATAATAACAGTGACTCAACCACAGTTAGATACAAACTCAGGAAATTAAATTCCAGAGCCCCTGCTCCTAGTCACTACTGTCTCTCTCTGAATGCCTGCTTGACTCTAATACTCCTTAAGACCTAATTAAATAGTACAGTTCTGAGTTCATTAGTTTTATATATTGAGTTTTTGCAGAATAGTTCAAATGAACAAAATGCTTAGTGGATAAACCACTGATGTGTACATAACAGAGACAAATAACCTATAATGTGTTCAGAAACTGTCTTTTCAAGAGCCTCTCTTGGCTTCATGTAACAACATATCATCAAAACTAACATTTTCATTCAAAACGATATCATTTAGACACAGATGATATCACTTATGTATAGATACAAATGTTGGCGGGCTTCCCAGATGGCGCTAGTGATAAAGAACTCGCCTGCCAATACAGGAGATGTAAGAGACGGGGGTTCAATCCCTGAGTCAGACAGATTCCCTGGAGAAGGGCATGGCAATCCACTCCAGTATTCTTGCCTAGAGAATCCCATGGACAGAGGAGCCTGATGGGCCACAGCCCATGGGATCGCAAAGAGTTGAATACAACTGAAGCGACTTAGCATGCATGCATAGATGTTGGCAAAGAAATGCCAACACTTGGGCATAGAGTAAGTTTTGTTCATCATTTCGTGTAAATTAAACAATATCTAAGCCACTGGACTTGGGTTGAGATCCTGTTGCTTAAACTTCTTTGTTGCTGAATATGTTGATGCTCTAAGTTAACCAAGTAACCTGTGATGATACTATCATGTTTATTGAATATAAGTTACTGTCGATAGCAGATACACCATTATTTTATGTAGCACTGACAGAAAAAAAAATAATACAGCTAACTACATGATGATATGCAGCAAATGCAAGATGAATTTTATTTCAGACATGTTAAAATGTGAAAAATACACATCTGAACTTTAATTAAATATAATTATCTTCAATTCATCTGCTAAATTATCAGTACTAGTCTTAAAATTTTATCTCACTAAAAGGAGAGATAATTCAACCTCTGTAGGTACAGTCCTGGATAAGAAAATCAACTCTAGTTTTGGACTTAATAGGTTAGAATCCTGACTTCATGTCACAGAAGCTGTATTATATTAGACAGCTTACTTTGTGTTATTTCATCATTTATAAATAGCAATGAATAACATTATCTAGCACATGGCATTGTGAAAATGACAAAAGATAATTCACATAAAATTGCTTAGTGCATAATAAGGTTGCTTGGTGCAAAACAGATTTAGGTATTTATATTTTATAATCAGACATGGAAATTATTAAAAAAGGTTATGAGTATTTCGTTCAAATGTAGAAAATGACCACAGATTCTTTGAAGTTCCTCCCATCAAAAGGAATTCGTTATTTCTCCACCTCTTGACAAGAGCTTAGCTTTCTTGGGTCAGTGTGAAACTAGCAAACATAATGTGAGCAGAAGCTTGAAAAGTTTTCTTTTCCACCATCATGTGAATGAACTACTAGCTGATGAAAGGCAGGTAGGCATCATCCCAGCTGACATCAAGCCAATCATCAGACACATGAGAGCAACACTACCCCCGTATTAACAGCTTGCCAAATGCCAGGAATGAGTGTGAGGCCATTCAAGATGACTAGCCTTCAGCTGATCCACCATCTGACTGCAACTGGATTAATGTGCTCAGGAAAGTAAAGCAGAGGGACTGGTCCAGCTGAGCCCAGCCCAAGTTGCAGATTCACATAATTGTCAACTGTTAAAAAATTGTTGTCTTAAGCCACTATGCTCTGCCTCTCGCTGGGTTATTTAGGCTAATAGAAACAATACTGGCAAATATTTATTGAGCACATACTATGGGCTAGGCACTGGGATGAGTGCTTTGCCCTCAACAGCTTATTTTATCATGACAACAGTTCTATGAGTAGGTATTATTCTTGTCATGTGGCACAGTGGTAAAGAACCCACCTGTTAATGCAGGAGACACGAGAGGTGGCTTCAATCCCTAGGTTGGGAAGATCTGCTGGAGAAGGAAATGGCAACCCACTCCAGTATTCTTGCCTGGAAAATCCCATGGATGGAGGAGCCTGGTAGGCTACAGTCCCTGGGGTCACAAAGAGTCGGACACGACTGAGCAACTTCACTTTCTTTCTTTTCTAACATGTGTAAAATCCTGCTTTAATGAAGTCTATTAAACACTTCAGCAAGATTTGAGAACCTTTCAAGCTTTCTACCTATATTTTTGTGATAGAAACAAATTTTAATTCCTTCGGAGTTTTAATTTTAAATTTTGATGCATTTAAAATAGTAAAGAGACATTTCAAATAGAAGTATACAGTGATTTCTCTTCATCTATGTTTTGGAGTATTACAAAAATAAATAAAATCATGGGGCATGCAGGGAAGTATCATGTTGACACCTCACATCTTAAATAGGTCTTCGAGAGCCTGTTTGATTGGATTTTCTTTAAAGTAATGTCAGGCTTATAAACACTGGCCACAATTAAAAACAAATCCACAGGAGAATCTTGACATGCAGAAACAATGCAAAGTCCACAAGTGTCAAAAAAGCAGCAGAATGAGCGTGCTGTAAACAGAGCCCCTCAATGTGTGTTTAAAATGCTAACAGTGAGCTCTCAGAAGATCCTGCCCTTGGGGCACCAACTTAAACAGCTCAATCCTTCATTACCCTTGAGAAATCAAATCAATCTTTTCCTGAACGTCTTAGAAGTCCATGGAGGGCTGAAGAACTGTACGCTCCAATTTTAGGCAGGCCAGTCTCTCTGAGGTTGCAAGATGATGCTCACTAATAACAATATTTAAAAATCCATTAGACAAGACTAAACAAGAACAGATGCAGCCATAGTATCTTATTTGCTGTGTGTTTGCATTGAAACAAAAACTCGCATGAGATTCGTTTTAGAAAATATATGTCAGTGTTTGTAGTATTTCATTAATGTAGAAACCTAGTCCCTGAAATTAGAGACGGCTTAAAAAGTGTCTGCCTTAGTGTAGATTTTATTTCCTGCAGAATTTACTGCAATATTAATTTCATTTTGAAATATGAAGCACATTTATATGGAATTATTCCCACTACTGTAGTAGTGCAAGTAGTTCACAGTCAGTCAGTCATGTCCGACTCTTTGTGACCTCATGGACTGTAGACAGAGGCTCCTCTGTCCGTGGGGTTTTCCAGGCAAGAATACTGGAATGAGTTGCCATTTCCTTCTTCAGGGGATATTCCCAACCCAGGGATCAAACCTGTGTCTCCTGAGTTTCCTGCATTGCAGGTGGATTTTTTATCCAGTGAGCCATGGGGGACGCCATTATTGGTGAACTGTCATCAAATTAATAGTGATAATAGTACTATTAATAGTATCAGCAGCCTATGGAACTAGTGTTTATACAGAGCTGTTTTCTTCACCTCTCTAGAGGGTCCAAGCTGTACCTAATACACTTTGAATCCACTTCTCCCATCCTCAGGGTCTTTTAGTACAATCCTTGGCCTTTCACAGAAGCAGAATAAAACACTTCCTGGCAGACAAGTTTGCTAATATGTTTGCACATGTTTTCTCTAGCATATGTATCTTGCCTCTTTTCTATCATCATGACCAGCAGAGAGCTGAACACAAAGAAGGTGCTTAATATAATGGACTAACTTTGAGGCCAACACATACTTTGAGGATGGTAATGCCAGCTAAGAAATAATGTTTTTCTGCTCTGCACATTCTCAATTTTCATACATGTACTGAATCAAAAAGTAAGCCTCCTTCTGGCACTAGACAACTTGATTGGAAATTATTCATACTCCTTTAATGAAAAACTAATTTGGAGGACTCTGAAAAGAACTGGAGAGACAAAAATTAGAACTTCTCTCACAATTCCTTTTTCCTTCTCATGTTGCCAAGTGGAAATTAGCAAGGAATTTTCAGACCCATGCTTCATGATTATTTAATGACTAAGGAAAGGACAGATCTGAAAATCTGTGGGATTCTGCCAAGAAACCTCTCTGCTGGTCTGTGGACCATCTCACTACTTATTTGTTTTGTTTTAATTTATTACCACTGTAAAGGAAGATGTATCTCCAGGTTCTGCACCAAAAAATAGGTTAGTGATAAGACAGATTTCATCATACTTATTTATACATGTTTTTGTAATATGTCATTAAATATTTATATAGCCATCTCTTCTACCCATAACTGAGTTCTTCTGGAATATATACTTTTATCTTTTGTCCTTAGTGACTGGCATAGCATCAGTTGCATATTGTTTCATTTATCTATGGCTGGATAACAAAATACCCCCAAACTTAGTGACTTAATATAACAGAAGCTTCTTTTTTTTCCTTCCAATTCTGTGAGTTTATGGCCAGTCCTCTGCATTCAGTTGGCAGCTGAGCTGTGGCTGAAAAGTCCAAGGTGGCCTCATTCACATGTTTTTCAGGCAAGCTGGTTGTTGGCTGAGCAGCTGAGTTCCCCTCCACATGGTCTCTCTTCTTCTATTAGTCTAGACCAGCTTCCCTAGTGTATGGTAATTGGGTTCCAAGAGAAGGAAGCTCAAGCTGCCAAGTCCCTTAAACGTTGGACCCTGCACAGGCGTAGTGCTACATCTGCTATATTCTATTCGTCAAAGAAAGTCACAAAGCTAACCCTGATTCAAGTGAAAATGAAAGAGCAAACTTAGTTACTTGGTTAGTTTTTAGTAAATATTTGTTGAATAATGAGGGAAAATCCAGTTCAGATACAACCAGACCAGAGGAGAATCAAATACTGCAAAGAGAACATAAGCATTTCCTTTCCTCCCTCTTTCCCTTGCTCTCTCCCACCTCTTTCTCTTTTTTTTTTTTTTCCCTTTCACTCAGAAATTTTGAATAATGAATCAGCATTTTCTGAGAGAGAATGAAACGACTGGTATTACAGGTAGAGGAAACACCCAATGGAAAGAATTAAAGCAATGACATTACATGATGAGTTTGAGGAAGAGCTAGTAATTCAATGGGGCTGATAGTGTGGGTTGTCTGTAGAGGAGTGATGAGGAATGAAGCTGAAAATGTGTAAGGAGGAGCTTGTATGTCATAGTATTTGTTCTTTAAGCAGTGGAGAGTTGAAAAAGTTGAAGTAAGATAACATCACAGACTTGTTGATGAGCTTTTTCTGTATAGATCTAAAATGGACCATTTGGACTCTATAAAGTCATAGCAGTTTTCTTCTTTGCTAGGTCCTATAGGTGCCTAGAATACCTACTATACACTCAATTAATCTAAGAAGGTCGAATACTTGGTTGTTGAGTGAATGAGGTCATCAAGTACCAGACTGTTCAGAAAGCTAAATGAATGTGAGGGTGCTCGGGCAGGGCATCTTGGTCATCAGTGTAAGCTATCAGTGATGAACTCTGTGTACAAACTTTGAAAGCCATAATGGAGAAAAAATGTATCATTGTGAGATCTTTCCCAACTAATTCTTTCACAAGGAAAGCTATGTGTAGAGATCACATGACCTCATTTATTTATTTTAGACCAAAAGACATATTCTAAGGAAATCGTTTTCTTATTTTTACATAATTAAATGTAAGTTGCCTTTGCAAGTTATTTTAATTATATCATAAGTATTTAACTTGTGTGAAATACTTATGTGTTAAATACATGAGTATTTAATAAGTGTTGACATTTTACTTATTTTTCTTATTTCTAAATTTTGGTACTTGGACTCAGTTCAGTTCCGTTCAGTTGCTCAGTCGTGTCCAACTCCTTGCGACCCCATGGGCCACAGCATGCCAGGCCTCCCTGTCCATCACCAACTCCCGGAGTTCACTCAAACTCATCTCCATTGAGTCCGTAATACCATCCAACCATCTCATCCTCTGTCGTCCCCTTCTCCTCCTGCCCTCAATCTTTCCCAGCATCAGGGTCTTTTTCAGTGAGTCGGCTCTTCGCATCAGGTGGCCAAACTATTGTAGTTTCAGCTTCAATATCAGTCCTTCCAATGAACATTCAGGACTTATCTCCTTTAGGATGGGCTCGGTGGATCTCCTTGCAGTCCAAGGGACTCTCAAGAGTTTTCTCAAACACCACATTTCAAAAGCATCAATTCTTCGGTGCTCAGCTTTCTTTATAGTCCAACTCTCACATCCATACATGGCTACTGGAGCGAGCATAGCCTTGACAAGACTAAAGACTCTTATTATATCATTTGCTTACATCTTGTTATGATTGGTATGAGGATAATGATGCTAGGACTTACATCTTCACATTTAAAATTTCCTATTTATAAATAATTTTTTTGTGTACATCATTTCATTATAGTTGATTCCCACAGAAACTATGTGAGATGGGATCTTGGGTGTTAGAATCTTTTACAGATCTCCCACATTAAAAAAGAAAGGTGACATTTTGATCATTTAAGTGACTGCTTGGTAGAGACTCTGTGCATTTATTCAGATTTCTGAGAAATTACTCCCAGTGAAAAATATAACAATTCAAATAAAAGATGGTTTCAGTGAAGTTTGGGAGAACCCTTAACTACTTCCAGTATCTGACATGTGGGTTCTTTTCCCCAAGGCCCTTGGCTGCCAGTTTTATATTTCTTGGCAATTTAATGCTTTAAGCTGAGCACCTCCTGGGTCACCAGACCTTGAACAGCAGGAAGCATATTTTCCCTTAAGACCACTTAACCATTAGGGCCAAAGGCCAAGTCTGAATTTGTATCATTCTCTAATATACAGGTGTACCCAGCACCACACTTCACCGTGTAGAGGGCTCCAGAGAATGCAAGGATGCCTCTGGACCTACCTTCAGAATCCTAGACAGCCTTTGCAATCAAGCTGGAGAGCAGGCTTTGGTTTCTATGAGGATAGCATATGATTTTGGAACCCATTGTTCTAGAGACTGAAGACAAATCTTGCTGGAATTAGAGAAAATGTAAATCTGGTTTGAATTTCTTTATAGATTGTCGCTTATCTGGATCAATAGAATGATTATACTGAGGGACAAGGTAGTGAGAAAGATACAATGATGATTCAAAAAAAAACAGAAAAACAACCTCCCTCTCAAAAAAGAGCTCTTTGTAAATAAGAAATGAGGAGGTAAATTCCTGAGTTTTATCAAAAATGTGGGGAAAGAATAAGCTCTGGCCCTTCCTATTATTATTCTAGCCTTCTTTCCTCCTCCTCTGTGGCCTCCCCTAGAGTTTGCTTTAACATTTCACACAGCCTTGGTTACCCTTTTTCATTTTAATCAAATGGATATGCCCAGGATGTTTTCTCATTCAGTGTATTCAGACACAAATTTATTCTGGAGATACTTTGGGGAAGCACCGGAATCCATTAATCCTGGTATTAACCTGCCTCCCCTCTATCTTTCTAGTATCCAGAATTTTGTTGTGAAATAAATTCATGGTCACATTTCTAAAGATGTTACTTGGTGAACTGATCCAGTTACCTGTAGCTGTTAAAGAGTTCAAACTGGGGCATTCATTGAGATGGTTTTAATGTCATAGTACAGACCATCTTGGAGAATGAAATTCTCCAACCCAGCCCAGTGTTCTTGCCAGGAAATGTCCATGGACAGAAGAGCCAGGCAGGCTACCGTTCGTGGGGTTGCAGAGTCAGATATGATTGAGCAGCTGTGTGTGGGCCCATACACACACAGGCACTGACCAACTGAACATCCAGATGTAGATAATGTAAATTCACCCAGCAGTCCCCACCTTCCATACACATACACTCCTTCCTCTACAGACTCGGAAGTACTCATTCTGAGTCCTCAGTCACAGTTTGGATTGTTTATTTCCACTCCTGTGGTTTCCCCCAGGAAAATGTTTTTCCTATACACGCCTAGATTCTTAACCTATTCCCTAACTCACCCCTATCCAGGAGAAAAGGAGCACTTTCTGATTAATATTGGATTGGCCAAAAAGTATGTTAGCTGTAAGATGGTACGGGAAGCTGAACAAACTTTTTGGCCACTCCGGTACGTCTGGGAGCTCAAACTAAAGACTGGAAACACAGACACTCCCCCTTTTCAATTTGGAATATGCTTGTATGCTGAGAGCTTGCGCTTTGGTCTGCCTTTAGCCATGTGGTAAACTGACCTTCAGGCGATGCCTGTGGTTTCCTAGCAGTGCTTGTAAGGAGGTGGGTGATTAACAGTCAATGATGTAGTATTAACAAGTCTGCCTAGTTCAGTTCAGTTCAGTTCAGTTGCTCAGTTGTGTCTGACTCTTTGTGACCCACTGGACTGCAGCACACAGTCTATCTAGTTAACAGACTTAAATCCATATTCTCCAAGCTAGCTTTAGAGAGTGATAGAAGTGATACACTCGTCTTTATCTTCCTGATTAATTTCTTTCAATGAGCTCAAAACTGGGATAGAGAGGCAATGACAACTGATTAGTCCTCAACTCCAACAACTATGACTGAAGTTTTCCTCTATTAATTTGTTGTTAGACTCCTCTGAATGCCCTCCTGTGAGATGAAAGTAATCTCACTATATCCTCTGTTGCTTCAGTTAATAAGCTCACATTAATTCCCTCCAAATAACTAGAAAGAAAAGCATTTTGGCTTAGACATACAAGATGATAAATAGCATAACCATGTGCATGCTCGTTCACTTCAGTTATGTTTGACTCTTTGCGATCCCATGGACTGTAGCCTGCCAAGCTCTTCTGTAGGTGGTATTATCCCAGCAAGAATACTGGAGTGGGTTGCCATGTCCTACCTCAAGGGATCTTTCCAACCCAGGGATTGAACCTGTGTCTCCTGCAGCTCCTGCATTAGCAGGTGGATTCTTTACCATAAAATGACCAGGGAAGCCCAGTATATCCATAACAGCTGACAAACATGAACAAGACCATGGAAGTCTAGAGTCATTTGATTTATTTGGAATTTCCTTGCTAGGGACTAATTTTTTTTTTTTTTATTTTGATGAAGGGAAGGTAGCAGAAAAAAGGGTTGATAGTTTACATTTTTTTTTCTTTTATTAAGAGAATGCCTTTAAAAGCTTCTTTTAGGTCTAATATGTAGAACAGATAAATATGATGTTGCCATAGATAAAATGGGAAATAGTCCACAGTTCAGTGTTTCCTCTTCTTTCACTGTGTCACCTCTGATATCCTCAGAACATATGGCTTGTATACATTTTTAAGACCACAGGAAAATATGACTCCGCTGGAAACAAAACAATGGGAATTTATGTCCAGAAACACCTCAGTGAGCAAAGAACATCGGAACTGGGATATTCCTTTTCTCAGCTTCTGTTGGAGACAACTAGTCTTTTAAATGCCTTCTGGCTTGCAGAATCAAAAATAACATTTAAAAAGTAGAGGATGACCCAATTTCTAAATTCCCGTGGGTATTACATCTCAGCATTCCATTCTTTAATTTTCTACAGTGTCTGAAACAGTCCACCTGGTGCAGAACTGATAGTCAATGAATGTTTGATGACTGAACGAGTGAATGAATGAATAAATAGAAAAAGTTATAGCTGTCCTTAGGAACAGCAAAGAGCAAGAACCAGACATGCAATATGTAATAAAGAATCTCATTCAGAAAGTTTCTCTATTGATTTTTCAAAGATCAGCTATCTATAGACCTAAAATTACCTTCTCCATCTTCAAAGGTAAATTTTCACAAAGAGAAACCCCAGTCTGTTGAGATATGCCTCTCTCCTGCTGAAAACACCTGTTCCTGATAAATCTGGCTTCTTTATCCTACCGAGGCATTGTAGAGAGACTACCCACAGGCTTTTCAGAGCAGAAAGTGCATGGAAATAACATTGTTTTATTTAGGTGGCAAGATGTCTTATTGATGAGAAAAGCTTTTTTCAGGTGTATCTAAGTTTCTGATTTCAGCCACCTTTTAATTTTTTTTTCTCTAGGAAATAAATAGTAGGACCTTTTAAAAAATAAATACTGTCTTTCTTTTATCCCAACCCCATCACATTGCTACCACCATACTAGAACTGTCGACTATCATAGAAAGATTGTCTATGAACAAGGGATTCATTTAGTATCATTCTTCTGTATTGTGGCTCCCATATTGTGTGCTGAAGTGCCCCAGAGTGCTGTAGCAAATTCACATGAACATTGCATGATAGTTTCAATGTTTGAGTGAAATAACAGTATTTGTTGGACATGATCCAAACTACTACTTCAAAGTCGTTCACAGTTTCAACATTAGATTGAGCTACTGTCCTCTAGATGATGTCATATCCTTACATGACTGGACTTCAGGAGGTTGCTATGATAACCAGAAAATATGGTGTGAATATCATCACAAAACAGGAAATGAGAGTGACAGTGTCCAATCTGATAACACAGCACCATTAGTGACTGATTGTAGTTATTGAAAAATGAAATGAAGATTTTATTTGTACTTTCAATGTTTGTATATTTTTAAATGACCACAAGTTGCTGATAAGTGCCTATGCTTATTTGGATCCAACTACTTAATTAATTTGGCTTAGAGGCACTGCTCTAATGATGGTAGACAGGGTTCAATTTCTAAAGTCTCTTGAAGACTTCATCTTTTTTAGAAGACTCTCAGGACCCAAAATGAGAGTGCTTACAAATGATTTATTGGAGGAAAATGACATAATTTAGAAATAGCATTAAAATAAGGATATGCATCGCAGTCAAAGGCTACCCCATAGCAAAGGTTCTGGGAAGAACCTGCCTTTAGTTTCAAATGTGCTTCTTCCTTCAGGCCATACTTGCTCTCTTGGATCAGGGACTTCAGAACCAGGGACCCCAAGGCAGATTTTGGCAAGGACTTCTTAAATCATTAATCTCAGTGTCATCATTAATCCCGTGTCATCAAGCTGGTACAAACACCCCCTGACCCACTGTTGCAAATTGACACCATTAATCAATACATTTTATACCTTGATCAAAGGTAAGTGCCCTGAAGGACCATTTCTTACTTCAGTAAAACAACTTGGGCCAATGCCATGCCTGCTGAAATTTACCCCCATGGCACTGGCTTTATAAAGCAAAAAAGAACCAGGCACTAGGGTACCATGTTCTTGTTTGCCAGAAAGCTAATCTTGTGGACAGTGTTTTCAGCTTCATTTCTGAACAGAACATTCATCTTTAGAACCAGTAAGAACACAACACTTACCAGGCCTCTTTGTGGGACAAAAAGGCAAAAAATAGAAAAAATGATATTTACAAAAGTTAGAAAACATACAAAAGAATACGTCTGTAAGTCTAATAGTTAATCTTATGAGTAAGACAGAGAACACAGGACAAATGAGTTTTAGGACCATATACTAGTCTAGCAAATATGTGTAAGAAATTACTTTTTGTTCCTGAGTTTTCCTCTTTGGTCTTCATCTCTTCTCATCACTCACGCTTTGAATAGCTCTGCAGTATCACTTACTGATCTTATTTAAACCACCATCTACATGTTGATGATTCAGATCTAAATCTTTGATGCAGCTGCCTCCTGGGATCAAGCTCAAGGAATAATATTCAAATTCAGGTTTTCCCTTTACAATGTAGCATGAGCTTCATAAGCTTAACATATCTACACAGGCTTCTTATTCTCCCCATTCCTCAGTTTTACCCTCAAACCTGCATTTACAGCTCAATTTCCTGTTTTGGCTAATGGACCCAACACCTTCAATGTTAGACAAACTCAAAATCTGGCAATTTTGACTGTCCTCTAATTGCCTATAACCTTTTAGGAATCTAACTTCTGCTCCAGAGCCCATACTACATCTTAGTATTTCCTCTACTGTAAATGATCACAGTTGTCTCCCAAATACTAGCCGTCTCTCTAGTAGTCATAGCTTCCATTTCTTTCCCCTGTAAATCACAGTAGTCATTGTGTACAGTCAAGACTATGTTGTTTCCTTCAGGTAAAATGGGCCAATGGTTCCCTAATGTCAGCCCAAGTAAGTTTCTGTCTCTATTCACAGCACTCAAGGCTTTCTGTGACCTGGTCCTACTCCCTCTCCAGCCACACTGCTCTTCTCACTGGCCTAAACTACATTGTCCAACTCACATTCTGTGCTGTGCCCAGGTGGTTCTCTCTACAGGGAATGGCTTTTCTACCTTTCCTGTCTAGTCAGTTCAAATTCAGGCATTATCTCTTCTAGGAATTATAGCAGGGATGAAGCCTACGTGGCTCTTTTTCATGAACTGGTGAGCTAATATTCCCTGTGTAACATCTAGTTACTGTCATACACAATCATGGGATAGGAGGGTTGCAGAGGACACTCAACAGGGGAAAATGTGATGTTCAGATGTCTAGAAATTAGAGAGTGCATGTCACAGCCAGTGTCTACTATTGAATCCATTAGAGGGAGAGGCTGCAGATAGACTATAAAGGGGAAAAAAACAGGCATGATGTTGGGAGAATTGTGCACAAGCAATAGTGCATCAGAAGCAGCTAAGAAATTGCAATATGGAGATTGGAAAAGGTCACAGAACATGGTGTGTCTCCCCCTGGGTGGGGTCTGAAAGAAGTATATTGCTGGTGGGCATGTCAGTTGCATCAGGGTTAGCCTGTTGGGAGGGAGGCAGAAGGCTCCAGGTGGTTGAAGAGGACATCCTTCAACTGGTTTACTAATAGCAAGCATGAACAGGAAAGCAGGACAAGAATTAATAAAAGAAAAACATTAGGAGCATATAAGAGATGTCACCTGGGATCTCCTGGAAAACACTTGAGCAGACTTTATGGGGAGATATGACATCAACAGATTGTTGTTACTAAGTCCTGCCTGACTCTTTGTGACCCCATGGACTGCAGCATGCCAGGCGTCTCTGTCCTTCACTATCTCCCAGAGTTTGCTCAAATTCATGTCCACTGAGTCCATTGAGTTGGTGATGCCATTCAACCATCTCATTCTCTGCCATCTTCTCCTGCCCTCAGTCTTTCCCAGCATCAGATTTGATCTCCTTGCTGTCCAAGGGACTCTCAAGAGTCTTCTCCAGCACCACAGTTTGAAAGCATCAGTTCTTTAGTGCTCAGTCTTCTTTATGGTCCTCACATCCATACATGACTACTGGAAAAACCATAGCTTTGACTATATGGAATATGTTGTGTTTAATATGACCACATTTTTTAATTTTTATTTTTTCTTGGAGTATAATTGCTTTATAATGTTGTGCTAGTTTCTTCTGTACAATGAAGTGAATCAGCTATATGTATAGATATGTCCTCTCAGACCTCCCTCCCATCTTCCCCCCACCCCCCAACATGACAACATTTACATCTACAAATTTCCAGGTATGGAAGTTCATCCTTTTATACATCCCCTTTCCCAGCAGAATGTATTTATTTCTCTCCTGTGCCTCATCTTTCCCTATCCTCTCTACAAGCCATAGAAGCAATACTTTAGGTGTTGCTTCAATTATGTGTCTGTATGTCTGTCTCCTTGACTATACAGTTGGCACTCCATATCTGTAGGTTTCACCTCTGGAGATTCAACCATCCACAAATTGAACATATCCCAAATAATTCCAGAAAGTTCCAAAAAAGCAAAACCTGAAATTGCCACATGCAAATTTATATGACATTTACATTGCATTACAGATTGTAAGTAATCTGGTGATGATTTAAAATATATGGCCCTACCATGTGTGAAATACATAGCTAGTGGGAACCTGCTATAAAGCACAGGAAGCTCAGTGCAATGCTCTGTGATGACGTAGAGAGGTGGGAGGGGGATGGGGGAAGGGGGACCCAAGAGGGAGGAGATATATGTATTCGTATGGCTGATTGACTTCATCATGCAGCAGAAACGAACACAGTATTGTAAAGCAATTATATTCCAATAAAAATTATAAGCAAAAAAAAAAATAAGTATATGGCAGATGTGTATTAGTTGTAAGCAAGAACTATGCCATTTTATATAAGGGACTTGAGCATCTGAGAATTTTAGTATCTGTCTGGCTCCTAGAGCCAATTTCTTGTAGATACTGAGGAAATACCATGCTGTAAGCCCTTTGAGGTCAGGTACCATGCTTGTTCCAGTTCTTATCCTCACTGGATACAGTGCCAGGAAAAGAGTAGAGGTTCATTAAATGCTAATTAACTGGAACTGAATTGCCTCAGAGACCACAGAGAGGCCTGATGACTGAAGTATCCTTTTCTGATTTGCAACTAAGAGGCAACTAGCAAGCTTCTTCCTATACAGAGAAGAGATAACTATCAAAGCACCATTAATCAAAATGTGTTCTATTTCCTAGCAGGCTTTACTCATTAGGAAAATGAGGGAGGGGATTTATGCACAGGCATAAATCAAGGTTCTTAACACTGAAAAGAGTTGTGTATTGCTAGAATAAGACAAATGACCCCCAGTTTAAAAGAAACAACATTTAAAACTTTCTGTGCATAGAATCCTTTCCAAGAACACTCAAGCTTTCTGTAACTATGGAAATGTTGAAACACGATTAAATATTGAAGGAGGGAGACTTATTTGCACATGGAAGCATTATGTCTTTTGTGTCTAATTCTGAAATTATTTGGACTTTCTTCTCCACCATGTTGTTGAAGTGTCCTTGCAGTTTATGCACATCGATGATACATCTAGGAATTATGGAAATAAATAAAAATTGCTTTATTTTTATTGCTCATTTTGTATAATATATGGGTTCCCAGGTGACTCTAGTGGTAAAAAACCCACCTGCCAATGCAGGAGACGCAAGAGACGTCAGTTCAATCCCTGGGTCAAGAAGATCCCCTGGAGGAGGGCATGGCAACTTTCTCCAATATTTTTACCTGGAGAATCCTGTAGACAGAGGAGCCTGGTGGGCTACACTCCATGGGGTCTCAAAGAGTCATACATGACTGAAGCAAGTTAGCATGCATGCACGCACATGAATAATAAATATCCTTTTTGTTGACTGAAACTTGATCATATTGCAGAGAGAAGCTAGGGTGCCTAGCTATGAGAATCAGAATCAGAATCAATCTGCCAATGCCTGAGGAAGAAGGTGTGAGTTTCCATTATCACTAGATACCACGGGTGTGTTGTCTAGAACTGTAAATACAGTCCTGCCTTTGATTTGCAACTGTAGCTTAAAAGGTTACTGCTTGGAACATCTCTAACTTGAGATAGAGACATCTCTATCACCCATAGAAAGGAAGAGAGAAACCCTGATATAGAATATATGATCTCCAACTGGACCTTCATTTTTGGATTTTCCCTTGTGAAAGAGAAGGGAAAAGAGAGTTTTGCAGATGTTTTAAGTAGTACAGATAATTCTCAAAGATTTATTTATTGATAGGTTCAAAATCCACTGAAATGTCTTCATATTTTTAATTATTCTTTGGAGGGTACTCATGATTTCCATGCTAGTTCCATTCATGTATGCTCATGAACTCCAGTCTGGTAACAGTATATGTGTATATAAAACTATTCTACCTACAATTTGCTCTTTATACACTTAACTCATTTAATTCTTACAAAAGTCCTATTAAATACATATTGTTAACATTACGATTTTCCCATGAGGAACTAGAGCCTTAAGGAGCTTAAAGAATTTCTCCACAGGCATTCATGTGGATAAGTGGCATAGCTGGGTCTTGCACTCCACATTCTCTAATTAACCACTAATTATGCTGTAACAACCTTCATAAAAATAGAATATGGCTGACAAAATTGCCACTAATTTAAATCATAATGAGGAATGATAAAGCCCTTTCCAGATGGATTTGCAAATTTCTGTACTAATTTCTATAATTCAGAATTTCTACATAGGTTTCTGTCCCGGGGCTAGAGAAAGATATATTCCCTTCTTTCAAGAATCTCCAGATTCATAGACTTAGAGAATCAACTTATGGTTACCAGGGGGAAGAGAGAGTGAGGGGAGGGATAGATTGGAAGTTTAGAGTCAATATGTACAGATTGCTATCTTTAAAATAGATAACCAGCAAAAATCTACTGTATAGCAGAAGAACTCTGCTCAATGTTCTGTCATAACCTAAATGGGAAAAGAATTTGAAAAAGAATGTGTACATGTATTCGTACATGTACGAATCACTTTTCTGTACACTGAAAACTAATACAATAGTGCCAATCAGTTATACACCAATATAAAATAAATATTAAAAAATATTAAAGAGTCTCAGTGTCTATGAGGAAGAAATGTTTGTAAGTTTTCAGCTATGTGAGACCATGAAAAGTGCTATAATAGAAATACGTGACATGAGAGGCTCCCAAAAGGAGAGATTAGACCTGACTGAGACTATCTACTAATTTTACTTGAATTTGACACAGGTGGAAGAACAGTTGTTCTTAGATGGAGGAACAGACTTTGACTGGTAGACATGGAAATGCTTAATCTTACAGGCAAAAGGGTAGCATAAAGCAAGGTGTAAAAGCTGCAAGTGAAGACCATGTTTCAGCATAGGGCACATTAGGTAAAGATTTGGGAATAGGGAAACAGTGAAATGAAAGATAAGGATAGGATCTTAATAGGTACAAAAGAATGTATTTGATGCAATTTCTTCATTCCACTCAGCATATCCTGAATTGGTTAACATAAGATTTGACTGCCATTATTAAGACAGATATTGATCAGAAGAAAGTCTATCTGGATTTAACAAGAACAACTTTATAATGTATATATAAAAGAGACTAAAAAAGAAAAAGAGACTAAGTGTCTAGCATATTAAAGACAATAAATAAATATTTCTTAAATGACAATAATCAAATAATTAATGGATATCTAGAATTGGTGTTAAATTTTCAAAATTGCTATTTGTTAATTGTATAGTGGGCTTGAATTAAATTTTAATAGGCTTGAATTGAAGGTGATCCAAAGTGAGTGTTTTTTTCCATAGTAAAGTATGTTCTAATCATTACCACCATAGTTCATATTTGGTAATGGCTGGTATTTCTGTTGGGTAGTCCATTAAATCATGAAGTGATTGATTTTCTTTTCTTTTTCTACTTTCAAGGGGATTATTTCTACCAAATGTAATTGCCCTTTAGTGAACAGTGTTAGTTTGATGTACTGTGAACTTCCTTGGGGATGATCAGCCTCTGTGAATAGTAACATTAATCTAGTACAGAAACATTAGTGGCTTGTAAGGATTAATTCTATTTTAAGAACCCTTTAAAAAAAAAAAAAAAAAGAACCCTTTAGGAACCCTGAGTGTACACATGCTCCATAATAACTTGTTTCCAATTTATCAACTGTCACATCTTTAATTTCATTATTCACATTGTTTCTTTACAATTGTTGATTCAAAAATCTGCCATACATTCTTTACATAATATTTTTAACCATCCCTGTCTTGCTGAGGATGAAAAATGGATGACAGAAATGCCATTGGTGTTTAAATGCTTGCATCAGAGCTAGTTCTGGTCTAGAGCTTACTTCCTCAGTTCAGTTCAGTCATTCAGTCGCGTCCGACTCTTTGTGACCCCATGGACTGCAGTAAGTCAGGCTTCCCTGTCCATCACCAACTCCCGGAGCCTACTCAAACTCATGTCCATTGCGTCAGTGACACCATCCAACCTCATCTCATCTCATCCTCTGTCATCCCCTTCTCCTCCCGCCTTCAATCTTTCCCAGCATCAGGGTCTTTTCCAGTGAGTCAGTTCTTCACATCAGGTGGCCAGTGTATTGGAGTTTCAGCTTAAGCTTCAGTCCTTCCAATGAATATCAGGACTGATTTCCTTTAGGATTGACTCGTTTGATCTCCTTGCAGTCCAAGGGACTCTCAAGAGTCTTCTCCAACACCACAGTTCAAAAGCGTCAATTCTTCGGCGCTCAGCTTTCTTTATAGTCCAACTCTCACATCTGTACATGACTACTGGAAAAAGCATAGCTTTGGCTAGATGGACCTTTGTTGGTAAAGTAACATCTCTGCTTTTTAATATGCTGTCTAGGTTGTTCATAACTTTCCTTCAAGGGTTTTGGCTGCAGTCACCATCTACAGTGATTTTGGAGCCCCCGAAAAATAAAGCCTGTCACTGTTTCCAGTGTTTCCCCATCTATTTACCATGAAGTGATGGGACTGGATACCATGATTTTAGGTTTTCCTTGATTAAGTTCCATTTCTTCTATGTTACCAGTAGAAATTTAGTTTTAAATTTTCAATTCAGTTTTCTAAAACAATGATCACCTCCCCTTGGCATTCCAACAAGTTGATCAGTGGTTGACCTGAAATCATCGTCAACTCACCAAGCAATTACACAGAGAGTATCTGCTAATTCAGTTCGAGTCAATTAATCCCTAGTGAAAAGAAGCCACAGCAGATGGAAGTGGAGGGTGTCCCTCCTACCCAGCTGGGTGGTTCTGTCATCAAGAAAAGGGTGAGCTTTCTTCCTGGGACTTACAGTTGACCGCACTAAGGCCATATCATTTTCCTGTTTAGCATGATGTATTTTAGGATTTTCAGGGAAAATATTTGCATTGTGTAATGATCACAGGCAGAAAATGTTTTTCTTTATGGAGGACTGTTCATCAGCAAACTTGGTATGCCTGTCGGTTTCTGGCAAGAGAATTAAAAATAAATAATAAAAGGGAAGCATAATCTAATATTATGCTTTGGATTAATTCTAATTGATCCTAGAGAATTTAGAACCTAACTCTGAAAAGGTTAACATATAAAGTAAAGCTTCTTAAAAATAAATGACTTTTATATTGATGCTTTGATGGGTATGACATCTCTGGGCTTAATAGCCTTTTTATCCAGAAAGATCCCCAAATTGAATGTGGGGATGGAGCAGAGCTTTAACTCATCATGTGTTGCATCTCAGATCTTGGGGGCGATAGTCTTGTTTACAGGCACATCAGAGCAGCTCTAAGCCCTTAATAGAATATAGATATCATTTGGACCTAAGAAAGCTTACTTTATAACCACCTACTGGAAAGTGTTTTTTGGCTGAAGACCAGCACAGGCTGATATTAGCTTGGTAAATTAATGAACAATTTCAGTTCGGTTCAGTCACTCAATTGTGTCTGACTCTTTGTGACCCCATAAACCACAGCATGCCAGGTCTCCTTGTCCATCACCAACTCTCAGAGTTCACTCAAACTCATGTCCATTGAGTTGGTGATGCCATCCAACCATCTCATCCTCTGTCGTCCCCTTCTCCTCCTGCCCTCAATCTTTCCCAGCATCAGGGTCTTTTCAAATGAGTCAGCTCTTTGCATCAGGTGACCAAAGTATTGGAGTTTCAGCTTCAACATCAGTCCTTCCAATGAACACCCAGGACTGATCTCCTTTAGGATGCACTGGTTGGATCTCCTTGCAGTCCAAGGGACTCTCAAGAGTCTTCTCCAACACCACAGTTCAAAAACATCAATTCTTCGGCACTCAACTTTCTTTATAGTCCAACTCTCACATCCATATATGATTACCAGAAAAACCATAGTCTTGACTAGATGGACCTTTGTTGGCAAAGTAATGTCTCTGCTTTTTAATATGCTATCTAGGTTGGTCATAACTTTCCTTCCAAGGAGTAGGCATCTTTGAAGTTCACGGCTACAATCACCATCTGCAGTGATTTTGGAGCCCAGAAAAATAAAGTCAGCTTCTGTTTCCACTGTTTCCCCATCTAGTTGCCATGAAGTGATGGGACTGGATGCCATGATCTTAGTTTTCTGAATGTTGAGCTTTAAGCCAACTTTTTCACTCTCCTCTTTCACTTTCATCAAGAAGCTCTTTAGTTCTTCTTCACTTTATGCCATAAGGGTGGTGTCATCTGCATATCTGAGGTTATTGGTATTTCTTCTGGCAATCTTGATTCCAGATAATTTGAATACTTAAGTAAATCCTGTATTTGGAAGGTTACAACTGTCAAGGTAAGGGGCATCCACAATTTGAGAAACTGAGGAGAATCAGCATTCCAATGTATCACGGGGCTGATATCAATCCTTCACTTTCACTGATACAGCTACTCAATAATGTTGATTAAACATATTTCATGTGGACAATGTTGTGAGAAACAAGTTTCAGGGATAGAATTTCTTTATCAAAGAAATTTTAAGGCCATTATTTAATGAACTGTAATGATTAATTTAAAACTAATGGTGATGCCAAAGTTGTGGGTCTGGACTTTGCTCCTCAGTGACCCTATACTCCTCGTAGTAATGTAGGAGGATTGTGGATTGCATGGGGATAATGATGCCCTATTTTAGTTGATAAATGCTATCAGTTGAAGTGAAATACCATATAATAAATTTGAAGTATAAATCTTTGGAGCAAGCCAGAAGAATGGTGTAACTCTGTACATTGCTAATTTTCCAAGTCTTACTTTTCACTGCTCTAGAAGGACATTTTGAAAGTTAACAGATATCACACAGAATCCTCTAAGTGATTCAATTTTTTAAAAAGGCAAATCTGTTAAAAAAATTACAACACCCATCTAATTAATATTCTGCTTTGTAACTTACATAATCCATATTCAATTGCTTAATGAGTTTTTGATTGTCACAATGTTCCTTGTATGTACTTGAAGGTGAATTGAAAACAAAACTAGTAGAAACCTATAATGAAATATCCAAATAGTATATAAAGGTCATTCAATAAATAATCAGTATTCTCACTATAATAATATATATACTATATTTGCTAGATATGTATGTCTGTATATTAGTTATTGAAAGAATATCTTGAAGTCAGACTCCAGGAATAGTATATAACATGGGTTTTAGCAATTGTATATTTATATAACTTCCAGAACCAGACTGAGAAGAAATAGTGCATTGATTATATATATACAGAATGTACACACAAAGTAATATAGTAGAGATTTTCCTTCAAATTCCTAATATATTAACATGTTCTCAAATAATATAACTCAGTTTTTCGATGAATTGCAAGCATAGTCGTTTGTCATGACAAAGAAAATCAAGAATTCTCCAGTGGATAATTCATTATCTCACTGTATGTACCATTATTTAAGTATTTAACACAATGTATTATAATGATATATTTTCTTGTTTTTCTCCCTTATTAGACCTTTGGGTCTTATCCATTCTATTTTTCTAGATTCAACTCCTTACTTTAGGGCTATAAATAGATACATATATTTATTTGATTGATTAATTTATTGGATATTAATAGCATATTTTACAGAATTGGGGCTTCCCTGATGGCTCAGACTGTAAAGACTTCCTGCAATGTAGGAGACCCAGATTCAGTCCCTGAGTTAGGAAGATCTCCTGGAGAAGGGAATGGCAACTCACTCCAGTATTCTTGCCTGGAGAAGTCCATGGACAGAGAAGCCTGGCAGGGTATAGTCCATGGGGTTGCAAAAACTTGGGCCCAACTGAGCAACTTTCACTTTCACACTTTCACTTGCAAAATTTACCCTAATATTTTGGTTATTTTTTAAAAAACAGAATATTTAATTATTTTTTATTAATGGCTAGACCAAAATGACAAAATTTGAGTAGAGGGCAATTACTAATACCTCCAGAAAGAATGAAGTGGCTAGGTCAAAGAGGAAACAGTGTTCAGTTGTGGAAGTGTCTGCTGATGAAAGTAAAATTTGATACTATAAAGACCAATATTACATAGAAACTGGAAATGTTAGATTCATGAATCAACATAAATTGGACATGGTCAAGCAGGAGGTGGGAAAAGTGAACACCAACATTATAAGAATCAGTGAAGTAAAATGGATGGAAATGGAAGAATTTAATTCAAATGACCATTATATCAACTACTGTGGGCAAGAATCCCTTAGAAGAAATGGGGTAGCCCTCATAGTCAGCAAAAGAGTCTGAAATGCAGTACTTGGGTGCAACCTCAAAAATGACAGAATGATCTCAGTTTGTTTCCAATATAAACCATTCAACATCACAATAACCCAAGTCTATTCCCCAATCATTGATGGTGAAAAAGGAGCAGTTGACTGGTTCTATGAAGATCTTCTAGTACTAACACCCAAAATGATGTCTTTTCATCGTAGGGGATTGGAATGCAAAAATAGGAAGTGAAGAGATACCAAAATAACAGGCAAGTTTATACTTGGAGTACAAAATGAAGCAGAGCCAAGGTTAACAGTTTTGTCAAGAGAACACACTGGTCATCAAAAATAACTTTTCCCAACAGTACAAGAGACATGGACATCACCAGATGATCAATACCAAATTCAAATTGATTTTGTGCTTCATAGTCGAAGATGGAGAAGCTCAATACAGTTAGCAAAAACAAGACCTTGAGCTGACTGTGGCTCAGATCATGAACTCTTTATTGTAAAATTCAGACTTAAACTGAAGAAAGTAGGGAAAACTACTTGGCCATTCAGGTATGACCTAAATAAAATTCCTTATGATAATACAGTGGAAGTGATGAATAGATTAAAATGATTAAATCTGGTAGACAGAGTGCTTGAAGAACTGTGAACAGAGGTTTGTAACATTGTAAAGAATGTAGTGACCAAAACCATCCCAAATTAAAAAAAAAAAATCAAGAAGGTGAAGTGGTTGTCTGAGGAGGCTTTACAAAAGCTGAAGAAAGAGATGCAAAAGGCAAGGGAGAAAGGGAAAGATATACCCAACTGAATGCAGAATGAGCAGGGAGGGTTAAGAAAGCCTTCTTAAGTGAACAATGTAAAGAACTTGAGGAAAACAGTAGAATGGGAAAAAGATGGGTGCAGCAAAGGACAGAAATGGTAAGGACCTAACAGGAGCAGAAGACATTAGGAAGAGGTGACAAGAATACAGATGGGAACACAGAAAAGGTCTTAATGACCTGAATGACCACAATGGTGTAGTCACTCACCTAGAGTCAGAAATCCTGGAGAGTGAAGTCAAGTGAACCTTAGGAAGCATTACTAGGAATAAAGCTAGTGGAGGTGATGGAATTCCAGCTGAACTATTGAAAAATCCTAAAAGATGATGCTGTTACAGTGCTGCACTCAATATGTCAGCAAATTTGGAAAACTTAGCAATGGCCACAGGAATGGAAAAGGTCAGTTTTCTTTCCAGTCCTGAAGAAGAGCAATACCGAGGAATGTTCAAACTACTGTACCGTTGCCCTCATTTCACATGCTAGCAAGGTTATGCTCAAAATCCTTCAAGCTAGGCATCAGCAATATGTGAACTGAAAGTTTCCACATGTAAAAGCTGGATTTAGAAAAGGCAGGGGGACCAGAGATCAAACTGCCAATATTCACTGTGTCGTGGAGAAAGCAAGGAAATTCCGAAAAAAAAAAAAAAAAACCTCACATCTATTTGTGCTTCATTGATGGTGTGGACACAACAAACTGAAAAATTCTTAAGAGGCGGGAATACCAGACCACCTTACCTGTCTACTCAGAAATCTATGTGTAGGTCAAGAAGCAATAGTCAGAACTGGACATGGAACAGTGGACTGGTTCAAAATTAGGAAAGGAGTATGATGAGGCTGTGCATTGTCACCTTGCTTATTTAGCTTCTGTGCTGAGTGCATCATGCAGAATGCTGGGCGGGATAAATCACAAGCTGGAATCAAGATTTCTGGAAGAAATATCAACAGCCTCAGGTATGCAGATGATACCACTTCAATGGTAGAAAATGAAGAGGAAATAAAGAGTCTTGATGTGGGTGAAAGAGGAGAGTGAAGAAGCTGGTATGAAATGTAACATTCAAAAAACTAAGATAATGGCATCTGGTCCCACCACTTCATGGGAAATAAAAGGGGAACAAGTGAAAGTAGTGATGCATTTTATTTTCTTGGGCTCCAAAATCACTGTTGACAGTGACTACAACCATGAAATTAAAAGATGCTTGCTCCTTGGAAGAAAGGCTATGACCAACCTAGACAGCATATTAAAAAGCAGAAACGTCACTTTGCTGACAAAGGTCTGTATAGTCAAAGCTATGATTTTTCCAGTACTCATGTACAGATGTGAGAGTTGGACCATAAGGAAGGCTGAGTGCCAAAGAATTGATGCTTTTGAATTGTGGTGTTGGAGAAGACTCTTGTGAGTCCCTTGGACTGCAAGGAGAGCAAATCAGTCAAACCTAAAGAAAATCAGTCCTGAATATTCATTGGTAGGACTGATGCTGAAGCTGAAACTCCAAAACTTTGGCCACCTGATGTGAAGAGTTGACTCATTGGAAAAGACCCTGATGCTGGGAAAGATTGAAGGCAAAAGAGAAGGGAGAAGCAGAGGATAAGGTGGTTGGATGGTATCATTGATTGAATGGACGTGAATCTGAGCAAATTCAGATAGTGGAGGACAAAGGAGCCTAGTGTGCTGCAGTTCATGGGGTCACAAAGAGTCAGACATGACTTAGCAACTGAACAACAACAAAAGACCATAATGACAAAATTTATTTTTTATCTACTATTTCCCAGCATTGAAATGAACAAACTATGAATTCCACCAAATATCTACCAGGGATTGATTTTTTAACATCTCATTCTGGGGAAAAAAAGATGCAATCAAAATTCATATATTCTATAAAATTCACTCTGAGATAACTCAGTTTATTTTTAAAAAGTATGTCCAGATTTTGTTGTCTGTCTCTACCCTATGAAGAACTAACAATTGCATATGTGGACAAGAACGACTTTGGGGAAAATAATGACTTTCTATGAGTACAACATTGTGATAGGATGCCTCCTTAACTCGCCAGGAAAGGAAGTCTGCTTTTTTCATTTGCATAAATGACTGTTAGGTTTGCCATCTGGTCCTTTTATTGGTCAAAGACACACAGATATCTACATTTCAGCATAGGATATTGAATTGACCTTGTTTTGATGGTTATTGAGTTTCTAGATATATTCTAGAATAATTATTTAGTTATCCAATTTTAAATGTGCTTTTATTATATATTGCTCAAATCATCTTGAAACTATCCATAGTATATATGGTGTCCTTACAGTCCTCACATCTGTTCATGTGACAAGATGTATGCATTTACAATGGTGTCTAGGTTTTTTTGCATGAATGTCTAGTCATAAAATTCTGAGACTTCTTATAATGGAAGAAATACGCAGTGAATCTTGAAACATGAGTACAATTTCAGTGAACACATATCTACTCAGGGTGCTAGGTGAGATTTGATTCACTGGATCCTCTCATACTCATGGCAGAATAGAATCATCTGGATGATTTTGGTGAAGATATAGTATAGAAATTAGAAATATAATAGAGATAATATAAACATTTATGGACTGGAATAAATAACCTTCAAAATTAGCTGTTCTCATCTTCTTTTGAGAATTTTCTCAACCTATGATAATTAATATAGACACTTAAAAGAAAGAAAAAGTGAAGTCGCTCAGTTGTTTCCAACTCTTTGCAACCCCATGGACTGTAGCCTACCAGGCTCCTCCATCCATGGGATTCTCCAGGCAAGAATACTGGAGTGGGTTGCCATTTCCTTCTCCAGGGGATCTTCCCAACCCAATGATTGAACCCAGGTCTCCTGCAATGCAGGCAGATGCTTTACCCTCTGAGCCACCAGGAAAGCCATAGATACTTAAAAGTATGGTCAAAAAGGAACTCATTATTACAGGTAAAGTAAATTAAATTATAATTTCATTCTTCTTTTATATTACTTTTAATAGTTCCTTTTATATTTGCTATCTAAGACTTTGTCATACTAATAAAGGTCATTTTTGACCCTGATTGACAAATCAATTGTCTACCATGTATCTTTAATATAATTTATTGAAGATTATTTTTTAAAGAAGATGGCATTTATAAATATGGTATACACTTAACTTGGATTTGTAATAATCTGTGTGAGGAGGTGACTTTCCCTTTATTGGAAACTAGAATATCTCCAGTTTTGCCAGTAAAGTATGAGTAAATATAAGGGCAGTGAGTATATTTAATGTAAGGACAATGAGCATGCTCTTCCCTAGGCAGATCTAATGGTCTATTGTACAACTGTTTTTGTTTGTTTGTTTTTTACTATGAATACAGATATTTTCATGTCCTGTATACTGCATAATCAGTTTTAATCTCAGGGAGAAGAGACAGTGGCAATGCTTACAAACCCCTTAAAACCCCAGCCATAGGCTATGAAAGAAGAAAAATAAAATTAGACAGGTTCAGTTCAGTTCAGTTCAGTCGCTCAGTCGTGTCCGACTCTTTGCGACCCCATGAACCTCAGCACGCCAGACCTCCTTGTCCATCACCAACTCCCCGAGTCCACCCAAACCCATGTCCATTGAGTCGGTGATGCCAGGTAGTCATCAGTTTTAATCCATATGATAATGCCTATCTCCAGTATGAACATAAACAAATTAGGGGTACCTACTACATGATTAAAAATTTCTGGTCTACTTGCAAAAGTCTTAAAAAATGTTCACCTAAACTTCCAGAGACAACTCACCTTTAATTGAAGTTAAGTTTATTTAGGAATTTCCTTCTGATATGGATCAGAGGTACTGTAGGAAGTTGTCATATGTTATAGTATTACCAGCTGTTCATTGCCACATTTGTCATTGCAGGGCCCCTCCTGGCAGGAAGAATGTACACTCCCCCCTCCCTGTAGTTCAGCTTGGCCCTGTAACTCTGGCCAATGGAATGCCAGCAGAAGTGAAAAAAGCTGCATCTGAGAAATTTAAAGAGTCACACATTTATTCCACAATTGCTTCTCTCCTTGTAAGGTAAGAATGCTTGTTGCAAGTGCAGGCAAGCTGCTACATCAGCCTGAATCCCAGCCAACAAAGGTAAGAAATAAACCTTTATCCTCATAAGCCAGTGAGATTAGAAGTTGTTTGTTAACATGGCATAACCTAGCACATGGTGACTAATACAGATTCCACAGTAGTCATTCACACACAAGTCCCCTCTTTCATCATCTTGTGTCTATATCCTCTATCATAATTTGTAAAAAAAAAAATTATATATATATATATCACCCTTTGTCTTTTCTCCCCCTTATTTTAGTCTTCCTTTAAATTTCTGATTTTCTGCTCATTTGTGTTCTCAACCCACTTTTTAAAAAGACTGCCAGAAATCTGTTCTTATCCAGAGTTCAGAAAAAACAGTCCCTTTTCCTAAATTGACTCACCCAGAGTGGGGCTTCTATCCAACATGTAATATTTTTGAAAATATCTGTGAGAAATTTTTGATAATGAGCAATTTGAAAACTCTTGCTTGTGAACCTGCTTTGGTCTCTTAGCATTGTCATAGCGCAGAAGAGAAGGAGGACGCATGTTAAGATTTATATAGCTGACAGAGATTTCTATGTACTGTCTGCACTACATTTATATTTTCAGCTTAAATCATTGAGTGATTATTTTCTGAAAGAATTTTGTCTTTCTTGGGGGAGGTTGAAAATCATGTCTGCTCGATGATTTATTAAGTGAATAAGTAAGTGAAAATGAACAGACTGGTACTGATTTTTACCATAGGCAGCAAATTATGAATAATGATTCTTCCATGCTTGAACTCCTTTGCAGTGATTCTGCAAATAATTCTAGTTTTCTCAGGTTGTTTCGGCCAAATGGATTTGCATAGGCAGGAAAGGCTGAAAGACAGTGGTTAGGCTTGGAGCACTATGTAGGGGGGCACCCTGGAATTTTATTAGAAATATGGGCTTACGTGCCATCAGGCGCCCTCCGTTCATCATTGTCATGTGTTTACAGGCCTGTGAGTGAAGGGAAGACTAGAAAACATTCAGGACTGTGTAGCAAATAAAAAGACAAATATATGGGTTCAAAGGACTTTTAAAATGCATGTTGAACATCAAAGGGCTTATAATTAAACTGAAGAAGTTTGAGAAATCTATGGAATCTAACACACTCTACCTTTGTAAATACTGTGGACTGGTCTTCCTTGAGAGCAAAAGAGTCTATTCCTTTTTTCCAAGGTAGCATTTTTAATATTTTAGACTTAACCACATGTCATTTCCTTTTCATTGCGTCAAAAGCAGTTGGAATTTGACAACTTCATATTGTTCAAGCAGTAACTTAAAATTTGCTGTCCAACTAGTCTATGACAGAATGCCCATTTCTGAATATGTACTCCAAGTTGATGTGCAGAATATGCCCTCATAGATTTATAGTTATAACTCAATTTTTGTTACAGCATACATATTTTATTCCTAAACATCAGAACAAATAATGCTTTATCTCTTGATATGACATCATATCAAAATAGCTTAACATTGAACACATTGCTTGCTTTCTTAATTTTGTTTTGTGGTGTTGATAGTGGTGATGAATTGAATTTTGGTTTTGCTTTAATAGGTTAGAGTATATGCCTCTCCTCTGACATACACGGTGCATCCATATTACACATGTTCCATAGTTTCCTTTTGCAAATATCTCTATGATTTCTTTTTATTATTCCATTTTGCTTTCCCAAGGTACTAATTTAAGATGGTATTGCAATTAGTTTATCCATTATCTTTAATTGTGTTTGAATTAAAGTGATATTATCTTTATCTTCATAAATCAACACATGGACAACATTATTTGGTTTGCTATCATTTGAGTTTACTGCATTATTAGTGAGATCTAACACTTGGGGTAAATTATCTGTTAATATTTTGTGGTCATTTATTCTAGTGTGATGTTTCATTTTTCCCTGTGTCTGAATAATTGTGGCGTAAATGAATGCAAGATGTTTCATAAATGTGAGAAGGGGTGGTGAGAAGGGAAGTTGTGTACAAGGAGAGAATATGCCTAGAAAGGAGGAGGGAACCTACAGTCTAACCGTAATGTGAAATCTCAAAGATGTAGAGTGTGCAGATAAAGCCTGGAGATGTGTCTGGTCTCTTCTTGTCTATTAAACTCACATCGTCTAACCCCACCACTCCCTAAATTTTGTATCTTTGAAAGAAGAAGGCTATGATGGAAAAGAAAATGACAGTTTCATTGTGCTCTGTGACTCTCCCCTGGAAAATCCCCAAATGAGAAGAGAAGTACAGTTACCTAAAAGAAACGGGTTATAACTAGATATCTGAGGATGGCAAAATGCCCAAGATGGTAATGAATGGAGAGCAACTTCCCCACCACATGGTGAGGGCAGATGGGGTCTCCATGGGTGCTCCTCTAGTTTAGCATGATGTTCTCAAATTGAAAGAGGCAAGAGGCTGCAGTGTGGTCAGGAGTGTGTGATGGCAAGAAGATGTGTGGTCTGGAGGTATTTAGCAGGGGCACAAAAAGGGATCTGTCTTGAACTGGGAAAAAGCGAAAATAGTGAAGGAGAAAGGGGTAGTGAAGGAGAAACCCTTCCCCTGGCAGGGTTTCTGGTTTTATCTGAGTTTTTCAGAATCCCATTTGGGAAAACCTGTGGAGACACAAAAGGGGAAACACTGAGGTTCTTGTCTTTCTAGAATATTCTTGATATTTTAAGCTGTTTGTATATATAATGTATAATAATATACATTTATATATAATAATATTATATATATTACATACATACATACATACATACATATATATATATATATATATATATATATATATATATATATAGTAGGTAGTCAAAATACAAAGAACAATTATTTTCTGGTATTTAGACCTGTATATAGAAATCAATGGCACCCCACTCCAGTACTCTTGCCTGGAAAATCCCATGGACAGAGGAGCCTGAAAGGCTGCCGTCCATGGGGTCACTGAGGGTGGGACATGACTGAGTGACTTCCCTTTCACTTTTCACTTTCATGCATTGGAGAGGGAAATGGCGACCCACTCCAGTGTTCTTGCCTGGAGAATCCCAGGGATGGGGGAGCCTGGTAGCTGCAGTCTATAGGGTCACACAGAGTTGGACATGACTGAAGTGACTTAGCAGCAGCAGCATAGAAAATCTCAGAATATTCTTCTTTGATGTTTTAGTTTCTCATCTGGGAGATGTAGGGGTTCTTTCATTTTAAAATAGTTGAAATATAAAACCTTAGTATTTTCTCTTTTCTTACTAATTTAAACTTTCATGGTGAAATATATTATACATAGAGAAAGTTTATAAAATACGTACATAACATTTCAAGACTAATGTGATTACCCAGGTAGTCGAATCTCTGTTTAATAAAATGAGTATCACCACACTTAGAGTTGGTCAGAGTGGCTCTGATTACATACCCCTCTCTCTCCCAGGATAACCACTCTTCTGAATTCATCACCCTCATGCTTTTGTTAAAGATAGTCTATCGTTTACTCATTCACACTTCAAAAACATGTGGTAGGACTGCTTTTTTGAGTTGCCTCTTTGCAGCAAAATTATGCTTCAATTATTCACCCATGTAGTTACAAGTCATTGTGCAATTGTGTTGTAGTTCACATTTTTACTGCTCTAAGAATACACTAGAATATATTTGTACATGTTATGGTTGGTAGACATTTGGGTTTTTCCAATTCTTGCCTTTATTAAAAATGCTGCTGTGAATATTCTTATATAAGTCTCACATTGAACACAGCCAAGAGCTCTGTGGAATGTATATCTAGAAGTGGAATGGTTGAGTATGCAAGCTGTCAGCATCACTCAATAATGTTAAATCATTTTTCAAACAGTTGGGCCAATGGATGATTGCATGGTAATAAGTGAATGAGTTTGTTTTGTTTCAGAATGTCTCCAGCATCTGGTACCATTGGACTGTTTGGTGTTTGCCAGTCAGATGGACATGCAATGGTATTCATTTATTTTTTTACCACGTGCCATGATATAATTTAAATATTTTTCATTGTCAGTGAGGTATAGATTTTTTCACATGCTCATGGATCATTCCTATTTTCTCTCCCCTTCATGTCTTTTACTTGTGTTTCTACTTTTTTTTTTTGCATTGCTTTGAGGGAGTCTATTTAATACACTAGTTTATTTATTATATGAGGTGCAAATATCTTTCCCAGTATAAAACTTGGCATTTACTCACTGTGTGAGATACAGATCTCCATAAATTTCTCATATGTTCTTTTAATATTCACACTTATTTTGTTGCTTAAGAGAGTCTTTCATATTAGGAAGCCATGACTTTTGTTTCTGTCATTTCATAAGTATAACAATGCTGGTTTTTACATTTGTTTTTAATCTACCTAAAGTTATTTTTGTCAGGTATGAGGGATGGATAAAAATTATTTTGCATAGATAACCAATTACTTAAGCACAATTACATAGTCCTTTCTCCACTGATCTGGAGGGTCAGCTCAATTGTAAATCATGTTTGCAAATGTCCATGAATCCTACTAACTGTGGTTGTTAACACATTTTGTTATCTGTTTGAGAAAGTCACCTAATCTTGTTTCTTTTAAGAGTGCCCTGCTCTTTTTTTCATCTTTTGTGTTTTCATGTACATTTTAGAATCACTTTGTCATTTCCATGGATGATTCTGTAGGGATCTGGTTGGGAATTTCACTGAAATTCAAAGTAAATATGAGAGAGATTCAAGAGGAAGGGATCATATGTGTACCTATGACTGATTCATGTTGATGTATGGCAGAAAGCGATATAATATTGTTAAGTGATTATCCTCCAATTAAAAATAGATATATTTTTAAAAATTTTTAAAAAGTAAATATGGGGACAGTGTACATCTTCATAATATTCAGTCTTCTTGTCCTATAACAAAGTGTATCTCCTACTTTATTTAGGTCTTCAATATCTTTAGAAGAGTTTGTAATTTTTTTCCTGAAAGGATTGATATACCTTCTCTTAGCATCTTTTCTAAGAATGTTGTATTGTCTTGCCATTGTGAATAGTGGTCTTCCCCCATTTAGCCCTCAATTTCTTCATCTAGAAGTTTTACCTTCATTATTCTTTACATCTGAAAGTAACCACTATTTTTACTTCCAATGACATAGATTATTTTTGACTGTTTTGAACTTTATAATTGTATTCAGGTTATGTAATATTTTGTGTCTGGCTTCTTTTGGACAATAGTGTATTACTGATGGTGAGATTAATATTAAGTGATGCATAAAGTTCAAGTAATATTACAGTCTCATAGTATATTCATCTATATTGATGAACATTTGACTTATTTCCCACTTCTCTCTATTAGGGAGAATTGCTTCTATAAACATACCTATACATAATTTCAGGTGCACATATGTATGCATTCCCATTGGGTGTGTACTTATAAATGAAAGTGTGGTGCCACAGGCCAAGCATTTGCTCAGCTCTTGTAGATAATGTTAGATTTTCAAAGTGGTTAAATAATTTACTCTACCATAGTGAAGTACAAGAGCATTCAGGAACTATCTACACTACTTTCTTACTTAAAAGCAAAAATTAAAACTGTCCTAAAAAGGTATATTGATAAAAATAAATAAATAAAGCAAGTAAAATGTGTATAGTTGGTGTGTTTTCAGGAAAGCTGGTGTCAATTCAATTCTGAATGTCTCTTGCCTGAGACACATTCTGGTCAACGTAATTTTATGTCCTAAATACAGTGATATTCCTAAATTATCAAGTATTGCCTATAAGTTACCCTGAAACCATTGCATCAAAATGGGTGAGCATGTCCAATTTGTAGTACAAGTGAACATCATTAAAAAAAAAAAAATCTAGGTAATTGAAATAATTACCCATCATCATTTGTTACAGCCTGTGATGGGAACTAGTGCTCCAACTTAGCAGAAACATGAACTTTTATAAATATTGAATGATAATTAATCAAAATGAAATACTTTGCTCCAAGACATAAACTTTAGTTCTTTAGAAAATTAATTGAATTTAAAGTAGTATTTTTGTAGGTTTGGGTAGCTATTCATTAATACCGGGGGACATTTACAATTGTACAACTTTTAGAACATTTAATAGAAACTCAGACTCATGTAGCTGGAACAGAGATTGCTTCAATTCTCTCATTTATTCCTTTAAAGAGAAAGAGGGAGAGAGAGAGAATGACCTAGCCAAAACTGTTATATTGTTTGTCACAGAGCACTTAGAATTCATTTTAGTTTTTCACTACAGTTTAAAATTTGAAGCCAAGAAATTTAGATTGGGGTTCTGAATGTACCTCTCACAGGCTATGTGAGAAAGAGTCTGGTTCTTTCACTTTTACTTTTCTAAGTATTAGTTTCTTTCACTATAAAATGAAGTTAAGGATGATGATATAATAATAATAATTCTCTGAGTATTTGATTATGCTCCTTAAGGTTTCAGTGGCATTGTGTCCTAGAGAGAAAGTCTAAAACTATAAAACAGAAGTTTTAACATTGCTCTTAATTTTGTTGAATCTTATTGACTATTATTTACCTTTGATTTCCTAGATGGATAAAATAAAACCCAAGCCATTAACAGTCTTATAGAATTGTTAAAATTTATTTTACACATACTCAGGTTTGGATAGACTATACACTTTTCATCAATTTCTGTGATTATTTGTTCATTGATTCATTTATTTATTTTTTGTCCTACTGCTTTTTGGGTGCTTTAATTTGGTTTAGTAGGCTTTATAGTACAGACACTAGGGGAAAGTGTTTCTCTGCAACCTTAGATAGTCTTGACCTTTTTTCTTTATTATAGTTACTTTTTCTTTCAATGACTCCTGCACTAATACTTCCTCCTTGTTTTCCTTCCACTTCTTTGAACAGTCCTTTGTAGTCATCCCTTCTGTGCCTTAAAAGAATAATGAGTTCTAAGTTTAGCACCCTTATCTTTCTATTGCATATATTCTTGCTGAATAACTTCATTTAATTTCCATGGCCCCAAGTTGATTGTGTGCTTATGTTGCATGTGTATACATCAATGAGCCTCAAATTTGTCTTTAGCTCAGACCACCTTCTTGAATTTCGGACTTATAAAGCTAACTATCTACAGGTATGTCTCCAAGAATATCTAATAGTCACACTGGGTTCAAATATCCAAAGACAAAGGTACGGTCCCATACTTCCTCTAATTAATTTCCATAACCTTTTTCTCAACTCTCAGTTTGCATCAATCTAGTATACCTGCCTCCCTGAGTCAAGAAGATTCCCTGGAGCAGGAAATGGCAACTGGCTCCAGCTTCAGTATTCTTGCCTGGATATCCCATGGAAAGAGGATCTTGGCAGGGGGGTACAATTCCATGGGGTCCCAAAGGGTCAAACACGACTGAGCGACTGAACACAAGTCAAGGCATAAGAAATCTGAAAGTTATCTGAGACATCTTCCTTTCTGAACATCCTCATTTCTAATTGTGAAACACATCTCATTCAGTCTTTCTTTTTCTGAAATAATGATAACTATTCCATCCACCCTTTTCTCTGCATCTCTACCTTCTCTGTTTTGGCTATGGTTTCCATGGTCTCTCTCTCTAATTTGCAATAGTCTCTTAGCTCAGGTGCTTTTGATTCAGGTAACTCCTTCATAAAATTCACACTTCCTTCAGGTTCTAAATTGCATATATGACATGTGACTTCTCTGCTCAAAACTGTTCAGTGACTCACTGTTTATAACATACAGATTAAAGACCAAATTTCCTAGAAAGCAATCAAGGATCTTCATGATCTGGCCTCTGAGAATCTTTTCAACTTCATCTTTCTCCAGTTCCCCACATTTTATGTTTAAATTCCAACTGAAAATGCCTTTAATCAATGTTCTCTCTATCTAGAATGACTTATATGTAGTTACTCTAATGTGTTCAAGACTAAATTCAAATGTTACTCATTGTAACTGCTTCAGTCCATATCTCTAATAGCTTGTCAAAGTAATGAAATTAGTTTATATATATAAACTTTTATCATCCCATATATATATATATACACACACACACATACATACACTTCCATCATAAGGCTATAATATACCATATTGACCTACAAGATAGAATAGTCACCTGCTCTTGGGAATTCACTTGATAATATTAAGTTAAAATGCAAAGTGGTAGAAGATTCCCTTTGGTGTATATGGCATGATTGGTTCTAAGCTAATTAATAAATATCTAAATTTGCATAAATTGGTATTTTTGTTAAGATTAGAGCATGATCAACTTTCATTGTTTGTAAAAACAAAATTAAGTGAAAATCAGTTAGTGTTTGGTAGGAATCCTTGGCCAAACTCCTTTCCAATAAATACGAATTTTAAAAATTTGATAGTACATTGAAAGTTCTTTTCTGAAAACACTTATTTAAGTGTTGCTTGTACATTTTTCTTGTGATATCTTCTCAGGAAAACTTCTGGTCAATAGTGTGATCACAAGAAAGTTGTTGTTAAGGTTGGGTCTGCTAATGAACTCTGTAAACATATTCAGCATCTGGCAGACATTCCAAGGTGAAAGCCAAGCAGATGGCTAATTTAATATAATCTAAGTGACTTTGGATCAGATAAAGCAATTGAATTAACAGCACTTTAACTCCACATACATCAGTTCCCAGCCATTCCTACCATTTCATTCCAATAGGCACTTCTTCAGGATGAAAATCAATGCTAATTGAAAGCTCATATGGTGATGTTTATGTCTGTAAAATATGTGGCTAAATAGCATATTAAAAACATGTGGGCATGAATATTAGGATTGGGAAATGGATTTGCTATAGAATAAATCATAATGCCCTTAGAGTTGCTTTATGGATTTCAAATCACAAACTGTATTTTATCCATTTTTGCCTGCTATATTAATCTCAATTTCATTCAGTCTTTCTATTAGATCCACGGGGATTTATGGTTGTTGTATAGTGACTTTCAACTTGCTATCTTGTGGGGTTTGGGGTAGGACTGTGTGTGTGTGAAAGAGTGAAACAGAGACAAAGATGGATTTTATTTTGTTATTCTATAGTCTTTCTATTGTTATTGATATTAATAATACATTAGTTGGCCAAGTGTATTTTAACCTTATTTTGTAAAGAGAGATTCATGTGCAGTGAGAAGCTACAAATGATTTGTCTCACATCACTTAGACAGTAGTTAGCAAAATAATCCCAGAATTGATGACTTTTGATTATAGTAGAAAAATTTTAAAAAAATTATAGTTAGAAAGGCCAGGGTTCAAATGTTGACTGTGTCACTAGCCAACTGTGTAACATTATAGAATTATTTTAATTTTTCTCAGGTTTGGCACTAGTCATGTAAGGCAGGCAAAAATGAACATTATGGCTATTGAGAAGATGACAGGTGTGATACTTATAATTCATGAAATGAATTTTGTCTGAATTGAGTATAGTAGGTACTCAATGACTTGTTCAGTTGCAAAGTCGTGTCTGCTTCTTTGCGACCTCATGGGCTGCAACATGCCAGGCTCCTCTGTCCGTCCCTATCTCCTGCAGTTTGCTCAAATTCGTATCCATTGAGTTAATGATGCTTTCTAACCATCTTGTCCTTTGCCTCCCCCTTTTGCCTTCAATCTTTCCCATAGTTTCAGGGTTTTTTTTTTTCCATTGAGTTAGCTCTTCACATGAGGTGACCAAAATATTGGAGCTTCAGCATCAGTCCTTCCAGTGACTACTCAATGTTGATTTCCTTTCATCCACAACTGAGCATCATTTCTACTTTGGCCCAGCTGTTTCATTCTTTCTGGAGTTATTAGTGATTGCCCTCCACTCTTCATCAGTAGCATACTGGACACCTTCTGACCTGGGGGGCTCATCTTCAAGTATCATAGGTTTGCCTTTTCATACTGTTCATGGGACAGTAGGCAAAATACTGGAGTGATTTGCTGTTTGTGGACCATGTTTTGTCAGAATTCTTCACTATTACTTGTCTGTCTTGGGTGGCCCTGCATAGCATGGCTCATAACTTCATTGAGTTATTCAAGCCCCTTTGTCATGACAAATCTGTGATCCATGAAGGGGACTCAATGACTAAAACCATTGTTATCTATATCTTCTCACCATTATTACCTTCAGGCTAACTCTCATTCTTTAATTGGTGTATTCAATCAGCATTCAATTACTCTTTGCTAGGAACTATGCTAAGCACTAGTAAGAAAATGATAAAGAAGTAGAGGATTAGAATTATGTGAAAAAACACATGGATTTAGGAGCCAAAGTGCCTGGGTAAAAATTCTAGCATCACCATTTAAATCATCATGTCTTTGAGGATACCTTGGCTTAGATCTTCCATGTTAAGGTAGAAGTGGTACCAATAGTTACCTCAGAGGGTTGTTCCTTTAAGTGTAAACTTATGTCTAGAGCTGGGAATCATGTTTTAGAATACAGTAATCATTGTGTAAATGTTGGGGAAACATTACATAATAAAGAAGGAAAGTTTTACCATCTTTAGAAAGTTATAAATGTTTAATAAATAAAGAGTAAATACATTTCCATCAAGGAACACACACTCTAGTAAAGAAATTTATAATCATACACATCACAATCAAAGTATCTTTCTTGTCTATGCTGAATAGGGTTAGGCTTATACATGGCCCCTACCCTCTTGGAAGGATTTGTGAGAAGCTAGCAAACATTAACGAAAAGACTTTGGTGGCTTTGTAATTAATTATTGTGCTGGAGGCAGAGACTTTTGTCTTAGGATAACGAAATGAGAAAGGAGACAGTTCTGCTTCATAGAAGCTAATGAAATCCAATGGACACCATGATCTCTCCTGGTAACTATGGCCATAGGTGGTGCCATTTTGCCCTCACAGTTCAAATGAGTATAGATTATTTTAAAAGCATACCTCCCTCTGCATTGCACAGTCCATTTTGGTTCAGCCCTTCTGCTCCCATCACTGATGTCTCACATCAAAATAAGCAAAAGGACATATTATAAGGAAATATAGGAGAGGGACTGCAAATATGACCTCAATTCTCAATTCACAGGTGATTTATTGCTTTCTTACAGGACCTCAACATCTTGTAATATGCAGTACTCAACTTCTTAGCATCAGACAGTTTCTAAGATGAGGAGCTGTTAACCATTAAACTACTCTTGACATTATTTTGACCATTTGTATACACACACACACACACACACACACACACACACACACACACACAAGAATAGTATTATCTAAGTATGCTTCAAACTCAGGGAAAGATGGCTGCCATAGAACCTGACTGTCTCACATATCCCTAGCATGTAAGTTACGAGAAAAACCACTTTCTAGTTTTCACAAGAATATTCCAGATAAATAGCTTCTACTTTCAGGTGGCAGATATTGTATTTTCTTTTGCTTGTGCCTCTATTGGGCCCTCCAAGGGAATACAGGAAATGTCATCTCTTCACATACTCCTAGCTGTGGTCTGTGCTTCAGCAGTCTCTGTCTATGCCACTATTGTGTTCTGCCGTATCTCTTTGAAGAGGTCCACTGTACCCTCCAGTTCCTTCAAGTTATCCATGAGATAGTCCCTCTCCTAACTCCTAAGTCCCTTTGATTTATTTGCTTTATTTTCCTTCTCTCTGTCTAATGGGGGAATTATCATTTTTGAAGTATGTTTCTCATGCAGGCTGCATTGGACTTCTAGATGATACAGTATTTTGTTCCTTTTTCCCATAGCCTCTCTTTCCCACATTTTGATACTCATTCTCTTACACTCATGTTGCTATGCTTAAATATCAGTTATGCCAGTTGCTTTAGTGTCTTTCTAAACCTTTTCAAACTCTAGTTGAAAGCAAGTTTCACATTTTTCCTCCACAGTAACTCAAGGGCCATGAAGATCAGGGATTGTGACAGGACACCTGTGTAAATGTCACAGGCTATTTTACCATGGTTATTGACTGGGAGACATAAATCATTCCAAGGGGCCACCTGCTAGCTAACTCTGTGGGACAGCATACAGAGATTTGTTGCTACAAACACAAATAAAAGATAATGCAGCACATCACTGAATGCTAAATGGACCAATAGATAAGTCCAGTGAAAAAAAAGGGGGGGAAGAGGAATGCCAGGCCAGGGATTTCAACCATTCACATCAGAAACTTGTCTTGAAGTTGAAAGTCCAAAATAGTCCATCCCAATGCTAGTTGATCATTTTCTTTTATAAGTATCCTTAACATAAAAGAGGTATTAGTGAGTAAGAAAAATGGTGTGAGAAAGTAATATCATGGGTGAATCATGGGACCGAATCTGTAGTTTTAGACCTTATTTATGTCAAGTTGTTGAACTATAGTTGCTTGTCGTTTAACATGTCCTAAAAGCCTCAGCATTGTTTTGTCCCTTTCTACCCCATCCACGTTAATATTCCACAACACTCATACCACCTCTCTCAGGTTCAAAACACACTGGCCTTCATTATGTTTCTCAAACACAGGATGTCCCTCCATACCCTACAGCCTTAATCATGCTCTTCCCTTTCAGATTTCAGCTCAGTCATTGTTCCCTTGTGGAAATGTTCCCAGGGCCTGTGGCCGCTCCACATTCCCTAAGCAAATGCTCTCATTGTGTGACATCTATCAACTTGTATTTGTCATTTTTTGCCATTTATTAATTTATCTTGAGGCCACTTATATCTCTGTTTACCTATACTCTGTAAGATTCATCAGAACAAGGATTTCATCTGTTATTTTGTTTTTCATTGTTTTCAAGGGAACCTCCATACTGTTCTTCATAGTGTATGTACCAATTTACCTTCCCAACAGTGTAGGAGTTCCTGTTCTCCATACCCTCTCAAAAATTTATTGTTTGTAGACTTAAGGAAAAAAACACAACCTTGCTATTTTATAGTAGAGTATAGTCGATTGAAGGAAAGTTATGACCAACCTAGATAGCATATTAGAAAGCAGAGACATTACTTTGCCAACAAAGGTCTGTCTAGTCAAGGCTATGGTTTTTCCAGTGGTCATGTATGGATGTGAGAGTTGGATTGTGAAGAAAGCTGAGTGCTGAAAAATTGATGCTTTTGAACTATGGTGTTGGAGAAGACTCTTGAGAGTCCCTTGAACTGCAAGGAGATCCAACCAGTCCTGCCTAAAGATCAGTCCTAGGTGTTCATTGGAAGGACTGATGCTGAAGCTGAAACTCCAATACTTTGGCCACCTTATGCGAAGAGTTGACTCATTGGAAAAGACCCTGATGCTGGGAGGGATTGGGGGCAGGAGGAGAAGGGGATGACAGAGGATGAGATGGTTGGATGGCATCACCGACTCGATGGACATGAGTTTGAGTAAACTCCGGGAGGTGGTGATGAACAGGGAGGCCTGGTGTGCTGCAATTCATGGGGTCGCAAAGAGTTGAACACGACTGAGTGAACTGAACTGATAGTCGATTGATTCCTTTTGTTTTACTTACTACTTCTACCTTTAGTCCTGACCTAAGTGTCTAGCACATAGTAGGCATTTAGTGAATATTTATTGAATGAATTTCAGGCAGATATTTTTCCTATTTTTCTTTTAAAAAATTTTTGATTTCTGACTGTGGCCAAACATTTTCATGTCCTAGCACATACTTTTCTCATGTAATTCTTTTATTAACTTGAGATTTATTTTCTGGTTTCCCAGAGCACTGATGGTCTGAGAAGATATAAATTTGAAAATCCCTTAGTTGGAAAATGGAGGAGATATTGATTAATACAGAAAAGGATCATGAATTCTGCAAACAAGTTTAGAGTAGATCTATGATAACCAGGAACAAGAAATGGCCATATGGTGAGCAAAGAGAGGTTGGAGAAAGAGAAGGTTTCTAGCATAACCCAGGGGGCTGTGGCCAATGCTCTGTGTCTTAGGAGGAGTGGATATGAGTATTTGGAATTGGATGTACTTGTTCTTGGCCCCAAATCTAAAGATCCTGTCACTGCAGCTGGCCATGATGAATTAAGTGGAACCTATTCTAAACAGGCCACCCTGCATATTAAACTTCTCAAATGCACTAACAAAGCACTTTTGGAAGAATTCTAACTAGGTCAGCAATACATTTGCCATATATCACACGCATAATTCTAATGTAATTCATAAGTATCTTGGCTCATGGAAATTGATGTTTTCTGTAAATATTGGAGTGTGAACAACTCTTCACTGTCAGTCAAAGCAGAATTAAATTTGAGGCTAGGACATATCAAGGGAAATAATAGAGATTCACAGATTATAGGGTGAGAGGGGTCAAGTGCTACGTATTATCTGGCATAAACAGAAACTTCCAGACCTATAGCTTCTTTCTCATGGAGTGATAGACAATCTGCTGTTCCTTTGAACTATGTTCCTGAAGGCACCTCAGTGAGATTTCCTGGAGTAAATAATTCTTTGCCTGCTTGAGCTTATTGGAAAAGCTTCATCCTAAGGTATCCTCTTAGCTTCTCTTTCAAATCACAGTTCATTGCCTTTTCCTGGCCCTCTTGACTGCCTTGATTAAGTTTTCCAGGATTTTATCATAATGATCTCTTCTAGCCTTCAAATAACTTCATAGGGAATGATCTAAAAATTTTCACTGAAATGCTAACAGTGATTACCTCAGGCAATAACATTACACACACATGTACCCATATATATTTTCCCAGAATGTCTATAATTAGTATGTATTGATTTTATAATGTATCACTAAATTATTTATTCCACCAATATTGATTGAGTGCCTACTGTATACCCTTGAGTCTTCTAGCTGATCGAGAAACAGAGGAAATGATGATTGAAATAAATTGCCAAGTTGTCATGTGGAAAGATGTCTCTACGCACCATGCTGACCCCTACCATTTTCCACTCAGAATCTTTCAGAACTGAGACCGGAGTCTGTAGTAGAAGACTCGTCTGAAACTTGGGAAGGGAAAGATAAAATACAGAGGAGAAGGAAGCTCTCTTTTTTGTCAGTATACAGCCCTGAGTTTTTTTTTTTTGGTTTTTTTTTTTTTTTTTTTAGAGTCAAGGTAAAATTACTTCCTGAAGGTGAACTAATTTTCTCTTTTACATTTTTGACGTTTCCCTTCGGGTGAAGCATATAGTGACCTAATTCTGTGCAAGATTTTGTAATCTGTAGGGATGAAAATTAAAAGAGATGTGTGCTCAGGAAGAAAAAAAAAAAGGACATTGAATAACCAGACTCTTGGTTAGTAGAAACAAAAAAAAATCTGTTAATGTTTCACTCTGTTGATTTTGTTTCCAAATGTATTTTGGGGAATTGTTAATACAGAAGTTGTTTGTTAAAAAAATATTTGAGTACACTGTCCAAAGTTATTAAATATCTAATAGGGCCAGAATGAGGACTTTGAAATATTTTATTTAGCTAAATAATTTTTGGTGTCAACTGTGTACTCCCCAACAGACAAAATGCTCGCCCACAGAAACAATTCAGTGATTTTTACAAAATGTTTTATATGTGACAGGTAGCTAAGGCATAACATATAGACGTCAGCTGCTATTCCGATGGCTTGCCTTAGGCACCTGTCACTTCAAGAAACATTGAGAGTAGACCTAGATTCTCAGCCCAGGGCTTCACAAGGAGCATATGGCTTCAGGAAGGCTGTCAGAGATGATTCTCTTGCTGACCCCACCCTTGATGGAGAGATTGGTGCTTTGAGCTGCCTGAATCAAAACCTTAGCTTTTAGCTGTGGTTTGTGCCAGAGGGCCCCTTCTATTGCTTATCTTGAGTTATCCTTACCCCTGGGAGGACCCCCTTCATACACACAGATACCCACCCCCCAACACACACACACATGCATTTAGTTCTGGAACTACATGGAAAAGTTCTCTTGGCCATGCCAGGAAGTGGGGCATATTTTGGAATCCTTGTGTTTGCTTTATATAAAGGTTCATCAGTCACTGTGGTGCATATTCAAGCCCTGACCTAATAGGGATGGATAACATAGGGAAATTAAAGAACAGTAGGAAGATTCTTATTAGATGTGCATCCCAACTTTCTCTTCTAATCCCACATTTTTTTTCTTTTTTTTTTGATGCACCCACATGTTGAAGTTCACTGTCATGGAAGTTAGATAAGCATGCAAGTATGGGCTCTAACTTGAGTTCTTTTTTTTCATCTGAGTCTTGTTTCTAGGAGGGACATTTCCTTGGCTATGATCTAAACCCATGTTATACAAATTCTAGTCACTACTATGTTAAAAAAATAAGCCACCTGGTAAGGGTCTTCTGACTCTTCTGATTTATTCTCCATACTTAGGAAGAGAGATCTTTTAAAAATCCAGTGAGATCATGTATGTCACTATTTTTCTCCTTTAAATTTTCATATTTAAAATTTTAAAGTGATTTTCCATAATCACTGGGATAAAATCATTACAGCCAGGACATTTTCTAACTTTCCAGCTTCATCTTGTGCTCTCTGCCTGTTGCTTTCTTGGATTTGACCACATGAGTTTTCTCTCAGAATCTCTAAAACAGCCACTTCATTTAGAGTGTTTCTGCATTTTGCACATGCTGTTCAGTCTGCCTGAGGGGCACTCTGTCTCCACAACTCAGCTAAAACCCTCTAACTCAAGTTACCCCTGAGCTTACACACCATTTCCTATGAGGAAGTTTTCCTGTCTCTAAGGCCATACTAAGTCTTCATGGTCTACATGCCCACATATCCTGGTACATCACCCATAAAGCACCAGTTATACTAACCAAGCTTGCCCAATCTTGATCTTTCCTGCTGACTTATAAATTCAGTGAAGATAAATACTCTTTCCTTATACCAACATATTTGACAAAAAATCATTATGGATTGAACAACTCAAAGACATCGATTTTTTTTTCTTGTTCTTGAGTCTTTATCTGTATGAGAAAGAAAGCAAATACAAATATCTTTAGTGTATATCCTATCTGAGAGAAAGAAATTCTGATTGTGGACCTAAATCTTGTATTCATATTACAGACTGAATTGTGTGACTTTTCATACCATCTTTTTTTTTTTTTTTTTTTAATCATTTCTTCCCTAAATGGATTCATCTTCAGTTGTATCATGGAAATCAGAAGGGAGGTAGTTTGGGAGATGGAACTCTAATTTTCTTCTCCAGAAAAAGCACCACTCTCTAAAGAACATGGAATCTTGGGAATTCCCTGGTGCTCCAGTGGTTGGGACTCCAGGCTTCCACTGCAGGGGGCCGAGGTTCAATGCCTGGTTGAGGAAATAAGATCCCAGAAGCCATATGGCATTGGCAAAAAATTTAAAAAGAAGTTTTACATAAAGTACATAGAGTCTTTAGCTTTCTAGGGAATGATTTTTGAGAAGAATAAAACAGGAGTGAATGCAGAGACGGTTAATTCATGGAGGCTGATACCCATCAGCCTGAGGTAGATGAGACTTACCCCTGCTTTAAGCAATATCTGGAGTGAAGGAAGGTCTTGGTGGCTGAGAAACTCTCTTAATTCAAACAGGCCCTTGAAGTTTTGACAAAGGCAGGCTGCAGTCTATGGGGTTGCGAAGAGCTGGATATGCCTTAGCGACTGAGCATGTACACACTAGCCATTGATTGTCGTTGTTGTTCAGTTGCTAAATTGTGTCCTACTCTTTGGGACCCCATGGATTGCAGCACGCCAGGCTTCCCTGTTCTTTACCATCTCCCGGAGTTTGCTCAAACTCATGTCCATTGAATTGGTGATGCCATCCAACCATCTCATCCTCTTTCATCCCCTTCTCTTGCCCTCAATCTTTCCCAGCGTCAGGTTCTTTTCCAGAGTGGACTGTTCACCTCAGGTAGCCAAAGTATTGGAGTCTCAGCTTCAGCATCAGTCTTTCCAATGCATTTTCAGGGTTGATTTCCTTCAGGATTGACTGGTTTGATCTTGTTGCAGTCCAAGGGACTCTCAAGAGTCTGCAACACCACTGTTTGAAAGCATCAGTTCTTTGGTGCTCTGCCTTCTTTATGGTCCAGTTCTCACATCCATACATGACTACTGGAAAAACCATATCCTTAACTATACAGACCTTTGTTGGCAAAGTGCTTTCTAATATATTGTCTAGATTTGTCATAGCTTTTCTCCCAAGGAACAAGCATCTTTTAATTTTATGGCTGCAGTCACCATCCACAGTGATTTTGGAGCCCAAGAAAATAAAATCTGCCAGTATTTCCACTTTTTATGCATCTATTTGCCATGAAGTAATGAGCCCAGATGCCATGATCTTAGGTTTTGAATGTCGAGTTTTAAGTCAGCTTTTTTACTCTCCTCTTTCACCCTCATCAAGAGGCTAGCCATTAATACTGAAGACTAAAAAGATTCCTAAACTAACTAAAATTCACAGATGCTTGCTTGGGACCCATGATCCTGCCCTTCTGGGACATAAGGGCAATGAGAAAGCCCTTCATCAGCAATTTACACTTAAGTGTCTTGCACCTTTCCAAATTTTCTCCATCTGGGCAATCAGGAGTATAATTGAACACAATGAGGTATTGAAAGTTTTTTCAAAGTAATATGGAACAAGATTAACTACTAAATTATGCCTTACAAAACTAGAATAGCATATCTCTTGTTTCTTAATGCTCAAAATATCTTGTCTTTTAAAGATTCTTTAGACTTTTTTGAGCTCTTTGCTTACTATCCCATCATTATTGTCATTCCACCCATTTTTCTGATGGGAGGACTAAAGTCAGTAATGCTTTATTCTTTGCATTGTGGCACCTACATAATTTATCCTGATGTGAGAAATAGCAGTCCAATAGCATCACTTTTATACACATCACTGAATAACTATGATGAGTTTTTTAACTGTACTTATTGAAGTGACATCAGACTGCTGCAAGAGACATAAAATCATATAAAGCAGATGTAGAGACTTAAAAACACAGAAGGCTGGGGTTTATTTATTATAGGAAAAAGAATATGTCCTTTATGACTCACTAGTTTCTGGGTCATTAGTGAGTGACAGTCCTGGATGGTATTGTGCATTTAGCATAATGACCCAGAGTCATCTAATCAATTTAAGTTATTTTTATATCCTCAGGTTCAGGAGTCAGAGAATTATGTCATGCATTTTTTAAAGATTTCAAGCTTAGAAATGAGGTATGAAAGTTTATTATGGATACTTTGTGCAGTCAATAAATAACATGATTTCAGTGGTAGACGTCAGTCTGGTTTGACTCAGTCTGGCCCTGACTTGAGGAATTACTCCCCTAGGGCCCACGGCATCCTGCAAAGACTTGTCAGATTCTACTATAATTGTTTGTACATCTGTCTTCTCAATTAGAATCTCAGCCCCAAAGAGGAAGAATTTAATTTTCTTCTGTATAAAATACAGCACCTGGCACATAGCAGTTACTCAGGAAGTGTTTCCTGGAGCAAGGATACCAACTTGGAAGAGTCCATCTCAGTCTGCCTTGGCTGAATAGATAAAGGCTAAGAATCACTGAACTTCTAGATTCTTTCAATCTAGTCAGAGATGATAAATTCACTCTGCCCCCCCCCCCAAATCTGGGCATGTTTATAGTTCTGCCATTATATTGGTGAAGAATTTATAATTATTTCTGAAGTTCAGGTTGTTAAGAAAAATTGACCAAAGTATAGAAAAGATTATAGAAAGTCCTTTAAATGTACTGCTGGACATTAAACAAAGGATTACCCAATTCTTTTGTTTTGTGTAGTCCCTGTGTGACCTGCTGTTTATTATGATTTAGGACATTTTGCAACTTTGCCAGGATACATGTTAGCCTGTAGAAAATTGATAGTAATGTAGATAATTCTAATCCCATTGCAATGGGAATTAATTTTGTGTGCAAATTGTAAATGGATTTTGACCAAAGGTTACAGTTTTAATTGTCCTTTATGGACATTTATTAGTTTTATACCTGAACTAGCAATTTTATTCAAATGTTTTTTCCTATAAGCTACTATAAATAGCTCCATATCTCCAGTACTTTTTGAAAGAGCTTTAGCATCCTTGTGGTTCATCGCTAATAAGCTAAGCAATTTTGACATGTACTCACTTTGTATTTGCATACAGTCTATGCTTTTAGCTTTTTAAAAGTGATACCTAGAAGTTATATTTTAAAAGTAAAACTCATGTATGTTTAGGTGATATAATCATATTTACAAAGTATGAGAAAATACAGAAATAACAACCCAGATCTCCCCAAAATATATTTTTGTATTATACTTGATTTTTTAAAAATTTAATGTGAGAAACCAAACGTGTGTGTGGGGAGATTAATCCAAAGAATACAGGTTGGATTTTTCACACAATTAATTTTTTAGGAAGAACGAGATGAGGCACATGAAGGAAATAGATTCTGACGGTGAAGGTGCCAGTGAAGAGTGATGCATTTGTCAATATGGAGGATATCAAACAAATACACCAGCAGGCTGGGAAATACGCCAGGGATGAAGGAGGCGGCATACCTGGGTGTCAGGTGAGATGCTGACATTGTTGGCCATTCTACTTTCAGTATCACTGGATAATAATAATAACAGCATAATTTTGTAAGTGATTTCCTTGAAATAGTTGGTTCAAACTCCACTTTAAAATTTATTATCTGGGGAGACGTTCAGGGATTGCTTCAAAAATAGCAAAGCTGGTTAAAAGACGGCATTGTGTTTTTAATTCAATGCAGGAAAAAATGGGGGTTTCTATTATATACCACACTTTGATAAGACACATAGCAGATATTAAAAATGTAAGACGGCAACCTTTTCCTTAACAATGTGAAATGTTGGGGAACGCAAGTCATAGAAACATAAAACCCAGAAAGAAAATGTAAGAGATTTGGTAGTGATGTCAATAGATGTGGGGAAAGCTGAGTATGGGAAATTTTGGAAAATTGGAAAATACTTTTCTTATGGAAAGATATTTCCATAAAATTTTACAGAAAAACCCAGACAAACTTTTTGACCTGATGAACATTTGTTTCTTAAATAACAAAGATTATTTTTTATGGCCATTCCTAAAAGCTTCTTGACTTCAATCTCTGGCTTAGAAAAATTTTATAAACATAGAAGATAATGAATAGATTAATATTATTTTATTAGGAAATGGAATGCTTTCAAGTGAATAAAAGTCTTGATCTGGACTACAGGAGTCCTGTTTGTCTGTGGTTTCGCCATCCATGTTTTCAGTTACCTGTGGTCAAATATGGGCTGGAAATATGAAATAAACAATTCACACATGCTAAATTGAACCCCATTCTGAGTAGCATGTGACATCTCCCACCGTCCTTCCATGGGGTATGAATCATTCGTTTGTCCAGCATACTCATGGGATATGTGCAACCTGCCTGTTATTAATAGTATAGGAAAAATCGTGGCACGTGTAGTGTTCAGTGTTATTTGGGTTTTATGGCATACAGTGGGGACCTTGGAACATATCCCCCATGGGTAACAGGGACTACTGTATCATATCCGGCCTGCAATCACACATATACCCCATCAGGCTCAGTTCTACCTGTGGACAGCCATGTATCTGGATGTCTCAGGGAGATAAGGAAAAAGCTCATTTCCCCTAGAGTCTTCCCTTCTCCCTTCAGTCCTCTGGGGAGGATAAGGAGGTAGATGATGAAATTCTGGCCTCATTTGCTTTCTTATATTTCTGAATTTGCTACATTTGCTTTTATTGCACAAATAAACTTTATAACAAAATTCTATTGGGAGGTTATGGGAAAAAAAAAAAAAGAATCTCCTCTAATTGCATTGCTGGAAGTATTTATAGTGCTCTTTATTTATTTATTTTTGTCTGTAAATCCTTACAGTGTTTATCCATATGCAAGCAAGCTTTTAGAGAATTTTATCTGTAGTATAGGTATAATTTTTAATTCTTCATGTTCATTTAATGTTATTTCATAAATATTCTCTCATAATTACATGTTCATAATTATTTTATATTGCTGCATAAGATTTAGACTCAGTATACTACATTTAGATGTTTATCTAGTTTTAGGAATTTATTTAAATATCAGTTTGCTCTTTTAAATAACTCTGCCTAAAGCATATTTGTGTATGGCTCTATGATTTTATCATGGATATAAACCCTAAATCCTAAAATAAATATTTTTAACATCTTAACTACTCTAAAATCAGAGCATGTTTTAAAATCTATGTGTATATTTAACATGGTCCTTAAATATTTTTAATGAGCTGTATTAATTTAATGGCATGTCCTATAATTATTATTAGTTTGGAATCTAGAAAATTAAGTATTTCTTACCTGTAAATTCCTAAAATTGGTGATAATAATCATATGGGCAGATATAAATGTAGTAAAAATTAATTGTTTCAATATCAACTTCTAAAAAATGAAATACAGAAGGAAAGTAAAGAGAAAACTTTTTGTATCAAATTCTTAGTAGTGTATACACATTTAGCAAAAGCAAAAGTATCAATGAATTATGTAATGTATACATGTTAGATTTGTACAGGTTAAGGCACTTAAATGCAAAAAATAGATGTTAACAATCAAAATATAAGTGGGAGAAATAAAATAAAAGTAAGAGAAACTATTATAAGTAAATTTGTTAAATATACCTTAAAATACTTTATATCTTTAAAGAAAAAAATTTACAAGTAATATTCAGATTTACTTAGATGCAGCAAATAATAACAGATTTAGAAAATCATATGTATATATTTACACAACATTATGTGAATCATTTTGAAAATATAGATCAAATATGAAATTCTAGAAAAAATATAATAAAGAATACACAGAAAACACACAGAACATAACACAAAAGCTAAACAGTGATAGCCATATGAAATTTTAAAAAGGTTGTCAAGGAGTCATTTCTGCTCAAAATTGAAGGACTCAGACATTTTTCCAGGTAAATTAAATTAAATATTTAAAAGACAAATAGTTTTTATACTCTCTAAACAACTTATGACATTGAGAAGATATATACATATATATACACACATAATATATAGTCATTTTTTAAATGTCATTTAAAAAAAATGAAGTGGAATAACTCTGAAAGCAGAAAAGCATGCAGTAGAAAACTATAGGGCAATCCATTTATAGTAATAAAACCTTTGAGTAAGTTTAAAATATACTGCTTCTTGATTCAGTAAATATCATTTGAGCATCTACCTTGTGTGAATTACTGTTCTAACTCCTAAAAACTGTATCTGTGAACTAACTCCTAAAACAGATAATAGACACGGTATTTGGAGAACTAACACTTACTAGGCAGAAACAGACAGTATCCAAATAAATAAACTTACCAGTCACTTAGACATGTTTAACATGTGCTCCGGAGTAACTATAAAGAAAGATAAGAAGATTTGGTGGTGTCACTTCAGATTAAGTGGCAACAAATGTCTCTGTAAGTAGGTGACATTTGTCCTCAAGAGAGTTGCATTTTAGAATAAAATTATTTGTTAAATTTCAACACCTATTTCTTGTGAAAAGTGGAATTTCCTTGGCTCTCTCTTTCTCTCCCTACTTCTGGCCCCCTTCTCTCTGTTTATCATCCTATGAAAACAGCTTTTTTATTTCACTTAGTGAAAAACCTATATAGTAATCCCATTAAGCCAAGAAGACAGATGACTCATTATTACCAGCATTGTATAAAATTGTTCTGGTAATACTAAAAAATGTAATTAGATAAAACAATAATGTATAATATATAAATGCTGCTAAATAGGCAAAACTCTCATATTTGTATGTTGCATATTATATGGTTATATACAAGGAAGCCTCAAGAAAATTAACTAGAAAAGGCTAGAAACCATAAGGTAATACAGCAAAACAAGTGAAAACAAAAATTTAAGAGTCAGTAATTTACCAATGTACACAATATGATAAAAAAAAAATCCTAATTATACAGTATTATAAGGGGGAAAAAAAATCCCTTGACAGTAAAAATAAAATAGAATAAACCTGATAGGGATAAATTTATCAAAATAAATATATTATTATATAAAATTAATTTTATAAACCCTTCTGAGGATATGAAAGAATTAAAGTAGCTTAAAATATTGGTGATCAAGAAAGTAAAAACATTGATTAAAATGTAAAAAATTCAGTATGATCCATTTAAAGTACTGGCAGCTTATTTCTAATATAGTGGCTTGATATAGAAAGTTCATCTAGAATAATAGATGTGCATAACAAACAATTTTTAAATGTATTGTAAAAATTACCATGATTTTGTAATGTTGCCGACTAGCAATAAATTGGTTAAAAAAAACCTTTGTGATTTGTGACAGTGGAGGGCTAATTTTCTCCATGCAACTTAGCCTAACACGTGCTTTGACAAAGCACTTTCAAGTACCAGTGACCAACAAGTAGATAGAAACACAACTTCAGTTATGATTAAAGGAAAAAAATGAAAATTAAATGAAATGTTAACTTTATCTATAAACCTGCCCCTCCCTCCCCCTACTTTTCAGAGAAGCTTGACAAGAGTGTTTGTCTGCCAAGGTATAAAGAAACAGGAGACAACTCATGCTGCTGGCATGTTCTGGACAGAAGGGTTAACATAGCCCATCTGAGAGTGGTTTTCTTAGAGGCCTGCTTGCAGAGGAGACAGCTTGCAACTTGGATTTTGCAGGGTTTTCGGTTTTTCCTGACAAGAGTAACTCATTGTGCCTAGACTTCTTATTCAACAATGTAGTTTATGCTAAACATTTGCTTTCCTTCTGGAATTTTGGTAGATGCCAGATAGAAGGTGCCTATATATGAACAGCTTTTAATAGAAACCTTGGACACTGCATCTCTACTGGGCCTTACCTGGGGAAAGAGATCACACTTATATCGCTGACTTTTCATTGCTGGAGAAAGAGCGGGTTCTGTGTGCACCTCCTTAGGAGATGAAGAGAGCGTAAGGGAGCCGGCCCATGGACTCCTCTAGACACTGCATGCCTGTTTTACCCTTGTGCTTTAAACGTGTGCCCTTTCTGTGTGGCAGGAATAAATCCCAGCCATGAGTATAATTATATGCTGAGTCCTGAGAGTCCTTCTAGTGAATCTCTGAATGTGGTCTTCAGTTTCCCATCTGAGCAATCTTAATGGAAAACATATGGCAAGTATTATCAAATATGCATACTCTGTCTCAGCCATTCCGTTCAAATATATCCTTCAACAAGTGAAAACCTTGAAGGGTAGGGTAGGGAGATGAAAACCTTGCTGTTGAGTAGTGGGAGTGAGTTGTGTTAAGTATGATATCCTGCAGCCATAACTTGTATAACCATACAACATGATAAAGAACAAAACAGGCCTGTTTTTCTGACATGGAAGGATGTCATCAGCATGAATCATTGTGTGTATGTGTGTATGTGGTTTCCCAGGTGGTGTGAATGTTAAAGAACCCACCTGCCAATGCAGGAGACATAAGAGATACAGGTTCCACCATGGATTGGAAAGAACCCCTGGAAGGGAGGGCATGGCAACCCACTCCAGTATTCTTGCCTGGAGAATCCCATGGACAGAGGAGCCTGACAGGCTACAGTCCATAGCGTTGCACAGAGTCAGACATAACTGAAGTGACTTAGCACACACACTTGTGTATGGAGAAATTCTGATAAGATAATACATAGGAACTTACCCAAAACAATTACCCCTGGAGAGCAGGACTGGATAACATAGGAACAAAGGAAGAGGTATCGGGGATGGAAGAAGTCTTTTTATGTTATGTTTTCTGCTGATAGACCTTATATATTTATATTTATCTTTGTGTTTATCTTTGCAGCTCTATTGTATTAATATATATTAGACTATTTGACACAGTGTTTTCAGTTTCCAAAATGTTTCATCAGGAGCTATAGATGGGAAAAAAGATTTATGTTGAAAAATTTGATGGACCAACTCTTTATAATTACCAAAATTTGGACATGGCAATGTAATTGAAAACTAGTGGGATGGTTAAATGTTTTACTACTTCTGTATAGTGCAATATGTTGACAGTAAAAGTCATATTTTTTGAAGGTCACATTAGAACATGGGTTAATACTAATAATATAAATGTGATATAAATAAAGGCCAAAGAAGACAAAGAGAGAAAAGAGGAAAAGGAGGGAGAGAGACAGTGAGAAAACGTGAATAAGAGAAATGGTAATGGTTTAGTTGCTAAATTGTGTCTGATTCTTAGGACCCCATGGACTGTAGCCTGCCAGGCTCCTCTGTCCATGGGATTCTCCAAGCAAGAATACTGGAGTGGGTTGCCAATTTCCTTCTCCAGGGAGTCTTCCCAACTCAGGAATCGAACCCAGGTCTCCTGCATTGCAGGCAGATTCTTTACCGACTGAGCTACGAGGGAAGCCTGAATAAGAGAAATGGAGAGATGGAAACAAAAACATCATATTATTAACAGCTTGACAGTGAAGACTATCCCTTAGTGATGTAATTACAGATGATTTCTGTGATTTTCTTCACTTTCATCATTATTATCAATATTTTATGATGCCTATATTTTATTTTCGTATGAGAAAATAAAGTATTTTAAAATTCTTATAGTACAATTGCTAGCTGAAGGTATATCCGGGTAGCCATGCATCATTAGAATTTTAAAATACTTTGTAAAATGTAAAATTCTTTATTTTAATGTATGTTTCTTTTCTGAGTTTAATATTTTCCTGTATGTTTCAAAATTAGCAACTTGAATTGTAAAAATTATGACATTTATGTATTTATATATAAAACTCTCATTAGGCTAGAGATTATTTCTGTAGTTTGCTATTCACCTTTAAATATCTAAGTATATTATAATTTGGCATACTAAATATTATTTTCCTGTCCATATGTGTTTTTATGCCTTTCTTCTCACAAATTCAACTATCATAGATAGTCTAATCTTTCTGGACATCCTTTGTGATATATATGCATATATGGGAGCATATATATGTGGGTATATAGATATAGAGAAATAAATATTTAATAAATTTTATTATATAAAACTACAAAATATACTGTGTATAATATATATATTTATATTTGCTGTATTCTTACTTTGCTTAATTATTAATTTAAACTTTGTTTATCTAAAGCAATCTGTACATATTATGGAATAATTAGAAAATAAAGGCAAAAGGAATTAAATATCCTTAATCTAACAGTTGACATAATCATTAGTCACACTTTTGTGTGTATCTTCTAGAACACTTCATATGCTAATATGTACTCATATTACATATACTGATTTTTATCCTGCTTTTCATTGGTTTGTTCTGCTTGATAATTTACTGTGACCTTATTTCCATGTTACTATTTTTCTATTGCCTAACTTTTAATTGCTAGATAGATTTCCATTAAAAGATTTGGCATGATTATTTAACCAGTTCTATATTTTAGGAAATATATGTTATTTCCAATTTTTGTTATCAACTGTGATCAGATAACTACTCTTGTAAATTAATATTTTCACACATGCTTAATTATTTCCTTAGGATGAATTCATAGTTGCAGAATTGCTGGATTGAATCTTATGATTATTATAATGCTCTTTGATACATATCACAATGCCTCCCAGAAAGATTTTACCATTTTATAATCTCATCAGCAATGTATAAAGGGCAAGATACATGTTTTTTCTATGTATTTGCCCATATTTGATACTGAGATTCTTTCTTTCCTGTGGAGGAAAGCAGTATCTTCTCATTAATTAACATACCTATTATATGTACATTTTTCATAGGTTTAGTGACTGTGTTTTTCACTTCCAGAGTTTTGAAGTCAATTATGATGACTGGGCCAAGGGTGTTTGTTTTTATATTTCAATTAGTAAGAAGTAGAAAGTGTGGGCTTAGTCATGTCTGACCCTTTGCAACACTGTAGATGATAGCTTGCCAAGCTCCTCTGTCCATGGAATTCTCTAGGCAAGAATACTGGACTGGGTTGCCATTTACTTCTCCAGGGCATCTTCCCAACCCAGGGATCAAACCTGTGTCTCCTGCATTGAGGGTAGATTCTTTTATAATAGCTCTAAAATTAGTTTAATTTTCTTTTAGATGCCAGTACCTGAATTAGTGAGGAATAAAATAGATATCTACCTGGCTAGTCAAATAATGGAATTAAACATCTTTTCTTTACTGCTTATTTATGATATACAACCAGTCCATCCTAAATGAGATCAGTCCTGGGTGTTCCCTGGAAGTACTGATGTTGAAGCTGTGAAGCTGAAACTCTAATACTTTGGCCACCTGATGCAAACAGCTGACTCATTTGAAAAGACCCTATGCTGGGAAAGATTGAGGGCAGGAGGAGAAGGGGACGATAGAGGATGAGGTGGTTGAATGGCATCACCGACTCAATGGACATGAATTTGGGTAAACTCTGGGAGTTGGTGATGGACAGGGAGGCCTGGCGTGCTGCTGTTCATGGGGTCTCAAAGAGTCGGGCACGACTGAGCGACTGAACTGACTGACTGATGATAGAAATGTGACAAATTAGGTTTATTTTAACTTCACACTGAGAGATTTAAGCTTTGTATTGAAGCTGAGGGATTCTTGGCTTTATTTTAGCCTCCATTATGTGTGTTTTTATTTATTTATTTTTTTTAAGGTGTGTTCTCTGTGTAACTGATCCTGATATTGTTTACTAGGTATGCTATTAGAGTTCTTTTTTTAAATTTGGGCTCAGACTTTTAAAAATCCATTTATCTGTTGCTGATTTTGCTTATTTGATCTTCACTCTAGCTTTCTGATCTCTCAAAGAGCCAATTAAAGCATCTTTCTTCAAAGAATTTTTTATTAGTCAGCCTAAGCATAGCTATCATGCATTGAGAAGCAACCCCAAAGTCTCAGTGATTTTCACATAATAAAGGTTTATTCATCACCCATGATGATATATACTGTGGATTGGCTGCAGCTCTTTTCTATGTTCCCTTTACTAAGAGTTCAGGCTGTCAGAACACCTCTAACACATCACCAGTCTCCTTCCAGATGGAAAAAAGTACAAGGCAAGTCATGCATTGGATTTTAAAGCTTCTTCCTGGAGGTGAAACACATTATTCAATTCACAGTTCATTGGGCAAAGAAGTTATATGGTCAGGCCTGATGTTAAAGGGGCCAGAAAATATAATTCTCCTCCCAGGAAGATACAGAAAATATTTTGAACAAAAATATTATCAGCTTACCTGTTCAAGTAATTTGCTAATATTTGACCCCAGAATTATTAAGCCATGTTAGTGGTAAAGTCCTTTAGGTATTAATTTGAAGAAGGAATTCATAGGGCCTGAACTCCATCTCAGGCCTGTCCGTGCTGGCTGTGCTCGACTGCCTCTCCAGTGGACTCTGAACTCTCTGCTTAGTGCCTGTGAGGACGACAATGGAAGGATAAGACCCCCTCCAGACAGAGGAATCCTGAAGATCACATCCAGGCTACTCATTGCCTAAGAGGAAGCATACCGTAATCACACCTGTCTCCGGACAGGTCATAAACTTTTTTTCGTATCTGTCAAGATGTAATCACAGGCTTATCGATTATTAACTGGTTGGAATGTAACTGCGGGCTTATTGACTATTGACTGTTTAAGACACGTACACATGGGGCAAGTGGTGGGTTTAGACACGTAGGCATGGGGTATAAAAGATTTTCACAAATGCTGGACGGGGTCCTTGGCTAAGAGGAGACTCTGCCTTGGGCCCGCCGGTGTAATAAACTGCACTCCACTATCTGCATTGTCCTTCTGAGTGAGTCTGTTTCCCGGAAAGCGTGGCTATAACAAATTAACTTAAGAAATCTGACCCCAAAGCAGCCCTAAGTGATTTAAAGCAAGAGTCTGCAAACTCTTCTATAACAAGTCAGATAGTAAATATTATTTATTTGTGTGGACCATATAGTCTCTTTTGCAACATTCACAACTTCTCAAGTTTGATGATTATACCAGGAAGCAGCCATAGTTATTACAGAAACAAATAGATATATCTATGTTTCAGTAAAACTTTATTAACAAAAAAAAAACGAAAACATGCTGTGGGCTGGATTTGGTTGCTGGTCATGGTTTGCCAACCCCTGATAAAAATTAATTCTAATCTGGTTAGAGTAGAAAATAGAACATCTTGTTGAGATCTGGAGTTTTATGTGTTACTTTTGAAAGAAATCTTACTAATGGGTAGAAACTGAAATTTTATTTATGGTAGGTCTGACTGTAGAATAATGCAGGCCATATTTATATTAATAGCTGTTAATTCTGTAAAGAAATATTCTGAGATGCAGAGACATAATTTGAAGCATCATTTTCAATATACTTGCTTTCTTAAAATAAGACGTAGGAAAGAAAGCTCTATGAAATTTGCTTGGCTGATGGGAACATGAGAAGAACTGAGGAAACATTGTGAGAGACATAGATTAAGAAAAGGTTGAGAAATTCTGATTTAACTGTAATAAAAGAGTCATTTCTTGGAAATGGTACTCATTCCACAATCCTTTTGGAAAAGGCACATTACTATTTAACATCTAAATAGATATAATACAAGTATAATCATAATCTAGAATATATTTTTTCCCATAAAACTGTAGCCACAAAAATAATGGAAGCTTAAATCTAGTTAAAAGGTGACATTGTCTATGTACCTTAAACCTTTAGAGGAATTATTACAGGTAGCCATAAAAATAGAAATGTCTAATATAGTTGACAGATTAAAACATAATCATTCAACTGGATTGAGACTTGTTGAAAATATTTAACAAACCATATTGCTCAATTTTGTTTTAAGCATAGAATTGGTACAAAGACTTTCAAATTTCTTCCCCCCAAAATGCAGGCTTAAATACAAAGAAATGTTAATTGATTCATTGAACTTTTGAAGCAACTATTTAACATTTTCAATAAAACGAAGCCTACCTCTAATCCCAGGTGGCAGCTTTACTAAAGGCATACATTATAATTATGCTTCTGTTTTCATTTCCTCCAGATAATGGAGCCTGGGAAAGCCTGCTTTCTACATCTGGATTTCAAGGCATCATTCAGACAAAGCTTCATTAAACCCCACCAAACACTAAAGGTCACCGTGGTTTTATATGTTTTTGTTGTAGCAACCAAATGTTGCAAAAACTCTATCAGCAGCCAGCAAAATTTAGAAATACCAGAAAATGGCAAGAGGAAGATGGGGTCATAGGTGAGAAGTTCATTTGTTCAACAAATAGAAACACAGATGAATAGAATAGAGTTCTTTCCCTCAAGGAAATCTTTCTGCATAGAAGACTAAAACTAAATTGACAATTAGAATATTTCATGTAAATGCAAAGTTGATTTCCATTAAATAGCTGGACTGAGCTGACCCAGGAAATCTTTTTTCCCATTTCAAATATATAGAAGTGCCATTTAAAATATAACAACTGCAAATATAATTATACAGCTGAGCTCAAGATATAAACAAGGGGGAAAAAAAATCTCTAAATAAAAAGGGAACTCAGTGTTGGAGCAATGAATGGAAAATGAAGCCTGGAGGCTCATGGGCCTTACTGGCTGGTGCCTGGGACTCTATTACCCACTGTAAGAGAAAGATATTTTGCTGAGATTTAGAAATGAGATACTGCATAAAGCCTGATTCATTCATAAAATACAAACTCTTTACAATCCAGGAAAGCACAAAAACTTGCAGCCTGCCTATAGAAATGAACAGAAAAGATGACCTGAAATAAGTCATAATCTTGGGTCTTTTTCCTTCTATGAAATCTGAACTCATACTCCACAATCCATACCTCATCTAGTCCACAAAAAAAGGCCTATTAGAAGCAAGTATTTCTGAAAAGATATTCTTACAGTCTAGGAAAAATAGAACTCTCATTGAAAATAATCCTTGATGCGGATGAACTTATATTTATACAAACCACATATGAAACAAAAATTGGGACTCAACAAGCACACCAAATAAAACTGGAGGTAATAAAGTATTTAAAAGAAAATTTTAAATAAGTAGATTTTATAATAGTTGAATAGACAAAGGAAATAACTCTATAGCTAAAGGAGGAGACAGAACAGGCTCTATCTTGAAAGCAAGACTCCATCTTGGGCCGCATTGGACTTTGAGCTACATGCCCAGTACTTATGGAAACGACATACCAACTGGAAAACCAGGCCCCCAGAAGGAAGAGCCCCAGGGCTCTCCATTGCCTAAAAGAATACCCTAATTATCTGTGTAACTGGATAGAATCACACATTCTGTTATGCTTATTGGGGTATGACCACAAGCCTATTGATAATTGTCCACTGTTAACTACATAGGCTTAAGGCGTATGAATCAGGGGTTGACTTTGATTGTATCTTTCTTTTTCCTTTGTTCAGACTAGTTTCAGGGAATTTGGGGAGGCGGGTTTGGGCACAGACACTTAGGGTATATAAGGTTTTCACAAAAACTGGTTGGGGTCCTTTGCTAAGAGGAGACTCTGCCTTGGACCCACTGGTGTAATAAACTGCACTCCACTATCTGCATTGTCCTTCTGAGTGAGTTTGTTTCCTGGAACATGTGGCTACAACATAACAACTGTACAATATGATATGGGAACAGACATTGTTGGAAAGCAAACATGTAGTCTAAAGAACAAAACAAATTTATTAATATAAAATAATAATGGATTGGTTGCTAAGTTGACTGGACGTAATTGAAGGGTGAATATATTAATTGAAAGATGAGGTACAGGAAATCAGGTAGTATCTTATATTATCATATAATTATACAGACAGAGATTTTAAGATATATGGAGGACAAAAAAAAAAAAATTCTAGATGTTCCAAATGAAAAGAAGTAAAGTATAAGTGAGGGTAAACATAGGACTGAGAGCTTTCCCTTATTGATGAAAACCTGAATTTTCAAATTGGCTGAAATTTTCAAATTGGCTCTTTAAGTCTTAAACAGGGTAAGTATAAACCTCCACACTTGGTTGGATTATAGTGCAATCATATAACATTGAAGATGAAAGTAACTATGTTTCCTGAAAGGAGAGTTAAATTATTTTTTAAAGAAGTACCGAATGGGCCTACAACAAATATTCCATCAAAAATGTCAAACCCAAAACAGAAGAAATAGATCCACCTGGTGTGCTCAGTCACTCAGTCATGTCTGACCCTTTGCGATCCCATGGACTAGAGCCAGCCAGGCTTGTCTGTCCATGGAATTCTCCAGGCATGAATACTGGAGTGGTTGCCATTTACATGGGGAATATAAGTGATCGCTTAGAGTTTCAAAGCATGGTAAACTTTACTGAGGAATGAAGGCCAAATAACGGAATTTTCTATCAAAAGCCAAGGAAATTTTCTACTGCTAGATTTTCACTATAAAAATTACTAAGGAGATAGCTCTGCAAGAAGGATATTGAAACCAAAAAGAAAGATGAGAGAAACAGCAGGTGTGGATCAATCTAAATAAGCAGTGATTGTGAATAAGAGGACTTAAAAATTTTGGAAAGTATAGGAACTGGTAGAATTGAAATGCTAAACAGTAACAGGGAAGGCCTGCCAGTTTCCACTGTTTCCCCATCTATTTGCCATGAAGTGATGGGACTGGATCAGTTTTTATTCCAATCCCTAAAAAAGGCAATCCTAAAGAATGCTCAAACTACCGCACAATTGCACTCATCGCACATGCTAGTAAAGTAATGCTCAAAATTCTCCAAGCCAGGCTTCAGCAATACATGAACTGAGAACTTCCAGATGTTCAAGCTGGTTTTAGAAAAGGCAGAGGAAGCAGAGATAAAATTGTCAATATCTGCTGGATCATCAAAAAAGCAAGAGAGTTCCAGAAAAACATCTATTTCTGCTTTATTGACTACACCACAGCCTTTGACTGTGTGGATCACAATAAACTGTGGAAAATTCTGAAAGAGATGGGAATACCAGACCACCTGACCTGCCTCTTGAGAAACCTATATGCAGGTCAGGAAGCAACAGTTAGAACTGGGCATGGAACAACAGACTGGTTCCAAATAGGAAAAGGAGTAAGTCAAGCCTGTATATTGTCACCCTACTTATTTAACTTCTATGCAGAGTACATCATGAGAAATACTGGGCTGGAAGAAGCACAAGCTGGAATCAAGATTGCCGGGAGAAATATCAATAACCTCAGATAGGCAGATGACACCACTCTTATGGCAGCAAGTGAAGAGGAACTAAAAAGCCTCTTGAAAGTGAAAGAGGAGAGTGAAAAAGTTGGCTTAAAGCTCAACATTCAGAAAACTAAGATCATGGCATCTGGTCCCATCACCTCATGGGAAATAGGTGGGGAGACAGTGGAAACAGTGTCAGACTTTATTTTTTGGGGCTCCAAAATCACTGCAGATGGTGAGTGCAGCCATGAAATTAAAAGACATTTACTCCTTGGAAGGAAAGTTATGACCAATCTAGACAGCATATTAAAAAACAGAGACATTACTTTGCCAACAAAGGTCCGTCTGGTCAAGGCTATGGTTTTTCCAGTGGTCATGTATGGATGTGAGAGTTGGACTGTGAAGAAAGCTGAGCACCGAAAAATTGTTGCTTTTGAACTACGGTGTTGGAGAAAACTCTTGAGAGTCCCCTGGACTGCAAGGAGATCCAACCACTCCATCCTAAAGGATATCAGTCCGACGTGTTCATTGGAAGGACTGATGCTGAAGCTGAAACTCCAGTACTTTGGCTACCTCATGCGAAGAGTTGACTCGGAAAAGACCCTGATGCTGGGAGGGATTGGGGCAGGAGGAGAAGGGGATGACAGAGGATGAGATGGTTGGATGGCATCACCGACTCGATGGGCATGAGTTTGAGTAAACTCCGGGAGTTTGTAATGGACAGGGAGGCCTGGTGTGCTGCGATTCATGGGGTTGCAAAAAGTCGGACATGACTGAGCGACTGAACTAACTGAACTGATGGGACTAGATGCCATGGTCTTAGTTTTCTTAATGTTGAGCTTTAAGCCAACTTTTTCACTCTCCTCTTTCACTTTCTTCAAGAGGCTATTTAGTTCTTCTTTGCTTTCTGCCATAACGGTGGTGTCATCTGCATATCTGAGGTTATTGATATTTCTCCCGGCAATCTTGATTCCAGTTTGTGCTTCATTCAGCCCAGCGTTTCTCATGATGTACTCTGCATATAAGTTTAATAAGCAGGGTGACAATATACAGCCTTGACATACTCCTTTTCCTATTTGGAACCAGTCCATTGTTCCATGTCCAGTTCTAACTGTTGCTTCCTGACCTGCATACAGGTTTCTCAAGAGGCAGGTCAGGTGGTCTGGTATTCCCATCTCTTTCAGAATTTTCCACATCAGAATTTTCAGATGGTGACTGTAGCCATGAAATTAAAAGAAGCTTAATCCTTGGAAGAAAAGTTATGACCAACCTAGACAGCATATTAAAAAGCAGAGACATTACTTTGCCAACAAAGATCTGTCTAGTCAAGGCTATGGTTTTTTTGGTAGTCATGTGTGGATGTGAGAATTGGACTATAAAGAAAACCGAGCACTGAAGAATTGATGCTTTTGAACTGTTCTCTTGGAGAAGACTCTTGAGAGTCCCTTGGACTGCAAGGAGATCCAGCCAGTCCATCCTAAAGGAAATCAGTCCTGATAATTCATTGAAAGGACTGATGTTGAAGCTGAAACTCCAATACTTTGGCCACCTGATGAGAAGAGCTGACTCATTTGAAAAGACCCTGATGCTGGGAAAGATTGAGGGCAGGAGAAGGGGATGACAGAGGACAAGATGGTGGATGGCATCAGTGACTCAATGGACATGAGTTTGAGTAAACTCCAGGAGTTGGTGATGGGCAGGGAGCCCTGGAGTGCTGCAGTCCATGGGGTCGCAAAGAGTTGGACACGACTGAGCAAATGAGTAGAACTGACTGGACAGGTAAGGTGATAGCTGGGGAAGGTTATTCTTAAACAATTCTGATATTCTGTAAAATGAAGGGGGCTAGGGAAGTAGATAAACTTTTCACTATTTTGAGTATTTATGTTACATGTTTAAGTGTTGCTACTAAAACCAAAGAGATAGCATGTACATCTTTCCAACGAGGGAAAATTGAAAGAGTCAATTCCCAGGCAGGTTGATAAGAGGACTGGGGCTCTCGAGGAGATGAGGGTCTGGAATTCTCAAGGAGGAGGACAATTGTCTTTTTTTTTCTCTCTCTCTACATTCCTTAGTCTTGGTCACATAAAATATTTTATTCTTTAAGCCCGGACTGAATTGATAATTACACAACAAATAACTCAGTTTAAACTCTGTACTAAGTCCATCCTAAAGGAGATCAGTCCTGTGTGTTCATTGGTAGGACTATGTTGAAGCTGGAACTCCAATACTTTGGCCACCTGATGCAAACAGCTGACTCATTTGAAAAGACCCCGATGCTGGGAAAGATTGAGGGCAGGAGGAGAAGGGGACGACAGAGGATGAGATGGTTGGATGGCATCACTGACTCGATGGACATGGGTTTGGGTGGACTCCAGGAGTTGGTGATGGACAGGGAGGCCTGGCATTCTGCCGTTCATGGGGTCGCAAAGAGTCAGACACAACTGAGCGACTGAACTGAGCTGAAGGATTATGTAACAGCAATGTATCCTGCTTGAGGACAGTTTCTCCTTCCTGAAAACCTGACTAATCCTGTTATCTTAAAATGTAAATTGTGGGAGTGAGTCTGGTAAAATTTTTACAACCTTGAGACATTCTTTTGATTTATTGTAATAACTAATTTAAAAAATATATAGCTCCCTTGCTAAAGACTAGCAAGTGGGGCACACTCCATCCCCCTTCTGATGTCCATGTTATAAGCTTTCTCTGTCCCTTTTCATACTTTAATAAAACTCTGCTACACAAAAGCTCTTGAATGATCAAGTCTGATCCTTGGTCCCAAAGCTAAATCATCTTTGGAGATCAAGAATCTGACCCCTTTCACTGTAAGCTATCAATATGAAACCAAACAACATTTAGCCAACTCAATAAAGGGCAGAAAATAAGAAAAACAAAATAAGCAGTTAAAAAAGACACAAAAAGATTATATAAATAACTCTTACCTGGTAACTCAGCTGGTAAAGAATCCACCTCAATACAGGAGACCCCAGTTTGATTCCTGGTTGGGAAGACCATTGGAGAAGGGATAGCCTACCCATTCCAGTATTCTTGGGGTTGCCTGGTGGCTCAGCTGGTAAAGAATCTGCCTACAATGTTGGAGACCTGGGTTTGATCCCTGGGTTGGGAAGATCCCTTGGAAAAGGGAACATCCTTTGGAAAAGGGACTGCTAGCCACTCCAGTATTCTGGTCTGGAGAATTCCATGGAGTCTATAGTCCATGGGACCACAAGAGTACGGCAAGACTGAGTGACTTTCACTTATTTTCGGCTTCCCCAGTGGCTCAGCGGTAAAGAATCTACCTGCAATGCAGGAGACCCAGATTCCATCCCTGGGTTGGGGAGATCCCCTGGAGAAGGGAATGGCAACCCACTGCACTATTCTTTCCTGGAGAATCCCATGGACAGAGGAGCCTGGTGGGCTATAGTCCATGGGGTCACAAAGAGTCAGATACGATTGACCATGCAGGCATATACTGCTTGTCACAGAAGAATGTAGTTACTAAACTCATCCATTTTATCAGGATCTAAAACATGGGATGCTTTAGCTGAGCACTGAAAAATTGATGTTTTTGAACTGTGGTGTTGGGGAAGATTCTTGAGAGTCACTTGGACTGCAAGGAGATCAAACCAGTCCATCCTAAAGGAAATCAGTCCTGAGTATTCATTGGAAGGACTGATACTGAAGCTGAAGCTCCAAAACTTTGGCCATCTGATGCGAAGAACTGACTCATTGGAAAAGACCCTGATGCTGGGAAAGATTGAAGGCAGGAGAAGGGGACGACAGAGCATGAGGTGGTTTGATTGCATCACCCACTCGATGGATATGAGTTTGAGCAACTTCTGGGAGTTGATGATGGGCAGGGAAGCCTAGCGTGCTGTCGTCCATGGGGTCGCAAAGAGTCAGACATGACTGAGCAACTGAACTGAAAATATTGGAAAAATAAAATCCTGATGTGATATTCAAAGGAGCTATATATACAGTAAAAGTAACTTTGAAATATTATTGTAATGAAAATAACACATTTGTACTTTTAGACAATTTGAAATGTGTTCATTACACTATTGCTTGAAATAATAAAATATTTTAAAACACAGAAATGTGTCAATGGTGTTGATAAACATAAATATTTTTATTTTTTAATTTATATTTTCCCATTGTGTTTTCCTAAGCAATTATTTCTGGTACATGTGAATATAATTATTTTTGGATATTTAGTTTGTAATCATTTATATTCTTATATCTTCCTAATCATCTAATAATATTTGTACATTAATTTTGTACATTAGTTTCTTCTTTCAGCTGATGGAAAAAAGTTAATTTTATTATACTGTGATGATAGACCACCAGAGAAATACTACATCACATGGTGAAAATACTGTATATGAGTTTTTCTCCTGAGCTCAATGGAATTTCATTCATATTTCACTATTAGATATGGCATGGTTTGTTAGTATGATATAAATAGTTTTTATCATGTTAGGGTCGACTTTTTAGTTCTTAGCTTGTATAGCTTTTCATCAGAAAGATGTAGTATTTTATTAAAATCTATCATATCTAGTGAGATGTTCAGATGTTTTTTTCTTTTTTGCCTTACTGAAAAGAATATCATTAATAGTTTCTTGTCATCAACAATTCTTACATTTTTAGGTTAAGCCACAACTGGTTATACTGTGTATTTTTTGTCATAGTGACTATTTTGATTGGTATTTTATTTGGAACTATTGGATCTATGTTTTTAAGTGAAGTTATTTTGCAGTTTTCTTGAAAATTGTAATTTATCTTGAAAAAAATTTTCTATCATCTCTGAGTTCAATTAAAAGAGAGGCCATACAGTTTGTTTTTCATTTGCTTAACATTTAACATGTAAGCTTAACTCAGTGTGGACATGCAGCAGAAAATCAATATTTGTTAAATGGATATGGCAATCTGACTTTTATCACTGGTGTTTTGCCTAAACTAAATTTTTGTTTATTTGCTTTGTTTTTTAATTCCTTATTCTCAGTCTTTCTTACTCTAGCTCCTTCAGTGGCTAGGTGATTATCAAAAATCTCTTATCCTAAAGGAAATCACCCTAAATTCTTTATACCTTGTAGTTAGAAAATGGCTCTAAAGGAAGATTCCCCTTTTATTGATTTAAAAAAATAACAGTTGATGAGAAGTTAATCAGTTAAATTATTCCTGATTGTGCTTATTTGCTTTTAGAGATGAAAGGAATGAAATCTCTCATCTTTTAAGGAGTAAAATTTAATTTTGAGATATTCTTTTTTTTCTAGAAGCACTTATAGATAGTAACTGTCTTAATTCTCTGAAAATGGCAATAACCTCTGAGTCAGTATTATATTGGATCATAGGGAATAAAAAGAGATAAATTGTTCACCATTTGCAGACAATTTAATTCTGTGCCTCCCTGACCTGGAAGTGTTGAGGGGGCGGGGAAGGTACTCTGAGATAGTCTGGTGAACATGAACTTTCAGGTCATACTTTGACTGTGAGAAAATGTTGGTCTGAACTACCTGTGTGGAACTTCTGGAAAATGCCTTTCCAGACCTTAGCTGGTGATGACTCCTGGATAACAAGAGCAGGACCTGGCTCAGCTCTCTCTCGCCTTACACTGTGGGGCATTGTCTGTTTTCTCTAGCTACCCCTCCTCATCAGAGGACCATTACCGTCTCTGAAGACTGCAGGTGCTTTTGCCATTAAGTAAAAATTTTTTAATCAGTAGGTACAAGTTACTGAAACTCTCTAGACCTGTGTGTATGCTAAACTGCTTCACTCCTGTCCGACTCTTTATGACCCCATGGACTGTAGCCTGCAAATCTCCTCTGTTCATGGGATTTTCTAGGCAAGAATACTGGAGTGGGCTGCCATGCCCTTTTCCTGGGGATCATCCTGACCCAGGGATCAAACCCACATCTCCTGTGACTCGTGCATTGCAGGCTGATTCAAGTGAAAATACATAATTCAGAAGGTTGATGCAAGAGTGTTCAATCTTATGAGGGATTCCCTCTGGCTCCTAGCATAGAACAAGGTGTACAACAAGGTAGACACTTGCTAGTTTGCGCCAATATTTCATGGTTGTATTAGGCTTTAAATGTTGTTATTGTTGTTTAGTCCTTCAGTCATGCCCTACTTTCTGCGACCCCAAGGACTGCAGCCCGCCAGACTCCGGGATTCTCCAGGCAAGAATACTGAAACATTATCCTCCTTTTATTCTTTAGTTATTTTAAAATAAGCAGTACAAAATATGCATTTTATATTGAGAAGTGCAATCTCTTGCATGTAGTTTTTCAGTTCCCACTTGGCTGCATAAGAACAAGCCTGGGGCCTGAAACAGAGATGAGGAACCCTCACAGCCTGTGCTGGGCTAATCACCTTGTACAGTAATATCTTTCTGTTTCAGACTCAATGTCCATGCCTTTGTTCAGGTTAAGTGTGTGTGTCATAGAGCACCTGGTCAACCCCACTTTAGTATCTGCCTCTTGTGAGGAGGAAGTGGGATCCTCCATCCTGGGGCATAAGAGATTGCTTGCAGACTGATGGCTCTGTGTCAGCTGCTGGGAGGTACCTGTTGGCCACAGGGGGCTGTCACTCATGACTGAAGCTGATCTTGCTCTGTCTCTTGTCCGTGTGAATAAAGTGTTGCCCCATCCAGTGCCTGGCTGAGCTGTGTTTTCCTTGATGACTCCAAAATCAAGATACAGTAGACATCTAGTGGAAGAGCATTCCAAGCAAAGGAATAGCAAGGAGGCAAGGGAAATTGGAAAAGCATGAGAAAGAGGTGGAGGGGCGGAGATAAGAAGTAGTCTAGACAAGTAATTGGGATACTGTAAGATTTAGAGGCTCATAGAGTATAAATATGACTTCACATTTTATTCTCTGTGTGATGAGAAGCCAATAGGGGGTTATGAGCAGGAAATCTAAATGTTCAGATTTGCATCTTAAAATGATGCTTGTTTACAGTGTGGGGATAGCGTACAGAGATATAAGAGTAGAAGCATAAAGATAGGGTTTGGTTTTCCTCAAAGAGATGACCCTTTCTCTCAAAAGCATTCAATTATTTGTGTTTTTCTCATCAAGTTAACAAAGTAAAATTTTATTAAATCTGAACTTGATTCTATTGATACAAGAGTGAATATCTAGGACTATTCTAGTTGCCATATGGTTTGAATTGGGTCATGTTTTACCTCATTCTTCACTTTAAACTTCTTTACCACTGAGCATTTTATTCTTCTTTATGAACAGTAGAATCAGCATGAAAAATATTTTATGAAATGTATTAGTATCTATTTATTAATGAATATGGAATAAATTGACATATTTGCAACTTTGGGTCTTTCTAACAAGAAATTTATATGTAGGTCTTTATAAATGTCTCTATCACTTTGACAGAGATTTAGTGCTCTTCTTGTTAATGTGTTTCTGGGAAGTAAATATCTTTTTGTAACATTTGTAGATTTTTCTAAATTATACCTTTAAAATTTTTACCAGTCTAACTGTAAAAATGTTTACTTTTGTATTCATATACTTAATTCAATTGTTATATTAACTTTAATTTTATTGGTTGATTCTTTAGAATTTTTATGTAACATTGTTTTTAATTAGTTACCACTTTGAATATTCTTTTTTAACACTTTACCTCCTGTTTATTTTCTTATTTTTAATGTATTTTCTAGGACTTTCAATAAAATTTTTAAAAGAAAGTTGACATTGCATGTCTTGCCTTCACCACTAATGTAGTGGAAATCATATTTTACAATTAAATGCACTTTAAGCTATAATTTAGAGAATACTTACTAATTTTCTCATTTAATCTTTGTAACAAATTAATGACACTTGACCATTAGTATACCCACTTTTATATGAGGAACCAAGGTCTAGAGTAAATAATTAGCTTGCCTATAGGAGATAATTAATAAATAATGGAATCCAGAATTTAGGGAGTCTAGCTTCAGAGTGTATGTAACTGATGAAAAATTTTTTCAGGTAAGAAAATTTTCTTTCTTATGAACAGAGGGTTTTATTAAGTATGAATATTGAGTTGTTTTTAGCACTCTACTGAGATAATCACATAGTTGTTCACCCTTAATCTTTTAATATACTGAATTACATTAATAGATTTCCTGATGTTAATCCATTCACACATTACATTCCTAAGATACAGCTTGTTGATAATGACAAACTGATGTATTTGATTTGGTATATTTTATCTATAATATTTCATCTAGATTTATAAGTGAATTTCGCATTTTTATTTTATTTTACTAGCTGAGATGAATATTAAGATTAGGATTACAAGCTTTTAAAATAGAGTTGAAAGATTTCCATGTTTTCTAATAATAAAATAAAAATATGAAACAGAAACATAGCTAAAATTTTGAAAATATGGCAAAGCTTCGCATGTAAACCCTCATTGAATTGTTAAAAATAAGTCCCATGGAACAATAATATAATTATCCATTTATTAAGAGAAAACAACAGCCAGGATGTTAAGTAACTTGGAAAGTGTCACACAATTAGAAAATGACACAATCATGATTAGAACAATTGAGATTTTGTCTGCAGTGTCTTAATTTCCACTTTATCCGTTCAAATGGTGGTTTAACTGATTAAAGAATTTAAATTTGGCAGTTCTCTTAGCACTTTGAGGATATTATTCCTTTAGGAGCTAGAACCTACTGTGCTGTTAAGTCAGATGTGTGTCAATTTGTCTATAGGCCTTTGAAAATCTCTTTTCCAAACTCTCTTGAAACTACTAAATGTTCTTGCTGATCAGTGACAGTTTTTACAATTTTTTACAATAGGCCCATGTGTGTAGATTGAGATGGCAACTTGGGTGTTTTAATCAGAGGATTTTGTATTTAATCTTCTCATTTATTCATTTAACAAATATTTAATTTAGCAAAAACTGTGTTGTCAGTGTCTATCTGGCATGTTTGAATGACAGCAAGGAAGCCATGTCTGTAGAGGTATAAACAAATGGGATAGAAGCCGGAGAAGCAGTCAGAAAGATATTATGGGTCTATTGGTGCAGAACTCTGGAGACCACTTAAGAGCTCTGGAGTTTAATCTATGTGAGGTGGTTGTCCACTGAGATTTTTAGCAGAAAAAATTCTTGCTTAGATTTGTTTTCTCAGAATCATCTTGGCTACTTTATTGTAAATAAATTCTTAAAGGGCAGAGCAGAACCACAGGAAACCAACTGTAAAGTTATGGTCTATTTTAGATTAAAGATGATAAGAGCAAGGAACAGGTGGTCGCAATGGAAGTTATTATAAGTAGTAAGATTTTGTACATACTTTGAAGGAAGAGCCAATTGAATCTGCAAGTGAATGAGATATGAGTTAAAAGAAGAAAGAGAAAATCAAGGAAAAATTTGGCCTTAGCCACTGGAATGATTGACACATGTAAAAAAAATCTAGAAAAGACGTTAGGAGAAGCGGGTTACAGAGAACATAACAAGAGATCAGTGTTTGATGCCTTAGGTTTGAAATGGTTATTAGATCACCACATAGAGAAGCCAGTTGGAAATCTCTGAAATCTCTTGAGTCTGCAGTTCAAGAGATAAATCTGAGTTGTAGATATGATTCTGAGACCAGTCAGGTTACATGGTATCTAAAGCCAAGCAGTTGATGAGATCTCCAACAGAGAAACTGGGTATAAACAGAAAGGAGTGGTGAGGAAAAGATAACAACAACAAAAGCAAGAACAAGGTTTGAGCCCTGTGGCACTCTAACACAAAGAGTTAAAAGATGATCAGTCTCCTTCAGTGAAGGAGACTGAAAAGGGTGAGTTGATAATTTAGGAGGAAAATCAGAAGAGTCTGGTATCTGAAAAATTAATTGAAAACATTTCAGATGAAGAATTCAAGTGCTATTAATATGTCAAAACTTAAGAGAGTTATGTGGAAGAAGATGTAGCTGGAACTGGTTTAAGAGAGAACTGAAGGGCAGAATTGAGAGACAAGTGTTTCAAGGACTTTTGTTATATAGGGGAGAAGAACTATGAACTGGTAGCTAGAGGACATTAAAGATAGTAGAAAGGTGAAATGAAATGAATGATTTAGTTTATTGATGAGAATAAGCCAGTAGAGAGGGAGGAGTTGGTAAAACAGACGATAGGGGAAAATTGCTAGTGTGATGTCTCTGATTACCATTCAAGGGAATGAAAGCTAGTACATGAGAAGAAGGCCGCATCTTAGTTAGAAGCATGAAGAGCTCATCTGAAATAGCAGGAAAGAAGGCAACATGCATGGGTGTATATATTGGTTAGTGCAAATGTGGCAACTTGTGAAGTTCTCTACTAATTAATTCAGGTTTTTAATTACATGAGAAATAAAAACATTGAATAAAATTAAGGATAGTGGAGGAGGTATTACAGGCTTGAAGAAAAGGAAAGTGACTAAAATAACTATTTAGGAGATTGGGAGGGTTAATGGACTAGAGAAATACATTATGATGACTTTATATATAAAGAACTCTTATAAATGAACAAGAAATAGATGAACATGCTAATAACACTATAAGAAAGAATCAGTATCTACAATTTATAAACACATATATGAAAACATATATGGCCAATAATTAAATGAAGTAATTGTTTACCTCAATCCTAATATAGAAAATGAAAAACTAAAATACTGGTTTATCTATATTATTTCTGAACATTGGGAAAAAATAAACATTGAAGAAAGGAAAGTGGATAAGTAAATTGCTGTGAAAGGAAAATTATAGTCATCCAGTAGTGTCATTAATTGTAGATAAATATTTAAAAGTTTATGAGACACAAGTGAATTCATGATTGTAATTATACTAGTTTCTTTTTAAAATGCAATGCATATATTTATACTGTGAAAAATGAGATTCTCTGTATACAATTTTAACATTGGTTAGGGTCCATTCATTTGTTTTAACACTGATGAAGTTTTCCTTGATTGCTTTTGTTCATTTCTGTTTTGGGCAGAGAGTGGCAATCATTTGGAAACTGGTAATCCCAGTGCCATATTTCTGAGAAGGTTAACTCACTAATTGTTTCTGATAGATCTGTGGCCTGGCTTGATTTTCAGTTTAGAAAGATTACTGGGGTACCACAAGTGGTGTGGCTAGGACAGAGAAAAATGGAACATGTGAAGACCAACCGGAGCTGACTTTGGGAATCACTCAGGAGATAATGAGGATCAGAGCTGTGAGCAATGGAATAGAGAGTAAGGAACAGAGTGGTGATTCCAGATGCAGTGTATGATGGGAAAGCCCCTGATATTGACATAGAAACTACATACCAAGAAGAAAATTCAGAGAAATCTACAAAGGCAGGCATAAGCATGAAGTAGAACCAATTCCTTCCCTACTGGGGCAGTGGGGAGGGGGAGCTCATCTCTCCTTTGCACAGCAGCTTTACTATTATAATTTAAAATTATAGGATTGTTTTTGTCCTCAGTTACTCTGTGTTTAATTATACTCCCCTTCCAGGATAGGAAAATCGTAGCTATTTTGAGGACATGGTACCTTTTCAGATTCTGTATCCCCTCTGCGTGTGATACTGAAGTTAAAAAGAGGAACGCGAAACAGAAGAGGCGCAGGTGGTTGTGTTTATGGGCTTCAGGGAGATATGATTACCTCACTCCACTGATTGCTACCTGAAGGAAGGCAGATTACAATTAAGACTGTCAGGTAAAGCACACAATTAAAGTTCATTGCAAATGCTGTCGACAAACTGGTATTAGCTGGGAAATGTACTCCTGCAAACAGATGTACCCTGGAAACAGAAAGGGAATGTTTCCTTCTAGAACAAATCGACTTTTATCAGATCTGACAACTTGCACTTGAGCTCTGGGGTCCTGAGCTAGAAAGAACTTCTTATTTGATTTAAGCAATTGGCACATAGCATGAAGGTTGGAAATGAGTTGACTCATTAACGTATTTTGCTTAGTAGAAAACGCTTACCTCACCACATTTTTGCTCTTCGCCTTTCAGATTTGTTTAAGAGCTAGAAATATTGCATTATACTCTGTTATTAAGGGGTGAAGTTGTGGTTCTGGAATGGGAATATTCTTTTTAGAAAATGTCAGAAAAAGCCATACCTCTCTGTTTTGGAAATTGGCTTTGAGTCAATGAGATGGTGTGGTTATACCTGCTCTATGTGTTATCAGTCTTTGTAAGCATCTACCTTGCATTTATATGACACTAATGAGAAAGAGTTCCCATAGACAGACAGCAATTCTGCTGTTTGATTTTACTCCATAAGTAACTGTATATATCATTTCCTCTTAATAAAGTGGAGAATTCCCTCAGCTCACACATATCACAGGCATTAGTGGTAATGGGAGTAATGCATGGGGATTGTGTGGAAACTACAGCTCCTACTCTTAAGGTTTCCCTCTGTGTTTGCCTGACTCCTGATATGTTTCACGTGGTTATTAATGGAAGCAGTTGATCTGGGGAATGGCTGTCACATAACTATTCCAGCCTAGGGAAAAGGGTTTGCCTTTCTCCTTAACACTGGGACAAATAGGGTAGACAAAACCCTTTTCTATAAGAGAAGCTGTTTTGGACTGCCACCAGAATCTCAGGAAAAGATTCGGATTTTAAAAAGGGGGAGGGGAGAAATGCATCATATTCTGCTTTGGGATGAGAAAGTGCTTTATGCCACAGTCAGTGTCTTCTCTGATTCCCTCAGGGCATATCACTTCCTTGGGAAAATTAACCCCTCCAAATGCATCTCAATGGCTTCTTTATTAAATAGAGTGAGGATTAAAGGAGGTCATACATATGAAGCATGGGTTCGATCCCGGGGTGGGAAGATCCCCTGGAGGAGGGCATGGCAACCCACTCCAGTATTCTTGCCTGGAAAATCTCCATGAACAGAGGAGCCTGGCGGGCTACAGTCCATGGGGTCACAAAGAGTCAGACACAACTGAGTGGCTCTTACACACACACGCACACACACACACACACCCTCAAAGAATAGTAGTTTCCCCTTTCCTTCCCTTACACACACACACACACACACACACACACACGCACACACACCCTCAAAGAATAGTAGTTTCCCCTTTCCTTCCCTTAGAATCCTTAGTGTCCAAAGTGTACCATCATTGGTTCCATGTTGTGCAGGTATGATACAAGCTCACTCCTTCTCGAGCCCTCTTCACTATAAGTTATAGTGTCCAGGGGAGAGCCAGGGGACAGCCTCAGATGCGCCTAGCTCTTCTACTGACCATCAGTGGTGCTACTACAGTGTGTCCCGTGGAATTCAGAAAGTGCATCAATTTTCTGCTACATTGCTTCTAATACATGTTTACAGTTGAAGTATCAATTATATACAATAAAGTATGAACACGACATAAAGTTCAGTGGACAGCTTGATATATTTCTATATGAGTGTACATTCTTATAACTACCCTCACCTCATTTTAACAAACATTATTTCTACTTCTTTCTGAGAAATCTCTAAGAGCACCCACCACTTCCTTCAGTATATAAAAACACGACATTCCAGCTGATCTCTTTTGAGGTGCTTTGAAGTTATTTTTTGTTCTTCGTAACCAAGATGTCCCAGGCTTTTAGACTTCTGTCACCTGACAGTTACCAAGCATTTGTATGGCAGTAGTAAAGATATTGAGACCCTCAGAAACATGAGAAATGGTACCTGTTGTACTTTACTCACAATAGTACAGGAAAGGGAAGATGAAATGAGACTAACATTTAATTAGTGCATACTCTGGGGCCAGGGATGGCTTCCCTGATGGCTCAGTCAGTAAAGAGTCTGCCTGCAATGCGGGAGACCTGGGTTTGATCCCTGGGTCAGGAAGATCCCCCTGGAGAAGGAAATGGCAACCCACTCCAATATTCTTGCCTGGAGAATTCCATGGACAAGCCTGGTGGGCTATAGTCCATGGGGCCACAAAGAGTTGGACACGACTATGTGACTAACTTTTTTTTTTAACTGGGGCCAAGGGATTGTGCCAGGTGATTTGTAGAGGTGTAGCCTTTAATCTTCCAAGCATTGTCTGTGTAAAGTCACACTTAATGCTCTCTTGAGTATCCATCATTTCTCTTACCCACTTCTAAACACCTTTGCCGTGATTGTCTCCCAGTGGTGGTGGTGGTTGTGGTGGTGGTTTAGTCGCTAAGTTGTGTCCAACTCTTGTTACCTCATGGACTGTAGCCCACCAGGCTTCTCTGTCTTGGGATTTCCAGGCAAGAATAGTGGAGTAGGTTGCCATTTCCTTTTCCAGGGGATCTTCCCCAGGTTCGAACTTGGCTCTCCTGCATTACAGGTGGATTCCTTACTGACTGAGCCACCAGGGAAGCCCTTGTCCACACACAGCTATTTTTTGCAAGTATTGTCTAGTTCCTAGTCCCTGTTTCTCTGTCCCTCCGTGTCTCTATTTCTCCTTCTCAGCCTTAAATTCTTTCTTTGACCCTCCTGACCATCTTTTCTTGCTTTCTCTTTTTCTCCTCTTTATCTCTCTCCTATCTGCTGTACACCAAAATTTCAGATTCCTGAAAGTTGATCATCTGTGTTTCATTCCTGAGAACACCCAATCTTGGATGCTTGGCCATCTCATAAATCGTCTTATTCAGTCATCTAGCACTGGCATAGAGAAATGCTGAAGTTCCATAAACAACAGCTCTCTTATGAAAGGGAGCATATGCTGCTTTACAAATTTGGCCAATGGTATTAGCTGAGTCATTTCCCACCCTTTTCGATGCCTGCCTTCTCCACTTGTTTCCAGATTTCATTTTTTTTTTTAACAGTTGTAGGCATCCTTCTTAGTTCTGAGCCAATATCCACATTAATCTTTTCTATTAAAGAAGCCACCTGCAATGTAGGAGATGCAGAAGACACAGGTTCGGTCCCTGGGCTGGGAAGATCCCCTGGAGGAGGAAATGACAACCCACTCCAGTATTCTTACCTGAAATATCCCATGCACAGATAAGCCTGGTGGGCTACAGTACAAAGGATTGCAAAGAGTCACACACGATTAAGCACACAACACACCATTATGTTAGTGATCATAATTTTTCACCGTCTTGTTCAAAGCAATTTAAAACAATAAAATAACATCTTATTTGAATAAAATTGTTAACATTTCTCAGGAGTGCTTCAATTTATTCTCACTCTACACTGTGATCTAGGCAAGGTGGGCCTATTATTTTCATGTTTCTGAAAATAACAAAAGAAACACAATGAGGAAAGAGACATGACAGAACTAAGTAATTGTCATGGGTAACTTAGCCCAGCCTGCAATTATCTCTACATTTTATATTTTCTCTCTCCTCCACTATAGAGTAAACTTCTAGAGAAATAGGACCACTTAAATGTAGTTCAGTTTTTTATTCTCTGCCATTAGCCCATACCAACCCCTGATAAATCAATAATGGGCTGTCAGTTTGAACCACAGCTCCAGTCCACAACTATGTTAAGTTGGGCAGCTGGTGTCCTGATACTGCTCATCTTTAAGACCTCAGTGTGTTCCTCGTTTAATTGGACTTTATCCCTGGTGACCTGTAAGCCCTCGTTAAGTATGTGCTTTTCCCCATCTTTTAGCCCTCTTTTTTCTGTAACACTTCTAATTCAATTCAGTTCAGTCACACAGTCATGACTGACTCTTTGCAACCCCCTGGACTGCAGCATGCCAGGTGTCCCTGTCCATCATCAACTCCCACAGCCTGCTCAGACTCATGTCCACTGAGTCAGTGATACTATCCAACAATCTCATCCTCTGTCATCCCCTTCTCCTCCTGCCTTCAATCTTTCCCAGCATCAGGGTCTTTTCCAAGGAGTCAGTTCTTCGCATCAGGTGGCCAAAGTATTGGAGCTTCAACTTCAGCATCAGTCCTTCCAGTGAATATTCAGGACTGATTTCCTTTAGGATGGACTGGTTGGATCTCCTTGCAGTCCAAGGGACTCTCAAGAGTCTTCTCCAACACCACAGTTCAAAAGCATCAATTCTTCAGTGCTCAGCCTTCTTTATTATCTAGCTCTCACATCCATACACATGACTACTGGAGAAACCATAGCTTTGACTAGATGGAAATTTGCTGGCCAAATAATGTCTCTGCTTTTTAATACGCTGTCTAGGTTTGTCATAACTTTTCTTCCAAGGAGCAAATGTCTTTTAATTTCATGGCTACAGCCAGCATGTGCAGTGATTTTGGAGTCCAAGAATATAAAGTTTGTCACTGTTTGCATTGTTTCCCCATCTATTTGCCATGAAGTGATGAAACCCGATGCCATGATCTTAGTTTTTTGAATTTGAGTTTTAAGTCAACTTTTTCGCTCTCCACTTTCACTTTCATCAAGAGTCTCTTTAGTTCCTCTTTGCCTTCTGCCATAAGGGTAATGTCATCTGCATATCTGAGGTTGTTGATATTTCTCCCTACAATCTTGATTCCAGCTTGTGCTTCATCCAGCCTGGCATTTTGCATGATGTACTCTGCATATAAGTTAAATAAGCAGAGTGACAATATATATCTTTGAGGTACTCCTTTCCCAATTTGGAACCATTCTGTTGTTCCATGTCAGGTTCTAACTGTTGCTTCTTGACCTGCATACAGATTTCTCAGGAGGCAGGTAAGGTGGTCTGGTATTCCCATCTCTTTCAGAATTTTCCAGAGTTTGTTGTGATCCACACAGACAAAGGCTTCAGTTTAGTCACTGAATCAGAAGTAGATGGTTTCCTGAAATTCTCTTGCTTTTTCTATGATCCAATGGATGCTGGCAATTTGATCTCTCGTTCCTCCGCCTTTTCTAAAACCAGCTTGAACATCTGGAAGTTCTTGGTTCACTCCTAATTAGAGCTATCTATATTTCACCTGCCTTGACTCTGGGGCCTTTGGACATTCCATCTCTTAAATAGTCAAAATATCTTCAACAAATCTGTGAGCCTGGGAAACCCATATTCTGTGATCTGGATGTGACCCATATGACCGAGTCCCTTTCTGCCTTATGCTCAGTAATTATGGTTCCTGGGATGAGGAGACCTCTGAGCCAGCCCCTGCATCTTCACACCTCCTTTCGTGTGTACTAAGTCACTTCATTTGTGTCTGACTGTCTGTGACCCTGTGGACTATACCCACCAGGATCGTCTGTCCATCGAAGTCTCCAGGCAAGAATACTGGAGTGGATTTCCATGCCCCCCTACAGGGGATCTTCCTGACCTAGGGATTGAACCTGTGTCTCTTATGTCTCCTGCATTGGCAGGTGGGTTCTTCACCACTAGTGCTACTTGGGAAGCCCCTCACACCTCCATCATGAGTCTTTTTCTCCTTTTATTCCTGATTCTCTGACTGCATCTCTGCAGCCATTCTTTGAGATAGCATGATTCTTAACTCTCCAGGGCTATCAATCCCTGCCCCACATTTAATCCCCATAAAAACAATAGTGGAAACAATGGCCCCACAAAATAGTAATTCTTATTTCATTTATTGCCTTTTCAGATTGTAATGTGACTATGCAAATAAATCCTCCTGAATCAGTCTTTTCTGAAATGCGCCCTAAAAATGGATCATTTCACTTTGTTTCTTCCCTCAGCTTCTCACTTGGGATTAATCAAACTAATTGTCGCCAAATTAAATGTGTCCATAATGTCACTGGAGTTTTATTTTATCCCAGAATTTCCCATGTCTGCAATTATCAGGCACCTAACAAATACATCAGCGTTCTGAAGGGCCTTGTTTTTGTGTGATGTTCAGCTAGTAGTCCTGTTAACAAACAGGGCTTTAGACAGAAAATCATGTTTCTCACCAGAATGGACATTATATAACCTTGCCTTAATTATGGTAAAACTCTGACTTGCAATGTGATGTTAAATTAAGATTGAGTTAGACTGAAATTTTGGAGAACCTTCTTTCTGAAAGAACAAAGCACCTGTGCTGGTTTCTCAGAGCTGAAAGATCTCCTGCCCCTCTTCCCAGCCTTATTTTTCTATACTCTGGGAGGTGGTTGTCAGTGATGGTTTTACTAGGACTGTTGTGTCAAAGACTTGCCAACCCAAACTGGGTAAAGACTTGATGCTGACAAAGCTAGGAATTCAGATGTTAAGCATATGTGCTTTACGGGGGGGGGGGGGGGGGGGGGGGAAGGTTTGGAAGGAGAAAATGATGGAATTCAAGTTTAGCTCAGTTTGAGTTGATCTGTAGCCTGAGGGGCCTTTGATTAGTCTAGTCACATGCTGAATATCTCACCCCTGGTTGTACTGAGTTGGCCAAAAAGCGTGTTCAGGGTTTTCCATGAGATCCTATGGAAGAACTCCAGCAAATATTTTGGCCAACTCAATGTCAGTGCTTTGGATTCAAGCAGGCGTCAGTGTGAACCTTGGTTTTTCTGATTGCTGACTGTGTAAACTTGTTTATGCTTCTTATTCTTCCCGAGCCTTTGTTTTCCTGTCCGTGAAAGAGAGATAGGAGTACCTCTCTTGTCGTCCTGCACTGAGGATTAATTGGAACAATGTTTGAATGGCACTTATACAGTGCTTGCCCAGAGTAAAACATAGTAAAGGCATTAGTCATTTTTTGTTCTTGTTGATACTACTACTATTACCCATTTATTTCTTGTTTTATTCATTCACCAAATATTTATTGTCTTAGGTGCCTTGCAGGATGTTATGAATATAGATACAAGTAATACTTGGTCTGTCTTGTGGTGAGCTCTTGCTCTGGCAGGGAACACAGATAAGAAAATCCTGCAATTATAGTTCAGAAAGTTAAGTGCCATGGTAGAAAGGAAAATAGAAACTTTAACTTTCATGTTCCCATCATGTCAAGCTGGCTTCAGTGGGGGGAGCTGTCCTCCATTCAGCTTGTGCCAGGAGTGCTGAGTGGTCTTCCCTCATAGTTCAGACAGGAAAGAATCCAGCTGCCGTATGAGAGACCTGGGTTCGAGCCCTGGGTTGGGAAGATCCCCTGGAGGTGGGCATGGCAACCCACTGCAGTATTCTTGCCTGGAGAATCCCCATGGACAGAGGAGCCTGGTGGGCTGCAGTCCATGGGGTCGCAAAGAATCAGACACGACTGAGCGACCAAGCACAGCACAGGAGTGCAGAGTGGTGTACCGGTTCAGCTTAGGGTGCATTTGAACCGCAACAGGAGCGGGAGGTTGGTGATGAAATTTCCACACTCTTCTGTTGGACCCAGCATCAGGTTCTCATCTCTGAATCTAGGTTTTTCTCTGTGTCCTATTTCATTTTGTTGTTGTTGTTGAAGTTATTATTTTTTTAAACTTTTTATTTTGTATTGGGGTATAGCTGATTAACAAGCAATGTTGTGATAGTTTCAGATGAGCAGCAAAGAGACTCAGCCATACATGTACATGTATCCGATCATCTGTTGTGAGGAACCCCAGTTCCCTGGGGAACTTTTGTTGACACTCTGTGTCTGTCTTGGGGTCAAGGAGAAACTGGAAACCCAGAGTCATATAAGAATATGTGTATAGTTCTTTTATCCCTGTAGTCATGCATATCTGAGCCTCACCATAACCCCCTAAGAAACTGAAGTTCTGAGGGGAACTATTTGACCTTAGGTAAAACAGGTAGTTCGGGGCAGAGCCAAGATTAAGGCTTTGACCTCCTCTCTTCTGGCACTCCGCTACTTTTATTGGCTAAATGAGTCTGAGAGGTGGGACAGAGAGGTAGTAGAGGCAAGAAATCATGAGAATCAGTACAGGAGCAAATCTAAATAACAGCAACATCTTTTACCAAGTACTATGTTGTACCAGGCCCTATTCAAAGACTTTGCATACTATTATTTATTTATAGTGACACTAGGCCCTAAATCCTTTTGTTCCTCTTTTATCAATAGAGTCATAGAGATATTAAGTGGTTGTCCAAGATCACACACTAAGATCTGGCAGGGGAAGCCTTCAGTCAGTCTGTCTGACTCTCTGAATGCCTCTTTATAAACTGTCCTCCTTCAATATCATTTTCTGAATGACCACTCTGTGCCCAAACTTGTGCCAGGCACTCCAGGGTCAGGAGCAGCAATATGACCCCTGATCACAGATTCAGTCATCACCTTCAAAATGAGAGGGGATAACTGGCAAAACCAGATCTCAGACCCATAAAACCACAGATTATAAGAGGTAGTCTTATAAGACATCAGACCTTCTATTAAAAAAAAAAAAAGGACATAGGCTAGGAGCTTTGATTGTTGACCTGGCTAGACTCTGATTGTTTTCATTTATTTTATGCATTTACTCTATTTATACTTGACTGTGTCTTATGAAGCAAGGATTGTTCCATGTCTTAGGAGAGAGATGGAAAGGACCAGACAAATCATTGGACTGTGAGCAAAGGAAGACCCTGGGCAAAGTATTGGACTTGCCTTTCCCCAGTACAGGCCCCTTGCCTCCAGTTATTTCTTCCATCATGAGGTGCCTAACTTCCTCTTCTGACAAACTGATTTATCCTTCAAGGCCAAAAGGATTCCCCTGCCACTGTAGCTTTCCCTACGTTTATGGGAAAAAATTATTTACCATTCTCTCTGTGTTCCCATAGCAATTTATATATATTAAAAATAAATCTTGCAACTTTTATTGCATTGTGTTACAATTATGCACTTACATTCCCTCCTTGTATTCCCATATATATGGATAAAACCGTATATTATTTATAATCTGTCCAGTATTCAGAATAGAACTTTAATCATGCTAGGAATTTTGTAAATGTTTGGATTATGTGTATTTGTCCTACCATCTCTTCATTTCACATCATTCTCATTATTCCTTTAATGTCCCATGGGTCCTGACCATAGATACCTTGATATCAGGGTCAGTGTTTACTCCTTTACACTTTTCCTTGCTAAAGTGCTATGAGAAATGCTGGGAACATGGCATGATGCTCTGTCCACTGGAGGTGGGTGGAGTTGATGTATATTTTCCCCAAGATTAATTTCTCAGATTCTTAGTCTTTAGAACATGGTAGTACTAGCATGCCCCTAGGTTGTCTCATAATTGTAACAGCAAAGATTCCCAATGGGATCCCATGTTACAGAGATGACTCTGAGATCTATTCTTAGGGAGCAGGAGTCTGTGCTCATTTGCATATTCCCAAATAGCACTGTGTCTTTGAAGGTCTCCTGACCCTACTCTGGCTGTACTATCTCTAGGTGAGCCATTTGTTCCAAAAACACCCAGAGTTTAGTGAGTGTGTGCTCAGATATGTCCAACTCTTTGCGACCCCATGGACTATAACCCACCAGGCTCCTCTGTCCATGGGATTTCCCAAGCAAGAATACTGAAGTGGATTGCATTTCCCCCTCCAGGGGACCTTCTCAACCCAGGGATCAAACCAGTGTCTCTTGTGTCTCTTGTATTGGCAGGCAGATTCTTTAACACTGAGCCATCTAGGAAGCCCCAGAGTTTGATAAGCATTGAATATTCATTCATTCTTTTCATTCCATCCTATCCCATAAAATGATTTACTGAATACCTAAGTGCCTAACACTATCCTATTGTGCTTGTGATTGATTCATCAGTGAACAAAAGCAATAAAAATTTTTAACCCACATGGTTTATATTTCAGTAGGGGACAAACAATACATGATACATGAAATAAATAAATAGATTGAATAAGATATTAGAAAAAGAGCAGGGTAAAGAGAAAGAGTCCAGACAGAGTTGGTAACAATTTTAAGTCCCATGATCAGGATAGGTCTTTTTGTGAAGGTGATGTTTGAGTAAAAATTTCAGGGTCTTAGGGATTTAGCCACAACCATTTCTGGGGAAAGAGTAACATAGAACAAATAGTGAAAAGGCTTTACAATATTTATATTTGCATATATACACAAATACATATACACACATATCTTGTCTTTTAATGGTGTGACAGATTTTTAATAATTGTATGCCTACCCCTGTCTCTCCCTCTGAGATTTTGCCAATGCTTTGTAATATGAGTTAAATTAACAGGGTTGAAATGATAGAACCTGTCATGATTAATATAAAAACTCCACAAGGATGGACCCTGCAGCCTGCGACAGAAATGAGGCTTAGTCCGCGTGGTGGTTACAGACCGGAACACGTTAGAACTCAGAAATTGTCACAATTATTAACACATTTCAGCCTCAGGGAAAGAGCCTTCTGTGTGGAGATATGTTCAGGCCTGCCTCCCTTCATCTGCTCTGGGCAAAAGCCCTTAGTCCTCAGGCATGTGAAGGATCAGACCAAGGCACTGGCCTCTGCTGGTGGGTCCCTGAGCCTGGTTTCTTCCTTTTCACAGCCCACTGGGGAGCCTAATTCTCTGGAGAGACAATACCGCCAGGCCTTCCCAAGCAGATTCAGTCTCTTTGAGATGTTTGTGTGTTTGGGTTCACTCTGCTTCCTGAGTCCTTGCCTAGGATATGAGGGAGGGCAGGTAGAGGGACATTGTGGGTATAGTAGCAAGCAGGAATAGTATCTGTCCCCAATGAATTTGAAAGGTATTAGGGGGGAAAATTAATCATATAGTCAATAACTGAGTTTCAGAATGAGTGTTTCTATGAGTCAAGGGCATGAATGCTTAGAGAATTGAGGACTCCCTGTGAACCTGAGTCACCAAGGAGGGCTTCCTGGAGGAGATGAGGACCTGAAAAACATAAGGCTATGAGGCAGGTTAAGGGAGATCCTGTTTAGGTCAGATTAAATGGCTGGCAGTAGAAAGTGCATGGGTGAGAGTTTGGGGCTGGCAAGGGAAGAATCTATTGAGATAATTTAGAACATCTCTAGTTCTCATTGCATTTCCATCCTGTTGTTGACTATTGTCAAAATAACCATTATCAACAAAACAACTACAGGCTGGTGGACAGGGATGAGAATTAGGATTGGTGCAGTCCTAACACCACCAATTCAACACCAACTAATGTTCAATAGTGAACCTGGATTCAGTTTCTTCACCCTTACAAGTAGAATTACTCACAGAGAATTGAGAATCGGCAGAAATAACTGTTATGCTGCTGCTGCTGCTAAGTTGCTTCAGTCGTGTCTGACTCTGTGCAGCCCCATAGATGGCAGCCCACCAGGCTCCCCCGTCCCTGGGATTCTCCAGGCAAGAACACTGGAGTGGGTTGCCATTTCCTTCTCCAATGCATGAAAGTGAAAAATGAAAGTGATGTCATTCAGTCGTGTCCAACTCTTCGCGACCCCAGCCTACCAGGCTCCTCCATCCATGGGATTTTCCAGGCAAGAGTACTGGAGTCGGTTACCATTGCCTTCTCCATAATTGTCATGAATTCTTTGTAAGTTATGAAGTACCTTACACAGGTACTTCATATATGCCTTCTTCTCATCATTGGCATCATCTCAGTTATGTCACATGAGTCATTGCCTTCCAGAAGCTTATAATTGTAACTTGTGAGTGGATAACCCACTGATGCATTGTTTTTGTTGTTGTTCGGTCGCTAAGATGTTTCTGATTCTTTGCAACCCATGAACTGTAGCATGCCAGGCTTCTCTGTCCTCCACCATCTCCTGGAGTTTGCTCAAATTCATGACCATTGAGTCTGGGATGCTATCTAACCATTTCAACTTCTGCCACCCCTTCTCCTTTTGCCTTCAGTCTTTCCCAGCACCAGGGTCTTTTCCAAAGAGTTGGCTCTTCACATCAGGTGGCCCAAGTGTTGGAGCTTCAGCTTCAGCATCAGTCCTTCTAATGAATACTCAAGGTTGATTTCATTTAGGATTGACTGGTTTGATCTCTTTACAGTCCAAGGGACTCTCAAGTGTCTTCTCCAGCACCACAATTTGAAAGCATCAGTCCTTCAGCACTCAGCCTTCTTTATGGTCCATCTCTTACATCCATGCATGTCTGCTTGAAAAAAAACATAGTTTTGCCTATAGGGACCTTGTTGGCAAAGTGACGTCTCTGCTTTTTAATATGCTAATTTTGTCATAGCTTTCCTTCCAAGGAGCAAGTGCCTTTTAATTTCATGGCTGCAGTCACCATCTGCAGTGATTTTGGAGCTCAAGAAAATAAAATCTGTCACTGCTTCAACTTTGTCCCTTCTATTTGCTGTGAAGTGATAGGACCAGATGCCATGATCTTAGTTTTTTAATGTTGAGTTACAAGCCAGCTTTTTTCAGTCTTCTATTTCACCATCATCAAGAAGCTCTTTAGTTCTTGTCCTACTCTTTTCCCAATTTTGAACTAGTCAGTTGTCCCATGTCTTGTTCTGTTTCTTCTTGATCCATGTACAGGTTTCTCAGGAGACAAATAAGGTGATTTGGTACTCCCATCTCTTTAAGAATTCCCACAGTTTGTTGTGATCCACACAGTCAAAGGCTTTAGCGTAGTCAGTGAAGCAGAAGTAGATGTTTTTCTGGAACTCCCTTGCTTTCTCCATGATGCCAACAGATGTTGGCAATTTGAACTCTGGTTTCTCTGCCTCTTCGAAACCTAGCATAATGAAGCACACACACACACACACACACACACACACATATAAAATCAAATATCAAAATGTCATTTAGTATAAAGCCAGATTGAATTAATAACAGCTCATTATTTGCAAAGCATGAGACTGGCGTTTTGCCTGTGCTATAGTTTCCAGACAGTTTTTGTGTTCTCTTCAACTATTCTAACCTCATGACTTTGTTTGGAACTCTGCTCACAGGAAAATGGGGGTCTGTGGCCCACCTCTGCTTGTCTTTTGAAAAGCAGGGTATAGTTAAGGTGCCCATATAATTAACCGTGTAAAGAGGGACATTTTTGAGAGTAAATGGGAATATTATTGCCCAGGATTGTTCTAGGAAAACATGTGTATTTGTTCTACCCTAAACACGGTCCCTTTGCTTTGACAGGTACAGTAACCCTAGAGGCTTTGAGATGCACTCCCAAATTACAGAAGATTGTGGCCACAGAATTTTTGCTGCTGGTCATACCTGCCAGTGTTCCGACTTTGATGAGCATCTGCCAATCTGTGGGCAGAGGTGGGGGCAGCACACGGAATAGTCCATGTAAGGGACTGTAATCATATCTCTCTCTATGTGTCCTTTACAACCAGGTAAAGATCCAAGGATTTCTAAAAGAATCCACTAGGTAATTTGTATTTTCAGCCCCTACAACATTTGGGTGCTGATTGCCATATATACTTGGATCTGTATAATGACTTTCTGTTTATTTCACATATAAACTTCCTTTGAATTTTGTGAATTATCACATCCATTTTAAATCTCTCTGTTCTCTTCATGAAATTTTTGTGTGAGATAGAAAGGAAGGTGATCTTTTTTTTTTCCCATTTAAAAGTGGAGACTCTGGTGTTTCAACATGGGGCAGTTGAGGGAACTTCCCAGTAACCCAGTTGTTAAGATTCAGTCCCTGGTCAGGGAATTAAGCTCTCACATGCCACATGGTGTGGCAAAAAAATCTTGAAAATAAAAATAATTATTTTTTTAAAAAAGCAAGTGAGACCAATTTTCACACAGGGTTCAAAAACTCTTGTTAGCAGTTGTGACTCTCAAATGCCATTCCCCCTTTAAGACTTCCTGCTGCTGCTGCTGCTAAGTCACTTCAGTCGTGTCCAACTCTGTGCGACCCCATAGACAGCAGCCCACCAGGCTCCCCCATCCCTGGGATTCTCCAGGCAAGAACACTGGAGTGGGTTGCCATTTCCTTCTCCAATGCATGAAAGTGAAAAGTGAAAGTGAAGTCGCTCAGTCATGTCCGACTCTTAGTGACCCCATGGACCGCAGCCTACCAGACTCCTCCATCCTTGGGATTTTCCAGGCAAGAGTACTGGAGTGGGGTGCCATTGCCTTCTCTGTTAAGACTTCCTGGTCTGTAGCAATAGCTCCTTTTATTCTCTTTTTTTCTTATAAATTCATTACACATTGAGTATACATTCCTTTTGAGACTTAATTTTAAGTTATTATGAATTCTGGAAAATCAATCTCTAAAAGGCAGAGACCATCTGTAAATTAGATCATACTAACATACTCTGCCTACCTACTCTAGTGTTCTGTATTTGTTTAATGGTTATGTGTTAACAGGCATGGTGACCACTGTTGGCTTAGTCTCACTGCTGTGATACTGCTCTGTGTTTTGAAGTCTCTCTGAAGAGAAGGCTCTGGATAGCTGAAGACCACCAATACTCTTGCTCAGAACAGAAGATGTAGATTTAGATAGAAATAGTTCCCAAATATTGACCCTGCCATTTAATCAACAATTAGCTAAAGCTCATGAGAGTGTGTGGATGTGTTGATCCTCCTATTATAAAGCTGAGAAAGCCCTGGTGTGCAGGACACACTTAATCAGGATCTGTTGAATGACTGGATGGGTAAATTCTGTGACACGAGAAGAGTAATGAAATACTATGCACTTTAAAGCTGTCTCCACCACACCTCCTTTGTGAGGGTGAGTTTTAAGACAAGGGAAGGGATGATTTATCAGGGACTATGGGAAAAGGTAAAACCACCTGACATGTTAGGCTCCCTCCAGATATATATAGTTTCATTACTATTTTAACTTATTTTTTTGGCCTTTAAAGCTGGCTTTTGACTACAACTAAAGTGGTATTCTTACCTGGAGAATCCCGGGGACGGAGGAGCCTGGTGGGCTGCCATCTGTGGGGTCACACAGAGTCGGACACGACTGAAGCGACTTAGCAGCGGCAGCAGCAGCAGCCTGACTCAAAGACATTTATCCAAAGATTTTGCACTTATAGTAACTTCCAATGTTGTCTAGTTGCTTGTATTTATCTTGACAAATCTGGAATATAAACACCTAACAATGATAAAGGAGGGGTGGTAGAATAAAGAACATCTTTAATGGAAACAGGATAGATTTATTTTTCCCTGAGAATACTTTGTTTTTCCCTATCTTTTTTTTTTTTTTTCCTATCTTTGGAGGCATGGCTTGGAGGGACGAGGTGAGAGGTATAATGTTTTGATACTGTAAGTAATCTATTCCAGATAACTTGTGTATTAATGACAAATATAGAAAAACTATATAGACAGGATAGATATACAGGGAAGAAATATACTTCCTTTTCTTTTACTTTTGTTAAAATTATTGTTGAATGATCTCAAAGTCTGAGATCTTGTTTTCTTAAAAGGGAAAAACTAACGCATTTACTGGAATGAGAGAGACAAAGAGAATTATGATATAGTATCTGACCATTCAAAAACATCCTGCTTTGAGGAGCGTCAAACTGAGATTGGGAGAAATGAATATTTAGCAACTTCTTTCTGAGTTCACTAAATTTCATACTTAATACTCTGCCTTCATGTTATTGCTCTTATTTTCATCCTAATTACATAGCAACATAATCTAATGTTTTTCTTCCTACCATACAATGGATAGTCATTAAACTTGAGGCTTCAGCCTTATTCTTTAGTACTGACCTTAAATATACGTGCCCTGAATCTACAGGTAGTGCTTCTTCTGGATTATAATGATTGGCTATATATAAATCCTGGCTTACCCTTGACACTTGTCTTTCAGCTTGCCTCTTTTAAAAAACTCGACACCAGGCAAGTCTTGTCCCTCACTGGTAATTATCCCACTGTCCTCTAACCTGTACCTGGAAGCAGTATAGTTCCTGCTTTCTTGAGAATAGGTGTCTTTTCTAAAGAAGAAAACAATCCAATACAAAGAAAGATAAGCAAATAAGTAGCGATAAAGTCCACAGTGCACACTCTACAAAAAACATGTGCAAATGAGAGTCACCATCCAGAGAAGGTAGTGATGAACCGTATAGAAGACCATTAACCTCCTTCCAGAGGAGGTAACTTCTTGAAATGCAGGGTTCTGTCTTTCCTGAAGACAGAACCTTTATCCCCACAATCTAATCTTTCTCTATATCTTCTCACTTCTTTCCCTGATGTACTACCTCTCACAATCCCTTTTTCCCTACTCCTTTGTCCTTCTCCCAGGGCTGACCTTCATCACATGCTGAAAGCATACTATTCTCTAAGTGGGATTGCTAGTGATTATGATTTCCTGGTCTACTCCATCCTACATACCACTGATAGATTAGCAACCTTCAATACTGTTTTGATCATAACGCCTATGATCAGAAAGGTAGAATTTCTTCTAGTACTATTAACATGAAAGTTAAAGACTTCTGGTATGTTTCTAATATCCTTCCAACTCGAATCCTCTCATTTGCTGCTAAATATCCATTTTATTAATAAAGTATTCATTTATTAATGCATTTATTAACTTAGCTAGTTATGTTTAACAGTTGGCTTCTACTCAGAACAAGCATGGTAACCAGACTTTTGGCACCTGAGTTCATGTAGCTCCCTCGTTATCCTGTTATTTCTCTGTCGGTCTCTCTCTGTATGTGTGCATATTTGTATCCTTCTTTCTGTGTCTGCTTTCTGTCGTCCCTTCCCGTCCATCACGCATACTCCTCAGACACACAGCCTCTGTACCTGGGTATTTCCTTGGTCCCTTCTGGCTGGGACAAAGGCAGTAAGCAGGTGGGTGTGTGAAATAAGATGAGCCAAAAGATTCATTCCTTTATTTTCTCCTAACTGCTTCAGCCTTCATAAAATCCAGTCCTATAGGTTATTGATTTTCACAAAAAGAAGAAAAACGAGTGGGAGTCGAGAATTATGATGTTATGTCCTGAATGAATTTTTCACAGAAAAAGAAGAAGAGGAAAACAACAACAGCTATCCTTCGTTGTGGGCAGTCGGTCAGAAATGAGGTTTGGGGTCTGGAATAGGAAAGGCAGGAGTGCATCTGTCCCTGGGGGAGAGCAGGCATTGATCTCTTGGGTGATTGCCCTGACTACCTCTGAAGCCGAGAATTAGGTTCAATATGTTAGTGCTAACATTTAAGTCCTTTCAAATCTCCAGGGACAGAATCTGCTTTCTTTTTCTCTACCTCATTTATGTTTAGGTGAAAACTGACTTAACTCTTTAGCTTCCAGCTTTGCTCTTTATTGATAGAGAAGCTTCGGCCTCAGGAAACCTGTGAAAGCTTTGATGAGGTTTAAACTATTATTTCACAAGCAATGTGTTGAAAACAAAGATAAACAAAGTCAAGTCTCTTATCTCTGTCATAATGTACTTTCTAGCTAAGATAGCAATAACAGACCTATTGTTTTTGTTCATCCTCTAGGAAGAAAACTCATCTCAGGTGCATGGTGTTGCTAAGACTAGTCAAGCGTCAGAATCACTTAGAGAGCTGTTACAAATGTACATTTGCAGATGCAACTTTAGACCTGAAATCAGAAATCTCCTAGGGTGGGCCCTGGGAACCTATGTTTTTTAAAAAATAGATTTTTAAAAAACTGGCTAGTTTACATTAGTTGGGCTTCCCTGGTGGCTCGGATGGTAAAGAAACTGCCTACAATATGGGAAACCCAAGTTTGATCCCTGGGTGGGGTAGGATATCAATCGTGGATAAGGGAATAGCTACCCACCTCAGTATTCCTGCCTAGAGAATTCGATGGACAGAGGAGCCTGATGGGTTACATACAGTCCATGGAGTCACAGAAGAATTGGACATGACTGAGTGGCTAACACCTGCACTTACATTAGCTACTAGATAGAATATAAAAGGCCAGGGACTTCCCTGGTGGTTCAGTGGTTGGGAGTCTGCCTTACAGCACAGGGAATGCAGGTTCAATATCTGGTTGGGGAACTAAGGTGTTACATGCCACAGAGCAACTGGGCCCACGCTGCAACTACTGAGCCTGCCCCACAACTACCACAGCTAGAGAATCCACATGTGGCGAAAAGAGATCCTACATGGCACAATGGAGATCCTGCGTGCCACAACTAAGACCAAAACAGCTAAACAAAAAAACAACAAAAAAATATTTTTCATAGTCCACAGGCAAAGCATTTGGGGGCGGGGCACCAAATTCCATGGAGCAAACTGCTACAGATCAAAAATATAAGGCCACCCTGCCAAATTTCATGAATATGGGCCCCAAAAAAGAGCATTATAAGAGAAAGGGCACAACTGCAGACTTCTAACAGCTTAAAGATTTCCTTGAAAAGCATATCTAACAATCTATTGATTAGCATTATGAGATCTAGGGTCAGGGAAGGGGTAAGAAAGAGGTGGAAAATAGGCCATTGGAAAAATTGCTCAATAGCTCTCAGTGGTGGAGGAGGGGAGTTTAAGGAGAACGTATGCCTATCATCTATTAATGTCTAAATATATATATATATGTGTGTGTGTGTGTATATATATATATATATATCCTGTTCACTTAAAAGAAAATCTAATAAGAAAGCGAATTGAAACTAGAGGTTGTATAAGCCAAAGAGACTTTGATTTGAGTCACACCTAGCTAGTGAATATAGTCAACTAGAATAATATGTGCCCATGAGGCAAACAGTCTATATTTGGCCTGAGGATGTTTGAAACAACAAGGTCACATAGAGGCTGATAAATACACTAAATTGCATCCCTCCAGCCTTCTGCACAGGATGTTTAAGCAATAGCTGGTCTTTCAAGAAAGACTAATTTCAAGAGAAATGGAGATAATACAAGAAGAAATTTATGGGCAAAAAACAGCTGTATTTTGGCCAAGTTATTGAATTCCATGGAGAAAGGAAAACTGACAAGCTGATTATGTGGAGATGGGTAGGGTAGGAACATCAGACAACAGTGAACAAAGGAGTCAAAAAACAAATTCTCAGCCTCTGTATCCAGGAGAGTAGAAGGGGAATTCATTTATTCATTCATGAATTTATTTAACTACCATTGTTACCAAACTCAGGTTTGACTGCTTGCCACTCAAAAGACAACAATCAAGAGGCAAGCGTCAGTGGAAAGAAAAGATGTTTTATTCAGAAACCCTGACAATGTGGGGAGAAGGTGGGCTTCTGAGATGAACTCTGAAGATTCTTCTTGCTCAGCTATGACAGTTTTTAAAGGGAAAGGTGAGGGGAAGATGGCTGACTCTTCAGATGCTATCTTGTCTCTGTGATCTACCTGTAGGAATGCTAAGAGGACTGTTGGGGTAGAGAGTTAGTCATTCTTCACCTATGTTATTCTCCATGCTTATTTCTTTTAATCTAGGGAAAGAATTAACAGGTTAGTCGAGGCATGATATACAATTCAGGAGAGCAGAAGTCAGGAGTTAGTTTAAGTTGTCCAGTGATTTCATCCCTATAATTGGTTTTTTTCAAGGTTAGAGGAGGTCAGAAATGGGCAAACAGGAAAAGGACAGAAGAGGTGCTTTCACTATTAATGGACTATAGAGCATGCACCGATCCCTGAGGATGTGGGAACACAGTGCATCACAACAGAGACTAGATTCCAACTCTCAAAGAGCCTATATTGTAATGGAGGAAAGAAGCAACACAGAAAATAAATGAACAAGAAAAAAAGTGTCCTGGAGTCAGAATAACCTGGTTTCAAATATCAGTTGTGCCATTTACCATCTGTATTGTATTAACCTTGTTGTGACTATTTCTTTCTCTGCAAAATTCAGATAGAAATGCCAACCTTGAGAGGTTGTGATGAGAATAAGAGGAAATTTGTGCTGCTGAATAGTATCTGGAATATAATAAGCATTTTGTAATATGCTGTGAATGAAATATTGGCAACAGGACAGAGTCAGTTAAAAGGGAGGGGATGGAATTCAAAGCACATTCTCTTAATGCAGAAAAATATGTGTATGTTTAAATATGTGTGTATACACACACACTCATGCATGCACATATAGCTGACCCTAGAACAACATGCCTTTGAGCTGCAGGGGTTCACTTATACATGATTTTTTTTTCAATAGTAAATTAACTACAGTATTGCATGATCCATGTTTGGTTGAATCAATAGATGCAGAACTGCAGACAGGAGGATGTGAATAGAAGGCTGGTTATAGGCACAGGCAGATTTTCAACTCTCTGGAGGGTCTGCAGCCCTTAATCACTCTGTGTTGTTTAAGGATCACTTCTCTATCTCTATCTCATCTCCATCTATATATATGTATATATTATCTGCATATCTATATCTAATCTCTCTATATAGTCAGAAAGATAGAGTTGCAGGAGAAGCAGGAGGAGAAAATAACATGGCTGAAGATGTAGGTGAGTTGGATTAATGGGTTTGGAATAGAGAATGTAGAAGATAAGGGAGCCTTATCTTGTGGTTTCTATTTTGTCTATAACGTAGAAAGTAAGGAAGAGTTTCAGTGTTTGAGGATGAGAGTCATCATATTGAAGAGGATGGTGGTATAGAAAATAATTCAAGTTAGCATGGTAGAGTGCATTGAACAGAGAGGCTTTCACTTCTGAAGGCTCAGAACTTTAATCTCCTTATTATATGGGAACAGTTCTATCTTTCAGAGATGTCACTATAACAAATTGTTGAAGTCTCACATCTAAACAAGGGCCTATTAATATGTGTTAAGAAAGAAGATGGTCACAGAGTAGGGAAGTTAGAACTCATGTGGGCATGACAAACTTCTTGTAGCAAGGCCTACGTGGGAGTCATGGGACCATCACAGGATGTTATAGAATCTCAGAACATAGTCTTTGGCTAAGGTAGCTTGAAGAACATTCTTTGCACTTCCAGGGAAGGTGGTACCACTGGGATTTGAATATTCTCCCCCAGATCCTGCCCAGAGGGACATGAGCAGCATCACCCTTTCCAACTATCTTTGTACTAAGCTTTCATGGGATCAACACTCCTTCTGGTCAACATAGGCTTTCCTAGATATGCTAATATATTCAGTTACTATTTTAATAGAGTTTAACTGACCTGGAAAACTTCCCTTTTCTTTTCAGTAGATTTGCACATCTCCAGTTTATTAATCATCTATTGATTTATTATTTAACTTATGAACAAGTACTAGAAGAAGAGTTTTACCATTTTTCCAAATTATTGGGATAACATATCCCTGCTATTCTTGAGCTCTTGGAAGAAGATAGATTTTAAGAAGACCCTCCAGGGCAATTTTCTAGGATATATGATTAGTAATTTAAAGAAAGAAAAATACAAGTATAATGGCTTCCACAAATTTTGTCATGTTCTACTGTGTTTGTAAATCCTAAGGTTTTGAAGTAAGCAAGGGTAAGAGAATACTGGGCTTCCCTGTTGGCTCAAATGGTAAATTAAAGAATGTGCCTGCAATACGGGAGACAGTTTTCATCCCTGGGTGGGGAAGATACCCTGAAGGAGGGAATGGCAATCCATTCCAGCATTCTTGCCTGGGAAATCCCATGGACAGAGGTGACTGGCGAGCTACAGTCCATGGGATCACAAAAGAGTCAGACACAACTGAGCAACTCACACTTTCTCTCTCAAGAGAAGACTATTCAATCAGAAAGACTGTCACTCTTCTCTTCACTGCTTTTGTGATGAGGATTTAACCCATTGCTTAAAAAACCCCTTCCTTCAAATGCTGTAATGTGGTACCCTTTATAATTTGCTCTCTAGTAGCTCTAAGGTTTTCCTGGTAGCATGATTAAACTTTCTTTCCCATCCAGGGTTTGGGTGTAGGATTATTGCTTCCTTAGATGCATCTGGTTCTGAGTCAGTATTATTTCTCTTATTTATAAACCTTCATTCATCCTTTAATTTTCAGAGCCTAATGTAATGAATAATCCATGTGGTTATCACCAGTGATACACAGGAATGAAATTGGGATTAATCAGTGCTAAACATGTTAATGGAGAGATGAACTCACTCTACTAATTCTCGGTATCAGTAATTATTCAATCAGTTCAACCATCACAGGTACACCCACAAGAGAGAATCCAGAGGCATCTCTCCACTGCAACTTCAGGAAGTCTTTTATGGATCCTATGGCTTTCTTACAGAGCTGTGCTATAATTTAAGAAAGAATTACCTGAAAATTATGGGGAAGATAGGTTTCTATTTGGGAACATATGTCCCAGGGGTGACTAATAACTGGGTGTATAATTAAAAGAGAAGCTCTCACTTACAACTAGATTCTTCCCAGATCTTAGCTCTTAATAACATATGCTCTCTGGATGATGATGGCTTACATTATGGGATTGCTGTATGAAATGGCACTCAGAAATCATCCTTCCTTCGTTCTTTACTCTCTCTTCTCTTCCTTCTTACGCAAGCCCTTCCTTCTTACTCTTCTTCACCTATGAAATACATCCCTCTGTATCCACGAGGGTTCAATGGAAAAAGTAAGTATGAGTGTGAGGAAGCCCTGTTCATACTTTAAGATATTAAACTCCCCCAAATTATCACTAGAAAGCTGCTAATTAAGCAAACTAGACTTTTTTTAGGGTTAGTTGTGTTAAGGAAAACACCATGCTGACGTAATCTCAGCAATACCTAAACTGGGGAAACCAGAATTCAAATATGTATAGGGCTTTGAGGTCTGAATTCAAGTGAATTCAAGTGGTTTAAGGAAGATCTTTAAAGATTGACTGGGTTGGGTACAATTTGTAATATAATTGTGACATATTATAATTTGTGTATATATTGGCATAATTGTACAATTGGTACAATTATATATAAATTGTTATGATTTATGAAATCATAAATAGTTATGATTATATATATATAATTTGTAATATATTACAAATATAATTTGTAATACAATGCTGAGAATGGCAGTACAGCAGAGTGAATGTCTTGATAAGTAATCTGTGGTTAATAAGTAAGCTGTTTCCTAGGTGTCACTTATAAATTGATCGGTGAGAAGTTCCTGAAGCAAGCTGTGAAATTATTTATTAGGTCACAGATTCTTTCTGGGCAAAGCTTTCTTGGGAAAACCAAGTAAGTTATTTTGGGATCAGTGGCCTACAGTCTTAGCTAAGTCATATTAACAGTGATGGTCTCAAATTTCAGTTCTCATGAACTAATTGAGAAGAAAAGGTACCACAGGCAGCCCTTTAAGGAGTTGAGTGTTGGACATACCCCATCAGTTCAGAAGGAAATGAGACCTTTCAGAAAAGGGCGGTGATAAATACCGATGCAATTTTAGCTACATCTTAGAGAATGGATAGGGTGCACCTAGTGGAGAGGGTGGAATATTTCAGCTGGGGTTAATAACATCGGGAAAAGTATGGAGGTGAAAGTCATGTTCATGCATTCATAGGATTCTGAGGTGATTTATTTATTGGAGCAGAGGTTTGATTTGAGAAGCCATGTTAAATAAGATCAAGTCATAATAAATCTCATTATAAAGGACCAGAATTCCAGATAGGTTGATTAGAAATGGTAAAAGTAAAATGAAGGAGTTGGAAATCTGTGTGACCTTTCAGCCATTTGAGGTCCTGGTGGTAACTTTAAAGAGAAGAAGCCTGATCTGCTGACAATTATGGAAGATCTCTGTATCCTCATGAGACTAATAAAAAGTGTGAGACATAGGCAATATAAAACCCCAACATTCTCTCTACCATATACATGTTTTAGAATTTAGGTAAAATTCAAATACTATCAATACAAAAATATTTTAACCATTTTAAGATGTATAATTCAGTAATTCAGTGGCATCCATTTCATCTATGGTGTAAACTACCCAGAGCATTCAGTTTCAAAATATTTCATTACCTCAAAAGGAAACTCGACTCCCCAATCTCTTCTCCCTTCAGCTCCTGGCAACTAACTACTTTCTGTCTTGGTGAATTTGCCTATTCTGAATATCTTATATCAATAGTATCATACAATATCTGACCTTTTCTATTTGACCCTTTTCACTTAGCATAATGTTTTCAAGTTTCATCCATGTTGTTATGTATATCAGTATTGCAGTCTCTTCTAGGTGACTAATCCTTTGTGTGGATATATGATTTTTTTTATCTGTTATTCATATGATGGACCTCTGAATTGTTTCCACCTTTTGCTGTCGTGAATAGTGCTGAAATGAATATTTGTGAATATTCCTAAGAATTCTATAGTTCATGAAAACTATACCCCCTTATAATTTTATGATATTCTTAACCTGACATTGTAACTATCTATATCAATTTGCAAAGACACAGGATGGATGAACTTATTATCTAAGCATACAAGAAAAATTAGGATGTACCTGCTAGCTTATCCTTGATCATACTAGATCCCCTCCTGTTTTCCCCCTGAGAGTTCCCAGACTCTTTTATTGTTCACATCTACTCTTTTTAAAATTTTAACAATGTTTTGTTAGCTTCAGGTATACAGCAAAATGATTGAATTATACACGTATTTATTCTTTTTCAGATTCTTTTCTTTTATAGAATATTGAATAAAGTTCCCTGTGCTATATAGTATGTCCTTGTAAGTTATCTATCCTATATGTAGAGTGTGTGTAACTTAATCCCAAGCTCCTGATTTATCCTTTCCTTCCTATGTTTCCTCTTTGGAAACTGTAAGTTTGTTTTTGGTATCTGTAGGTCTGTTTCTGTCTTGTAAATAAGTTCATTTGTATAATTTTTAAAAATTAGATTCCATATATGAGTGATATCTTATGGTATTTGTCTTTCTCTGTATGACATATTGCACTATGATAATCTCTAGGTTCATCCATCTGCTGCAAATGGCATTATGTTATTATTTTTTAAGGCTGAGTAATATTCCATTGGTGTCTCCAATGGGTAAAGAATCTGACTGCAAAGCGGGAGAGCTGGGTTCGATCCCTGGGTTGGAAAGATCCCCTGGAGGAGGGCATGGCAACTCACTCTAGGATTGTTGCCTGGAGAATCCCCATGGAAAGAGGGGCCTGGTGGGCCATAGTCTATGGGGTCTCAAAGAGTCAGACACGACTGAGCAACTAAGCACAGCACACAGTATCCCATTGTACCACATCTTCTTTATCCGTTCCTCTGACTATGGACGTTTAGGTTGCTTCCATGAATTGGCTATTGCTGCAATGAACATTGGGGAACATGTATCTTTTCAAATTATGGTTTTCTCCGGATTGGGAGTGAGATTACTGGATCATATGGTAGTTCTGTTTTTAGTTTTTACACATCCACTTGTAACATTAAATCATCCAGACACATTAATGATTGGTACTCTCTTTCATGCACAGAGAATAATCAAAATTATAAAGGCCTTGCTTATCAACTAGACAAAAGATGAAGATATATTCTAGACTATAGATGAACAAAGGTGGCTCTGTTTACTAGTTAATTTATGATAGATTAGAGTTTACATTTAATGCATAAGGCACAAAGTTGAGATTTGCCTTATCTGGAAAGTTCTGGCTCTGGAACAATGATGGTCAATGGGAGAGTTCATAAGAAAAAAAAAAAAGAAACAGTTCTAAGAGAACTATTGGAGCTGCTAAAATGTTTGGAGTATAAAAATGAGATGATAAAAGTAACATCTTATAGGGTGACTAGTGTGATAATAAGGTGAATTAATGAGCTGACATTTATGAAGAGTTTAAAAGAGTATATGACAGATAGCATGAATGATAGTAATAACAAAAACAATAATAATGATATTAATAATTTTGGAGAGAAGGGCAGATAGGAAGTAGGGAAAACAGTATATGCAATAGTATAATAATAATGCATGATAATAATGCAGATATAAGGCACTGATGCTTAACTTGGGGTATAGGTAACAAGTCAACCAAGTGCCAAAGCAAGATAAATTAGTAAGTCAGATAAAATGCATGCACTCTTTACTTTGCTCACCACAATGTTTATTTGTTAGCCTAAAGCCTGGTTATTCAGTGTGTGATGGAGCAACAGCAAGTGATTTCATCTGGAAACTCATTAGAAATGCAGACTCTCAGGCTCTACCCCAGATGTACCAAATCTGAATCTGCATTTTAATAATTTCTCTAGGTGATCTTCTGTCTCTGATTAATGAAGTACCTACTTTCAAAATTAATGTATGCTGGCAGGGGGCTAAAGGGTAGGTATTTTATCTTATAGAAAAATTCATTGGTTTCATTTATGTGAGATATTAGATGTGTATGGCCACAACCCTTGACATTTCCTAGGCAACTTCAGAAACGAAAACACTTTCACACCTTCTGTTAATAATAGCATCTAAAAGACTAATTACAACTCTCCTTAATATCATTCAAAATATAAACTTCTTGTGTTTATTTACTGATTGGTTCTATTGTTTTTACATTCAGATTAGTTTCCCTACAGACCAGTTGTTCAGGAACATCTTTCACTCTCCAGACTTTTTGAGAATTTGGTGAAATCTATGAAATTCCGTCACAGAAAAATCCACACAAACATATGCCGGCATTTTTTCCCCACACAACTTATTTTTGCATTGGAAATGTATTTCCTTTACATATACTGACTATACAAATCTTCAAAAAATATTATGCCATTATTTTTCATGCAAAAATAAATGCCTCTTCCTGGAAAAGGGTGAATAAGTCAAAACTGTATAAAATAAACAGAATATAAACCATTTTATTGCTCAGAAGTAAATTTCAATGAGATACCAACTTTGACATCCACCTGATTCTGACTTTTTGTTTTGGTTCCTACAAGTGTTGAATGCCCTGATTTATACAAAGGTAAAGATGAGTATGAGTATGGTTTTTCCAGTGGTCATGTATGGATGTGAGAGTTGGACTGTGAAGAAAGCTAGCTGAGTGCTGAAGAATTGATGCTTTTGAATTGTGGTGTTGGAGAAGACTCTTGAGAGTCCCTTGGACTGCAAGGAGAGCCAACCAGTCCATCCTAAAGGAGATCAGTCTTGGGTGTTCATTGGAAGGCCTGATGCTGAAGCTGAAACTCCAATACTTTGGCCACTTCATGTGAAGAGTTGACTCATTAGAAAAGACACTGATTCTGGGAGGGATTGGGGGTAGGAGGAGAAGGGGATGACAGAGGATTAGATGGCTGGATGGCATCACCGACCCAATGGACATGAGTTTGAGTAAACTCCGGGAGTTGGTAATGGACAGGGAGGCCTGGCGTGCTGTGATTCATGGGGTCACAAAGAGTCGGACACGACTGAGCGAGTGAACTGAACTGACTGAAAGATGAGTAAAGAGTATCAGAGTTCCCAGGGCTCACAGGACAGATAAAACTAGGCTTTCTTCAAGGAATAAGGTAATTCTTTAAAACCCTTCCTTGAACTCATGTCCCCCTATTTTATTTCTTTGTCCTCAAGTCAATTAGGCAATCTTTGGCAAAGTCTATATCATTGATGTTACCTACACCAGCATGAGAAAGTTGATAAATTTATTACCACTATGAATCTAACTATATTTTAAATTATTGAACAAACTAACCTCCAAAAGAAATTCTGTGGGACTTTTGATGTGGTGGTGGTGGTGGTTGCTCTTGAATGTTTGTTTTCAAGGTATAACTGACTTCTGATTGCTGAAAAGAAAACGAAAATTAAATTCTCTATTCTTGGCTAGCTAACCGAAGCACTTCTTTAAATATTTTGTATCTTAAGGCACAGTCTTTCCTCCTAGAGCGATAACTTAACTTATCCAAGAAAGGTCATAGTTTTGGTTTCTAATTTACTTCCAGCCTCTCTTTACCAGCTGTGATCATAACAATGATGTCTAGCTATACATTGAATACTTTGCTTTATCAATAAGATCAAATACAGGCAGCAAATGAGCTAACAAATGAAGACAATCCTCCTAGTCAAATTGCCTTAGATGGATTTTTTACCATCTCTCTCTCAAAAGAAAAGGGGGAAAAAAAAGTATTTGAATTTCATTCAAGTGTTTTAAGAATCCCCCTGATAAGCCAAACAATTTCTATACAGTAGTGATGGCTGCTTTCTATTGTAATTTCTTGAAAATTGTCTTAAATGGTGATGATTCAAGGTTGGGGCCTGGTAAAGATAATAGTTTGTTTCAAAAGATGTTCCAAAATAAGACAAGGTTTCTTTAAATCAAACTGTAAAGTGTCATGTATTCATGGCTCTTGAAAGCAATGAGTAACAGTAACTTGCTTCATCAACATATCCAATCATATATTTTCTACACATAGTGTTGCTTTTCCTGAAAATATGTGGCTATCTGGGGTTTCTTGGTCTACTTTAGAAGAACTCAGTTGGGAGAAATATAATGCCACACAGTAAACAACAGGCTGCAAGAGGAAGTTAGGAAATGTCCCTTCAAGCTTAACTCAGAGATGAAGACCTCCTTAAGTGTTTCTGAGCTCCCAAACCCAGTAATACCCTCTGTCTCCTCCCAGTTCACTCAATTTTTGAGTACCGCCCTCACCACATACATGAAAAACTTTATGTTGTGTGGTTTATTTCTTGCTTTAATAATTCAAAAATATCATTGAAATTTGAAGAAATAAACTACCTAATGTTTATATATAGGTGAGGCTTATCAAGTTCATGCAAGAGGCACACTAAAGCAAACTGGTAAAGTCACAGGAAAAAAGGAAGGTCACATGGAACCATCTGCTATTTATTGCCTTGAGAAATCCAGGGAGAAAATGTGGAAGATACAAGAATTCTCCTCTGTTGAGTTCCTGGGAATCCTTATAATAATAGCAGCTGCTGCAACTATCCCTCATAGAGTAATACGACTTTATATTCACCAAGTTTTCCTTGTCAAAGAAACCTTTGACTCGATGTCAGTCAATGTGAATCTCCAAATAGAAAGTCATTCATGATTTATTGAGTCTATTTAATTATTTTTATTTTACTGTGTGATTGTGGAATGATTATGCTATGCTGTGCTAAGCATGGAACAAACATCTTCTCATTTAATATTTATAACAATTCTCAACATAGGTTCTCTTATCTGTATTTCATAGATGAAGGAAACAGAGTTCAGGAAAATGAAGGAATGTACAAGTTGAACTGGGATTGTCTACTAGCTGTAATTTTTTCACAGTCATCACTCCTAACTGCTTCATTTCACTGCCTCCATGAAAATTTCTGTATTCACCTGTAAGACAAAAACTAGGAGCTACCACATTTCACCAGAGAAACCTCTAGTTCCAGTCAATATAATTTTGAAAAAAAAATTCTATAGTTGCTCTAAAACACATGCTCTTCCTAAGGTATATCTGGACTATTTTGGTATTGCTTAGAACTCAAACAAACTTGCAGACATTGATGCTAGAGCTGCTGATAGGAAAACAAGCTAAGTCACACCTCACTTGCCTGCAATTTGAAATGTCTGTGCTTGTGACTTTATGTTTAGAGTTTACACTGTTTTTCTCCTACTCGTATTTTATTATGGAGGATTCCTCTCTCTTGGTTGACAGCCACAGAAGCCTCTCGTTGAATCTTACTTTTAGTTGCTCTGGAGGTAAGGGATATTTCTATGATCCTCCAGAACACTTGTCCCTAAAGTGACTGTCAGGAATGCTACATAGTCTGTATTTTAAACCAGACCACACTGAACACATGCTCCATTTGAGGCACTGATTTATTCAGCTTTTTGGATTGAAACTGTATGAGACCAAAAATAATAATTTCATGTACATCGTTACTAAGCACTCTCTGTGTATTTAAAAGCAGCAGTTGTTATGAAAAAAAAAAAATACCATTATCCTGCATTCTTCTCAACACAGTCCAGGCTCTGTGTGGGCTTCTGCTCTGTAAGACTGGTTATCCCAATAATGCCCTTTTACTGTTCAACAAACAGAAATCAGATAGTCTGAAAGTAATTTTGGAGAATAATTCTGCTTATACAGAGGGAAATTTACCTCCCCTCCTATCATATAAATATTTCATTAAAGATCATGTCTTCCACCAAATTGAGATAATCCAGAAAAAAGATGTGTCAACCAGAAGAGGCTGCCTTCTGCATTTAGTTATAAACCTGCACAGTGAGGAGACGGGGGCTTCCTGGATAGCTCAAACGGTAAAAAATCTGCCTGCAGTGAGGGAGACCTGGGTTCCATCCCTGGATTGGGAAGATCCCCCTGGAGAAGGGCATGGCAACCTACTCCAGTATTCTTGCCTGGAGAATTCCATGGACAGAAGAGCCTGGTGAGCTCCGGTCCATGGGGTCGCAAAGAGTCAGACACAACTGAGCAACTAACACAAAGACAAAATGAAGAGACTCAGGTAGTTGCAGTTTTCTTGGAATATACATTTGACGTGTTTCTTTTCTAACCTAAATCACAGAAAATTTGCCTTGGTGAAGGAAGAATTTCCTTTTTCCAGAGGGCTTTCCTGTCAAAACTGTTTTACCACTTTATAATTTTTCATTGCCTCCATAAGTTCTCACAGCCCCTAGGGAATTCCAGCCAAGCATGTTTGCTGACGTCACTGACTTTCATACAAATGTTCCTTTGTGTCCACAAGAGAAATAATGAATGTGGGGGCACCAGAGCTAATTCCAGGCGAGAAGTCTGTTTACCAAAGACGATCATTATTCTGTAATTCTCTCAGCTAATTTTGTGTGGGAACAAAGCCTTTGACTCCCTGATGCTTATGAGCTTAGGGCATTTCTCTTGTTTTAGGTCCAAAGCAGGGATTTTTCTTCTTTTCCCTTCTCATCACCTTCAGGTGAGCTAATCAGCTCTGAGCAGCCATTGCTTTTGGAGCTCAAGAGTTTCCAGCCTCTCCCCTATTCCTTCCATCTTTAGCCAGGTCCCTTTTCTTCCCAAGTCATTTTTGGCTCATACATCCTTTGTATTTGGCCTCCTGTGTGGCTGCCTGATAGCTTCCTCCTGGAAACCGCTCTATGGGGATTTCTTTTTTGTTTTCTGAACATGACTTTTAATTACACTTGGATTATTTGGTCATCAGCTGCTATGTAAAGCCTGAGTTGCTGCCATCTAACTGCATTAGAGTAGAGGGTGGCTTCTGGCCAGAAAGGTGGCTTTTGCTCCCCACTTTGCAATGGACCATCTGTAGAAAAACAGGGGCTGTGGAGACCATCCCTTACAAACCCAGTCCAAGTTCTGCACACAGCATATGATTCCCACCTGCTGGGCTTGGCAAGGGAAGGCTTTAAAGTATTAAAATTATTTTATTATGGTTCCACCTTTTTCTGTACCACCTCCAAATTCTAAACATGTCAATGGGAAGTATGGATATGTGAATAATAAGTGGCATCATCTATTCTGAAGACATCTTTGATTGATGGAGGAATTTATACTTTACTCCTTGATTGCCCTTTACTGTTTTTTTTAAAACATATAATATTTATTATTCTTCCTACTCAATTTATATTTTATTATTATTTTAATAACAGGAAATGCTCTCTTTTTTTATTGTACAGCTCTAGGAATTTTAACACATGCATAGATTTATGTAACCAACCCCATCATCAGGGGTTCTATCAGCCTCCTAAAACTCCCTCATAGTCCTATCTTCCATGCATCTTCCATCCCCAGCAATAACTGGTCTGTTCTCTATGACTGTAGCTTTCTGTCTTTTGTTATTATACTGACATTTGGATATGGTGTGACCTTAACATGGGTCTCCCAAACTGACTTTGTGATTTTCCTGAATACATACACTGAGATCTTGTCTTAGTCATCTTAGAAGATCCTTTGAATTGTTCTGTGGTCTTGGAGTTACATTCTAGCACACAATAGGTATTTAGAATGTATTTATTAGCTAATCAATGATAACAGTCATTGAGAACAACATAGGATTAAGAATAGCTGTTGGAAGCACACTTTTGAAGTATAAGGTCACAGTCTTCAGATGTCTTCTGAACAAAAAAGTCTTTTAAAAAATGAATGTTATAGTCTAGCAACATTTTGAGTAATTTTTTCACTTCCTTATTTGTAAAACTCGAGTGGTCTTATTCTTTAGTAGAAAATTACAAAGGAAATTATCAAACTATCAAAACCTGCCATTTCTTGTAGCTTTTGAAATTATAGTCTAAACATTTTTTATTTGACAAGGCATATTTTGTTTTCTTTTGAAATACCTTCCCATTACTTAGAACTAGGTCTTACTGCACTACTTACTTGTTTTACAGAAACATTTATTTCTAGTTCCCATTATGATAAATTGTACAAGGGAAGAATATCTAAAAATGTGGCCAGATTTTTTAAATTCCTTGACATGTATTTTGTAAGTTTAACATAAATTCTTATTCAATTAGTTGTATAAAATGGCAATTTATTTCTTTGGTATTTCCAAAGATACTTCAGGGTCCCTGAGGGGATCCATACCCACCAAACAAAAGAAGTACAGTGTCACAATCCTGGAATAGATAGCACATATAGTAAGGAGAAGTAAAAGCAAACACATTTCTTTGATTTCCCCGTGGACACTGCTGGTCATGGTATTTAAAAGGAGCAACCCAGTGGAAAATGTTTTTCTTGCAAAACTCAAATATCTCATACTAACATTTACCTGGACCTGAATTCAACCTTTGCAAGCTGTAGCTGACTGATCTTATAAACTTGAAACATACCCGGCAAGCTCAAGGTGACGTCTACTGCACATTCCTTTCCTCTCTGTCTCTCTAGGTAGTCTGTGTCAAGATCTTTTGTTACATGCAAACTAACATACCAGAGAAACCCAAAGGGTTGTTGACCTTAGCACTAATATTTTGGCTATGACAAAAAAGGGAGAGCCCTTAAATTAAGTAAATATTTGTTTGATCACTGGCAGTATTACAGTTAAAACTGGATTAAAATCTTGTCATCATAAGTAGTTTATGTTCAGTGGGTTCAGCTGGCTTTCTTTGCTAGTTCATTCCACAAACGTATTGAGTGCCCACGATATACGGAAACTGGTGACAGAGAATGAGATGAGATATATTTTCTGTGCTCAAGGTGTTTCCTGTCTGCCAAGAGGGACAGACATGGGTACTTTTTAAAACTCATGGAAATGAATTGATAGCTATATGTCTAAGTGACATGGGAGTGGAAAGAAGAGCGGAACTGCAGTGAAGCCAGCTGTCAATATCAATCAGAACTGATTTTCTAATCATTTCCTAGAGAAAACCACACTCATTTTAATTTCAAAGGATAAGGAAGAAAAAGTCAGGTACTGTTTGTTTATATGCCCTGCAGTTGGGAATGGTTGAAGAGACAGAGAGAAGATCAGGAGAAAAGATACAAAACCTAAAAAAACACATGCTATATTTAGCAACAAACAAACAGAGTGGTATTGCTGGAGCATAAACTATAAAAGAGTAAATATGAAGAGATGGTGTTAGATTGATCGTGTGTTTTGTTAACCACTAGAAATGTTACCCTGAAAGGTGATGGAGAGTAAGTAAAGACACTCCTGCAAGGAAGGGAGTGAATAATCAGATTTGTGTTTTTGGATTAATTCTGTAGCAGTTATATGAAGAGTGGTTTGGTTACTGGAACAAGATCAGAGTAGGTGAGACCAAAGGAGCTGGGGCAGGGGCACAAAATCCAGGCATGATGTGGATGGTGGGCCTAAAAAGGAGAAAAGGTAGAGAGATGAAGAGAGGAAATGAAAGGCTGGTTAGAAAGCAAAACTACCAGAATTGTGCCTCGGTAAAGGAACACAAGAGAAGGCAGAGTGAGGTTTTGAGCCCCTGTTTCTAGCTTGAGGACTGAATAGGTTTCACTGATAAGAGAGTGTTTGTTAGAGAGGTGCCTTGTTTTTGCATCTCTGTCCAAAATACTGTCAGTAGGAGATGGAATACTTCATTAAAAGGTGATAGTTGGTCTAGGCTTTCCAAGATGAATACTTTGTTAACCAGTATTTTACTAGCCAGACCAGTACTTATTTAGTATAGTTAAATCCAGTAAACTAGAGATTAGAATCTGTGAGAGCAGACAGGAGTGCAGATCTTGAATAAAGACTGATAGAAAGGCAATTGATTGTTAATCTACAAGTAAGAAAGTGGTTGTTCATTTAGGTTTTCATTGTTTTTCTAATCAAGAAGGGTAAGGCATTGCAAGAGAAATAGTTTAGGGAAGCTGTCCTATACACTAAGACTGGAGGAGCAGAGAGAATGGAGGCAGAGAGTTCAAAATAAAAATATGAGACATTGAGACAATGAGATCGTGGGAGCTTTGGTATAGGGCCGTGATAGGAATGTAAGTGATCTATAGCAGTGCTGATGCAAGAACGTTGTGTTTATTCCTTTAGTGATTGAATTTGAATTGATTTGGCTTCTGTGTGTGTGTGTGTGTGTGTGTGTGTGTGTGTGTGTTGTGTGTGTGATTTCTTCTGTAAAACTCAAAATATTTGGTGACATTGTACAGGCATTAGCAATCCCACCATAAGTCCCAAAGATGAACCATTTGTTAACCACATCCCTACATCAGATGCACTGATTACTCCCTGGCAGACGTGACTGGCTGCCCAGGTTTGCAAGATATTTGAACGCTCTTATCAGGACATCACCTAGAAGACACAGAGGAAGCCAAAACACCTTTATCTGCCAGTTTTATGCTTTTATTTGTCTTAACTATGAAAACAATAGTGTAATACCAAATGACAAGATTTTAAAGAAGAAAAAACAATATTTCCAAAATCTATCTTTATGAAGAGTATTATTTTCACATTATCTTCCAGTTTTTTTTTTTTTTTTTCCATTTAGATACATTGAGATTCCATTTAGATGCCTCCTGAAGGCAGGAGGAGCAGAGATGAGATGGTTGGATGACATCACTGACTCAATGGACCCGAGCTTGTGTAAGCTCCAAGAGTTGGTGATGGACAGGGAAGCCTGGCGTGCAGCAGTGCATGAGGTCACAAAGAGTTGGACACGACTGAGCAACTGAACTGAACTGATGAAAACAATAGTGTAATGCCAAATGACAAGGTTTTGAAGAAGAAAAGCAATATTTAAAAATTTTTTCTTTATGAAGAGTGTTAGTTTTCATATTATCTTCCAGTTTTTTTTCCATTTAGATACGTATTTTTATAAAGTTTTATAAGATTATACAAACAATATTTTTGCCTACTTTTTCACTTATATGTGTGTTCCACATATTGCTATTGTTATGTAACTGTATACCATTGAATCATTTATCTATTTTCTAATGTTCTTAGCTATTGTCTCATTGATAGATGGGCTTCTCCGGTGACTCAGTGGTAAAGAATTCACCTGCAATGGAAGAGATAAAGTTTCAATCCCTGGATTAGGAAGATACCCTGGAGAAGGAAATGGCAACCCCCTCCAATTTTCCTGCCTGGGAAATCCCATGCACAGAGGAGCCTGGTGGACTACAGTCCATGGGGTTGCAAAGAGTTGGACATGCTGAGTAACTAAGCAGCAGCAGCAGCATTGATAAATATGTATTTCAGTTTTGCACCAAAATGCTTACACCATAGGCCACTTTATAGTAAATACATGCGTATAGTCCTTTCTTCTTTTGAGTATATCTTAAAATAGTTAAAAAAAAAAGAGGTGAAGTTAATTTATTTGATCCAATATACTAAAAATACTTCATTTCTACATATTGTTAAATTAAAATATTAGTGAGATAGTCTACATTTTTATATTGTCTTCAAAGTTCAGTATATACTATATCTTTTTCTTAGTCTTCTCCATTATTGTTTATTATAGGATATTGCATATAGTTCCCAGTGCTATAAAATAGGACCTTATTATTTATCCATTCCATATATGAGTTTGCATGTGGTGGTCCCAAACTCCCCATTCAACCCTGCCCTATAAAATTCAATAGGTGTTATACTTACAGCTCATATCAGATGAGCCAAATTTCAAGTGCTCAGTGTGGCTTATGCCTATCATGTTGAACAGCATAACTGTGTTTATCTCCTAAAGAGAAATTTATAGTCCTGGGATGGCTGGTACAGAAACGTTGAACAATTTTAAGACCTTTACCTCATATGTTCACTTTTCCAAAATAATCTGTCAACTTAAGTTGTATCTTTTCTTTCAATTAACATTAATTCAGTGCTTCCTATATATTGATCCTAAGCCTAAGATGTTACAGAAAAAGTTCTACGAGACAACATATTGCCATTCGACTCCAATATGAAATAACATTGGAAGGAAGGTTGAGATGCAGTCACCTTAGTCAGGATCAAATACCATCAAGTTTTATATTGTAAAAATAAAATAAACAAATAAATGTATTAATTTTTCAAAGTTGGTCACATTAATATACAAAAGGGCTTGAAAAATATACCCAGAATTGTTGATAGTATTTTATATAAACTCTCCTTAATAATTAATTTAGACTTGATATTCCCAGGTGGTGCTAGTGATAAAGAACCTGCCTGCCAATGAAGGAGACTTAAAGAGATGCAGGTTCAATCCCTGAATTGGGAAGATCCCCTGGAGTAGGGTATGGCAACTCACTCCAGAATTCTTGCCTGGAAAATCCCATGGACAGAGGAGCCTGGCGAGCTACAGTCCATGGGATCACAAAGAGTCAGACACGACTGAAGTGATTGAAACGTGCACGCAGGCATCCTGTGATCATAATCAGAAAAAGAAGAGACAACTGGGTCTATACAAACATCACCAGTGAAAAACTGTTCAGTATGGTCAATACAGATAATTCCAGCTCATCCTGAACAAAATATGTATCTCCTCCCACCCCTGCAAAAGGGTGATGTCTGTAACTCCCTCACCAGCAAATATCACTTTGCCCAGGTAGTTCTATTCCAGCTGCACACATCTGGGTCTGTTCTGCTCTGCAGGGGTGAATTGCCAATCCTATCATAGCAGCTTCCAGTTGAATTTTTGGCTGTAATTGTTCACATTCTTGCAGTACTTATGCTACAAGGATAGCAGCATCAACAAACAGAAGCATTTGCAGTTTCTCTCCATCTACTGGGAAGCCGCCTTCCTAATCAATTCTCCTCAGCAAATGCTCCAGGACAGTGGAAAATTCCTTGGGCGAGAGATAATACCACCCAAGGGAAAATGCATTTATAATTGATATGGTAAAAAGCTGTCAGACAGACATGGGTTTTCTCAACCATTTTTGTAAACACTGTTAGCAGCACTTCCTACAACATCAGAAGCCTACGATCTCTCTACCTCTGGGTAGAAAATTGTATGCAGCAAAGAAAAAAATCCCATAGACCAGATCTTGTGTTTGTCTCTACCGCAGTCCTCCAAACTGAATAATTGTTATAGAAACTCCTGCCTTGTGTCTACCAAACTACACATTTTTTTTTTAAGTTTACTTTTAAATTAGGTACTTGATTTACTGTTGAGTGTATTACCAAGGATGGGGAAATAAAGGGAGAAAGAATAATATAGAGATGCTCCCTCCAAAACTGAGGTTTCTCTTTCTTAAATGACTTAGAAGTCATGAGGAAAGGATACAATTCCCACTATTTGTGGACGGTAAATGATTTTAGAGACCTGTGCATTGCACAAAACCAAGTATATTCTGCAATTGGCAGAGTTTGATAGAACTAACAAGTTTAAATTATTTCAGCTCCCAGGTGTGAAAATTCCAACGGTATACATGGAATTACACCTTATTCTTACCTCACTCATGGCTGCTTCCAGGGAGCTATAAAAAGAAAACAAATGCATTTCATGGTATCTGTGTAATCTCATGTCAGCCAAAATAATGTATGCACTACTGGGGAAAGCTTAAATAGAGTTCAAGGTGGTTTCCACCGTTCTGAGGGCATTGAATTTTGAATTATCGTGTAATTCTACACCTATGAGTATAATAATTTTTTCAAAGATATATATATATATAATATTAAAAATCATATTTGAGTTTGAATCCTAATTCTCCACTCATTTCTTTTAAAACTTCATTTTGTATGGAGTATAACCAATAGCTTCAGGTGGACAGCAAAGGGACTCAGTCATACATATGCATGTATCCATTCCCCCCAGACTCCCTTCCCATCCATGGCTACATAACATTGAGTAGAGTTCCCTGTGCAATTCAGTAGGAACTTGTTGGTTATCCATTTTAAATATAGCAGCTCCACTCATGTTTTGATGAGAGAAAATAATTTAATCATTCTGAGCCTCTACTCTCCACCAAATAAATGGGACTAATATTATCTAACTTTCAAGGATGTGGAGAAATTTATCAATGATATTTAGGTACAGTCTCTCACACATAGTAGGCATCTGATGCACAGTGGTATTAAAACAATGTTGTCTTCATGGTAAATGGTAGGACAGACCACTGGCTCTTTTATTGTAGGATTGGAGTGGAAGATCTCATCAGTCACCTTGAGTAACTTCATGAGCGTTTCCTTTACAATTTTTTTTTTTTTTGGTTTAAATTCGACTTCGTTATTGGTTTTGGTTTGAGCAAAGGTCTGGCTTGAGTCTTTGAGATGTTCAGTGGGATTTTCATTTTCAACTGTAGCTCTTTGTTGTTCACTTGTTTCTTGTTTTCAATCATGTACTATTTTTTAGTTTTTCTTAAACCCATACCTATCTCTACTGTTTAAGTGCAAAACAGACAATAGTAGAACCTAGCAGAAGTTCACAGGAAAACCATGGCCAAATGCAGTTTTTTCCTTTTTCATGGTTAACTTGGCCCACATTCTTTCTGAAATTGATCTGATGATCTTTCTCTCCTGGCAAAGAAAGAGGCCTCTGGTCTTGGCTTCAGCTGATAAGCATATATTTGAGGCTTATATTAGTGTTAAAAACCAGTTGTCTGGCTAAATTTGGAGACCCAGGGAGAGCATAGAGCAATCTGTGATCAGAGCACAGATTGTGGAGTCAGACAGCCAAGATCTGAATCCCAACTATGCTGCTTGCTAGCTGAATAAGTAAGAGCAAGTAACTTCATATGATTGTGTCTCAGTTTCCTTATTTGTAAAGGTTCATGCCCAGGCAGTCAAATGCTATACTCAAAAGGGACAACTTAAAAGAGTTTAATAAAAGGAATATTTACAGAGGTGTGAGCAGGCTTAAGAAAACTAATAAAGGCTAATAAAATACTTTAGCAATAAAAAACCCTCACCCTTCCTCGGTAAAAGGGCAAGAAGAGAGAGTGGTTAATAGAATCTTAGGAGAGTTATTGCTTTAGGAGAGGGCTAGCTATGGAAGTTGTGGACTTTGGCAGGAATAAAAGCATCTGTTGTCAATACACAGCCTGGCAAAAAGGAAATTGATAAAGTAAAAATATTGACCTTTCTCACTTCCCTCTCTCTAATATATTGCTACTCTGTCCCAGTGGCTGGACTCAGTGATAAACCTAAGGACAAGGGGCCTGATGCAGCGTGAGGAATGGAGGGGTCTGGATGGAGAGTGGCTAAGAGTCGATCTTGAGCAGAGTAACAGTACCTATCTTGTAGAATTTTATACAAATTAAGTGAGTGAGTATCTGTAAAGCACTAAGAAGCATGCATTATGTAAGTTTTTGTCAAAAACATTTGCTATTAACTTTATTAATAGTGATAACTTCCTAGGTTATCAGGCCAGAAGACAGCTCAAGATTCTATAAGAACAGGATTGTCTCATCTTTAGACTCATTTTAAATATCTATGATGAGATGTAGGAACAAGAAGCCAGAATCTCTGAGATACCAAGACATGCCAATGATACCAAGACATGACCTTAGGAAGGAACAAGATGCCCCACTCATTTTAGCTTGCATATTTTAGCTTGATGTTTCTTTAATAATAGGTGCTCAACTTAAAGACGAAATTATGGTCAGGATGAGTGGGAGGAAAAAAATGGAAATGTACAAATTGTCTGACTCAGTGCCTCAAGTTAAAAAGAGGGCAGGATCCTAGTGGAAAGTGATTAATTTTGATGAGCATGACATTAGCAAGTGGTATGTGTGCAGGCACATGTCTGTATTAACACATCAGTTTTAATTAAGCATCTACTTGTGTGCAAGCAATGTGCTGTATGGTGGCGCATATGTAGATAGTCCACAGTCCTAGATCCTCAGGTGTTGGCTTGAAAACACAGGTAGCAAGCTAATCACATTAGGAAGACATGATAAGGCTATAAATTAGTCCTAAGAAGAATAAGTGCCAGGGCTTTTTGACTGTTTGAGCCTCAGAGTAATGGTGTTACAGGTTTAATAAAAGAGAGAGATTTGGCCAGGGCCTTGGTTAGGAGGTGGTTTGGGGAGGCAGAAAACAGATGGGAAGGAAACTTCTGGCTATGGTGGAGGACAAACAGACACAGGACAAACAGGACAAGGCGAATTAGACTAGTCCAACAGAAACATCTGGAGAGAAGACATGACTGAGTTTGAAAAGGTAACAGATCCAGAAAACTTAAGATTTTGAACACAAAGCCAAGAATTTTGTCATTTCCTATTTTCTATTCGACTAAAGACATAGCCTGAGGAGTTTGAGTTCCATTCTGGCTTTCAGATACGAACATGAACACATTATTTCTGGACTACCTATACTTGAATCAATGATAAGCACAGAGAAATCCATGCATGCTAACTGGTTCATATACACTATGTATTTTCTGATTTGTTGTTTGGCATTTATTGATCCTTCTCAACTTTCTATCTACTCTCTGATACACAGAGAAGTCAATGTAATTATATTAGAATTGATCTTGTATTCAAAAGCTGACCTGGAGCCAATACTAATGGATTGGGGATACAGAACCAAGGCCAGACATGAGTGCCTGTCAGTCCTGCATTGGGAATGACATTGTTTGGCGTGATGAAGTACAGGATAGGAGAAGGCTGTAATCTTGTAGTCAATCCGCTCAGTTAATACACATGGCTCTAAGAGCCTGTGAAGCCAATGAGCATAGGTGAGTGTTTCCGCCCTGCTTCTCTTTTGCTCAGACTTGAAAGTATCCCCAAAAACACTAGGAAATAAAAAGCAAGACCTCCCAGTGCCGTTCATGTCGGTGGAAGGTAGTATCAACATGTTACCTCACTGTGCTTAGGAACTGGGGTTCATCATGAGGTAGATGCTGCCACTGGAAGGCTTTCTCACAAGGCAAACGACCCAAGAGTAAAAAATTGAGGAAGCCCCCTCCCCCCGCCACAAGATATCCCCAAATAGAAAACCTGAATGGAACATAAGCATATAAAAAGCTGCTTACTGTTATTAATAATATAGGATATACAAGTTACATTGAATTACTCTTTCACAACCACAAAATGAATAAAAGTTAGTCTGAGAATTGCAAGTATGGTCAAAATTTTGAAGTGACAAGAGCCATCATAAACTGCTCAAGGAGGTCTAGATTTGTACATTCTGTTTTGAAAAACAGGGAGTCATTACCAAATATAAGTAAGATGGATGAGTCCTCTGGTCCACAAATTTCATTCCTAGATATAGACCCAAGAAGAAATAGTACACATGCTTAAGAACTATGTACAAAATGGCAGCATTTTCTGAAGTGCAAAATACTAGAAGCAATTGGAAGTTGTTCACTGAAAGCAAAATACATAATAAAATTTTAGCATATTCATATACCAAAAGAATACTGTATAGCAGTGAAATGGAATTGGATGTTGCTGTATGGATCAAAATGGATGAATCTCAAAAATACAACATCTATTTAAAAAATAAATCATAAAAATTTAGACAGTGTGTTTCCACTTAAAATAGAATGAACAAAAATTGCAATATTTCCATATTTTCCACGTGTTTTTCACAAAGCAGCTAGAATGAAGCCTCTGAAAGACAAATCAAATGAGATGTCTTCCACAAAAGAAAAACCTTCCAAAGATTTCCCACCTTATCCTGATTCAAATTCAAGGTCCTTAGTACTAATCCAATGCTTAAGAACCTAGTTCTCTTGCTAACTCACCAGTCTCGTCAACCATGTCCTCTGTCTTACTCACTCTGATCTAGCTTCACTGGTTGATTTTTCTTCCTACACTGCAGTAAACATTATTCTGTATTAAAACTTTTACACTTGCTAATCATTTTCCCTTTGGTCATCTTCACCCCAAATGTATTCAGGACTATCTTCCTCTCTTGGCCCTGGTTTCTTCCTAAATCAAGAGCCTTTCTTGATCACCTGATTTAACAAAACAACCTAAAGTTTCTATCTTCCTATTATGCTTCATTTTTCTTCCAGGAATGTACCATTCCTTGACATAACACTAGATGCCTTTTGTTGTTTGTTTCTCTTTATCTGTCTCCTTTTAGAATAAGAATTTCATGGAGGCATTTGTGTATTATTTTAGATTCCACATATAAGTGATAAATGGTATTTGTCTTCCTTTTTCTGACTTAGTTCACTTAGTATGATAATTTTTAGGTCCATCCATGTTTCCATGTTGCTGCAAATGGAACTATTTCATTATTTTTTATGAATGAGTAGTATTCCATTGTTTGTATATGTGTGAGTATATATAGACACCATATATTTTTTACCTGTTTATTTGTTAACGAGCATTTAGATTGCTTCCATATCTTGGCCACAGTAAATAGCACTCCTATGATCAGCTATACTTCAGTAAAATAAATTAAAAAAAAATAAAAACAAAAAACTTCATCGAGGCAAAGACTATTACTATTCATTGCTATATGCCTAATACCCAAAATGGTATATGCTGTATCATAGATAATAAATATTAATATGTATTGAATAAATTAATCCATGGACCACATGAGTATATATTTTAAAAGTTTGTTCTTGACATTTAATATTGTGTTTCCCTCTCACCTCTTCTCAAATGGGGCTCATCAGTTGCTCATAATCTCTAAGTAAATTTATGTATACTCTTGATAAATGCTAGTGAGTGAGCAATATCCAGATAAGCAATTCTAATATATTAACATTTAAGTGATATTTTCCATTGTTGAAATCATACTTGTTTTCTCTTTAAGTGTCCTGTATTCTTAAATGTGAACTAAGTTAATGATTAGGATTTGACAAGTACAGACTGCATGGTTTGTGCTTCACCACATACTTCATGATTAGTTATGTAGCTGTCTCTCACAGTTACTATGAAAATATGATATACATTGTAATATGCAGAGTAAGCTTGGGCTCTGCTATGATACATATATGACCCAAGGTTATACATGATGCCAGCCTTTTTGACACAAATTATTTTGATGCCTAATAATATAGTAGAGGGTAGATATAAACTATTTCTTCAATTAGCATTTTGATAGTTTCATTTGAAATGAATTAAAACTCCTGTCAAAGTTATGGCACGTCAACCCATTGTTGACTCTTCCAGATAATAAAGTGATTTAGTGAAGTTAAGTTGTCACAAGGTAGAGCTGGTTTTCAGCAAGCTTATTTGATAAGAACTATTGAAACACTGAATATTATAAGGAATTTAAAATATGTAAAAGCCACATTTAGTTGACTGGCAACCTCTGGGAAAAAAAAAAAAAATCTGTTATCCCCTGAGCCTAATCTTCTTTTCATTTAGTCTCAGCCAAAGTTGGAAGTGTTTGATGCTGTCCATGATGACTAAATCTTTGCTTAATCCTCATGGTCCTCTCTTTTATTCTGGTAATGAAGGACCTCTGCAATCTGACTAAATGACTCTTTTCAAGATTTATCTGCTTTTCCCTCCTCCATGGATCCTCTGCTTCCATTTAAGTGATCCTACTGTCTTCTTTACAAGGATTGCTCAGTTTCATGTTGAAGGCTTTACTAATAATATTTCTTACTGATCTGTCTATACCTTGCTTCCTTTTTTCATATATAAATATATAAGCCTGTAGTTCAAGGTGTACCTAATTGAGGCCTCCTCCTTGGAGTCTTGCCTGCTCACCAGCAGGAAGGAATTTCTTCATGCTCTGAAATCTCAGAGCATGTTTATGCGTGAGCACCTACATTTGACAGCTGATCAAATATATTATTACTTTGTAATGTTAATTCTCTCTCTACACAAATACGTGTGTGTCCTTGTGTGTACAAACTCCTAGAAGACATATATAGTTCTTTGTTAGCAGGGCTATCTAGTAATTCCACAAAGTATTCATACAATTCACCTTCATAGGTTTTTGAATATTTTTTGGCTTTGCAACATAGTTCTGCAATTCAAGCAGCTGTTGTCTGCATTTAACTTATAAGGTGAGTTATTTCAAATGTATTGTTCCTCTTTACTTCTGTGGTCTTTGGGGGGTGGCTGAGAAAGAGGCTGTGCTTTATGCCACATCTGGCTCTTTCTGACTTTGATCCATTCAAGGTGGGACTCCATTCATTCAGGAAGTCTCCATTTGCCTTTATGGCAGTGAAGGTGACTGACATGTCTCTTGTCATTTCTTGCATGGCATTGCTTATCATTCCTTGAAAAATATTTAAATGGGATAAACCAGGCAGCCTAAGATTTGTTAACTATCTAGAAGAGTTAAAAGAAAGGGAGAGACAGACAGGCAAGAGGTGGCCATTCTTTTATGGGATTGGCCCAGAGAGAATGAAGTGAAGTGAAGTTGCTCAGTCGTGTCCAGCTCTTTGCGACCCCAAGGACTGTAGCCTACAGGCTCCTTCGTCCATGGGACTTTCCAGGCAAGAATACTGGAGTGGGTTGCCATTTTTCTCCAGAGAGAATGAAGACAGTGCATTATCCAACAAGCTAGAGGATCCACTAGCCTTCCAGCTCTGATGAATGGCACAGCCCCCAGTATATGCCTGCTTCCTTCACATCTGTCAGCATTCTGAGTTTTCAAAGCATTTTTCCATGATCTCAGATTCCCTCACTGCAGCCTTAGGAGTAAGTTAAAAAGCAGAAATTGTCCCAATTTTTATATTATCTCTATCAAACAATGTTTTCTGTTTCAAAAATCTCTTTTCCCATCAGAAGCGGGGCTTTTTTTTTTCCTTTGAAAGCTTCTCTTGTGAAGTCCTGTATGCCAGAAGTGAGCCCATTGTGGCTCTGAAAGCCTTCGACTGATTGGCTTGCCTCTCAGACCCTCTCCTGCTGTGTGCTTCTTTTCAGCAACAAATAAGTGTCAGACAATTAGAGATGGGACTGGAGATGTGTAAATTGTACTGTCGCCTCAACAAATTAGTAATTTTGTGATAATACACTGTCCTTGTAATGTGGTTAGAGTTACCAGAGTTACCTGCCTCTATTTGTGCTCAAAGGCCATGGGTAAGATTGATGAAGATCCCGTGTGGTGATTCATTTTCCTTCTTGACACGCTCCCCTCACCCCTCCTCTCCCAAGAAATGAGACATTAACCAGCTTCTAGGAGTTGAACAGAGTCTCCACCTGGCCTCCTGGTGCTCAAGGCATGCTCCGCACTGCCATTTCCTGGAAGGTATTACACTGCCTGTACTGAACGACTGAAGAAAAGCAATGGTGTGACGCAGTGAATGGGATACACTACCCACACCTCTTCATCCAGCCTTCTCTTATTCAGTGGTCAGGCCCTTCATGGGGTTGGTATTGGGTTCAAAAATCTCAGCGTTACCACTGTAACTTGAAAACTTCCAGCTATTAATGGATGTTATCATGGACTTTTACCTTCCTTCGTAAATAGATATGGGAATAATTCCTCCACAGAGTTGGCGCTTCCCAGCCTTGACCTTTCTGCAGAAGGAATTTGTGCATTTCTGAACAGTCCTCCCATCGATGCTTCTTCACTTGTCTCATTACCTCTCTAGCTGCTTCTCTAAGGAGCGAGAGAATGGAAGTGGAACCATTTGCTTTGGAATGTCCCAGTTAAACTGCACCTTGTGGTCTGTTACAATTTAATAGCAAGGTAGTCCTAGGAGGATTGATCACAGGGTTATTGACACATTATTTGTTACCTGGGTATGATATTCTGTGTCTTTGAGGAAGCAGTGTGTGTCCCATAATCCTGATAAGTCAACCACAAACTGATTGGACCACAGTTCCCATAGAAGAACCAAGGGAATTTTAAACAGGAAGGGAGAATGAATCTTACCTTTTAAAATATTAAGATATTCATAGTGATAACAACACTGTGGTAATAATGTAGGGGTAATTGATACACAAGTAGGAAGAAAAGAGGGCTGAGAAACTGACCCAGGCATCTATGGGGAAGTGGAATAGGATTGCTATGGTTACAGGTCCATGGGGAAGTGAACTTCTGGTCAAAGACAGAATAAGAAGTGACTGAGTAGACCTCGTGTTCAATTTAAAATTCATATCTGATGTCAGAAATCTCAGAAGGAGAAAGTGCCAAAAATGAAGAAGGAACCCAGATCTAAGCAGATTAGACCGTGGCACCACAGAGGCTGGTAGATGCCCACTTAGGGATGAGCACCTATTCTGGGGTGGGTGTCAAAGCTCCCTACATGGAGGGTGGACTGGAACAAGGCTCACTGCATAAATTTGACCACTAGCCTTTGAACACAGCTTGAAAACAGGCTACATTCCCAGGCCAGGAGTGAAAACTGAGTTACTTTTATTAAAACAAACACAATTTAATTTGTGCTTACCAGGGAGAATGTGGGAGCAGAGGCACAAACTGGGAGATTTAAGCTGACATATACACATTACTATATATAAAATAGATAACTACCAAGAACCTATTATATAGCACAGGGAACTCAATATTCTGTAATGACCTATATGGAAAAAGCGTCTTAAAAAGAGTGGCTATACGTGTATATGTAAACTGGTTCATTTTGCAGTACACCTGAAACTAACACAGTGTTGTAAATCTTCTATATGCCAATACATTAAAAAAAATTAAAAATGCAATTTATTTCCCCTTAGGATTCAAAACTTTAAACTGACACATAACAGTTAATTCACAACCCTGGGCAAGCATAGGATTCTCTAGCAGGATATCTCCCAGCAGACGGAAGCTCACAATAAAATTACGAACACATGAGAAAGCCCACTGTCATGGATATAAATAATAGATTCGGTGAACAGGAGAATTTACAAGCAAAGACCAGGTTTGAAAGAACAAGGTGAAAAGGAAAATTAAAAATTGCATTTCTAATTTGTATTGAGATAAAGAGAGGGATGAAGTCTATTAACACAGGGGTAGGATATTATGGCTATTGTGGAAGAAAAACAAGCATATTTCTAAAAGAGAAATTCAAGAGATAAGAAATTTAATCCTTAAAATTAAAACATGTAGCAACTAAGTATGGGTTAAGTGGGAAAACACTGACAGCTGAAGAGAAAGTTAGTGAAGCAGATTATAGATCTCAAAAATCATCAACAATATGGCTCCCAAAGTAAAAGGATGGAAGTGCTGACAAAAAATTAAAAATGTATGGCCGATAATCTGGGAATCTCTAAAACACTTTTATCAGTTAATAAAAATTAAATGGGCATTGGGGAGAAGGAATATTCGAAGAGGTAATGGCAAACAATTTTCCAGATTTACAAAAAGACAAATCAATAAAGCAAGGACAAACTATTCAATAGATGATATAAGGAAAAATGGTCTTGCTTGACACACAGCATGGAAACATTGTGTGCAATCATGAAAATAGCAACAATCTGAAATAACCTAAATGTCAACCTCTAGGATGTTAAATGTTAATTAATGAAATGAGACATAGTGCCACAATAAAATATTTTATAGCATTTTAAAGTAATAAATTTCTTTCCTTCTTCTCCTTCCTCTCCCCTACTCCCTTTCTCTTTTTCCTCTCTCTCTCTCTAATCTGTATGTGTATGTTATCCATGTACATAAGAATATATCTATCCATCCATCCTTGTGGCAAAATTTAAAAAACATAATGTTAAAAAGAGAAAATTATAAAATTATATTTAAGATATGTATTCACTCTGATATTTAGAAAACATTTCAAAAATCCTTGATGTGCACATAATTGTGTGTTTATGTTATAAAGAGAAAATGAGCAAAGAAAAAAGCAAAATAGTGACAGGAAAGATACACATATAATTCATAATAGTGTGCACCTCTAGGGAGTCAGAACAAATCATGGGACAGGGAATGTGAGACAGAATAATATTTTATAGTCAATGTAATAAAAGTTAACAGCCTCTCTTCAGAGTACTGGGTAAATGGCAAATATGTGTGTGTGCATGTGCATGCTAAGTCACCAGTCATGTCCAACTCTTTGTGACCCTGTGGACTGTAGCCTTTCAGGCTCCTCCATCCATGGGATTCTCCAGGCAAGAATACTGGAGTGGGTTGCCATGCCCTCCTCCAGAGGATCTTCTCAAAATAGGAACCACGGCCACATCTCTCATGTCTCCTACATTACCACTAGCACCACCTGAGAAGTCCATATAGTGTATATTTTTCTCTGTTTCAATAAAGAGGATATAATGACATTCCGAGCATTGTCCTCCCATTGGCAGAGCTGGGTTCTCATTTAACCAACCATCATAGAGAGCACACACACACAAGTGCTTGCCAGATTTAGGAGAGTGTTCAGGGTCCACAGAATTCAGAGAAAATGCTATTTCTAATCTAATTTGCTTGGTCACTTCCTCTTTAGAAAGAATGAAGACGGAACTGCTGGGAGGAAAGTAAAGTGGCAGTCATCTACACATCCCATCTACTTTTTTAAAATCCGTATTTAATAAACCTTTGATAAAGTCTATCCCATCTCAACTATGTTGATAAGCATAAGGAAAAAGGACTTGGTATTGTTCACCCTGAAGAGGATGGGAAAAGCTTTAGGTTAGGACTGATGAAAGCAGTGGATGTGAGTGTGGTTGTGAGTGTGTTTGTGTGTGTGTGGTTGTGAGTGTGGGGCAGTGAGATGGTGATGAAGTGATGAGTAGATTATACTGCTTAGGGAAGATAGATGGGAAGATTTGATGAGAAAGCAGCAAGCATCCTATGGATTTTTCCTTCAACTTCATCTGTTCAAGCCATGAACCTTTTCCCAACTTTGAACAAAGCCAGGAACTATTAGTCTAATGACTCCCAGGTGTTTGCTGGTGTTTATGTTGTTCATGGAAGGGATATAGCAGAAGGAAATTTGCTGAAAGAATTCTTGGTAAATGAAGGCCACATATCGGGGGAAAAGGTCTCTGTGGCTGGGACGGTTGGGAGAGCGATGGGAGTGCAAGGCCAAGTGTATCCTCCTGGGGATATGTGAGGCAAAATGCCCAGTGATCTGGAAACCAATCTCACTGATTTTTGCAATTTTAGCAAAACCATTCATTTTCCTCTTAAATAAGAATCATCGTCATTTTCTATGTTGTAGGATAATTAACTAAAAGGGATAAAGAGCGGTTGAAATGTTGAGTGTCATTACCCCAGTGACTCATCCTTAAGAGTAGCTTTAAAGCCTGATCAGCAAAATTTGTGAGTCTCCACAGGGAAAGTTTCCAGAATAGCGGAGTCCTAGATTTCCACCCATGCTGACCTCAGAGTACAGGACACAAACAAAACTGGATGATAACAGTCTTGACATTTGTCACTTTTCTGAAGACAAGAAGCTAGCTGCCTGTGGAGGAATAGTGAATCCATCAGGTGCTTCCTCAAATCTGCTGTTAACAAAATTATGTGTGTGTGCTCTCAGTTGGGGGCAAGAATACTGGAATGGGTTGCTGTGTCCTCCTCCAGGGAATCTTCCTGACTCAGGGATAGAACCCATGTCTCTTGTGTCTCCTGAATTGGCAGGTGGATTTTTTACCACTGAGTCACCTGGGAAGCTCCGCCAAAATTAATGAAACAGTGTAATATCTATCTATTCAGTATGCGGCTTCTATCCCTTAAGCTGTTTTACACTAGGTATGATATGAATTGTTTAGCCATAAAAAAGGAAATTTAGACATCATACTCTACTATTTAAGTATTAAATATGGAAGGTGGGACTTACTTATTGTGTTCAGTTCAGTTCAGTTCCATTGCACAGTTGTGTCCAACTCTTTGCAATCCCATGGTCTGCAGCATGCCAGGCTTCCCTGTCCATCACCAACTCCTGGAGCTTCCTCAAACTCATGTCCATTGAGTCGGTGATGCCATCTAACCATCTCATCCTCTGTCATCCCCTTCTCCTCCTGCCTTCAATCTTTCCCAACATCAGAGTCTTTTCCAATGAGTCAGTTCTTTGCATCAGGTGGCCAAAGTATTGGAGTTTCAACTTCAACATCAGTCCTTCCAGTGAATATTCAGGACTGAGTTCCTTTAGGATTGACTTGTTCCTTTAGGATCTCCTTGCAGTCCAAGGGACTCTCAAGAGTCTTCTCCAACACCACAGTTCAAAAGTATCAATTCTTTGATGCTCAGTTTTCTTTATACTTATTGTGTTATTTAGTGTTAATTGTGGGCTTCCCTGGTGGCTCAGATGGTAAAGAATCTGCCTGCAATGCAGGAGACCCAGGTTTGATCCATGGGTTGGGAAGATCCCCTGGAGAAGGGAAGGCTACCCACTCCAGTATTCTTGCTTGGAGAATTCCATGGATAGAGGAACCTGGTGAGCTAAAGTCCACAGGGTCACAAAGAATCAGACACAACTGAGTGACTAACACTTTCATTTTTATGGAAGATAAAAGTCAGTGGTCCCAGCCTTGAAAAAATTAATTTTACTCAGACAAGAGAAACTATTTCACCTAAAACAGAAAAGAACCATACAGACACGGTTTAATCAATTGTTTACTTCTAATTTTATAAAATGATGCCCAAGTTTTGATACAGACTCAAGATGTCAGGATGGCTGGGTTGAGACTAGAAAATGCCTAGATATGGGTAAGTTTTAAAAAGGAATAGATTTCAACAGAAGAAGCTTATGTTATAACATAATACTGAAAGCATTCTTTCTCTTCATTTTATTTCTCTACACATGTTATTTTAGGAACTGCAGGGAATATGTAGTTGGATCATAAATGCTGTTCAAAGATCATATGGTTAATGTTGCAATTTTTTAAATGTAGAAATGGCCTCAGGCTGGTTCTAATTGAGCAGTCACTGTAAAACATACTAAACCACAGAAAACTTGGGCAGAGAAGGATATTTTAATTTATTTGCATGGTCTCTTTGGAGTGGCAGTAGAGGCATTAACCACTTAGAATGGCTAGGTTCTTTCTTTTTTTTTTTAATCAACATAAATATGGGCAGTTGGATTAGAGGATTAATGGCATCCTCATTGCCTAATTCTTTTTTTTTTTAATACTCTTTTCAGAGAGCATATTGTCCATAAGAGTTTCTGATTATCTTCCCTGTTATGCTTAGTGAGAACTTTGAAGAACTATGAAATTGGACTCAGTAGGTGTTAAAAAAAGTTTATTAAATGTTGATAGGAATCTGTCTAATTCTGGAGATTTTCCAGATCTAAGGAAATTGCTTTATTTGCAGCATTTCCATTCCATTGTTAACTGATTGTGTTTGTATCTTTTAAGTATATGTCACTTAATAGGAAAAAAAATCAGAAGGACAAGTTATGACAAAGAAATATTACTGACTTTCTCTGTTGCTATCTTCTTCCTTTGTTTGTGCATGTGCTATTTACCACAGGACTGGGCTCCTTTATCTGGTCTCTGGATTAGTCATTAACACCTTCATGTGGGGGCAAGATCCATGGGCATCCTGTGGGGAGGATAACGAGTTTGGGATTTTATTGCAGGGATTGCATTCCAGTTTCCAATTTTTTTCTATAGGTCACTCATATTGCAAGTAATTCTTGAGCAAACCATTCCCCATCTGTTCAGATCTTGTTATAACAAAATCAGCCATGACAGATTATGGTACATAAAACAGAATAAACTTTGCCCAGCTGGATGTACGAAGTAAGGAGAGAGAGGATATACAGGGCCCTCTGGTTATAGAAAGCTGCAACCAGAAGAACATTCTCCATCAGGAAGAGTAGAAGGTGTAAAAAGGTTATGGGTGGGGGGCGGAGGGGAGCGGCGCGGAGGAGAGAAAGGAGGGCTGCCTATTTAGGAAACCACTTTTGGCTGCTGAGTAATATAATGGAGAAATTAGATCTTTTCTTTTCTTTTTTTTAAAATCTCATTTTATTGCAGCGAGAATGCTTAACATGAAATCTACCCTCTTAACAAATACTGTGTGCAGTTTACTATTGTTGACTATAGGTACCAATTTAATCCCAAAGAAAGGCAAGACGAAGAACTACAAAGCCTTTTGATGAAAGTGAAAGAGGAGAGTGGAAAAAGTTGGGTTAAAGCTCAACATTCAGAAAACTAAGATCATGGCATCTGGTCCCATCACTTCATGGCAAATAGATGGGGAAACAGTGAAAACAGTGGCTGACTTTATTTTGGGGGGCTCCAAAATCACTGCAGATGGTGACTGCAGCCATGAAATTAAAAGACACTTACTTCTTGGAAGGAAAGTTATGACCAACCTGGACAGCATATTAAAAAGCAGGGCCATTACTTTGTCAACAAATGTCCGTCTCGTCAAGGCTGTGGTTTTTCCAGGAGTCAGGTATGGATGTGAGAGTTGGACTATAAAGAAAGCTGAGCACCGAAGAATTGATGCTTTTGAAAAGTGGTGTTGGAGAAGACTCTTGAGAGTCCCTTGGACTGCAAGGAGATCCGACCAGTCCATCCTAAAGGAAATCAGTCCTGGGTGTTCATTAGAAGGGCTGATGTTGAAGCTGAAACTCTAATCCTTTGGCTACCTGATGCGAAGAGCTGACTCATTTGAAAAGACCCTGATGCTGGGAAAGATTGAGGGCAGGAGAAGGGGATGACAGAGGAAAAGATGGTTGGATGGTATCACCGACTCAACGGACATGAGTTTGAGTAAGCCCTGGGAGTTGGTGATGGACAAGGAGGCCTGGTGTGTTGCAGTCCATGGAGCCACAAAGAGTCGTACACGACTGAGCGACTGAACTGAACTGAACTGAACTGATAGGTACCGATGTTATATAGCAGATCTCTAGAATTTAATCATCTGGTTTAACTAAAACTTTATACCTGTTGATTAGTTACCTCCCTTCCCCTCAACCCCTGGAAAGCCATCAGTCCATTTTTGATTCTATGAATATTGCTATTTTAAATACCTAATTTAAGTGGGATCATGTCATGTTTTTCTTTTTGTGGACTGGCTTATTTTATTTCCTGGTGGCTCAGAGGTTAAAGCGTCTGCCTGCAATGCAGGAGACCTGAGTTCGATCCCTGGGTCGGGAAGATCCCCTGGAGGAGGAAATGGCAACCCACTCCAGTATTCTTGCCTGGAGAATCCCATGGATGGAGGAGCCTGGTGGGCTACAGTCCACAGGGTCACAAAGAGTCGGACACGACAGAGCGATATATGGGTATGGGTAATGTCCTTGAAGTTTATTTATGCTGTTGTAGAAAGCACATTTTCCTTCTTTTTAAAGGCTAAATAGTATTCCATTTTATGCATATATCACATCTCTTTATTTCTGTATTCATTCATCTGTTGATAAACAATTATGTTATCTTCAGTTCTTTCCATATTTTGGCTTTTGTGAATATTGCTACAATGAACATAGGAATGCTAATCTCTTTGAGATACTGATTTCATTTTTTTTAATAAATACCCAGAAATGGGATTGCCAGATCAAGTGGTAGCTATGTTTTAACTTTCTGAGGAGCTTCTATGCTATTCTTTCACTCCTGACAACAGTGTGCAGAGGTTCAAATTTCTCTACAGCTTCAAGACATATTATCCTTGTTTTTTGTTGTTATTGTTATTGTTAATAACTTTGTTTCAATGTACACATCCCAGGGATAGCTCTTTGCTGTGTCACTTAAAAGATGTCTACACAAAGCCCAGGTCCCTCACCAGAGATTCCCAGATGGCTCAGTTGTAACGAGTCCGTCTGCCAATGCAGGAGACACAGGAGATTTGGGTTCAATCCCTGGGTTGGGAAGATTCCCCTGGAATAGGAAATGGCAACCTGCTCCAATATTCTTGCCAGGACAATTCCACAGGCCAAAGAGCCTGTTGGGCTACCATTGGTGGGGTCACAGAGAGTCAGATGTGACTGAGCAATTGAGCACTCATGTATACAAGTCCCAGGTAAAGAAAGATCATTCTTTCTTTACCAGGAAAGAATTTACCCAGGAAATACACACAAGGCTATGTGGCTGCCATCACTAGGACTGGCATGAGCAAACCCCCATCGTCTTGAGCTGAATAATCTCACTAGTATAGTCCAATGAAAAGGCCACACCTTTCCCACACCTGTCATCAGGTTCACTCTTTTGCATTTTGCTAAACCAGTCAAATCAGTAGCTAGTTAATTCAGAAAACAAGAGCTATTTTTTCTAATATTTCAGAAAAGCTTTCTTTTCTACATATTTCTCATAAGTTTCCTTGCAGCTATTTCAATATATTATTTGAATTTGCTATTATGAATAATTTTCCCAACATATTTTCTAAAAAATATTGCTGGTATGTAGAAAATAATTTCTAATTAATTTTGTATTCAGCCACTTTATCTAACTCTTTTATTAATTTTAATGGATTTTCAGTTGATAGTCCAAAACTTCACAGTAGAACAGTATGTACAAATAATTGTGATTTTATTCATTTGTTTTATTTTATAATTTTGCTTTAAATAGGAATCCCAAGATTATGTTAAGTAATAATACTGTTCAAGTAGTATTGTTAGTCTTATTAGAGTATTATTAGTCTCCACATAGAATAATATGTGGAGAGATGGAATAGAATTTCAAAGTAAGAATTTAATAAATATTAACTATTATTTTATTTATTCCTACGTTAATTAGCATATACATTTATAATCTTTCACTATTGAGATGCCTTTTATTTCTTATTTTCATTCATATAACTGAGTTTCATCATATGTATCATTCAGAATTTTGTACAGCTATTTTTTCCTTATATTTTTCAGAGGCATTGTTTTCCTCCAATCAGAATATTATGTGGAATTTATTAGATTAACTGACTTTGTAGTGGCCTTGAGACATAGCAATAAAGAAAACAGTCAAAATTCCTGTCCTAAAGAAGTATGTATTCTAATAGAACAGAAACAAAGATAAAGAGTTAAACTCAAATTATGCTAGAAAGGTTGGGTAGAACAATAATATCATGATATGTCTTATCAGAGTTCCAGAGGCAACAATGGAGAAGAGGTACTAGTCAGAATGATATTGGCTAAGAAGAACTCTGGAAAGATTAAGAGGTACAAAAAGGCTCAACAAGCCCTAAGAAGATTAATCTGTTTAAAGTACTCATTTCCACATCCTTGTCTGCAGAAGCCAATAGTTAGATTATCTGCAAATCTGCTTGCATTATCTATCTTTTGTCTTGATTTTCAAATACATTTTCTTGCCTCTTCATGTTTCGTGACATTTTATAGTACAGAGAACCATAGAGACTACAAATGCTGCAACTTTCCTGCAGAGAGTATTCACACTGCCCTCTCGTAGGGAGAGCAGGAGCAACTTATTAGCACAACCAAGGATTAGAATGTCGTGTTTTGGGCTTCAGTATTATTAGGAAGACTGTCCACCTTGGATTCATTTCTGTTTCTAAAATGCAGCATCCTTGGAGTTGTGATGTAGTGCTGGAAGGCTGAGATTCACGTCTGCCCTCCAGAGTTTTAATTTTAACTCTTTAGTTTCATGACCAGAATCTTCAGGAGAGACCAGTCCTTCTGGTTGGACTTGATTTTCAAAATACTGTGACACCACAGGAGATATCTTGCTGCCTTTTAGAAGTTTCTAGTCTATCTCCCATGCCACCTAAAATTCATGAAGTGTTCTGCGAGGAAACCCGCTATGGTGGTGGTGTTTTGTTTTGGTTTTTTTTTGGTGGGAAGGGGTGGTCCCCATTACATTCCCTTCTGTTTCACCAGACTATGCAAAACTCAAAAACCCCATTGTTTCCTCTTTCATTCAGTAGACTCCTCGTGCCCTGATCAAGTGTGGTCATTGGCCCATGTCTAGAATGGACAAATGCCTGAAGGAGAGAATAAAAAATATGTTTATATTTAGGTGTTACAAATAAATGTGTCAGCCTAATGTGCATTCTACCCAGAAAGAATAACTGAAAAGAAACCACACTATACACATTATATTGAAATAGCAACAGACCAAGATGCTAAATAGAAGCAGAAATAGGAAAAGGTTTGGGGTCTAGTGGCTTGCCCTGGGGCTGAGTGGGGAATGTACAAATGATAAGCAGATGGACACCCAGCTTCGTGGAAAGCTATTCAAAGTCAACGAGCACAGAATAAGTCTAAAGAGAGTTTATGGATGACTGTTTAAGTAAAAAGAAAACTAGCCACAGAGGGATGAGGAGTTTCAGAAAACAGTGTGAAGGAAAACATCAGAAATATTTCTCAACAAGTAATAGGCTCCAAAAACTTGGGCTTCAGGCATCTTCATACGATGAAATAACCTGAAACAAGAAAGCTGCGACCTCATGTCTGAAGGAGCTGAACTATTGACAGGTGATTGAAGCAGAACCAGTTATTAGAACTGGTGTCAAAGACACAGCCATGCTTCTAGTACCGTGCATAGATCAGAGTGGGATCAGGATATAACTGATTGATCTTAAGTTTTCTGAGTCCCTTAGCTCCATATTCTGCAAAGCCAAATTCTCTTGTTTAAGAGCCTGAGACAGACCTGAGAGGAAAAACATGGACCTGGGTATCACGCTTTGCTTTTCTCCCTGACCCTGCCTTGATGTGCTTTCCTACAACTTACCCTTGATCATGCGTCTTTTGACCCTTATCTGTCACTTGTCTTATTGCTTACTAGTGTTTTTTAAAGTGCTACAACTTAGAAGCCAACTCTGAAGAGCATTTCCCAACTTTCACTGGCAAAGAGAAAAGACTGTAAAGATCAAAATAAATGGAAATCAATACAATAAAGACATTGAAATTCTAGCCCATTTGCCACTGTCACCCACACAGGGAAGCTGGCCTGGTAGCAAAAAAAAGAAGCAAGATGTGTTGGAAACAGTAAAATTTGCCAAATGAGGGGTCCTCTCTCTCCAGGTGAGTGGTCCTGGCTATGGCAGTTTGGCCCTTTCACAATGCTGGGCATTATGTGAATTGCAAGGTATCTCACCAGAACTTAGTTTCATTTAGATGCCCCGCCACCCTCCCGTGCCCCTTCAGAGACAGAAGAAGGCCAGAGAAGCTCTCAGGCTCTCTCATCAACACAGCCAGTCAGAGCTCTTAGTAACAGACAGAGAAATACAGGTAGGACCCCAAGTGAAAATAGAGCGGTTTTTTAAGGAAAAGTATGGACCAAATGACTGAGAACCAAGAAGGACCGGACATGCTTCCAGACGTAAATGAAGGAGATGGTTGATCTTCCAAAGAGCTCTAGTACTTTAGGGAGGAGGGAATTTGTGGCAATAAATCAGGGTTCTTTAAGGCTGGAGGTATCCAGATGTTTTCTGGCTTAGAGCTAGGAAAGGTTGATTATGTTAAATCTTTGAAGGCTCAATTTAGAAGCCAGAGGTACTAAGTTTTCAGGATGTCTAGTGTCAGGGTAGTTCCCAATTGGTGAATAATTTTCTTGAGGGGAAAAAAAAAAGTTTCAGGTTCAGATTCCCCAAGCAAACTGTGTGACAAGCAGCTGTATATGGAACTTAGAAGAACAATGATAGACTTAAGTAGCCTAAAAATCAACAAACCAACCACACCAGACCCACCACCCTCAACATTAAGATTGCAAACTAGATGTCCACTAGTCAAACGCTAGAAAGAATGTTTATTTGTGACACACACATGGTTATAAATTAAGTACAAAGAAAGCTGAGCGCCGAAGAATTGATGCTTTTGAACTGTGGTGTTGGAGAAGACTCTTGAGAGTCCCTTGGACTGCAAGGAGATCCAATCAGTCCATCCTAAAGGAGATCAGTCCTGGGTATTCATTGGAAGGACTGATGTTGAAGCTGAAACTCCAATACTTTGACCACCTGATGCGAAGAGCTGACTCATTTGTAAAGACCGTGATGCTGGGAAAGATTGAGGGCAGGAGGAGAAGGGGACAACAGAGGATGAGATGGTTGGATGGCATCACCGACCCAATGGACATGGGTTTGGGTGGACTCTGGGAGTTGGTGATGGACAGGGAGGTCTGGCATGCTGCGGTTCATAGGGTTGCAAAGAGTCAGACATGACTGAGCGACAGAACTGAACTGAACTGAACCATCATTTAAGTACTAGAATATTTCACACTGCATCTAGAATTTTTTTCTTGTTTATAAAGACAAGTTCTAAAATACTGAGAATATTGGGTTTATATTTTGCATGACAACAATTAGATGGAGGTTGTCCACTTTAGATGGAATGTGGAATAACTGTTGTTTTTTTCTTACATCAAGCACACTTCTTTTCCATTCATTTATATCCCTGGCTGAGTCTACTTAAAAGTTTACAAACCAGGTGCACACTAATTTTTAAAGTTAATATGTATCAGAAAGTTTGTCTTGAGAGTCTTATTAAATTCTCAGAGGTAAGTAGAATTTCTAGAGGACTAAGCATCACCACCACTAATCAAGAAATTGTCCTCTTTCAATTTGTTTTTCTTGTGGCTGTTTTGTCTTACATTATTTTACTTCTTCTGTAGTTCAGTTCATTCAGTAGTCAAAGGCAATGGCTACAGATCAGTTTTTTCCTCCATAAAATGAAGACATAAATCATCAGATTTTTATAATTTAATGAAAGAATGTACATGGAACTTTTGGAATAGTTACTGCCATTTTACGTCTCTGGGCTTACCTGATAGCTCAGTTGATAAAGACCCACCTGAAATGCAGGAGACTCCCCAGTTGTATTCCTGGGTTGGGAAGATCTGCTGGAGAAGGGATAGGCTACCCACTCCAGTATTCTTGGGCTTCTCTTGTGGCTCAGCTGGTAAAGAATCTGCCCACAGTGCAGGAGACCCGGGTTTGATCCCTGAGTTGGAAAGATTCCCCTGGAGAAGGGAAAGGCTACCCACCCCAGTATTCTGGCCTGGAGAATTCCATGGACTGTATAGCCTATAGGGTCACAAAGAGTCAAGCACGACTGAGCGACTTTCACTTCCACTTATGTCTCTAATAATGCTCTGTTGTATCTGTTAGCTTTATTTCATAAAAAAAAAGAAAGAAAGAAAGAAAAGAAAACTGCCTCAAAACTCAGTGGATTAAACCAATCATTTATTAATATTTAGCTCACAATTATTTGGGCTTATTGCTTAGTTTTTCTGCTCTGGGGTAGCTACGTTGATCTTTTCTGGTCTTGTTCATGCCTTTGTAGTCAGTTGTCAGGTCACAGTGTCACATCAGGTATTGCATGTGGCTGGATGGTCTGGGATGGCCTCTCTTACACATATGGCTGTTAATAGATTAATAGGGCGATGGGATCACTGAGAAGTTTACCTCCCATCACTCAGGTGGACAGCCCAGACTTCTTCACATGCAGCTTGAGGCTTTCAAGAGCAGCTGGGGAGCATGCCTCTTTAAGGAAGTGATTTCCAAGTCTCTGACTGCGTATGTTTGCTCCTGTCCCATTGACCAAAGGATGTCACATACCAAGCAAAGACTCAGTGATTAGAGAAAGTCAGCCTCTTGATGGGAAAAGCTTCAGACTCACTTTGCAAAGGGATGCACATGTAGGGATGGTGAGAATCTGTAGCTACTTTTGCAATCTGTCATACTGGCTTTTGTAGTTACTTTTTATTATTACTTAAGTAAGAATATCTGAACATGTGGTCGTTTAGCTTCCCTTGAGTTATATCTTTGATTGACACTCCATAGGAAAAAACAAACATCCTTACCATTCTCTGTACTAACATTCAGACTTCCCTGGAAGCTCAGACAGTAAAAGCATCTGCCTACAATGCGGGAGACCCGGGTTCAATTCCCTGGGTCGGGAAGATCCCCTGGAGAAGGAAATGGCAACCCCCTCCTTTATTCTTGCCTGGAAAATCCCATGGATGGAGGAGCCTGGTAGACTACAGTCCATGGGGTCGCAAAGAGTCGGACATGACTGAGCGACTTCACTTTCACTTTCATACTAACATTCAGGATCCTCTGGGATTCCTCTGTGTACCTCTCTTGTCTCATCTTCTCTTTACCACATACTACATGGGTTCCACTCATTCCAAACCACTTGCTATTCTACAATATGTTATATTTTCAAAATTGTGTACCTTATATATGTTACTTACTACTCAGTGATCATCTAAGAAATTCTCATTCAGATGTCAAAATTCTGCTCACATTTTTATTCCTCCCTCAAAGCTTTTCTGACTCTTCCTTCTCTCTCGCAGCGTAAGTTTCTGAATGGCTAATGACACATCTCGTACACGTTACTATAAATGCCTGCATAGCTGCACATCTATATGCAACTATGGACAGGAACTGTGTTTTCTCCATCTCTGAGGCTGTATCATTTGCAAAGTGTGTAGAATCAAGTAGATTCTCAGTTAATGCCTGTCCAAATGAAGGAACAAATAGTAGAATGACACACCGGTTACATGTCTTTTAATATTCTCTAGAGACGAAGTTGAAGAAACCACCATTACACAGAATATAGTATGTGAGGGACTGCCAAATATCTGGGGCATATTTGTGTGGTTATTTCCTTGACCTCAGATTTAACTCACTTTTTATTGTTCTAAGTGTGTTTCATCACAGAAAAAACACTGCTTTCAGTCTTGGTGAAAATAAATCCTTTATCTAAAGTAGACCATTTCCTGCTCTGAATTGACAGGACAGGGTCAACCATTTTCCAGATCCTGAAACTAAGTTCTGTGCAAAAGCACGTAACTGCTCTTACTAATGTTTCTGCAGAACAGAATGTAGCCAGTGCATGCCAGGGGACAGGCTGCTCTGTGAGAACGATTTATGATCTGTCAGGTGGGAACTTTTATGGTGCTGTGCTAAGAGACAAAGAAATTTTAAGAGCTGCTAAAAGCAACAAAAATATGCTTTCAAGCTTAATGAGGAGAGGCGATAGAATCGGGTTGGCATGTAGGGCTGGCTCCATGTGCTAGAGAAAAGCTGAAATGTTCTTTAGTGTTACATATTTTGATTTTGCTAAATTTGTTTTGGGCAGGATGGATATTTATGTCCTTGCACAATGAGCAGTAATTTCAATGTCTATCAATATAATGCGTTTTATTTGAAAATTGTGCCCCACAAACAATTTTTTATGTAAGTTTGTCATAATTTTTTCCCTTACAAAAGCATTGTTTAAGGAAAAGTAGATAATAAATCCATTTGTCATTGTCTTGGCTGAAGGAAGTAGCCATACGCAGCCTGAATATCATTTTTATTTTACTGATTGGAAAATATTCCCATAGAAATGGGCTTAAATGAGGTAAAGTGTTGACATGGGCAGTATCTCCAGACATTTTTGTCTATAGTCTGTTGATCTAACCATTGACAAACAGTGACTTTCTTAGATGGAATAAACTTCAGGATGGAGACTAAGAACAGATTCAAGCAGAGTGCAGTCATAAAACTTAGAATATATGGCCAATGTTACATGGTATTATCTAAGTCAACCATATTAAGGATGAGATCAAAACATTTTAAGTGATAAACCAAAGTTCAAGTAGCTCAAGTATACATCAAACGTAAGGAATGAATTATTTCTACAATTTAGGACTATCCTTTGGTGTCTTAATTAAGTGTTGGCAAATTCATATTTCTATGGTTATTCCAATCAGGTATCACATAATGCTCTCAACTTCACTATAAATCAGTGAACAAAATGACTAATTCACTAGAATTCATTTTAATGTCTTTGCAAGGCTGAAGGTTACCCAGATCACTGAAGTGAAAGTCACTCAGTCGCATTTGACTCTTTGAGACCCTATGGACTATACAGTCCATGGAATTCTCCAGGCCAGGATACTGGGGTGGGTATTCCCTTTCCCTTCTTCAGGGGATCTTCCCAACCCAGGATCCAGCCGTGGTCTCCCACATTGCAAGTGGATTCTTTACCAGCTGAGCCACAAGAGAAGCCCAAGAACACTGGAGTGGGTAGCCTATCCCTTCTCCAGTGGATCTTCTTGACCCAGGAATAGAACCAGGATCTCCTGCATTGCAGGCAGATTCTTTACCAACTGAGCTATCAGGGAAGCCCACCCAAATCAACCACATCTTATTATTTATACCATAATACCATAGGTGTGCATAAAATATTGTTGGTTGATTTAGAAAATAATGAAAAAGAAAGTGTCAATAGCATATAAAAAGTACATTTCTTCTCTTTTTATGGAAAAAAGATGAAATAGGCATGATTGATATTTTCCAGATTTTGATATCATACATGTTTTTCCAAATAAAAATATGAAGAGTTACACCCATCCAAAAAAGTACATGCCTGTGTGTTTAAATTGTCCTGAAATGATGCATATCAGTGCTGGAAAAATGCTTAGCACTTTAAGGGAGTCAAGTCTGATCAAAAACAGCCAACTTGCTAAATGAAATCTTAAACTAAGAGCCCTGGTTATCCCCTTGGTTCAAAAATTCTTCTAGTGCAAATGGCTTTGCTCCATCTGCTGGTGACCATTCAAATGGTCCTAATGGAAATGCCTCAACCCTTAGGTTAATAGGTTGCAGAGATTTTGATTCAGTACGTTTGTGGTGTTGTGGTGTAGTACAAAAACTTGTTGTTGTCACGTCATCACAGGTGAAACTGAAAGTGAGGACTTTGAGACTTTAACTTATTTTCACTAACTGGAGAAGATGTACTGGATTGCAGATTAGAGACTTTTCTGTGGCCTGATGAATCATCATTTGTTTGGAAGAAGTAGGGCAATAGTATCTGCATGCATTGATGGATGAATGGGTGGATGGATGGATACATGGAAGGAAGGAAAGAAAGCAAGGTGAATAGATAGATGGGTAGATAGATAGGTAGATGATGGATAAATAGTTAGAAAGATACGTAGGTAGGTAGATAATAGATAGATAGAGGGTAGTTTCAGAAGTTCAACTGCCTGAGTTTGAGTTCTAACTCTGCCACCAATTATCTCTGTGACCCTGGGCAAATTAATTAATCTCTTGCATCTCAGGTTTCCTGGCACAGTAGAGCTAATAATGGTACCTACCTTATAAGGTTGTTTTGCTGGTTAAATTAGTTGACAGGGGGCAAAAGAGAATTCATTTTCATCCAAAAGAAAGGAGTTCAACTGAACCCTTCCAGGACTTCCTCCTGCATTTTTACCTCAATTTAGTTAATTTCAACATTACTCAAGAATGAAGGGAGTAAGAAGTCTTCAAGGAAATCTTTCCCATGACCTAAGAATGAAACAAAATGTGCAAGGGTGAGTCTTTGGACATAATCACAAAAGATTCTCCTTTATGCAAGTTGAGTATTTGATCCTTTTCTATTTTCCTTGCAAATCCACAGGTAGACACGTGCTCTTTAGAGATATACTCAAAGGGAGCTCCTCTTGAATGTCTGGCAATTATTTTCCCATGCCTGTGATCTTGTAGAGAGTTAAAGTAGTTGAGAGATGGAGCTATAGTGTTTGTATTTTTTTACAGGCTGTGATCCTGAGTCTGACATCTAACTCTGGTTGTATCACAGAGTAGAAGAAAGGGATTATGAGCCTAGACTCAACAAAAGCGGTATAGATATGTTTCTCCTAGGTGAGGAGGATTCTCTTTCTAAGATTATGTAGGGATATACTTTGAAAAATGCATCAGCAGATACAAAAGGATTTGCACTTAAAAGGAAGACAATATATTGTTTTTCAAGCACTCTTTCTCCAAAACAATGCTTATTATTAAACAAAAATTTGTTAAGTGTGCTATAGTGGGGAGATATTGCAATTTATAACATTTTGGAGTATATCTGGTTTTCTACAAAATCCTCACTAGATAGAACTCTGAGAATTATATTGGATATTTGATTTGTATCTTATTTTGTTCATAATATAGGGTAGGTTATGTAACCAAGTTCCTCTATCCTTAAAATTAATTGAAAACTTAATTTGTATTGATGGGGTTTAATGGATATCAGAGTCTTCTGCTTTTGGGGGGGAAAAAAGATCATTTCTAATTTTCTCCTTTACAAATAATTATGTGTGTATTTAATTGTTTTTTAGAAAGACTGCTTCAATTTTTTTTTCAAGTAATAAGATTGACATTTATACACTGTGTATGTGTCCGAGTCTTTGCAACCCTATGGACTGTAGCCGGCCAGTGTCCTCTGTCCATGTGATTTCCCAGGCAAGAATACTGGAATGGGATGCCATTTCTTTCTCCAGGGGATCTTCCTGACCCAGGAATCACATCCAGATCTCCTGCATTGCAGGCAGATTCTTTATCATCTTAGGCACCTGGGAAGCCCATGTATACACTACCACGTGTTAAATAGATAGTTAGTATGAACCAGCTATAAGGCACAGCAAGCTCAGCTTGGTGCCCTGTGATGATTGAGACGGGTAGGATGGGGGCATGGGTTGGGAAGGAGTGGATATACGTATGCATGCGGCTGATTCATTTCAGTGTACAGCAGAAACTAACGCAACATTGTAAAGCAATTATATTCCAGTTTAAAAAATGAGAAAAAGAAGTAATAAGCAAACATCTTTTTTAAAAAAATTTTCTGAATTAGCTTGTTAAATTTTTTAAATGTCATTACTATTTTATTTGAAATCTATTCTTTACTGGTGAAGTAAACTTAGTTTTAGCTGATTGAGGATATCGAATTTGGAAGTGAAAACCTGATGCCAACTTTTTTGATCCGCCTTAGATGCTTGACTTCTATGCCTGCTGGTTGGGCTTAAAAATGAGCCTGTCATCATCTGTCTGTATCTGCCCCATTTCTGTTACCAAGAGTCATGCATGGGCACAATCACGCAGACACCCCTTGATTCTACACATAATCAAGAGGAAAATTTAAAACCCCAGGAAAAAAGCTTTTCACAGAACAGGAATTGCATCCCCGATCTTTACATGCTAGAAACAGTCTTCAATTTTCTCCATGGAGATCTGCTTTATGTGTTATTTTGGTTTGCTTCTAACCCTGTTTTCTACTGCAAAAAGGCAATTTCTATTACTGGACTCTAGATTCGATGTGCAGTTAAATGCTACATCACAGCTGAGTTTTGATATTTCACAGTGGATGGGAAAAGTATTAACAAAGTTTGTGTTTTCCTCCGCACGTAATAACCACTAATTCACGGGAGTGAGGGGCTTCAGCGGTCTGTCTCTGTACTTCCAAAACAGCAGATTTTCTACCTTTTTCATCAAAATTTCATCCAAATACAGTGTTTTTCAGAAAACCCTCTGGTTTACCTATTTGACAGAATGTCAGTCTCTTAGTCATTTAACTCAAGTGCTTTGAACTTCTAACCTCCTTGGATAGAGGAAGGCCATTAAAGACTCAAGGACAACAGTCAATTTGTGATCCCTTCTGTTCTTAATAAAGTTTTACATTTCACCATCTAGCTGTGCAATAAACTATCATGGTCTGTTCTCTGAGTTAGATAATTCTTATTCACACACACAAAATCATCTAGAAAAGTCAATAAAATCCAACTGATACCTGCAAGTTTGTCTCAAAGATGGCAGTGGAAGACATTTGTATCATGGTTCCTTCCTGGCCAAGGAGGTTCATTTTATGTATTCAAGCTTGTGAGTATAACATGGTCTTCAATATGAGTCTATATTCTGAGTGATACAAAACAGTAAAAGATGCTTACAGTTGAGGAGATTCAGGAACTGAGGGTGAACCCCAGACATGTGAAATCAGAAGGCTCAGATGAAATGGGAGGGATGAAGAAGTGAGTATCATTCATAAAGGGAACAATTTTATTATTGTTTTGTTTGTTTTTAGTCCTCCCTCATTGAGTTCTCTGTAGGTGTCTCTATTCTGCCAAACACACTAAATTCTTCAAGGTCATTTGGATTTGACAGATTTGGATTGTAAATGCAGATTCACCAATTACTAGCTGTGTGACATCAACAAATTGTTTATTTTCTTTTAATCCTAATTTTCTCATGAGTTAAAAAAAGATGTAAGTATATGATAAGGTTGATATGGGGATTAAATATAATATGTATAATTGGAGCATAATAAACATTATATATGGGAGCTACTTTGAAATATTTTTCCTTTGAAGCTCTATAACATCAAAATTACACCATCCACAGGATCAACATTTTAAAAATAATTTTTGATTTTGAACTAAACTGGAGTAGAGTATATTAATATGTTTTATTGATTTATTTATCCTTTCAAACACCTAAGTCTTCATATTTGAAAGATGTGTTTAAAATATGTCATAAAAATAGAGATGATAGGAGGAAAACAAGTGATACCCCTTTGAAAATACAGTGTTTGGCACACATTAGGCACCAAATAAATATTTTCTGAGTGCAGGAACATGTGTATATACTCCCAGGCACTCCACTCAGTGGAGGAAATCATGTATTTCAATGTGAGTCTCAAGTATATTATACACGCAGAATACAATGATAGAGATTTCAAGTCATCAGATCAGATACATGCTAGACGTATTTTCAGCTAAATGCAGAACATCTAACAAACTATAAGTTTGCTTTACTGAAAAATTAATCTCCTAAAAGAAGGGGAATCCTCAACAAAGACCTGCCTCTGACAAGGAAGAAACAGTTTATGTATTGTAGGCCAAAGTACCTTAGAAGAGGGAGACCATGACACCCAAAATCGATCATAGCTGGTGTAAAAGGAACTGGGCTTTTGGAGTCTAGGTTGGATGAAGATCAAAAGAAAAATTATATAGGATTTCTTAATAGGAGTATTTAATTGGAGAGGTAACTCAGTCTTGCAGGGAATATCTCAAAAATGAATTCTGAGTTCATGGTGGTAAATAATTTTGAGGAGCAATGCTGATGAAGATTCTTTAGGATCCCTAGGAAGGTGCCAAGGAGCTCACAGGCAGTCAGATTTTGTAAAGTACAGGGAAAGAGAAGTAAGGACAACATTCAGTTCAGTTCAGTTGCTCAGTCCTGTCTGACTCTTTGCAACCCCATAGACTGCAGCATGCCAGGCCTCCCTGTCCATCACCAACTCCCAGAGTTTACTCAAACTCTTATCCATTGAGCCGGTGATGCCATCCAACCATCTGATCCTCTGTCGTCCCCTTCTCCTCCTGCCTTCAATCTTTCCCAGCATCAGGGTCTTTTCAAATGAGTCAGCTCTTCACATTAGATGGCCAAAGTACTGGAGTTTCAGCTTCAGCATCAGTCCTTCCAATAAATATTCAGGACCTATTTCCTTTAGGATGGACTGATTGGATCTCCTTGTAGTCTGAGGGACTCTCAAGAGCCTTCTCCAACACCACAGTTCAAAAGCATCAATTCTTTGGTGCTCAGCCTTCTTTATCATCCAACCTTCACATCCATACATGACAACTGGAAAAACCATAGCTTTGACTAGCCGGACCTTTGTTGACAAAGTAATGTCTCTCCTTTTTAATATGCTGTCAAGGTTGGTCTTAACTTTTCTTCCAAGGAGCAAGCAAGCATCTTTTAATTCCAAGGCTACAGTTACCATCTGCAGTGATTTTAGAGACCGAAAAGGTAAAGTCTATCACTGTTTCCAATCTATTTGCCATGAAGTGATGGGACTGAATGCCATGATCTCAGTTTTCTTTTCTTTTTTTCCATTTATTTTTATTAGTTGGAAGCTAATTACTTTACAATATTGTAGTGGTTTTTGCCATACATTGACATGAATCAGCCATGGATTTACATGTGTTCCCCTTCCCGATCCCCCCTCCCGCCTCCCTCTCCATACCATCCCTCTGGGTCTTCCCAGTGCACCAGCCCTGAGCACTTGTCTCATGCATCCAACCTGGGCTGGTGATCTGTTTCACCCTTGATAGTATACTTGTTTCAATGCTATTCTCTCAGAACATCCCACCCTCGCGTTCTCCCACCGAGTCCAAAAGTCGGTTCTGTGATCTCAGTTTTCTGAGTGTTAATCTTTAAGCCAACTTTTCACTCTCCTCTTTCACTTTAAAGATACTCTTTAGTTCTTCTTTGCTTTCTGCCATAAGGGTGGTATCATCTGCATATCTGAATTTACTGATATTTCTCCCAGCAACCTTGAATCCAGTTTGTGCTTCATCCAGTCCAGCGTTTCTCATGATGTACTCTGCAGAGAAGTTAAATAAGCAGGGTGACAATATACAGCCTTGACATGATCCTTTTCCTATTTGGAACCAGTCTGCTGTTCCATGTCCGGTTCTAACTGTTGCTTCCTGACCTGCATACAGATTTCTCAAGAGGCAGATCAGGTGGTCTAGTATTCCCATTTCTTTCAGAATTTTCTGCAGTTTCTTGTGATCCACACAGTCAAAGGCTTTGGCATAGTCAAGAAAGCAGAAGTAGATGTTTTTCTGGAACTCTCTTACTTTTCTGATGATCCAGTGGATGTTGGCAATTTGATCTCGGTTCCTCTGCCTTTTCTAAATCCAGCTTGAACATCTGGAAGTTCACGGTTCATGTACGGTTGCAGCCTGGCTTGGAGAATTTTGAACATTACTTTGCTAGCATGTGAGATGAGCGCAATTGTGCAGTAGTTTGAACATTCTTTGGCACTGGCTTTCTTAGGGATTGGAATGATAACTGACATTTTCAAGTCCTGTGGCCACTGCTGAATTTTCCAAATTTGCTGGCATACTGAATGCAGCACTTTCATAGCATTATCTTTTAGGATTTGAAAGAGCTCAACTGGAATTCCATCACCTCCACTAGCTTTGTTCGTAGTGATGCTTCCTAAGGCCCACTTGACTTCCCATTCCAGGATGTCTGGATCTAGGTGAATGATCACACCATCGTGGTTATCTGGGTCATGAAGATCTTTTTTGTACAGTTCTTCTGTGTATTCTTGCCACCTCTTCTTAATATCTCCTGCTTCTGTTAGCTCCATACCATTTCTGTCCTTTATTGTTCCCATCTTTGCATGAAATGTCCCCTTGATATCTCCAGTTTTTTTGAAGAGATATCTAGTCTTTCCCATTTTATTGCTTTCCTCTATTTCTTTGCATTGATCACTGAGGAAGGCTTTCTTATCTCTCCTTGTTATTCTTTGGAACTCTGTATTCAAATGAGTATATCTTTCCTTTTCTTCTTTGCCTTTCAACATAGAACAAAGATAAGTCTAATCTGGTAAAGGAGACTCCTAAGAATGATATGCACAATAACATCCCCCAAGGAGCTAAAAGTTGCAAGCAATGTTAAGTCCCCTCCTCCAAAAGAGATGTCTAGTGCTTTCTCAGGAAAGGAAGATGACCTAGAAAGGGAGAGTCATTCTACTTGGGAATGACAGATGAATTCTCTTCTCAATCCTTGATAGCCTAACTTCCTAAGAGTTGTCTGTGCTTCCTAACATTTGATCTAACTTCTTAGTCCAGGGATCTGGCTCCACTCCTACAACCCAATTAGCACCTTATCATTTACAAACATCAACCCAAAAGACACTGTGCAATTTTTCTTGCAGCAGCATTTTCCATTGTCCTCTGGTTTCTCTTCAGCCTCTATGTCAATTCTTTCCTCTCTAGCAAGTCTTGAAATAGGTTTGCATTTATGTCCTGGACTCTCTGTCTTCTTTACCTATACTTTCTCTTGAAGACAAACCTTTCACAAGCCCATCATATCCATTTTTCTATGTCCAACTTACAATACTGATCTGCTTCTTCAATTTAAATTTGCAACTGGGATTTCTCCTCTGAGCCTTTTAATCGGTAGCTCCATTCAGATTCGACAGGTTTAAAATTGAACTCCTGACCTCTCTGTGGTCTTTTTCATGGTTGAAGCTCCATTTCTTTCCTGTGTTCAAAACCATCTAGTCAGTTATTCAAACTAGATATTATCTGAGTCTCCTAACTTTTGTCTCTCCTCATATTAATGCTCTCAGAAAAGACCTTTATACTGTAACCAAATAATCTGTATAAAATAAACTATGGAGATGATCTCTTCTAATATAAGATCTGCTTTGACTTCCCATTGCAATTAGCCTGGTTTCTGAACTTCTTAACAGAATGTGGAAGATTTGGTGGGGTCCAGTCTCTGTCTCTCTCCCCTCATCTGCCAACAGTTTTCTGCTTTGCTCTCTGAGCCTCTGTCACTTTGATATTCAATCAGCTCATTACTTTCTTCCATTTTAATTTTTATTTTTGTAAAATTTATTCATATATGCTGTTTCAAGAGCCATTGTTTTTCCTTCAAAATTCTAAATGACACACTTATGTTGTTACCTTTTCATTGTTTTTAAAGATAATGTTCATTTAAATTTGTACTATTCAAAAATCTACTCACACATCTTATGTTGCTCTACATACATGCATCTCATGTATTTTTGTTGCTGAGCCATGTAGTCTAGTTTACTATGTTTTTTATTTTTCTAGAGTTAATTTTTATTTGCTTGTTTCCCCACTATACTTATTAATTCATCCCCAAACTCTCAAGCAGCAGTCTGTTTTTCCTCTTGATGTATTTAAGCACATCAGAAAAAAAAAAATTAAATTTAGATTTTTTAAATTAAATGCATGTATATATGTATGTATTTATACATATAAATTTATATGGATGTACACATGTACATATACACACACATATACATCTATTTTCTTTGAGAAGTTCTACATCTTCCTTCTTCAGTATGACTGTTTGTTCCGTAGGCCCTCTGCCAAGCTCCTTCCCTAAGATCTCCCTTGACCATCATCTTGGGCCTTCTTTTTCCTCTCGGGTTGAATTTTCTTTTCCACATGTCTATGTGTCTTGATTAATTACTTATTTTCTGTTTTGTTTTGATTTTCAGTGAATATATATTCCAATATTTTTCATTAATAAGTAAAATATTTTAAAACTGTGTATATGCTAAAAAATCTTCTGTTTTTATAATTGAGTCATTTGAAGACATTATTTCTGAGGTTGCTACTGAATAACTGTTTCTATCTCTGGATTTTGTGTGTGTATGTGTGTGTGTATGAAGAAAATCTATTCTTTTTCTGCCCCAGAAGATTTGAAGTTCCTCTATTTATTATTGGTGTTTCAAAAATTTTATAATGTTATGTCTTTGAGTCAGGTTTCTCTTCATTTTTCGAGGAATTCAACAGTTCCTTTTAATTCCTAGATAGCTTTCAGTTATGGGATAGTTTCTTGAATTATATCATGGATAATTTCCTTTGGTCAATACTCTAACCAAAGAAAACCATATCTGTATTTGGGCAAAGTTGCTATTATTAGCTTCTTTCAATGATGGAGAATGTACACCATGGTGAACTATGGGGCATCTTAGAAATAGGGTGTGAGAAAGGACTAACTACAGAGTTTGGTCATGTGAAGAGTCCAGGAAAGGTTAAAGAAAGTGGACCCTGCTCTAGATTAGATGTTTTGGGGAAGTAAAGGTCGTTGTTTGAAGTATATTAATGCTTCTCATCTAGAATATAGGATCATTGAAGGCTTGCTCAAACAGAAATAAAGAAATAAAGTAAAGAAGTAAAGTATAAGTAAAGAAGCAGCAATTACTTATATAAGTTAGGAAAGGAGGCTATTTGGGTATTTTTGTGGTTTAAACAGTACTCTCATTTCTCTCTGTGCTCTTCATGTTTATGGAGTAGTAGTATTTTTGTCTTGCTCTGTTATGGTCAGAACACGTCTTTGTCTGATGTTCTTTTTTTTTTCAAATCAACAGCCATCCCTTGGCATCTGCAGTAGATTGGTTCCAGGGCCTGTGTGGATATGAAAATTCAAGGATGCTCATGTCCCTTATTTATATGGCATAGTGTTTGCACATAACCTAAACTCAAACTTCTCTATTCTTTAAATCATCTCTAGGTTACTTATAATACCCAGAGACATAATACCTTATATAATGCAATATAAATGCCATGTAAATACTTTTAAAAAACAATGTAAATGCTGATGTAAAATGTTGGGTATAAGACAAATTCAAGTTTTGCTTTCTGGAACTTTCTGAGATTTTTTTTTTTTTTTCCTGGATCTGAAGTTGGTTGAACTCATGGTTGCAGAAACAATGATATGCAGGGCCTATAGTATTTATGTTTGACAGGAGAATGACATGGCCTACTTACCCAGCTGCTTTGCTGAGTTACCTCCTAGCAGTACGAAGGCTCAGCTGAGTGTGCAGGTCTATTCTCTACTGCTTTTCTGTTTCTCACTTTTAACTTATTTTTAACTTTTTCTTTATATTATTTGCTTGTTGAGCAAGGTGGGCCAGCCCTTTAATTACCTTTTACTTTTTGTCTTTGCTATTTTCCATCCTTATCTGCTTCTCTTTCCTTTCTGTGAGATTTCATAGATTTAACTTGCATCTTTTCTGGTGAATTTTATCTTCAAGAGCACTTTCTGGCTCGCCAGACATTTCTTTTCATTCATGGCATTCTGTTCTTGTTCATGCATGGAATGCCTTATTTTTGTTGCTGTAAAGACATAGCATTTAAAAATCATTGTGGCTTTGTTTTATCTAGATTTATTTTTATTTGTTTGTTCTTATCTCTCAGCATTATTTCTCTCCCCTCATCTATTCTTTTCTCAGTAAGTTACTTTCCCCCTCCTGTTGATTCTTATTTCTCCTTTTATATTTAGCAGTGAAATACTAAAAATGCTCTATGTGCATTGAGTATCCTTTTTTTCTTTTTTTCCCCCCTATGATTGGGCTTCACCACCAAGTGATGTGGTTCAGCTATTTCATTGGAGTAATCATGACTTTGCTGCCTATTACTGTATTAATTGGGTTGACCCAAAAGTTCATTTGGGTTTTTCTGTAAGATGTTATAGGGAAAAAAAATCTGGATGAACTTTTTGGCTAACCCAAAGTTTATTTATTTATTTAGGTTAGCTACTTAATTTTGTCAGAATCTAGACATCATGTTTGCCTGGCAGTATACAACTGACTTGCACAAATTAAGGGGAAGTCAGTCACGTAGAGAAGCCTGAGGTTGCAAACTCAGAATGTGCATGTTTTTATCATTCTCCCTTTCAATATGGTGCTTCTGTACCCTATGTTCCAAATCCAAAGTCACGTGATGGGAAAGAGGAGGGACAGCTGCCCATTTTACATGATAAGTGACATGTGAGAGTTTCTTAGGACACCTAAATTCTTCTTCTACAGACTTTCATCCAATTCCCTTGAGTCTCATTGGACCTTCCTTTTAGAAATATTGATCCTTCAGTACGTTTTGTCAACAACCTCAGATATGCAGATGTTACCACTCTAATCGCAGAAAGAGAGGAGGAACTAAAGAGCCTCTTGTTGAGGGTGAAAAACGAGAGTGAAAAAACTGCCTTAAAACTCAACATTCAGTAAACGAAGACCATGGCATCTAGTTCCATAACTTCGTGCCAAATAGATGGAGGAAAAAGTGGATATAGTAGCAGGTTTTACTCTTTTGGGTTCCAAAATCACTGTGGATGGTGACTGCAGCTGTGAGATTAAAAGACGCTTTCTCCTTGGAAGAAAAGCTATGACTAACCTAGACAGTGTATTAAAAATCAGAGACATCACTTTGCCGACGAAGGTCTGTACAGTCAAAGGTCTGTATATGGTTTTTCCAGTAGTCATGTATACATGTGAGAGTTGGTCCATAAAGAAGGCACTGAAGAGTTGATGCTTTTTAATTGTGGTGCTGGAGTAGTCCCTTGAACTGTAAGGAGATCAAATCAGTCAATCCTGCAGGAAATCAACCCTGACCTGTGCTTTCCTGGGCTTCTAGATTTTGTTATCTCTTCCAATAGCTTCTTTGATATTCACTTATCCATTCCAACTTTCCTTTGACATCTAACATACTGCATCAAAATTATTCATACTCATTCATACTGAAATGTATATGATTGGTGGTGGGGAGTAGTGTGGGGAAAGCAGACTGACCCTGAATCGATAATCCCATCATCAGATAACCTAATGTTGCATAGTCAACACAATATCCCCAAACATAACAATGCCCAAAAGCAATAGGACAAATCCAATGAAAATATGAAATGTTTCGGAGTGTAAATGTGACGCAGAACTTGTATCAAAAGAGAAGGTAATGTAATCCATAGATTAAAATGATCCTGTCTTGGCTCAATCGTATCAAGTTTGAATAATGATTTTTAAAGTTTGTTAGTATTCTAATGAACCTGTCATCTTTCTTTGTGTTTGCCCTGAATCTGTGTCTTATTTAAGCAAGTGACCTTGTCTTTCAGAGCTCCATATTTCCCACAGCACTTTTTAGCACAAAGCCAGCCTTGTAAAATATCTTCACAAAGACTTATTAAATTAATTTTATTAAATCCCTCCTGGACTGCCCATTTGCCTTCATTAATTACGTTAGACCTAGAGGAGATGACCTCTACTTGCTGTCATGATTGAATTACATCTTAGACTTGTAGATTCTTTGAACAATACCATTTTTGAGGAGAAGAGATACACTATCAAAGGTAGAACATAGTCATTTTTCAGATGAGGATACAAATATTTTTATCTTGCATGACTTTGTCTACCTCCCTCTCCCCAACACATATATGCACTCATGTCCCCCTCATACACTTTCTCTTATAATCATTTCTAGCTGCAAAATAATGGGTATGGAATGAGAACAGAGATCTGCCTTCTCTGGCTTTTTCAGCTGGTAAACCACCAAAAAATATCAGTCTTAACTATTAGAATGCAAAATACAGATATGCCATGTCAAACTATTTTTTAAATGATAGACTTTCATTTTTTAATTACGCCAAGTATTTCTTCAGAGATTTAAGAGATTTTTAAGCTTTATGAGCATTAATGCCTTTGTGATTGTGTTTTGTTTGCCCCTAATTAAAAGAATCAGGAGCACAGTTGGAAGAGAATATTGATGCATCCAGGAAAACTTATGAAGGATGCAGCTACTTATTTTCTCCTTTTGTTTCAAAGATCAAAAATCGAGCACGTGGCAGAAATGAGGCAAATGTGTTACAATGGGATAATTGTGATTGTATCCTCTGCTCCATCATTCATTAACAACAGGATAAGCATGAATCCTGGATTTTGCTAATCTGATGGTCTTGGCTCTGTTTTCGGTAAACAGTATAAATTATTTCCAGAAGAGCTGTGGAGAAAAAATGTGAGATATTATTGCAGAATTCAACACTCTCATAAAACACAAAATTTTTGTCTGGCCCAGGAGACACTAACTACCCATGTGTCTTCAGGAGCCCAGGGGAAGACATTAGACTGTCTCTCTCATACACAGCATCCTCATCTCCAGTTCTGGTTGCACCTGGATGAAAGAAAGTCTGCCAGCATTTCTTTAGCAGGCTTCTGGCTGTCAAAACAAAGTAGAGCCTCCTGGGGATGCTCACACTTGCCTGCTGAGGAGAAAACACTGTGTTAAGTGTTTTACATACATTATCCCATTATATCCTTACAAAGCCTTTTGAGTAGGGTCTCCATGAAACAAATGGTGAAAGTGAATCTCAGAAAGGACTGCATTGTTAATAACATATATCTTTTAAATGGGAAGACCTGGATTCAAGCCTTAGTTGCTTGTTATCAGGGGCATCCCCAAGGGCTCAGAGGTAAAGAATCCACCTGCAATGCAGGAGACACAGGAAATGAGAGTTCAATCCCTGGGTCAGGAAGATACCCTGGAGGAGGAAATGGCAACTCACTCCAGTATTCTTGCCTGGAAAATTCCATGGACAGAGGCGTCTGGAGGGCTACAGTCGAAAGGGTGGCAAAGAGTCGGACACGATTGAGTGAACACAAACAGTAACAAGGCAGGTAGTATACTGCTTCCCAGAACTGATTTGTTGGTAGCATTAGCCCTAGAACTTCCTTCCATTCCATTCCTTTGATGCCCTATGTTAAGTGGTAGATGGTTTAGATATTCTAAGCGATGGAAAAAAAGATTTTCTAGCTCACTGTGTGATAATAATGCTGTTGTTACATGATAATGCTGACATTTAATTAAAATATTATTAATGCTAGAGTTCAAGCTCCTTGGAGAAGCGATATTTGTCTGTTTGGTTCAGTGTGGTTCCTTGAGTTCTTGGAAGAGTGATTGACAAAACTCAAGAAATAGCTGTTGAATGAATGCATTTTTCGGGTTGAGGTGACTTCCCATGCCAACACTGGGCTGCCCACCATTATTTTTGTTTTGTTACAGGAAAGAAAGGTTGCACTTTGGAGGAATAAATGAACCTTTTAGAATTCACTGAGAAAAAAAAAATAATAGAAGTTCCTACAAGCTACAACTAAATAGATACAAAGTCTCCAGCTGCTCTTTCAGAGTGGTTCACCACTGGTTATAAACTATGGGCATTTCTGCTTCCAATCCACTAAAAGCATTCATTTTTCTTCAGAATAAGTTTTAGTCCATTAATCAATCCCCTACCAGCAATAGTTTGTGCTTACATGGTAGGAGGAAAAGGATGCCTTGGTCTAAAAACCAGGATGCCCAAACTTCTTTTCAGAGAAATTGTTTGTTCGTTCCTAGTTAATATTCCTCTAGTAAAGATGAAATTCAAAGAGATATCTGACTTCCACAGGATTCCAGTGGCTGCTTTGCTTGTCTATGTATGTTTAAAACCAAGAGAGAGGATAACAGTTTTTAAAAAAATGATAGAAAGCCATAAAATAAGCTGAAAGAGAGTTATGCAAGTAAAATGGAAATGACAAGATACAGAAGATAGAAAGACAGTAAGGTGACAAAAAAGGAAATTCCATTATATGTCAAAGGAAATGAGTCTGTAGGTTGACTATTATGACATGATTAAAAATATTACATGCATTGAAAAAAACAACAAAACAACATTGTGGAGTCATGAGTCAGGTCATACTTTCAAAAAACATCTGAACTGCACAGCCATCTATTCAATACCATCACCTGGTCACAGTCTAACCCCTTGAAGTCCTGGTGTCCAGAGGATATAAACAAAAGCAAATATCAATCCTCTTAAATATTTGCACTCTTTTCCTGATTGGTAATTTTCATAGTGATCCCTTTGCTCCAGTGAAAAAGAAAGAATACTTGAAATGCATAGTATTACTGCAGCAGAGGAAAGATTACAGATTTTCCTTCTAACTCTAGCATGCAGGCTTCGCAATAAAATAGGTAGTTTGATCATTTATATAATCATTATTTTTAAGGGAGCAATTCAATTCCCAAATTAAAGAGCTGATGTATATAAACAGATATGATGATCCCTTAACACTCTCATTGAGAAGTTACTTTTTAATTGCTTTGCTTATAATTTCAACTTCAAAGCCAGTAATAGCTTTCGAATTAATAGCTCATAGCCCATTTGATACACTGATATTTAATTAATGAGTTCATAATTCCAGTGGCACATTGCCTTTCTGACAGCTCCTCCAGGTTGTTAGTTTCCATATTGCTGACTGTTTGCTAACGATTCTTAGGGAGGTCATTTTGCCAACGTAATCTTTTCAGGCTGGATAGTGAAAAAGAATGGTCTCAGTCAGAGAGAAAGTTTTCTCTTTGCTGCTTGGTGAAGTAGCTAGCTTTGCTAGGCCTCCAGGGCTAGCTGAAATTCCACATAGCTTTTCTTAGAACATTAGGACTTGTCCAGACTGATGTTAAATAATTATACTTCTGTGGGGTTTGGAGATGGGGAGGGAAATGAATGAGTCCACATCTCTGCCTTTTTCTCTCTCTTTTTTTTTTTTCCCAAAAGCCTTTCCAAACCTTCATATAGCCCACCATGCTTTTCCTTCTCATGGCTCTCCTAGTCATTTTGCAAGAGTTGACAAACTATTGGCTTTAAACAAAGAATGTGTTTTAGATTTTTTAAGAATTGTAACAAACATACCAATGAAATGATAGAAATCACATGAGTCCTTTACAGTAAAAAAAAACTTGCTGACCCCTAGAGGATAATTAACACTTGCCATCGGCTTTTGTAATTGAAATCCTTCCCTTGGGCATGGCCTGGCTAGTTTCCCTCTTCAGCTCACAGTGTCTTCTCTAGGCGTTGATGAGAGTGATGAGGCTCTTCTAAGACCGGCCAGCCCTGCTCCAAGGCTCTTACTGTTCAGGAAGCAGTCAGCCATTCCTGCAACTACCTAGTATTCATTATCGCTTTCTAGGTGAATTAGCACCACGTTTAGTATCGTGGCCCCTTGCAGGGTTTCCCAGTAGAGTCAAAATCTCTGACATTGAATCTCCCTCTACAAAGTCTCACCCCCAACTCCCCGAAACAAATCCACGGTAATGACTCCTGGCATTTGGCCTATCCTTTGAAATCAACTCTGCTGCATTTAAAATGTTGATCTTCCAGAGAACTTGATTGAAGATCTGTGACTCTGGAAGGATCCCTGTCCACAATCATGAACTACTGTTCTGTTACCCGCCAGGAGTTGGTCGCTTACCAGAAAAACCCAAGGTCAGAGAGAGGTTGCCAGAACAAGTACTGAAAGAGGGACAAAAAAATCACACCTTAGTGTGTATCTTCCAGTTCCCCTAGTGGAGAATTAATTTATCCAGATATTTTTCACTAAGAGATCTTCACAGGAGAAAGGAAAGAGGTATAGATAACAAAGGAACAGAGGACAGGAAGCAAATACAAGTATGTCTATTTCAGTATGTAACTGAGGGCTGGCCCTGCCAGAATATTATAGATTGCCATAAAGTTAGAAGTAATTAATGATAATTGAAATAGCTGTGAGTTAGTAGTAGTATTTGGATTATTAAGATAAAGATAATTATAATAAAATTAGGCACTACAAATAGTGATTGCATTAATGATTTTAATGATTGCTTTAATAGTGCACTGGAAATAGATTTCCTATAAATGGACTAATAATATTAATGATAGAAATAATAATAGCTACCACTTATTAAGTGCTAACCCTACATGAGGACCTGGGCTATGTAAGACATTCTCTTAACTGATTAAAAATGTTGTGATGGTGTGGATTAATGAGAAAAGAGACCCTCTGAGTTTTGAGGGAGTTTATGCCTAGACAATTTTCAGAGGAAAGAATTAGCTGAAGAAAGGTTTCATTAGAATTCCACATATGAGGACTTTCCATTATAAGGACAGCACTTCTGAATCTCATCTTCCTAAGATCTGTAAGGAGAGAAATTTGAGATGGACTCTGAGCACTCTCCGTGGAAACTTATTCAGGGAGCTCATTTCCACATGCACAGATAGGAGGCGTGTGCGACACACTCAACCTTAAAAGGAGTTCCCCATGCAAACTATAACAAAAGTCATATCTGCTTTGTCCTCAGTCTGGCATATTTAAGTCTGTCATCAGCTTCTGAAAATGCTGAGCGCTTGTGCAAAGGCAGTTCAGGTATGTGCAATTATATATAAAACTGGTGGTAAATAAGCCTGCTGAAAAATGAGAAACTACTTTATGTATTAATTGGCCTTGAACCTGTCTCTAAAGATATTGCATCAAAAAAGAGATCAACAACCAATAATAAAAGGTACTCTTTATTGAGTGTTTAGAATGTGCAAGATATTGACAGGCATTTGGTGTACGCAATAGCATTTGAATATAGCATATTATCCAATATGATCCCCAGTTAACTTGTAAGGTTACTGAGGCTTAAAGAACATTTTTGCTTTCTCCAGTGCCGTGCAGACAACATGCAGTATAACAGATTTTGGTAAGCAAGTGTTTATAGGATCTCTTAGCTATTAAGCTATTAATTTTTAATTTGGTAGTTTGATACTGTGTCCCTTCTGTGTGTGTGTGTGTGTCTGTGTGCACGCACACGCATATGTCTTTGCATTATGAGTCACAGAGAACAGGGCAGCTACTCACAGCTGCAAGTGGTGCTATGCATTTAATTAGCACATGCTTTGATGACGTTGATAGCATGCAGCATTTTTCCTCTTTTCTGCCCCGATCTTACCTATCAACATGGATCAAGATCCTTCCTCTTTGTACTACTGGGAAACTAACCCTGAGGTATGTCGGGAAAGGAAAATCATTCATCTAATTTCAGTTTCTCTCTCTGCTTTTGTTTTCTCTTTTTGTCTGTGAGCACAGCCAGCTGTCTAGAAGTTTGAAGATTCCAAAGCTTTCCTGTCTATTGAGTTAAAATCTTTCCCCTCCATTTAGTCTGTGAACCACAGTCTTTTTCTAATCGAAAGCCTTATAAAAAGCTAATAGATAGAAAAAGTGTTTGTGCAACTACTATTTATTTTTTATTCCACTCAGACTTTGTTCAACACACAATGGTTAAGAATTGGGTAAAACTATTAAGGTCATCATATACTTTAATAAAAGCCTAGCCATTAAAACAAAGAGAGGTTATTTTTAAGCCATCTGAAGGTAATTTTTAAAATGCCTTTTCCTTCTCAGGCTACTCTGGTAGCTCAGACAGTAAAGAGTCTGCCTGCAATGCAGGAAACCCAGGTTTGATCCCTGGATTGGGAAGATCTCCTGGAGAAGGGAGTGGCTACCCACTCCAGTACTCTTGCCTGGAGAATTCCATGGTCAGAGGAGCCTGGAGGGTTTTACAGTCCATGGGATCACAGAGAGTCGGAAATGACTGAGTGACTAACACTTTCACTTCCTTCTTAAAAACACATCTTGCGAGCATCCTAGGTTTTTCCTCCTGTCAGAATCGGGTCAAGATGGCCTACTGTATGGATACCTTTGTTTGAACAGTCTCACTGAAGACCAAGTGAGGTTCTGAGCAAAGATCACTGAAAATTTCCATTACTCTTAATGACCTTTTGGAATGTATAATACCTTCCTTTCATTTTCTTTTCTTTCTCTCTCTCTCCCTCTTTTTTTTTTTTTTTTTTTTTTGGTTTATGGGATGGTAGCTTGCAGTTGGCAAAGCGAATCAGAGGAACACCCAAAGTTAAATGTGTGAATAAAATACAAGAAAAACATAGTAATGACTAATAAGATGTAAATGCCAAGAAATTTTCTTGTCTTTTAAATTAGACATCTGTGCCCTATTTTTACATGTTCATCATCATAAGCGCTTTAGCATGTTTTCCCCAATCTGTCAGCACAGACATATTCTGAAGGCCTTGAAGTTTTAACACCTTCACTGCTACAGAAATGCCCTGGCAGCCACTCTTGTGGAACATCTGCTGAAAGCAAGAGATGTGTGAGGCAGAATCCACCCTCCAGTGCTTTGTTAGAGGGGTTGGCACAGTTCCACATCTGTAATGAAAGAGAGAACTGTGTTTCTGGGTCACGTCTGCAGGAAGAGAGGCTTGGGGGCCACCATATCTCCCCGACAGGCATCCTTGTCATAAGGATTCACCCGTTCAGAACTTGGCCTTGTGTCTACATGGGAGGAGGAGAGCAGATGAAGGGCTGTATCAACACTGAGCCACCTCGAGCCCACACATGTTTGCACAGCTTGTATAGTAGCAAGAATGTGGGCTGGTGGTATCTGCAGAGAAACAACTGGTCTGTGCTCACATCTGGCCGGGGAGATGCTGACACTCCACTTGATAGCTTTTGGGACAGCATATGATGGCAGGAGTTTTAGGAGCATGCTCTGCCCTCTAGGATGAGCCTTTGTTGTTGTTCAGTTGCTAAGTCATGTCCGACTCTTCGTGACCCCAAGGACTGTGGCACGCCAGGCTCCTCTGTCCTCCACTGTCTTCCAGAATTTGCTCAAACTCATGTCCATTGTGTCAGTGATGCTCTATAAAGATCTCATCCTCTGCTGCCCTCTTCTCTTGCCCTCAGTCTTTCCCAGGATCAGGGTCTTTTCCTGTGTGTCAGCTCTTCACATCAAGTGGTCAAAGTATCAGGGCTTCAGATTCAGCAACAGTCCTTCCAATGAATATTCCAGGTTGATTTCCTATAAGAATTGACTGATTTGATCTCCTTGCAGCCCAAAGGACTCTCAAGAGTCTTCTCCAACACCACAATTTGAAATCATCAATTCTTTGGTGTTCAGCCTTCTTATGGACCAACTCTCAGATCTGTACATGACAACCGGAAAAATCACAGATAGCTTTGGCTATATGTACCTTTGCTGGCAAAGTGATACTAAAGAGCAAAGGGTTTTTGGAGGGTTCCTACTTTCCCAATACTCCCCAGGCTACTAGTTTGCCTCTCTGATGCCTCTGAACTTACTCCTCTCCACTGCACTCAGGATAAAGTTTGTCTTTGAGTAGTGAGAAGGTGTTAGTCACTTAGTCATGTCCAACTCTTTGCGACCCCAGGCATTGCATTCCACCAGGCTTCTCTGTCCACGGGATTTCCCAAGCAAGAATACTGGAGTGGGTTGCCATTTCCTTCTCCAAGGGATCTTCCAAACCCAGGGATGGAACTCGGGTCTCATGTTTGACAGACCGATTATTTACCACTGAAACACTGGTAAAGAATCCAACTGCAATGTGGAAGACCTGGGTTTGATCCCTGGGTTGGGAAGATCCCCTGGAGAAGAGAATGGCTACCCACTCCTGTATTCTGACAAGGAAAATTCCATGGACTGTATAGTC